>NC_039359.1:9029970-9642908 GCF_003573695.1 Papaver somniferum
GTGACAATCCAGTGCCTGAATTCTGAATCTTTTGACCTAATCATTTGGATGTTCATTGTTTCGTTGGAACATCCTTCCTAAGTCTGAAAAGGTGATTTTCTCAGACACAAAGAAATACTTCTTGTAGAAAGCTGCAACCATCTCACACCAGTTGGATATGCTGTTTGGTGTAATGTTGTTATACCAGGTGTACGCTCTTTCAGTAAGTGACTTTGAAAATTCTTTCAAGCGGAGGACATGATTGTATTAGTGCTCACCCAAGGATTCTAAAAATCGAGAGATATGTTCATGCGCATTACCAGTGCCGTCATAAAGGGAGAATTGAGGAGAAGAATATCCCCTCGGAAGAGGAACTCTTTGCATATCAGGAGGATGCGGAGATTGATGTTGGTGCTGGTGCATGTCCGCCGGGTTTTCTCTGTCTCGATTTCGGAGAAGTCGTTCCAAATCTTCACTGTGATGAAATTGGATGGCTGATTCCTCTCCAATGGGAGGGCCTCTTCATCTACAAGGGTGCGCCCTTATGAGGTACTAGCGCCAGGGGTATTAAAAGTGCTCCTCATTGGCTTTGGTCGACGTGGTTCCTGCGGTAACCGCTCCGTTAGTGTCTTGAGGAAAGTAAGCACCTCCTTATGAGTTGAAGCCATGTCCATCCGATCCTTCGCAGGAACTTCCTGTCTTTCCATCAAATCAGCAATGGTGATAGGGGGTTGGCCTCCTCTGGTTCCTCCAGTCTCTCGTCCCGATGGTGGAGTGGCGGCGGCTCTGGTAACAACTGGGGGCGTCATGCTTGAAGAAATATTGGGGGTGGCGGCAGTGGCTCTGGCTCTGGTGATCGGAGGTGTAACGCCTGAGGGAACGTTTCCTACTACGCTGGTGTTGATCATGCTAACAGGCGGTAAATTGATGCCACTGGAAGGAATATTGATATCAAGGACGTTCTCAACGCTGGTGGCATCAGGGTTTGTTGCTGATCCGGATCTGAGCTCTACCATCTTAAAATTGGAATTGAAAAATGAATTTGAAAATCGAAAATTGGTATTGCAATCGAGAGATTAATCTCCCACTGTGGTGACCAATTGTTTATGGGTAAAAACTGTTTCTGCTGTTTTGGTAAATTTGGGTGTCTGGATGAGAAACGAGCTTAAACCTTAAACAAATGCACTGCACAGGAGTACTTTAGATTCGAGAGATCAATGTGTATAATCCTGGACAAAACCAAGAAATGGTCGTTCCAGGCTTGCTTCGGTCACAAAGTGAAGGAGAAGGGTTGGTCTTAGGGAGGGAAGCGAAGAAGGTGTTGAGACCAGAATGGTTAATTCTGAAGGTGTGGCTATTTTATGACTTGTATCATAATGCGGAACTGGCTTGCGGAATGTAAGCTATCAGTTATTTGGTGTTTTCTGGATACTGTGTTGTTGTTAACCAAAACTGTTGTTTTTTGGTCGAAATAGGTAAAACCTATTTATACAAGTCATATTGAACGCACCCTGATCTCGTAGAAAGTGGGAATGTTTGAGTGATGGATAAGTGGGGTAATGTGTAAATGCCAGAGACCACGTCCCTACTATGAAGGGAACGGGTTAGTTTACACCCACTACTTCTTGCCGCCACTAACTGCCCTTGATTTCTGACACTTTCTCATAATGGGTGTGTTGCACGCAATTGTAAACCTCCAGACCAATACCCCTATGAGCATCCCCCAATTTGTGACATGTTTGATGTCTCGAGTGTTTTTATGGAAAACGTGTAGCAGATTGCTATGTGTGGCAAGTCAAAGTCAGGAGACTTGCCGCAGGAGAATAGCATGTGATGCTATTATTCTTGTCTTGGTTGGTCGCCTAAGACTTTCCACAGTCCTGTCAATTCTATGGCGAATTTGGACGGCTAAGATTGTGACTCATGAGAAAGGGTGGCCATTGATTATGGCCATATTCTGTTGGCGCCTGATAATGGCACAATGGTGATGTGCCAATGGAGTTGTAACATATTTAGCGCATGCTAGTGGCACAATGGCATGGTTGGCATAGTTAGCGGATGCCAGTGGCAAGGTGGTGCAAGTAACGCCTGGTGTAGCCATGGCCGCTATATTTTGGAACATTGGTGTTAGACCTTAATGTGGCTTGGCAACATTAGTTCTAGTTGCCACATCAATCCCAACGCTCTGGGTAGCATTACCTGGCTTGGTTAGCGCAAAAACTTTACCTAAATTAGGGTTTGGCATGCCAGAACCCTAATTAGTGCGTGTGGCATGTGGCCGCTGCACGGTGATGTTTTTGTGCAAACGGTGCCATAGCCATGCCAAAGGAACTATAACAAGGCCATAATATGGAAACGGCCACAGGAGCAAGGGTTGCTATGAGTGGCTATGGTATGGTGCCATTCTTAGGGTTTCCTGGGTCCTGCATGGCTCGTGGAATGTTGTGGGGTCCCGAAGTGGCGTAATTTTGGGCCACGACTGGAAATTATGGTTTCGATTAATGCCACTAAATAAAGGTCGTGTTTCTGATTAGGATACCATAATTGAAGTCTGTTATGGCGTTGGCCACGAACAGAAGGTGGGTTAGCACGTAGGCGCGCTATTTATGGCACGTCGGCACATTCAGCATGATGCTGCGACAAAGTGGCACGTTTGGCATGCACGTTTAGTGCATTGACGCGGCATAGAAGGTTTGGCATGCCATTAGCATGTGGAGCGGGATGACATGTTTAGCATGCACGTTTGGCATGCCATTGGCATGTTGGCGCGGTTTTGGAAAGACAATTTGGCATTGTGACCATCTGGCGCAATTTTGCCTCTTTTTAATACTGTAGCAGGTTTAGAGTGACCTGATTGGTCGATAAAAGGAGGGGCCGGCCAAGCATGGGCGTGGCCACACTTCCAGAGCACGTAGAAGATTTAGAGCGACCTGATTGGTCTATGGGAAATAGGGCCGGCAAGTATGGGACCAGCCACAACTCATGTGCGTGTGGCGGGTTTAAGGCGATCTGATTGGTCGACGGGAAACAGGGCCGGCCGGGAAACATGGGGTGTGGCCACTTGCAAGTGGAGCCGGCTGGCCTATGGCATGGTCACACCTCCCTTTGCTGCTGCTCCTATTCCGCGACTCCTTTTATTCCTTGTTTTCTGATTTTGGGTAGGATTTTGCACCTACTAATCCATTACGGATTAATTTCCTAGTTTTCCTAAGCTTAGTTTCGACCAACGGGGTCTAATATACTGCACAGGGAGCAAAACCATAATTTTTGCAAATCAGGTTAATATTTGAACCTTGTGAATTATCACAAAATTGATTTGAATTCTGTGAGTTGACATAGAGTTCTTTAAGTTTATTGTCAGAAAGTAGTATGCTTTCCGATTGAGTACTTTTATGCAAGGACCTTAACCTTGATACTTGGAAATTCGTGCTACTCTGATGCGAGTGAACAAAAATTTCCATGCCATATCAATATTAAGGGTTCGGCCGGGGAACATAGCACATAAAGCATTCAAAGAAACTTATATTAATTGAATAATATAGGCAGGGTGCCGAAATTTACAGAATATTTGGGATTGTTGCTACATGCACCATTCTGGATTAATTTCATGTGAATATATTGAATTTCTCAATAAATGCGCCAGTGAAGAGGTTGGACACTCATCACTTTTCATGGCTCCGTTTCTTTACAGAATGACGGCATGAGTTTTTACAATTTTAACCCTGAACTAAAAACCACCATCAACACCATTTTTGACAAAATAACCTGGAGTAGGTGTACTCAAGCAAAAAGGTTTTGGTATTAAATAGATTCACAAGGAACCAATTTTTAGGGTTTTCAAAGATGGTCCAAGACTTGTAACTCGGGTACCCGTACGACCGAGACTTTGGCCCATAAGAAAAGAACCATAGTAATGACGGATGCAATTCAAGGGTACAATTTGCAAAGTAGTGTTTTTTTGAGCGAAAAAAAGTCACAAGCCTTAGCTCACTAAATTTTATATTATCACAGGAGAAAAATTTAGAGCATAAGAATAGCAATTTTTGACACAAAAAAAATAAAAGATACATGCTTGACAAAACAAAAACTATTTATGCAAAAATGTTTGTGAATGATAATCTAGCTAAGAACGATAAGAAAATAGCTAGACAGTCAGAAGACATTTTGCCGCAAGTAATACCTGACCATATCTCACTCAACCAGGATTTTTTTGTGAGTGATATTTCACCCTTGTGATCAATTAGCACAATTATGAGCCTCGATCCCATCAAATGAATGTTGTTTTTAGTTCACCCTCTTTCTTCTGATCTTTGGAGGAAAACCGTTATCATGTGAAAAGTTACCATAAAATTTACTATCATCAAAATATGACGCATAGTTTTTGTTCTTACCTAAAGAAATTTGTCAAGAGGGAATTGACAGCCTTTTAATAATCTCTTTATAACCTTCAATTATCATTCTTAGGTCATCTTCCATCTCTCCATTTTTGCTTCCTTCTTCTGGTACCTTTTTCACATCCTGAACAACATTATCTCCCTTTTTGATAGAAGGAAACCCATGAGTTCTTCTTGAACGAAATGGTTTAGGAATACTGTTTCGCATTTGATCATTTGGGGAACACATCGAACTGACTTTCCTGGTGGGGTACATATGGTGAGTACTAAAACCAATTTTTTTAGACATACGAATGTCAATTACACCTTTGAAAATTAAATCTAAAGTGTGTTAAAGACGATCAATAGAATTGTCATTCAACCTAGATTTCCTTTTTTGTTCACCATGTCCTTTTGAATCACAAAAGAGACACACTTTCTGATCACCTGAGTGATTAGACAAAACAGTCTTAATACCATCGTTGGGAGATATCTTCCTTCCATGTGATGTGGATATTCCTTGATTAGAGGAAGACAAATGCACATCTTTTTCAATAGGAAGGGATTTCGATTTTGCTTCTGTAATAGAAACTTTTCTAGTTAAATCAAAAGCAGTTGGTATAGTGTGTTAGATCATAGCTCAGTTGAACCCACCAAGCGTTGGTATGTCAAGTTTGGTTGTCATATTTTAGTGAACCAAAACTCGTTTAAAGAGTCGCTTGATTATTTACTAGAGTTAAATTCGTATAGGTTAGCTTGAAAGTATTAGGATAGGAGACATTAAAATTATTACGTGAAGACTTGAAGAATGTGAAGAAGTGCAGAGCTACAACAACGACATCATCCTCCCACTTGAGGTTAGTAATATTTGACTTGAACTGTTTCATTCCCTAACGTATCTTTCAAGTCGTGCATATTGAAAACATAACTACGAAGTTGTGAATGATTGTACTCTAGTTAGACGTAGTATTAAGGAATACAATACGAAGTATAACTCTTATCTTTTGAATTTCGCATATAAGACATCGACATAATCGTATGAATGCTATTGTGATATGTATGGGTATGGGTGAAGATTTCGTCCCAGGAAACAATATTTTACATTTGTTTAAAGGAAGTACAATTCATAAACTTGTTTTATGAATCGAAATGAAAATCCCTAGGCTTATTGGTATTTTTATTCATTGCAAATCTTTGGATTACCAATATGTGTGTTAAGTGTAACCGCTCATGACTTGCTTATGTTCTTGGTAAAACTATTAACAAGGCGTATAACTTTTATTAGTGAAACCGATCTTAAGTAATCACCTGAGATGGTATGATCGATTTGTTGTAATTGGTATGACCAACTCTAGACATTGGGGGACCGATCCTAGTAAGAGGTGAAACCGATCACAAAAGGGGAATCGATCCTTGTAAGAGGTGCAACAAGTTTTTAGTAATTGGGGAACCGATCCTATGAACATGTGTAACAAATACAAGTTAGATACCATATATATGTGGGAACCTATCCTAGTACCTAGTAAACTAAGTTTTGGTAACTGATAAGTGCATAATTCATATGATTTTAGTGTCCATTCCATACCTGTTTTAGCTATTATTCTTGCATATTTTCGTATTATAACTCTTGTTTGCCTCTATTAGGTGAATCATCCACAAATAAGATACAAAGTGCTGAAAAGAGCTAGGAATATAAGTATTCCAAGTATCCAGGTGCCAAAGTCCAAGAGAAGTGGAAGACATGCGACGGAAAGGAGCAAAACACACATAATCAGGACTCAGGCCAAAGACCGAGCTTAACTAATTCAAATTAATGATTTATCATCATCATCTTTAATAGAAATGAAATATAAAAATAATTCAAAAATAATGAGGTCATTCCGAGTTCGGATGAAGAAGTTATAGCCAAAACAGTTTTTATCAAATACCGAAGACAGTGAAGTCCGCGAACTGGGTTTGCGGACTGGGTTCGCAGAATTAATTCCGAAAATTTCTGCTGGATTTTGAAGTTTGCGGGCTGGATTCGCGAACTTAGAAGTTGGGAAACGTATTTACACCTTGGAAGGCCTGAAGGCACGTTTGGATTCGTTATTTCGTTATTTTGGGTCGGCTTCTTAAACCGAACTAAATACGTGAAGATCAAGAAATGTAAACCTATAAAAAGGTATTAGTTTATGTGAAATAATATCACATCATAAGGTCACGAAGTTGTAAGCTTGGAGAGAACAAACATCACACGGAGCGATTATCAATCGTAACGTTATCTCTTTACTTTTCTCATATGTCTATCATGGATGTTTCTACATCCATGAGTAGCTAAACACCTATTGATTGAGGATGAATTCTAAGTTGTAAACTTGATTTGATTTAATATATGAATCTATTTTGATTTCTTCATATGATTATCGTTTGTGTTTACTATTAAAATACTTATGATTGATTGATAGATTGTTTAGGTGGCCAACTAAATATATTTGTTAGTCTAATATATTGCTAGTAAGGGTTAGGATATCCGTAATTGTTGAATAATTCCTTACACAAGTAGAGAGCGCGAGACCTTGCAGAGGAATTATGTAAAGCAATGGTGTGTAGACACAACCCTAACAAGTAGACCGAGCGTACCGAGTCTAACTACTAGGATCAAACCTAAATTCACAAACCCTAAAGCATTCGGTGAATTACATCTTGTAAGCGTACCTCAAGGTAGTTCATACGAATAGAATTTGGTAACTAAGCGTACCTGTTATCCAGTGATATAAGGAATTCTGGGAATAGCTAAGCATATCTGTTATTCTACGGTTGGTGATAATCTATGATTAATGACGAATAAATAAATATATTAACTCATTGACAGTTTATTAACGAAGAAGTATTCCTCAATCATATCTCTCTCTATTGATTACAATACAACTTTATTTGCTTTGATTATTTATTTTGTTCACAATCTAAAACAAACCCCCCACCCCCCACCCCTTGTGACAATTTGAAAACTAAAACTCACTGCTCTTCGTGGGAACGATCCTTACTTCCATTATATTACCAGTTAATTGTGTGGAAATAAGATTATTAATTTGTTGAGCCTACGACACCCATCATATTTTGGCACCGTTGCCGGGGAGCAGTCGGTAGCTTTAATTGTTATTTTTATTAGTTTTGATCTTGTTTTTAGAATTTCTTTTTAGTTTTTAATTTTGTTTTCTAGATTTTTGTTTCAGGTACTTAATCTCTGGCACCGAAAGACTGGGAATACTAGAGATGCGGAATCCAAACCCGTAAATGAACGGTATTACAAGCACGTCAGCAAACGCAACTAGAACCCTCTACAGAAGAGATGATTAATACAGACGACGAGATAGATCCTCCACCTCCTCCTCATCCGTAGAGGAAACTGCGAGAGTTGACATCTCCATGCTTAGATTCGCAACCACTGTGTATTAAATCACTAACCCAGTGGATCTGAAATTGAATGTTCTTCACCATCTACCAAAGTTCAAGGGACTTCCAGGTGAAGATCCGAATCGTCATCTTCGGAAGTTTCAACAGAAGATGACGAGTCTTAGGCAAAGTACCGAAAACAGTGATACAACATTGTTGCAAGCTTTTCAATTCTCTTTAATAGATTCGGCGGAAGAATGGTTGTATTACCTTCCCCCAGGGAGTATTACAACATGGGCGGAGATGAAAAAACTATTTTTAGAGAAGTATTTTCCTGCTTCTAAGGCAGCCTCTGTTCGTAAAGAGATTAGTGGTATTCTTCATATTACTAGGGAATCTCTTTATGAATACTGGGATAGGTACAAAAAGTTGGTGGTGAGTTGCTCTCACCACAACATATCTCCAACACTCATCATTCAATATTTCTATGAAAAATTTCTTCCAGAGAAACGAAATTTGATTGATGCAGCTGCTGGTGTTTCACTTACTGAGAAGACAATCTCGCAGGCGACTAGTCTGATCGAGAGTATGGCTTCGATTGCTCAACAATTTTACACCATACATGACTCAAATGTTAGAATAGTTAGCAATATGGAAGAAACTTCGCAATCAGAGCAATGAATGAACAACATGGAGAAGGTAATACAAAGGATGACAGCAGTGATCATTCCTTCATATGAAGATGAAGCTGAGGTAAATGCTATATTTCCTAATCAGAGGTCTAGGTATGATCCATATTCTAGTACTTATAATCCTGGTTGGAAAAATCATCCTAATTTCAGTTATGCTAACAAGCAAGCTGCAGCTCCTAATCCATATGCAAGACAGGGTGGTTTTCAACAACATTTTCAGCAACCACAATAGCATCAAGCACAAAATACAGATTCATCTGTAGACGATAAGCTCAATAGCATCTTGCGAACTATGCAGAGTTTTGCTTCTTCTAATGAGGGTCTTAAGGAAACAGTAATGAAAAATCAACAAAAGAACGATTCTGCCATTAAAGATTTGCATACTCAGATTGGGCAATTGGCAGCGGATATGAATCTTATGAAGGATTATGCGTCTACAACACTCCCATCACAACCTTTTGTGAATCCAAGAAAGAACGTTAATACAGTAACTCTAAGAAGTGGGAGACAAACTGAAGAGCCACATCAAAAAAAAGAGGTTAGTAACGACATCGAAAAGGAAGTAGAAGAGGAAACCGTCCCAAATGAAAAGCCAACCTCAAACGGCCAACCTAAGGATACAGTTCCCATTTTTACCATACCACCTCCTTTCCCTAGTCGTTTCTCCAAATCCAAGAAAGAAGCTCAAGACAAGGAGATCATGGATATTTTCAGCAAGATACACATCAACATTCCATTTATTGAGCCCATCAAAACCGTACCCAGGTATGCCAAGGTTTTGAAGGATTTGTGTACAAGGAAGGATAGGTTGATTGCTAATGAGATTACTCAGGTGGGCAAAAGTGCTACAAGTATGTTACTTAAGAAGATGCCTACAAAGTGTGAAGACCCTGGTGGTCTCACGGTACCCGCTACTATTGGTAACCGATGATTCGAGCGTGCTTTGCTTGATTTGGGAGCTTCCATAAGTGTTATGTCAGTCGATGTTTATGATTCTTTGAATCTTGGACCTTTAAAAGAGGCAAAGATTACTATTCAATTGTCTAACAAGTCCAATATATATCCTAAGGGAGTCGTGGAGGAAGTGTTAGTTCAAGTGAATCAGTTAATCTTTCCGGTTGATTTTTACATTGTGGATATGCACAATGGAGATAATTGTTCATCTACTTCGTTACTTCTTGGGAGACTGTTCATGAAAACTGCAAAGACGAAGATTGATGTTGATAGTGGTGCACTCACTATGGAATTTGATAAGGAGATCATACGGTTCAATATTTTTGAAACTATGCGCTATCCTAGTGATGTTCACTCTGCTTTCTCCATTGATGTTATTGGTTCGTTAGCACAACAAATGTTTTATTTGAATGCTGAAAATGAACCTGGAATTGTGTTATGGAACAGTATTGATTTGGACGTTCATGGGCAGCCGAACCTGGACGTGGACTTAGCCAAAGAGATAGTGGAGATGTGTGGTGCTTTAACAACACTACAAGAAGCTAAACCAGGTAACATTTCTTATATTTCTTTACCCATAACTAATGAGGTTCATTTACCACCTAAACTAGAATTGAAGCCACTTCCGGACCACCTAAATTACGTGTACTTGGGTGACAAAGAAGAAATTCCTGTGATTATTGCAAAGAACCTCACCCCAATACAAGAAAAACGTCTACTTAGGGTTCTGAAAGAGCACAAAACTGCTATTGGTTGGACAATTGCTGATATCAAAGGTATTAGTCCATCCATGTGCATGCATAGAATCCTAATGGAAGATGATTTCAAGCCAGTAAGTGATGCTCAGCGTAGGTTTAACCCCCCAATGATGTAGGTCGTGAAGAAAGAGATCCTCAAATTACTAAGTGTGGGGGTGATTTACCTAATTTCTGACAGCAAATGGGTTAGCCCGGTACATGTGGTACCTAAGAAAGAAGGTGTCACTGTTGTTAGAAATCAAGATAATGAACTTGTTCCTACAAGAGTTCAAACAGGATGGAGAGTGTGCATGGACTACAGAAAGCTTAATGCCGCAACCCGAAAGGATTACTTTCCTTTGCCTTTCATTGATCAGATGTTAGAGAGGTTAGCGCGACACTCACATTATTGATTTTTGGACGGTTATTCGGGATACAATCAAATTATTATTGCACCATGAGATCAAGAGAATACTACTTTCACTTGTCCTTTTGGTACGTTTTCTTATAGACGGATGTTGTTTGGTCTTTGCAATGCGCCTGCCACTTTTTAGAGATGTATGGTCAATATATTTTCTGACTATGTGGAACGCATCATTGAGGTATTTATGGATGATTTTAGTGTTTATGGTGATTCATTTGATATTTTTTTTTACAAAATCTTGAACTTGTGCTTAAAAGATTCATAGACACTAACCTTGTTCTTAATTGGGAGAAATGCCACTTTATGGTAAACCATGGAATAGTGCTCGGTCACATTGTGTCCTCTCGAGGACTTGAAGTTGACAAAGCAAAGGTAGATTTGATAAGAAACTTACAATATCCCACTTCGGTGAGGGAAATTAGTTCTTTTCTTGGTCATGCAGGTTTTTACAGGCGGTTTATCAAGGATTTCTCCAAAATCTCAATGCCGATGTGCAAATTATTGCAAAAAGAGGTTATTTTTGACTTCAACAAGGAGGGCAAGGATGCCTTTGATAAATTGAAAGAATTGTTGACAACTGCACCAATTATCAAGTCACCGGATTGGAGTTTGCCATTTGAATTAATGTGTGATGCAATTGACTATGCAGTTGGAGCCGTTTTGGGTCAAAGAGTAGACAAGCTGTCTCATGTGATTTATTATGCATCTAGGACCCTAAAAGATGCACAAATCAACTATTCTACCACCGAGAAAGAATTTTTGGCTATAGTGTTTGCACTAGAAAAATTTAGATCCTATTTGGTGGGCACAAAAGTGATTGTATATTCTGATCATGCAGCACTTCGGTACCTATTAAAGAAGAAAGAAGCTAAGCCAAGACATACGGTGGATTCTACTATTGCAAGAATTCGTTTATGAAATAAAGGATAAAATAGTTGTTGAGAATATTGTTGTTGATCACCTTAGTAGACTTGTTGTTTCCAAAGAAGAACTTCCTTCACAAGATCGTTTTCCAGATGAGCAACTTTTCTCAATTGAAGATTCAACACCTTGGTACACGGATATAATGAACTACTTGGTTACAAGGAAAGTACTTAGTACGATGTATAATTTTCAAAAGCTTAAGCTTAAGAAAATAGCCAAGCAATATGTGTGGGATGAGCCCTACTTGTGGAAATACGGTTCTGATCAAATCATCCGCAGGTGCGTACCTAATTCTGAATTTCAATCAATTCTTACTTTTTGTCATACTTATGTATGTGGTGGTCACTTTGGTTCTAAACGTACCGCTTTCAAAGTACTTGAAAGTGGCTTTGATTGGCCTACCCTATTTGAGGATGCATATATTTTTTGCAAATCTTGTGATAGATGTCAAAGAACGGGAAATCTAGGTGCTCGAAATCAAATGCCACTCACACTAATTCTTGTTGTTAAAGTATTTGATGTGTGGGGAATTGATTTTATGGGTCCTTTTGTCAGTTCTAATGGAAAATTTTATATACTTCTTGCTGTGGATTATGTTTCTAAATGGGTGGAGGCTAAAGCCACCCCTACTAATGATTCTCAAGTTGTTTGTGAGTTTGTGAAGGAATATATATTTTCGAGACACGGTACACCAAGAGTGGTTATCGGTGATGGAGGCTCACATTTTCAGAAATCCTTCCATGCTCTACTCAAGAAGTACAACATAACACACAAGGTTGGTACACCGTATCACCCACAAACTAGTGGGAAATCCGAGATCTCGAACCGCGAGATTAAATCCATTCTTGAGAAAACCGTGAACACTACACGGAAAGATTGGAGTTATAGGCTTAATGATACATTATGGGCATATAGAACGGCGTAAAAAACACCGATTGGTATGTCTCCATATCGGTTGGTTTATGGAAAAGCTTGTCATCTTCCGTTTGAACTTGAACACAAGGCATATTGGGCGATAAAGATGTGCAACATGGATTATGACAATGCGTGGAAACAAAGGAAGTTACAACTCAATGAGCTAGAGGAGATGCGTAATGATGCTTACGAGAGTTCTCGTATTTACAAGGAAAAGACGAAACTTGTCCATGACAAGATGATTTCTCGAAAGAGTTTTGTTTTGGGTCAAAAATTTCTTTTATTTAATACTCGTCTTCGATTATTTCCTGGGAAGCTAAGGTCCAGATGGATAGGACCGTATGTTGTTACTACTGTTTTTCCTTATGGTGCAGTTGAGATTACTAGTAAGAAAACTGGAACAACTTTCAAAGTCAAAGGCCATAGATTGAAGTCTTATTATGAAAACTTATCTAGGGAGAATGTAGAAGTAATGAGACTTGAAGATTTTCTCCCTCTGGAGGAGTAGCATCATTGGAATGCCAAGTCGAGCTGAGGACAATAAACTAAGCGCTAAATGGGAGGCAACCCATCGGTTTTATATCTTTATCCCTTTGTTTTTAATTTTCTTAGTTTTGCATATCATATCTTGCATTCCCATCTTAGATTTTACAAGTCCTATATCTATAATGAAAGTTTTGACGAATTCTCGTCAGAAAATTCTAATTGTGCACTTATCACGAAAACAACTCTCGTGACTTCATACGGAGTCCGATTTGAGTGTTTGACCCCAACTTTTAAAGAGCACAGACTCACCTTTCTTTTACAAAAATAAAATCTGAATTCGGAGTCTGTTAAGTTGGAGCGATAGTTCTGGACATTTGAGTTTCGGAATTTTTCCAGATTGCATGTCAGTCAGTCCGGAGGCCATAAAAGTCAACCCGTTTATCGAAATACTGTGAAATTTTGATACCTTATATAAAAGACGTAGGTGAACAACTTTTGTTTAGGATGTTTTTCCTAGTTCCCTACCCAATGGTACAGTTTCGAGTTTTTAAGGGGTGTTATGTCAGAAATCAGAATTTTCGGTTTTGAACATTGAGGACAATGTTGAGTTTAAGTGTGGGGGAGCATTTAGTATCATACTTTATGCATATACACAAAAAAAAAAAAAAAAAGAATCATACTCTTTGATTTCTTGCATTCTTGAGACTTCATCTTTTGGAGTTTTTTTTTTTGATGAAATCTTTTGGAGTTAATTATGAGCTAATTAGGATGACACTCTATACCTTTTTAAGGTTGAAACAGTTCTTTCATCTATAAATTAAGTTCCATTTATTTCAATCCTTAAATATATACGTTCATAATTGAATGCGAAACTAATCTATGGTGGTCATTTGAAAGAGTCATCCTCGCAATTAATCATTACTGAATCACTTTCTTTTTATCTTTGCAGTTATATGTTTCTCTAAAGTGATTTGGTGGGATCCTGATACTACCGTGGATGTTGTAGCAAGGTAATCATTGGTTGAGTATTTTTAATAGCCCCATAAGACAATTTTCTTACACTCGTAAAGAGTAAAGAGTGAGCCGGAAAAAAAAAATAGAAAAAAAAAAGAAAAAAAAATTATATATAAATAAGGCTCCTCTTCATTTACCGACACTAATAAATGATAGGTCCGGAATCGTGGATAATCATAGCCGATGAAAACAAAAATCATATCATCATTATATAGCAAGTCAAAAGACTAGATGAGGTTCTTGAAACTTTGATAGCAGTATGTGTGAAACGTTGTCCCTGTCTCCGTCGCCTAAGCAAGCATGGAGTGCAGGATCCAAGGAAACTATCACATACTTGCTGAAAAGGAACATGCGCTTAGAGTATCTAATCATGTGGTCGAGTTAAATGGGTGCTTCTCTCAACTAGTGCGCTATAAATATATATCCTTTGACGACATTCACACAAGTATTTTGGGTAACATCTTTCACTTTAGTTAACATTTGCACACTTCACTTTTCTATTTCCATTTTCTTATCTATCCATGTGATTTCAGTATGCGAGTGTTGTGGAAAACGTTGCAATACGATGACTATCTTAGTAGAGTTTTGCAATCAGGTTGAATGTCACAGTTAAGTAATTGCTTGTGTGTGATGATTGGAATGTATGTGGGATGTTTGCATCTAAAGAACATATGCAAGCTAATTATTTGGCTTTTTGCTTTGTGTCTATCCTTAGTAGTTCTTCCAAGGCGATAAATTGGAGTAGGTTTTGTGGGAATACCTCTTGTAAGCCCTCACGAGACTATAACTCGTCCACTAGGGACACCTAGGGGTTTAAAGGCTTGTTATTCATGCTAAGAGTAACCGTTTCCTCACGACATGGAGTTGTTGTATTTAGGATTAGTTTTATTTAGTTTGCTCGAGGACTAGCAAAAGATAAGTGTGGGAGAATTTGATAAGTGCATAATTCATATGATTTTAGTGTCCATTCCATACTTGTTTTAGCTATTATTCTTGCATATTTTCGTATTATTACTCTTGTTTTCTCTTGTTTGACTCTATTAGGTGAATCATCCACAAAGAAGCTACAAAGTGCTGAAAAGATCTAGGAAGAGGAGTATTCCAAGTATCCAAGTGCCAAAGTCCAAGAGAAGTGGAAGAAATGCGACGGAAAGGAGCAAAACACACATAATCTTGAATAGAATTGAAATATAAAAGTAATCAAGACTCAGGCCAAAGAACGATCTTAAGTCATTCAAATTAAGGATTTATCATCATCATCTTGAATAGAATTGAAATATAAAAGTAATGCAAAAAGAATGAGGTCATTCCGAGTTCGGATGAAGAAGTTATAGCCAAAACAGTTTTATCAAATACCGAAGACAGTGAAGTCCGCGAACTGGGTTTGCGGACTGGGTTCGCAGACTTAATTCCGAAAATTTCTGCTGGATTTTGAAGTTTGCAGACTTGGTTCGCGAACTTAGCAATTGGAAAACGTGTATTTACACCTTGGAAGGCCTAAGGTCACGTTTGGATTCGTTATTTCGTTATTTCGGGTCAGGTTCTTAAACCAAACTAAATACGTGAAGACCAAGCAATGTAAACCTATAAAAAGGTATTAGGTTATGTAAAATAATATCACATCATAAGGTCACGAAATTGTAAGCTTGGAGACAATAAACATCACACGGAGAGATTATCAATCGTAACGTCATCCCTTTACCTTTTTCATATGTCTATCATGGATGTTTCTACATCCATGAGTAGTTAAACACCTATTGATCGAGGATGAATTCTAAGTTGTAAACTTGATTTTTTTTAATATATGAATCTATTTTGATTTCTTCATATGATTATCGTTTGTGTTTACTATGAAAATACTTATGATTGATTGATAGATTGTTTAGGTGGCCAACTAAATATATTTGTTAGTATAATATATTGCTAGTAAGGGTTAAGATATCCGTAATTGTTGAATAATTCCTTACACAAGTAGAGAACGCGAGACCTTGCAGAGGGATTCTGTAAAGCAATCGTGTGTATACACAACCCTAGCAAGTAGACCGAGCGTACTGAGTCTAACTACTAGGATCAAACCTAAATTCACAAACCCTAAGGCATTCGGTGAATTACATCTTGTAAGCGTACCTCAAGGTGGTTCATACGAATAGAATCTGGTAACTAAGCGTACCTGTTATCCAGTGATACGAGGAATTTTGGGAATAGCTAAGTGTATCTGTTATTCTACGGTTGGTGATAATCTATGATTAATGACGAATAGATAAATATATTAACTAATTGACAGTTTATTAACGAAGAAGGATTCCTCAATCATATCTCTCTCTATTGATTACAATACAAATTTATTTGCTTTGATTATTTATTTTGTTCACAATCTAAAACAACCCCCCCCACCCCACCCACCACCACCCTTTGTGACACTTTGACAACTAAAACTCACTGCTCTTCGTGGGAACGATCCTTACTTCCATTATATTACTAGTTAATTGTGTGGAAATAAGATTATTAATTTGTTGAGCCTACGACACCCATCAGTAACTAGCGTGACTAATTCTAGTACCATGGTAGAACCGAAACTTGTTTTGGTAGAATCGTGAAACCCATGATTTGTAATTTGATAGGATAATCAATCACATAGTTCTTGGAAGTCAGATGGACCAATTCTAAACTTGTTTGAAAGTGTGAAAAATCGGTTCCAAGATTATAAATATGAAAAAGGATTTACAAAGTAAAGATGTCGACATACTTTGAACATGTGCAGTTACTCTTTATCTTTTATTGTTCAAAGATATTCCTTGATGGCTAAAAGAGAATCCAAGATAAAAATAAATTGAGAATCTTTTAATTAAGGTTTTTAGTTTTATATGCTTTTAATTTCCAGCAATTAAAATGCATATCTTTAGAAAATATAAATTAGTAATGTGCATTTACTAGTTGGAGATTTTCTACTGAGATTTCGGTCATTAATTGGACAAAGTATTTCCAGGAATTATGAAAATCGAGTTGGTGTTTATTGCATATCTTTGAGAATATTCGGTTTTGGAAATTCCTTGGTGTCCAAACTTCCTTGGTCTATGAATATTAAAGTTTGCATTTCAAGCAAACTAATCCTCAGAGCCAGCAAAACTACCTAATTGTGTCGTTACTGGTGGAGACGCCTATTCGGAAAGGAAAGTACCCTAATTAGGAGAAATCTCTTACGGCCGCTCGGTTTAAAGACTTCTTTGGGATTGAGAAGCTCTATTAATTAGTATCGTTGCTGGGAAACTAGATAAATGCAGTTTATTATTAGTTTTCGATTGATTTGATTGACTAACAGTTGTTGAACTTTGATTGCACCTAGTTCGTTTATGCTGGAGAATCTTCTCTTCTGATATAGGACTCACTCAAACTAGATCGAAGTTTCGACGGGGATATTTAAACTGTTTGTAGTTCTAAAGACGTCTTGTGATAATCCATTGTTAACAGACTCCGTTCTGTGTGTGATTGATCACAAGAGATTCAAGTTGATTGTGTACAGGTGTTTGTTGAAGATCAAAGAATATTTGAAGACAGAGAAGATATTTGGGTTCATAATCTTTGGTGTGCACAAAACTTGTTTCGGCTGGAAAAGGATCCAACTATAATCGGTTTATCTTTGTGATATATTTGATTGATTAGTTGAGTAGATCGGCGTCAATACAATTCTTTGTGATTCAAAGTATTGATTGCAAAATCTTGACAATTACTTTGGTAATTGTTATTGGATAGATCTAAGGACCTGAAAAAGGAGTTTATTGGGATAAACGGAAGAGCCTTTTGTCAAACTCATATCACGTTGATTGGAAAGAGTTGTTACCGAACAAATTTGTTGTTCCTTTACTGTTTGGAATACGAACCAAAGGAATTGTTTCAAGTGCGTGACTTATTGCAAGTTGGAGGCGCAGGGATACAGACTAAACTAGGTGAACTATATGTTTAGTTGCTTGGTCTCACCTATACGAAGTTGGTTTAGATTTTGTATAGAGGATTAATCCTGAGAGTATTCAATTCTGGACAAGGTCCCGGGGTTTTTTCTGCATTTGCGGTTTCCTTGTTAACAAAATCTTGCTATGCCATTTACTTTTAATTTCCGGATTATAATAGTTTTATGATAATTAAAGTAAATTGCACTTTGTACGTTAACAAGGCACTTGATATTGATCCCATTGGTTTCGGTTATTTCCGTACCTTTTATCAAGTGATCACTTTGTTGTTGTATTGTCTCGATTCCATATCCATATACAATCACACAAAGTGTATTGGTTTTCTCCACTTGCCTTTGATATTTAATTCACGAGTTAGGCCAGTTCGGACTAACCCTATATCAAGTGGACACTGTGTTGGAATATTCCTTGAGCGATTGTATCTCCAAGAGGTTTATACACAGTGGGTCTTGTATAGGTTGTGCTCAAAATAAAAGACTGTGATGTATTTGGGTACCCTCGTCTTTTCATAGTGGACTCTTTGGAACATACTTTAATAGAGAGTTTACTCAAAAGAAGTTCAGTTTCCAAAGCATCCTCTTTGAGATTTCCCTCAAACAGAGTTCATGAAGAACGGACTGCGGCGTTTTACTCTCGAAGGACTTTTATAAGAGAGTCACGCTTATTTACTATACCAACAAGGACATTTACTTTGTGTTTCAACCAATTGACATCATCAGCATGGATTCTAACAAGTTTTAAAATCACTGCACTCTCTTTGGCTGCATTCCTTTCAACTTCAGAGTCAGACTCGTCAGTAAGGTAATCCGGGTAACACTTGTCAATGCAAGTCTGTTTCATTGGAACACAGGGTTCATCTATATTTGAGATTGACAAATCTTTCTCTTTAATAGATTTCATAGAAACATAACTTTTATTTCTGGTGATGCGTTTATCAGAGATAACAATTCCATCCATATTCAGATCGCTACAAACATAGACTTATGAGGTCTTTATGTGTTTGCCTGCTCTGATACCAATTGAAAAAGCGGTGGTCTAACAACCACACCCAATATTTCTCTCGACAATCTGAATAGACAAACTCCAATATACTTTCAAGATAATCAACTAGACAGTCAGACTCAATCTAGAGAAAAGTATATCAAAGAGTTTTATATCTCTATCTCTCAATTCATTCTACAATCAGCAAATAGAAATTTGTGAGTCCGATTGAATATAAGAGAAATAACTTGAACGGTACCAAAGACTAATGTTCAAGGATCAATCAATTTCAATCAACAACCAAAGGTTGGATTTCCCAATTGATCGATTCAATGCACAACCTGTGATATTTCAATTATATAACAAAATATAATGCGGAAAAGAAATAACACAGACACCAGAATTTTGTTAACGAGGAAAACAGAAAATGCAGAAAAACCCTGGGACCTAGTCCAGTTTTGAACACCACACTGTATTAAGCCGCTACAGACACTAGCCTACTACCAATGAACTTCAGACTGGACTATAGTTGAACCCTAATCAATCTCACACTGATTCAAGGTACAATTGCGCTTCTTACATCTCTGATCCTAGCAGGATACTACGCACTTGATTCCCTTAGTTGATCTCACCCACAACCAAGAGTTACTACGACCCAAAGTCGAAGACTTGATAAACAAATTTGTCTCACACAGAAAAATCTATTGAAATAGATAAATATGTCTCCCACAGAAATACCTACGAGTTTTGTTTCTTCTTTTGATAAACCAAGGTGCACAAGAACCAATTCCCGAAGAACAACGTAGTATTATCAATCACCTCACAATAATCTTAATCGTATGGTAGCGAAACAAGATATTGTGGAATCACAAACGATGAGACGAAGATGTTTGTGACTACTTTTAATCTTACCTATCGGAGATAAATCTCAAGCAAATCTTAGAAAAGATAATACTCAATCACGATAGTAAAAGTAAGATCAGAACACGCAACTACAGAGAAAATTGCTTGGTCTGGATTCACAATCCCAATGAAGTCTTCAAGTCGTTAACCTACAGGGTTTCGTGAAAAACCTAAGGTTAAAGGAGAATCGACTCTATCTTATACAACTAGTACCACACAGGAGGTGTGGGGATTAGGTTTCCCAGTTGCTAGAGTTCTCTTTTATATAGTTTTCAAATCAGGGTTAAGTTACCTTGGTAAGAAATCATTCAATATTCACCGTTAGATGAAAACCCGATTAGATTCAAGCTAATATCTTTCAATCGTTATATCGAACTTAGCTTGTTATACACAAATGAAATGTACCCTCATTTAGGTTTATGTAACCGTACCTAAAAGTGTACACCATGTTGGCTCAACAGTAGTTAACCGAGGTTAGCTATATGAATACTCTCATATCAGCCTTATTCATCTTAACCATATCTAGTTCAAATGACTCAAATGAAACTAGTTAAAGAGTTGTTCAGTTGATATATTCTCATAGAAGTATACAAGAACACAATTGAAGCAAAATCGGTTTGATTTACTCGAATCGATTCATGAACATTATAGCCATGGTTTGCAAAGAATGCATTCCTTAATATATAAATGTATTAGTTCATGAAAAAATCGATTTTAGAACTTTAGTCACTCAAGTATGCAAATGGGTACGCATACTTAAGTAGCCGGTCTGAGTTTGGGTTCGCCAGTATGCAAACGGGTACGCATACCTTAGTACACTTCCAAAATCCAGCAGAAATTCCCGGACCTATACCTTACGAAAGTATGCATACGGGTATGTGTACCTGGTACACGGAATTTTACAACTACAAGTACGCATACGGGTATGCATATTTACTATAGTTCCGGTCATGCATCACATACATGTAAGAATGCAAACTATGTTCATAATCCAGTAGTTCTAAACTCTATTTCAATCATTGAAACTTTCTTAGAGGATGACAATAGCCTTTTTCACACATTATTAACATAAAAGCAATTTTCAAGTTATTGAAATAATCATCACGAAACATTCCAAGTCTACACCAAATGATTGTATCACACAAACCATGTAAGATGTTACTCGATAATTTTCACATGATCATCTTTTGACTTTCGCCGAGAATATAAGGTGAACTTGGTTGAAGCGAAATCTTACCAACAAATATTCCGAGAAATATGTAAGCGAGTTAATCTAAGCTCGATATCTCAAATGTGTATAAACGAAAACCACAGTTATACGATTTATGTCTCAATATAGGAGATAGAGTATAAATAGACTTTCCAAGTGATAGACGAGTTTTAGTTTCCACATAACTTTTGTTGATGAAGTTCCACAAGCTCACCTTAGTAGTTCTTCGTCTTCAATTAAAAAATGTCGTGAAGTCTAATGCTCAACTACACAATCTCTCCTAGTCTGAGACATCACTATAAGTAGACTAGAAATCAAGACTTATAGTTTTGGTCACTAATATTGATAAACAAGCTTAAGATAGCAACGCTTGCGAGTTCGACCGAGTAGTTCTCTAACAGTATATTATACTCTAGTGATATGACATGATCATAATAGTATGATCATAGTATTAAGGAATTAGACTACAAAGTATAATGCTTATCTTTTGAACTTTGTAGATATGACATCGATACATAATCTTGTATATAGTGTTATAATTATGTTTATGGGTTATGGTGAAGATTTAATCCTAGGAAACAATGTTTTACATTTGTTTAAAGGAAGTACATTCATGAACTTTTTTTGTGAAGCGAAAGGGAAATCAATAGGATTATTGGTTTTGTTATTCATTGCATATATGTGGATGACCAATATGTGTGAGTTGGTTGAACCGTATAACGGATCGCAATGCCTAGACTTATGATTTGGTATGACTGATCCTGGTAATTGGTGTAACCGATCCTAAATAATCACCATGAGATGGTATGATCGATCCTTGTAATTGGTGTGACCGATCCTAGTAATTGGTGTGATCGACCATAAGTGTTGTGTGACCGATACTTGTAATTGGAGTAACAGATCCTAATGAATGGTGTGACCGATCAGTAGCAGATACCATATTTAGGTATAATCGATCCTAGTGATTGGTATAACCGATCCGAACCCATGTATGTGACTTAGAAGGACCAATCACAACTAACCATTGTGATTTGGTATAACCAATCACATAGTAGTCTTGGAATACTGGCAAACCAATTCTAAACTTGTTTGGAAGTTTGGTATAACCGATTCCAAGAAGCAAATCCATGTAAATATGAAATAAGGATTTGCAGTGAAAAGATGCCAACATACTTTAAACACAAGCAGTAACCCTTATCATTTAATTTTCAAAGATATTCCTTGGTACTCAAGGTGATCCTGTACCGAAATAAATTAAGAATCTTTTAATTAAGGTTTTTGATTTTATATGCTTTGATTACCAGCAATTAATTCATAGCTCTAGAGAATAAAAATTAGTAATGTGCATTTACTACATGGAGATTTTCTATTGAGAGATTTCGGAAATATTGGACCAACATTTATTGGAATTATGAAAACTGAATTTTCTATTCGTTGTATATCTTGAGAATATTTTCGGTTTTGGAAATTCCTTGGTGTCCAAACATCCTTGGTCTATAAATAACTAAGTTTGCATTTCTAGCAAACTATCCTAATATCCAGGCAAATTTCATTTCTTGTTTTTTCTGGTGGAGTCGTCTATTTAGGTGAAATATCTTACGAACGCTCGTTTAAAGATTTCCGTGGGATCAAGAAGCTCTACGAGTACCGTTGGTGGGAAATTAGATAATTGCAATGTTATTAGTTTTCGATTTGATTTGATTTGATTGGCTAACGGTTGTTGAAACTTTGATTTCACCTAGTTTGTTTATTCTTGAGAATATTCTCTTCTGATATAAGATTCACTCAGACTAGATCAAAGTATCGACGGGATCTTTAGAATTGTTGTTAGGTCTAAAGACATCTTATGATAATCCATTGTTAACAGACTCCGTTCTGTGCGTGATTGATCACAAGAGATTCAAGTGGTGTTGTGCAGGTTTTGAAGATAAAAGAATTTTTGAAGACGAAGAAAAATTCTTATTAGTTTTCGTATATTTTGGATTTAGTGCACAAACCTTGATCCCTGGGATCCAACTAGAATCAGTTTATATTTGATAGATTTAATTGATTAGTTGCATGAGATCGGCATTCTCTATATTTCCCTTTGAGATCTATATTGATTGAGTGTGAATCTATACTTGACTATTTCGGAAGTTAAACTTAAATTGATCTAACCAAACAAACGAATTTATTAGACTAAACAGAAGAGCCTTTGTCAACGACTCATCTATATCTTTAGCAAGATTGATTAGAGTGGTTACCAAACAAATTATTTTTTTGCTGTTGAGGATACGATCCAAATGACTTGCTATTCACGTGTGTGACTCTAGAAGTCGAAGGCGCGGGGATACTGAGGGAACTAAGTAGCTAGGGGTAGTCTGCTTGGTCTCAACTATATGAAGTTGGTACCAGATTTTGTATAGCGGCTTAATTCTAAGAGTATTCAAAACTGGACTAGGTGCCGGGGTTTTTCTGCATTTGTAGTTTCCTCATTAACAAAATCTTGTTGTGTCTTTTACTTTGATTTTTGCGTTACAATTGTTATTATAATTAATTAAAATACACAAGTAGATTAACTCCGTAATACTTGATAGTGATCCTATAGAGTTTGGTTATTTTCGAACCTATTATCAAGTAACACAATTTGTTGTTGTATTGTCTCGATCTTATATCCATAGTCAATCACACAAGTTATATTCTTGTCATATTGTCTCGATCTCGTATCCATATCACACGAAGTGTGAACTGAATCATCATATTGTCTCGACTCTGTCCATAGACGATCACATTCGGTAGATGACTTATAGTTTGAAACAAAAATATTGTGGTGTATTTGGGTACCTTCGTATTTTCAATTTGGTTTTTCTAGTGACTAGTGTGAGTTAATCCACCAATTCATTAGCACAACAAATATATCCCTAATGTTTAATGGTACTCCGTGTACCTCTTTCAAACCCACTAGAGGTTTAAGGCAAGGAGACTCCCCTGTCTCCTTACCTTTTTATTATTTGTATGGAGTCTTTTCTTAATATCTTTTGCATGTTGAATCTACTAAGCTCACTCATGGGATTAAGGCTACTAAAGATGCTCTTAGCACCTCTCATCTGTTTTTTGCAGATAATTTCCTTATATTTAACAACGCTTCCCATGCTGAAGCGGATATTATTATGTCTTTAACTAATGATTTCAGTGCTTTTTCCAGTTAGGTCATTAATCTACAAAAATTTGGTTGCTTTTTCAATAAGAATTGCAATCCATAATTTTGTTTTTCCCTCATTAGACAAGTCAAAATCAAGAAAATTGATCTTAAAGAGAAATACCTTAGTATACCTCTTTTTATTGGAAGATCAAAAAATGAGGTTGGCATATAATTTTTACAAAAGAGATGCTAAGTGAAAAGGGAAACAAATGACACAATCTTGCAGATCCATATGGTTAATCATTTCCTAAAATCTTCATCAATATATCACATGAATACCTTTCTCCTTCCAGATGATGTTATTTACAAGATGAAGAAGTCTCAGACTTCTGGTGGGGTAAGAACCAACCAGGAGGTAGCTACCCTAAAGCTTCAGACAATGTATGTTATCATAAACTTCAAGGGGATCTAGGTTTTAAAAACCTTAAACAATTCAACTTGGCTCTTTTAGCTAAAACAACCTGGAATCTTATCCATAATTCCTCTGATTTGTGGGCTGTCATTCTAAAATTTAAGTATTTTAGACATGTACATGCCCTTCATCATCCGAAACCCAAAAAAATTTCTTGGGTTTGGAAAAGTATATGTAAAGGTCTAGAATTTATTCTTGCCCATTGTGTTTAGGAAGTCAAGAAAGGAGATAACATTCTTGCATTCAGTGATAATTGGATAGATAAAGTTAGTGACCCATTGTGTCTAGAATTTATTCTTGCCCATTTTTTTTAGGAACTCAAGAAAGGAGATAACATTCTTGCATTCAGTGATAATTGGATAGATAGAGTCAGTGACCCATTGTGTCTTGCATACCCAAATCATAATCTGAAAGTTTCTGAACTCATCACTGGAACACTAAATTGGTCCAAATTTTTTTTACTCCAGACAACTGCTAAAATATTTGTAATACTATATTACCTTTATCTGGGGAAGATAGTTTAGTCTGGCCACACACCAAGTATGGTATTTTTATGTCAAGTCGGCATATAGGGCATAGGTTAGTCCACAGCAAACCAAAACCTATAAAGATCTGCAGAACACTCGTCTATTACCCAAAGTACAACTTTTCCTTTGAAAATGCATAGAAAATATTCTTCCCACTAAGACCAGAGTGTTTAGATATACAACTGAACAGGATGCTCTTTGCCCTCTATGTGAGAAACCACTGAACACCTGATGATTCATTTTTCTTTCTCGAAAGATATGTGGGCTTTAAATCCTAATGGAAATCTAGTACTGCAAGACTCTAGCTATGGTACAGACATTCACATCTGGATATGCACGTGGATTTCTTCATGTAAAGATATGTTAATGATGTGTCAAATACTTAATGCTTCCTGGACCATTTGGAGAGATAGGCGTTTAAGACATTTCAAGGAAAAGCTCTAAGCTCTAAGTGCTACTGAAATGGCTTCTTATGCAATGAAACTTGCATATGAAACAGTACAATCAGATCCAGTAACACCATAATGAGCATAACCCAATATTTTATACCTCGGCTACCACCCATGAATTTTTCTAATAATTGTGTTATGTTCTTCTGTGATGCTACCACCCATTGTATGGGGAGGGGTACCAAATACACTACCAAATTTTTCGTTCGGCAACCTGTATGGACAAAACTTAATACAATTGTAAGCAGGCCAACTTAATGATCTATGACAATATGTATGTATAGCATATATATCTACCTCCTCTCAATCAGTATGTATAAGACAATTAGTCCATGAACCTGATTTTAAGAAGACTACTTGGACGATCTCAAAAAATATCCAAGATCAATCTAGTTGTATCCAAATAATCAAGTAATTAAACTTGTTATCTATCTTTCAAGATATGAATTCTACAAGAACGAGTCTCGTAATTAATCACAATTAGATGGACGCACCTACTTAGATTGAATGTGTACAACTTGCATAAATCCAATTATAAAGATAAATAATATAATGCGGAAAGGAAAAACTCAAAACACCATAAGTTCTGTTATCGAGGAAATTGCAGACTTCGGACTAGAATGTATATGAAACTGAATCAACCCTCCAAGCGATTCAGTTACAACTGCGCTCCTTACGTCTCTTGAATATCTCACGGCTCTAGTCACTTGATTCCATTAGCTAACGTCCTTTACATCCTCATAGTTTCTTCAGCCGCAGTGGAAACTTTTTATACCAATCCGCCTCTAACAAATTAGCCTATTTGATTTTCGTTTAGATCGAGAGATTAAGGTGAGAAATATGTTTGCAATAGGTAATCTAGCAAAGATCACAAATCTGGAACTTACGACTCCCGAAGAGCATCCTAGATTCTTAAACACCTCTCAAGAACAATCTTCAAAAGATCACTTAAAATCAATTTGTAGATAACTATCTTGGGGAATCACAAAGTCTAAGATGAAGAGAACTTTTTGATTTCCATCTATCTTGCCTGAAAGAGATTACGAAAACCTCGATAACAGAAAAGCAAGGTAAAAGATAGTCGGACATCGCTTCACGAATCCCCAAAGAGAAGTATTTTAGTCGTAAACCTAATTATGTTTCACATAGGAAACCTAGGCTCATAAAGGACGAGTTTAGCTACCAACTAGGACACAAAGTGTCAGGGATTAAATTTCCCAGTTGAAAGAGAATCTCTACTTATAGATTTTCAAAAATGAGGGTTTCTTAGGATTCAAGATAAGATAACTTGGGAATCAAGCAGACACTTTAGGTCTAGAAAATATAATAAAAGAATGTACGCAGTAGTCTGGTTCCAGAACCATGTATAGTGACTTGTTCGGTTTGGCAAATATGACATGTGAACAATAAAAAATATGATGTTTATTAAAACACCTAAGAGTTTAATCATGATGCATACACATAAGTATTTGAGTGATCAATGAAGTTGTTAGCGCACTACTCGTTCGAACTCGCAATCGTTGCTATCTCAAGCTTGTTTGTCAAATTTAGTTGATCAAAACTATAGTCTTGATTTCTAGTATACTTATAGATATGTCTCGGATTAGGATAGAATGTGCAATTGAGGTTTATACTTCACGGCTTGAAGACGAATATCTACTGAGGAGAGCTTGGAGAAACTTCATCAACAAAAGGTATGTGGAAACTAAAACTTATATATCACTCAGAAGTCTATTCCATTATATCTCCTAATGATACTTAGTCGTATAGCTATATAGACTTCTATATTATACACATTTGATATTTCGATATGAGTTTAACTCGGTTATCTATTTCTCGAAATATGTGTTGGAAGCTTTTTGATTTAGCTACGTTCATCATATATATACTTGACGAGTTTAGTTGGAAACAATTTATTTGTTGGAAACTAAATAATAAGTCAAAAAATGATCATGTGGAAATTTCCTTGAAACATCTTATATGATTTGTGTGAGACAATCATTTGATGTCGACTTGGGATGTTTCGTATTGATCATTCGATCACTTGAAAATTACTTGAAGCTAATAGTTTGTGTGAGACAGCTATTGTCGTCTTCTAAGGATGTTTCAGTGATTGAAATAAGATTTTAGAACAATTAACCTTTGTCTGGATACAACCCAGTATGCATATCTAGTATGCAAACTGTTTTGGTATGATTCAGGTCCGGGAACCTTTTTTGCATACCTAGTATGCGAACGGTTTTAACTGTTAAAGTCTGGGGAACCTTGTTTGTGTACTAGTATGCGAACGGATCTACCTGAGTTAGGCTGGGACTGCTGTTTTCATACCCGTTTGCAAACGGCTGGACAAGACCAAAGTCCGGAAGATATAGTTTGCGTACCTGTCTGCAAACTTTGTGGTTAAAGTTTTAAAATCGGTTAAGTATGTCTTTCATACTCATGAACAAATACATTTATGAATTAAGGAATGCAATCTTTGCAAACCGTGGTTTAATGTTCATGAATTGATTCTTACGAATCAATCCGATTTTGATTCAATTGGTTCATATATATTTCTATGAAATAGTGAATAATTGAACAACTCTATTTGAAACACAATGAGATTCATTTGATTATCTTTCATGATTGATTGATCATAATAAGTTGATCTAGAAGTGTTAGATGAATGTGGCAAAAGAGTTCATATGGCTAACTTCGGTTAACTGTTATTGAGCCAACTCAACATACACGTTTAGGTATGGTTACCCATATCTAAATGAAGGTATATTTCATTTGTGTGTAACAAGCTAAGACCATATAACAACGGAGAGATATTGCTTTGGTTTTAAGCATACTTAGCTTGAATCTTAAATCAGGTTTTCATCTAACGATGAATATTGAATGCTTTGTCACTAAGCTATCTTAGATTTGATTGAAAGCAAACCATGATTTGAAAGACTATATAAGGGACAACTCTAGCAACTGTAAAACCTTTTCCCCACACTTTTTTGTGTCCTAGTTGAGACTATAGTTGATTCTCCTTTAACCTAGGTTTTTCCAAAACCATTATACGTGAACGAATTGAAGTCTTCATTTTGGATTCGTGAAGCCAGGCCCAACTATTTTCAAATTTGGACTAGGTCCCAGGGTTTTTCTGCATTTGCGGTTTCCTCGTTAACAAAACTTCTGATGTATGTGTGTGGATGGGGAAAAACAGTTTGCTGCTTTTATAGGGAATGAGGGAATCACCATGCGATGGAGATTCCTCGAACTGGCCAAACTGCTCAACCTCACACAGATGCACTGCAAAGGGAGTGCTTAGATTCGAGAGATCAGTCTGTAGGACTCCGGCCTAAACCAAGTCAATGGACGTTCCAGAGTCAATTCGGTCACAAAGAGGGAGATGGGTTGATCTGTAGGAGGGAAGCTGAGAATTGTATGAGATCAGTGATGATCAAGGATTGTGGATGTGTTTAAGGTTTCTGCAATAATGGTGAACTGCTGAAGTTGAGTTCTGTGAATAAGTTTTTATCGAGTTCTTGACGAATGATGATCGATGATGATGATGTTGTCCTCGATTTTGTACTTATTTATATTGCAAGAATGATGAACACCCTGGTCCCTATAAGCGTGACGGTTTCTTGATTGAAAGAGTGGGAAAGTGGGAGATCGTGGTGAAACCAGTTCCAGGTCGTGCGGAGACTTGGTTGATCACTCACCCCCTACTTTGCTAACTCCTTCAACCGTTGACACGACTTACTCACATTTCTCGTTGTGGATGAATCCACGTGGTGTAGGCCGCCAGACCAAAACCCTAAGTGATATCCCCTATTTGTGACGTGATTGATGTTTTACAAATCGTGGAATCTGCATGACAGACGTGCATTTAATTAGTCACGTTGACTGATTTAGACAATGAGTCTAGGTTTTGTTGAATTGAGCATGAATGACGAATTTCTTAGCGGAACATTCGAATAACTGAGCAAGTATTGCTCGACGAATTACTGGTGTTGATGGTTGGATCAATATTCGAGCAATTGAGCAAGTATTGCTTAATCCGACGGATTACTGATAAATTACTTAATATTGATAGTTGGATCAATATTCGAGCAATTGACCAAGTATTGCTCAATTTAGCAAATCACTGATAATTTACTGAATTTTGGTGGACTGAACAAGTATTGCTCAATTCTGCAAATTATTTATAGATGTCGTGACCCAATAAAATATTAATTAAAATATTGGTAGACTACCAAATATTATATAATTAATCTAGATGTTGTTTGATGGATCAACATAAATTCATTAATCCTGCTCAGAATGATGATTTGTGGAGAGTTTGTTCGAAACCCTAATTTTTGATCGATTGCCCATTAATTGACGAATCGCCGAAAATAGGTCATGAGCGAAGGAGGGACCGACCACATGGGACTATGGACGTCCATGTGATGCCCAATTGCTCAAGTGAGCGTACGCCGGGGTCTTGAGTTGACCGGTTGGTGAAGGAACGACGATTAAATGTCAGTTTCACCATTTATTGAAATAGTGCTCGATTGAGCATTAGGTGATAAAACTTAATTATAGAAAAGTGGGGGACCAGCCAAGATGGATGGCATGAGATCGGCCCTTGGTGGTCGTGGGACAGCTGATGGGTATTTACACAAACTCTAAGTTGGTTGTGAAAAGATTGGACCCAATATGAGCAATTGCGTTAATTAGGTCAAAAGTGTGAAAACGTGTGGGACCGGCTTATTGCAAGCCTTAGAGCCGCCCTTGGTCGGTCAAGAGAGCATGCCCGTGTCTCCATAATGATCATGTCTCAGTCATGAGAGTTTCGGCATTTTCTGATATGCGTTTGAGCAATATTTCGAATTTTCAGAAGAGTTCGATCTTTGACTGAAATCCTCAATTTTGCTCGAATGAGAAGGTATGCTCGTTTGATCAATATTTTGTGAATATTAAAATAATAATATTTTAATATATTTTTCATGAGTAGCCTAGTTGGTCATGCGACCATGTTGAATTTTGGTTTTTTCATGATTTGCGCAATATTTAAGAAAATATGGAGAAACCAGGATTTTTTGGAAGTTTCACAAGATGAGAAAAATAACAATTTATGAAAGATTAGGGATTACAAAGTGTGGGACCGGCCACGGCTAGGGCATGGCCGGCCGGCCAAGTTGCCCGTTCCCGCAACACCTTTCCCTATTTTTTATTATTATTTTTCGTGAAACTACACAAAATTGGGGAAACCACAAAATATGGAGAAACCATGAGTTTTGCTCAAACAAGGAAAGATGCTGAGATGGAGGAGTCTTCATGAGTTTATGAAAACAACAAAAATAAGGAAAAATAATGGAGGAAGCATGGGACCGGCCACGGCCAGCCGGATGGTGGGCCCGGTCCATGGGCGCTTCTCCATTATTTTAATATTGTTATTTTCTCTCTCCTATTTTGTGCGGGATTCCTCATTTGTCCATATTTTGGATGCGCGTTCGCGCATTTGGGTGCTTGTTCGTGCATCATTGTCAAGTACACTTGCACTATTTTATGGGGCTTAGTCCAGATGCCCGATTGTTGAGTATTTATCACTAATTTATGAAATTCAGTGGATAATGATTCATAAAATTGAGTAATAAAAGTGAGTAGCTTTTTATTATCAATTCACAGGATCAGTCGTGGATTCGACCATGAATTCGGAATAATAAAATAGGTATTACCATTTCATGGGATCGTGGATTCGACCATGAAATCGGAGTAATAAAATAAATGGTGATATTACCATTTCATGAGACCAGCCGTGGGTTCGACCATGGAATCGCAGTAATATATATTACCATTTCATGAGATCAGCCGTGGATTCGATCATGAAATCGGAGTAATACATTTATTTATTACCATTTTGATCATGAAATAGGAGTAATGAGATAAGATAGATTATCTTCTAGGAATTCAGTGGTGAATGTCACGGTAGAATTTAATCTCTTGCGTATAGTCAGTGAATCAACGAGTGTTTCCGACGTCCTGAAGACGTTATTGCTCTCAATCTTACTGAGAACCGCCTGGGTCTATACACGTCTCTCTACATAGTCAGGGAACAGTGAGTGTCACCGACGTCCTGAAGGCGTTATTGCTCTCTATCTTACGGAGAACCGCCCAATTGTTCTTCTATGTAGAGGGGCGTCTCTCTCATGTAGTCATGGAACATTGAGTGTCACCGACGTCCTGAAGGCGTTATTGCTCTCATTATTACGGAGAATCGCCAAATTATGTTATTCTACATAAAGGGCACGGCGAAATGCCAGGGATCGAACGCTCAGCTAGTGGAGGCTTTTCGAAAGGCATATTCACCGTGGCTTCGTAAAATATGAATTGTCGCTCGTCTGAAAGCCGTGTCAGAAACATGCATCATGATTTTACGGTTTTTCCCTTTGTTGAAAATCCACCATCTACATTAATTCCCCTGCTTAGTGAGGAACAATCATGTTCCACAGTAAGCATTAAATGGTGATTTTCAGTCGACGAGAGATCAGTGGTTGAACTCAGTCTACAAAGGTGGTTTCATAATCCTCAATTTACTCCAATGATGTCATGTACGAGCAAACGCGTGAGTGAGGACTCTGATAGTTGATTGAGTGCGATTATGTGAGTACGGAGAGGTGAAGCATTGCTGATTTGGTTGGTGGAAAGTCCAGTTTTGGTCAATTTAGGATTTATGGACCCGAGACCCAAAAAGGAAACCCTTGTTTTATTAGGTTTTGGAAATAAAATTGATATAAAAGGGAAGAAACCCTCAAATTCTTTTATTTTTGATCTACCCACCACTTCCCTCCCTTCGCCATCCTCACACGAGTAGCAACATGGAAGGAAGATTTTCGTCGGACTTCAGTCGCCGCTGACCGTCACCAGCCACAGTCGGCCAAATTCCGGCCGATGCCGACTAGGTAAGTCCGGATTTTTTTTTTGCTGTGTGTTTTCATGAATTTTCCATGAGTTGTGCAAAACAAAAATATATGTGTGCATGTATGCGTAGGTTTTATGAAATTTTGTTGCTTTTGAAAATACGTATGACGTTTGTTCAATAGTTTAAGAAACGAGCAAAAATCCCTAATATGAAAGAGACAAATATAGTATAGAATAGACATGGTCTAGTCGTAGTAGAGATAATTTTGTTTATGAGGATTCATGAAATCCCAAATTTGTTTTGAAAGCATGAACTTTCACAAATACTTTTAGGAACGTAGGTTCGTTCGTAGTAGAAACAGTAAATAATAATCTTTAGAGTTAGAGGAAATTTTGAAAAGACCTGTAGTTCATGATACAATTTATGTGTGAACTTTAAAAACTTTGTTTGGAACATGTAGACTTTCACAAAAATAGTAAAACCCTCGTTCTATAGACGAATGCTCGTGTGAGCAAAAAAGCTTCTTTTTTTTTATAAAAGTTCACGTGAGTTATTAGCTCACGAATTTTTTTTTATTATTTTTTTTAAAATTACGTGACTTATTCACGTTTTTGTTTCGAAATCAAAAGTTGATTTATGAACAATTGTTGAAAGCAAACAGTATTCGGTGAGTTTGTTAACTCGTAGTGTACGCATGAGTTTGGTGATTTTATAGTGTGTGTACACGTAAAAATCAGCGAATGTTCATATGGAAGGTTATATGGATCATTCATGGTTTCATGTAAATTCAGGTGTCTGACTTTAAATTTTGCTCATCCTTGCAGGTTTGAAGAAGCGAGCAAGTTTTCAAAGTTTTACGTTGTTATCACTAAGTTCGTGAAATCGTAAATAGGTAAGAGTTGAGGATTACCATTTTTGCAGAAGTTGACGTGAGGATCATGATTATTCCTTCACTTTAATTCCACTGATGAAATTTATGTGTGGATGTCACAACAACTTTGTAGAAATGACTGATCACCACGATAGCGTTTTTGAAGATGCTTCTAGGGAAGAGTCTTACAGAGAGGACGATTCCATAGAGGATTCTTCTGGAGAGGATGTTTCTAGAGAGGATTCTTCCGGAGAGGATGCTTCTGCTGATGTATCTTCCATAAATGATGATTCTAGGGATTCTAAGAGAAAGGAGGATAAAACCAAGAACGTCCCAAATGCTAATGACGAGTTCTTCGTGTTTCAGTACAAACCCGAAAGGCGTCCTCCAGGTTCTGCATTCCGGTTGCTCATAAATCCGAGAAGCACTACTCAGAACAAGCTGGTAACTCCTCAGGCAATAATCAGGTTCTGTTTGAGTGGGAAGCACTCTTTGGGTTCTCACGTGGAACTCAAACTTTCTCGAAAACCCCTGGCGTATTTCTCCGGATGGGCATGTCATATGTTGGGCTATAGTCATGTAAGAACTATGTTGGATCGTGCACAGGTGACACAAGCTATTCAAGCAACTGGGGATTTGGTGATCAATCACGACATACTAGGTATGGTGGCTCTTCTTGCTCGTTGGTGCATTCCTACTCACACATTCATACGCAGATGGGGAGAATTCACGGTCACCTTGGAGGATGTAGTTACTTTATTGCATCTCCCAATTACTGATAATTTCCCTGAAGAACTCTCAATGGAGGAAAATGTGATATCTGGTGTTCTAGAAGCCAAAATGCAAGAGCTTAATGAGTCGCCTATAGTTTGCTATGCTCGATGGCTGAAACACTGGTGGCCGAGAGACGTGATTCCTGAAGAACCTGATACGTTGAACATTGCTGCTTTTCTATGTTTGTGGCTCTCCCGAGACATACTTGAAGACAGTGGACATTTATTGAAGCCGTTTATGATCCCTTTTGCTATAAAAATGGCTAAAGGTGAGAAACTCCCCATTGGTAGTTTGTTTCTGGGTTCACTGTTTGCTAATATGGATTCTTTAGTCATGGATTCACTGTTTGCTAATATGGATTCTTTAGTCATGGATTCCAGCGTCTCCAATGGTTTTATGAAAATTGAGACATATACTAATACCGCATTCCTCCAAGCCTTAATGTGGGAGCACCTTGAGAAATATGCTCCAACTCCTCGTAGCGTCTTGCAAGGACCCAAGGTGGATACCCGTCATATCATTCTTGAGAAAGATAGTGCTAGGATTATGCGCTGGTCTACAAAGCGACCAAGGAAAAAGACATGCCTTGCTAGTATTTTAGACACTGAATCTGAATTCAATTTTCGTCCATGGACGACAGTTTCTCATTTCTTCTCACAATTGATCACTTTCAATGATACTAAAGAGATCATCACTTTGAAGTCTGGCACTGAGTTGAGTGAAGGGGAGAAATCTTTTATGCTGAGTTGCACTCCTGGTTGCATAGTGTCAGTGATGCAAAGAGAGTTCCAGGTGGAAGAATACAATATTGACAGAGCGGCTCGACAAATGGATCTCGACCAGTGTGCTCCAGGTCATCGAATGAGTAAACCATCGGTTGAGTATCTGAAGGCTCATTTAGATAACACACATGTAGAAGGGAACGATTATGTGTCTTCTTTTACCGACCGAGATGTTTATTTAACTCCAGGTTATGCAGAATTCTGGAATCAGCAACTCGAATGCTTATATAATTTTGCAGTGGATGTCAAATCTCTGACACGGGTGTTTCCTTCTGCTGAAATACTCTTGGATCACCCCCGGTTGAAACCTCTTTCCAGTGGTGATAAAAGGAAAACATCTCCAGAATCCTCACATGTAGATATTTTCTTATGATTTTGGTAAAAGCATGATAATTGTACCTTTGATTGTTTCGATCAACTCATTGTAGGGTGGTCGTGCTGTGAGACCTCGAATTCATGTGGAATTTTCTGAATGGCAAGACAGTACCCAGGGTGGAGAAAGCAGGAGAAGGATGAATTATAAAATGATAGCAAATAATACGCAGTCTCCGGCGGCTTCTTTGGTAAGTTGTTAACACTTCTGTTGCGATTTTCTTGTCCATGCAATTTATGATTCCAAAAGAATGTCGTTAATCCGTTTCAGACTTTTGCTTCATCGGTTATTGACGGTCTTCATCTTTCCTCCCTACGAACAATTCAGGAATCCAACATCGATGAAGAGGTTGATGTGAGTATCCTTTCATGTAAGTGATTTCGGCATTTCTTCAAATGAAATGATGATGATTATTGTTTTCGGTGTATCCAGGAGGAAATCATTGTAGATAAGCAGAATGTTGATGAAGCACACTCTTCTTTGGGACATGAGAATATGGAGGATTCCCGAAATCCTGAACCGAATGAAGATAGTGGAGTTGCCAATGTAGATTCCGGCATTTCCGAGCCTTCGAATGATTTAGAGACTCCTCTAGTAAGTATATCTCTTGTAATTTCTTCATAGAAGTATGAAATTGTTTATTTGTGAATGAATGAATGAGAATCCATGTAAATTTATGGACAACTTTGCCGAAATACGTCACCAGAAAATTTCAGACTTCAGATTTTATTAGAAACGCTGTAGAATTCTCTTCTGAGGTCAGATTTTCGTGGTCTGCATATGTATATTCAAGCCCAGGAGATTTCCAATCTTTTCCAAAGAATATTTTTGAACGTTGAGCATGTTTAGGGCCTGAAAAAGGCGAAATAGTGAACTTCCAGGAGACCTTCAGGACTTTTTCAGATTGTATGTCGTCAGATGTTTTGGCCACATCTCCTAGATAGTTTATCCAATTGCTATGAAATTTTGATATGTTGTAGATAACATCCATACAAAGAGAATTGTATATGACCCAACCTTAAATTCCTTACCAATTGCTCCCAGTTTTCCGTTGAATACAGGGAAGTGTAAAATCTCTTCAGCTGAGCTTGTTTGAAAACGTGTTTCATGACTTCTACACTATTTGCGCATTGCTTGGGTGCATAATAAGGAAATTAAATGATGTTAGTTTACTTAAATTCTGAATTTTATGGTTGTCTTTGATTTCCATGCTTGAATCATTCTAATCCCATGTAATCTTCACATAAGGTACCAAATATTGAAGTTGAGAGTGACGGAATCAATGTTGATAATTCGAGCAATGTGGTGAATCGAAGTAGTGGCATCACCAGATCTGCACCTCCAGGTTATGAGAATATCATTTTTGAAGCTGTGGAGGAAACTGAGACTCCAGTTGTTGTTGAAACCGAACCAAGATCAGAAGAGACTATCCCAGAAGAGGATGTTGCAATGACAATAGAGGATGCTCCAGTAGTTGAGAATCGTATAGTAATACACGAATATCCCAATGCAGGGATTGTTTGTGAGCCTCCCTTTGGTGCGCTACTCCCATATCACGTATCTGTTGGCGGATTCAGCGTTCCCACAGAGTATTCCAACATGTATGAGAAGTTGTGGAAGATGTATGGCCATATTGTCGTTACAAGAGACCCTGAACGTAGCTACTTCTTGACAATGCAATTAGGAAACATATTGCGTGTTATAGATGATATGTGAACTAGGGCCAGAGATATTGTTACTCGAGATATGCTCTTTAATTGGGAGTACAAATTGGAGAATTCTGAGAGACTTGGCTTTAACTTGAGGTGGCTCCGTCAGAAGATCAATGCCATCAAGGATGCAGTAGTGAAGAACATCCCTTTTATAAGTGACTCTATGATGGAGAAAATGACTAAGATTGCTGAGCTGACCAAAAATCTGGAGTTGGAGAAAGCGGCTTTGCAAGTCTTGGAGAATGCTGAGAAGCAGAAATCATACTTTGATGGCTTTCTTTAGTTTTTCTTTCGATAATCTCCGAACATTGAACTTCTGCGAGGTTTTATTTTGGTTTTGAACTTTTGATTGGTTTTGAATTTATGAGTGACTAAGGATTTTCTTTTGAATTTTGGATCTGATAGAAAGTTTTCTTAAATAAAGAACTCTGATAAATTGCTAAATTCAAATACTGGATGCAAGTATTGCAAACGTTTTGGAGGAATTGAAAATACATGTGAAAGAAAATCCTAAAAGCAAACCAAATATTTCTGTGTCTGGTAGGGAACGTCTGAATTGCCGAATACCTCAGACATCAAAAGTTTTGAGCCAATTCTCATGAATTATTGGTGTGGTCCTGCCATCCATGTTGATTATCTTGTAGTATCCTCCAATTATGGATTTTGCAACCATAAAAGGTCATTCCCAATTGGAGCTCCTTGCAGAATGGATATCACGTTTAGCTGTCTTAAGGACTAAACCTCCTTCCTGGAATTTGTCAGGCTTGGTTGTACGTGCCTTGAATATCTTTTGCTGATTTGGGATTCCCCGAGCAGTGAAATTCCATGGTTATGGTACATGTGGACACTCGCGAGGGAAGCATCTAGGATACTGTTTATCAAACTCGGCCATTATTCTGGAGACGACCGTGTTGATGGAGTGCTGAATTTTGAGAGGTTCTGCATCTAACCACTTAGTGAAGTATTGCTGAGGCGAAACTAAACACTCATAATGTTTGGTGATAGCTATATTTTGAGCGGAACTGAGTCCCCGGACTAGGGCAGCATATTTGAAAGTTGGTAATACATATGCATCAAGGGGAATGAGACTTTCCTGAGTGCGAAACCTTCTGAAGAATTCGTGGGCGCTTTCCCCGGGTTTTTGTGTGAGTTCATCAAGCCTTCGACTTTTCCCAAATGCTCGAACGGTTGATCATCTTCCGAGTCATAGCTTTCTTCAATGGAGAAATGCGCATCTGAAGATGATGATATCGCAACAACTTTTCCATCATGAATCCATGCTCGCCCAAGGACCATGTCATATCCTGGATCCTCCTTAATTATGAAGAATTTAGTTTCTGTCTAGATTGAATCATTCCTTATCTTGAGAATAATGTAACCGTAAGCATATCTGGAGATTCCTTCATGGTCTCTGACTGAGATAGGAGCATGAGTTGCTTCTTGTCGAGTGTTGCTAGCGGCTCTGAGGGTTTTCAAGGGGATGATGTTAACAACAGTGCCAACGTCGACCAACGCTCGCTTGAATTCATTTCCTTTGAGATGGATTGTAGTGAGAAGTCCCCAGTCATGCATCTCTTTGTCTGTTGTTGGAGGTTCAGGGAGCATCTGCTGAATTGTTAGTCGTTTCCCTGCCACAATGTGGTTTAGTGCAGTAAAAATGTTATCTCTTTGAGCTTTTGACAAGTACAACAACTCGCAGATATGCTCAATTAGGGATTGAACTTCTTCCTTTACCGGTTGCTCGGAGAGTGCCAATGTTCTGATAGGGAGAGGATTTCTGTACACTCCTTCAGTCCCCAGTTCTCCTGAGTCAGACTTTTCTTTGAATATGCGCTTCAAAGTTATGCAATCACTTGTTGGATGAATGACATACCTATGAAAATGGCAGTAGCGTGCATTTTCCATTTGTTCCTCAGTTGGTTCTTTTTTTACGGAAGGTAATTTGATTGCACCATCTTGAATCCAAACTTCTAATAGTTCGATCACTTCTTTAATGAGAAAAGGGAAGTCAGGTGCTTCCTGATCGTTCTGTTGAGGCTGAACTGGTGGTTGAGTGTTTCTGGTCTGGTTGTCCTCCCTTGGTGCTTTTGGAGGGTGAGACGCTGGAGGAGCATTCTTGTGTTGTTGTGCCTCAGCTTTTCTCTTGCTCCCTTCAGCAACATTCATGGCAGCTTCAACGTTATACTGCTTGTTGATCAAACGCCTGTTGGTGCTTCTTCGAGCGTTCGGTTCCTCGACTTTGACAGTTTTTGTTCTTTCTAACAAAGCTGGAGCAGTAGTTGCTGATCTCTTCGCCGCTTCATGAAGTTCTGAAAAGGTTTGAAATCGGAGATTCTCCAATAAAGCTTTATATACTGGAATCATTCCGTTGATACACAAGTCCACCAGTTGTTGCTCAGTAACATTAGGATCATGAAAATTCAAAGCCTGGATTCTGAACTTCTTCACATAGTCGTTCGGATTTTAAGTATTCTTCTGAGCCATCCTTCCTAAGTCGGAAAGGGTAACCTGCTCAGAAACAAAGAAGTATTTCCTGTAGAAAGCATTAATCATTTCTCCCTAATTCGATATGCTCCCTGGTGCGATGTTGTTGTACCAAGTATACGCTCGACCCATCAGGGATTTTGAAAACTCCTTCAAACGGACAACATGGTTGTGTTCATGCTCTCCTAATGCTTCTAAGAATCGAGAAACGTGTTCTCGAGCATTCCCCGTTCCATTGTAGAGTGTGAACGTTGGAGAAGTGTATCCTTTTGAGAGAGGGATTCTTTGCATAGCAGCAGGATATGGAAGACGATGACGGTGCATAGACGGTGTATGGCCCTTTCCCCGATTCTCCATAAAACATTCCAGGTCCTCACGAGTGATGAAACCAGCGGGTTCTGCAGCTTTGTGGGCCTCGTCATCGTCGTGGACTGGAATAACTTCAGGATCCGTGCTTGGATATGCTTCTTTGTCTTTCCATTTCTCTTGAGTTTTGTCTGACATCTTGTCAGTAAGAGTATGAGGTAATTACATAGCTCCTTCTGAGTAGTAGACATATCAGTTTGATTTTTGGCGAGAACTTCCTGGACTTTCATGAGATCAGCGATAGTGGGTGGATTTTCTCTGATTTCTTCGGGATGCCGACCAAAGAGTGGATGATTTTCCACATTGATTTCAGGAGGAGTAATGTCACTACCATTGTTGGAAGCAGGGATGGTTTCTGGAATACCATCATTGTTATTGTTGCTAGTGCTAGAGGCATTTGCATTTGTGACCAACCCAGACCTAAGACCAGCCATTTTGTGAAAATGTGAGATTGCAACCTAGAGATTAACCTCCCATTGTGGTCGCCAATCTGTGGGTCGAGAAAAACGGTTTTCTGGTTTTTTAGGGAATGAGGGAATCACCGTGCGATGTAGATTCCTCGAACCGGCCAAACTGCTCAACCTCACACAGATGCACTGCAAAGGGAGTGCTTAGATTCGAGAGATCAATCTGCATGACTCCGGCCTAAACCAAGTCAATGGTCGTTCTAGAGTTAATTCGGTCGCAAAGAGGGAGATGGGTTGATCTGTAGGAGGGAAGTTGAGAATTGTGTGAGATCAGTGATGATCAAGGATTGTGGATGTGTTGAAGGTTTCTGCAATAATGGTGAACTGCTGAAGTTGAGTTCTGTGAATAAGTTTTTATCGAGTTCTTGACGAATGATGATCGATGATGATGATGTTGTCCTCGATTTTGTACTTATTTATATTGCAAGAATGATGAACACCCTGGTCCCTATAAGCGTGACGGTTTCTTGATTGAAAGAGTGGGAAAGTGGGAGATCGTGGTGAAACCAGTTCCAGGTCGTGCGGAGACTTGGTTGATCACTCACCCCCTACTTTGCTAACTCCTTCAACCGTTGACACGACTTACTCACATTTCTCGTTGTGGATGAATCCACGTGGTGTAGGCCGCCAGACCAAAACCCTAAGTGATATCCCCTATTTGTGACGTGATTGATGTTTTACAAATCGTGGAATCTGCATGACAGACGTGCATTTAATTAGTCACGTTGACTGATTTAGACAATGAGTCTAGGTTTTGTTGAATTGAGCATGAATGACGAATTTCTCAGTGGAACATTCGAGTAATTGAGCAAGTATTGCTCGACGAATTACTGGGTGTTGATGGTTGGATCAATATTCGAGCAATTGAGCAAGTATTGCTCAATCCGATGGATTACTGATAAATTACTGAATATTGATAGTTGGATCAATATTCGAGCAATTGAGCAAGTATTGCTCAATTTAGCAAATTACTGATAATTTACTGAATTTTGGTGGACTGAGCAAGTATTGCTCAATTCGGAAAATTATTTATGGATATCGTGACCCAATAAAATATTAATTAAAATATTGGTAGACTACCAAATATTATATAATTAATCCAGATGATGATTCCTGGATCAACATAAATTCATTAATCCTGCTCAGAATGATGATTGGTGGAGAGTTTGTTCGAAACCCTAATTTTTGATCGATTGCCCATTAATTGACGAATTACTGAAAATAGTTCATGAGCGAAGGAGGGACCGACCACATGGGACTATGGACGTCCATGTGATGCCCAATTGCTCAAGTGAGTGTACGCCAGGGTCTTGAGTTGACCGGTTGGTGAAGGAATGACGATTAAATGTCAGTTTCATCATTTATTGAAATACTGCTCGATTGAGCATTAGGTGATAAAACTTAATTATAGAAAAGTGGGGGACCGACCAAGATGAATGGCATGAGATCGACCCTTGGTGTTCGGAGGACCGCTGATGGGTATTTACACAAACTCTGAGTTGGTTGTGAAGAGTTTGGACCCAATATGAGCAATTGCGCAAATTAGGTCAAATGTGTGAAAACGTGTGGGACCGGCTTATTGCAAGCCTTAGAGCCGCCCTTGGTCGGTCAAGAGAGCATGCCCGTGTATCCATAATGCTCGTGTATCAGTCATGAGAGTTTCGGCATTTTCTGATGTGCGTTTGAGCAATATTTCGAATTTTCAGAAGAGTTCGATCTTTGACTGAAATCCTCAATTTTGCTCGAATGAGCAGGTATGCTCGTTTGATCAATATTTTGTGAATATTAAAATAATAATATTTTAATATATTTTTCGTGAGTAGTCTAGTTGGTCATGCGACCATGTTGAATTTTGGTTTTTCATGATTTGCGCAATATTTGAGAAAATATGGAGAAACCACGATTTTTTGGAAGTTTCACAAGATGAGAAAAATAACAATTTATGAAAGATTAGGGATTACAAAGTGTGGGACCGGCCACGGCTAGGGCATGGCCGGACGGCCAAGTTACCCGGTCCCGTAACACCTTTCCCTATTTTTTATTATTATTTTTCGTGAAACTACACAAAATTGGGGAAACCACAAAATATGGAGAAACCATGAGTTTTGCTCAAATAAGGAAAGATGCTGAGATGGAGGAGTCTTCATGAGTTTATGAAAACAACAAAAATAAGAAAAAATAATGGAGGAAGCATGGGACCGGCAACGGCCAGCCGGATGGTGGGCCCGGTCCATGGGCGCTTCTCCATTATTTTAATATTGTTATTTTCTCTCTCCTGTTTTGTGCGGGATTCCTCATTTGTCCATATTTTGGATGCGGGTTCGCGCATTTGGGTGCTCGTTCGTGCATCATTGTCGAGTACACTTGCACTATTTAATGGGGCCTAGTCCAGATGCCCGATTGTTGAGTATTTATCACTAATTTATGAAATTCAGTGGATAATTATTCATAAAATTGAGTAATAAAAGTGAGTAGCTTTTTATTATCAATTCACAGGATCAGCCGTGGATTCGACCATGAATTCGGAATAATAAAATAGGTATTACCATTCCATGGGATCGTGGATTCGACCATGAAATCGGAATAATAAAATAAGTGGTGATATTACCATTTCATGAGACCAGCCGTGGGTTCGACCATGGAATCAGAGTAATATCTATTACCATTTCATGAGATCAGTCGTGGATTCGATCACGAAATCGGAGTAATACATTTATCTATTACCATTTCGATCATGAAATAGGAGTAATGAGATAAGATATATTATCTTCTAGGAATTCAGTGGTGAATGTCACGGTAGAATTTAATCTCTTGCGTATAGTCAGTGAATCAGCGAGTGTTGCCGACGTCCTGAAAACGTTATTGCTCTCAATATTACGGAGAACCGCCTGGGTTTATACACGTCTCTCTACATAGTCAGGGAACAGTGAGTGTCACCGACGTCCTGAAGGCGTTATTGCTCTCTATCTTACGGAGAACCGCCCAATTGTTCTTCTATGTAGAGGGGCGTCTCTCTCATGTAGTCATGGAACATTGAGTGTCACCGACGTCCTGAAGGCGTTATTGCTCTCAATCTTACGGAGAACCGCCCAATTATCTTATTCTACATAGAGGGAACGACGAAATGCCAGGGATCGAATGCTCAGCTGGTGGAGGCTTTTCGAAAGGTATATTCACCGTGGCTTCGTAAAATATGAATTGTCGCTCGTCTGAAAGCCGTGTCAGAAACATGCATCATGATTTTACGGTTTTTCCCTTTGTTGAAAATCCACCATCTACAGTGTGTTATTTCTTTTCCGTATTATAATTTTTTATATAATTAAAATATCACAGGTTGTGCGTAGATCAATCAATTGGTAAATCCGACCTTGATTGTTGGATAGGAATTGATTGGCACTTGGGCATTGGTCTTTGGTACCGTCCAAGTTATTTCTCATATCCAATCGGGCTCACAGATTTGTATCTGTTCGATTGCATATTGTATTGAGAAATTGAGATTAAGATCCTTGATATATTTCTTGATTGATCTCGCTTTATAAGCTGGTGCTCTCGGAATTATATTGGAGTTAGTCCATACAAATTGCCGAACGAATTATTGGGTGTGGTTGTTATACCCCCGCTTTTCAGAAGTCTTAGAAGTGTTTAAGAGTTTCATAACAATGTTAAGCATATTTGAAAAATAAGTCTTTAAGCATCTGCTAGATTTTACCGGGACAGTTGCCGAGACGGTTCGTGAAACGTTAGGCTAGTTCATGAGTCAGGAAGCTACGGTTCGTGAACCGCGTTCGCCAACCCTTATTACTCAGCTCGAAAACTCATATGAACACAATTCGCCATCCGGGTTCGCCAACCTTAAGCCTTTTATACCAACACAAAAAAAGAGCAGTTCACCACGGTTCGCCAACCGGGTTCGTAAACTGTTCCAACTGACTTGTGGTTTGAGAACTGGTTTGCCGACCTTCTATGTATTTCTGAAACTCAAATATCTATGGTTTTCAAAGTGTTTTGCGAATCTATCCTGATTACACATATTAGAAGTTCATGAATTTCTCTCTTATAATGTTTGAAACATTCCCAATTGATAAAATCAATTATATGGGATATTTTCAATTGATCCATAAATTAATTCTCAAATAATAAAAAAAATTTGAACTAATATTATTAAGGGCCTTTGAACATCTATGCTAGAATCATGTTCGAGATTTTTAACAGGAGCTTGACTTGAAATTTCTTCTTTGTAAATCTACTAGAAGTCATACGACATAGTCTCAATAGATAGAATGGTAAGATAGTGAATAAAGTAAAAAGATTCAATCTTCACATACCTGATATAGAAGTTATTCAAATGTCTTCGTCGATCTTCAGTCTTCGAGGGTGATGTCTGATATTCAGCTTGAAAATGCGGGGGTCTAACAACCACACCCAACAATTCGTTTAGCAATCTGAGAGGACTTACTCCAATACACTTTCTAGAGAATCAACTAGGCAGTCAGACTCAATCTAGAATAAAGTATATCAAAGACTTTAATATCTCTAACTCTTAATTCAATCCGCAATCAGCAAATAGAAATCTGCGAGCCTGATTGAATATAAGAGGAGTTACTTGAACGGTACCAAAGACCAATGTTCAAGTGTCAATCAATGTAAATCAACAACCAAAGGTTGGATATTCTAATTGATTGATCTTAACGCACAACTTGTGATATTTCAATTATATAACAAAATATAATGCGAAAAAGAAATAACACAGACACCAGAATTTTGTTAACAAGGAAATCGCAAATGCAGAAAAACCTCGGTACCTATTCCATATTGAACACCATACTGTATTAAGCCGCTACATACACTAGACTACTACCAATTAACTTCGGACTGGACTGTAGTTGAGCCCTAATCAATTTCACACTGATTCAAGGTACAGTTGTGCTTTTTACGTCTCTGATCCCAGCAGGATACTACGCACTTGATTCCCTTAGCTGATCTCACCCACAACTAAGAGTTGTTACGACCCAAAGTCGAAGACTTGATAGACAAATTTGTCTCACACAGAGAAGTCTATAGGATTGAATAAATCTGTCTCTTATAGAAATGCCCAAGAGTTTTTGTTCCGTCTTTTGATAAATCAAGGTGAACATGAACCAATTGATAAACCTGACTTATATTCCCGAAGAACAGCCTGGTATTATCAATCATCTCGCAATAAACTTAATCGACTAGCGAAAAAAGTTATTGTGGAATCACAAACAATGAGACGAAGTTTGTTTGTGATTACTTTTCTATATTTCTTATCGGAGATATAAAATCTCGAGCCAATTATTTCAGTTGTATTCAACACGATATAAACAACAAGATCAGATCATGCAACTAGAAAGATTATAGTTGGGTCTGGCTTCACAATCCCAATGAAGTCTTCAAGTCGTTAACCTACAAGGTCTCGAGAAGAAACCTAAGGTTAAAGGAGAATCGACTCTAGTTATGCAACTAGTAACACACAGGAGGTGTGGGGATTAGGTTTCCCAGTTGCTAGAGCTCTCCTTTATATAGTTTTCAAATCAGGGTTTGCAATCCAAGTTATCTTGGTAACAAAGCATTCAATAATCACCGTTAGATGAAAAACCTGATTCAACCAAGCTAATATCTTTCAACCGTTAGATCAAACTTAGCTTGTTACACACAAATGAAATGTACCCTCATTTAGGTTTATGTAACCGTACCTAAACGTGTACACCATGTTGGTTCACAAATAGTTAACCGAGGTTTGCCACATGATTACTCTCATATAAACCTTATTCATCTTAACCATAACTAGTTCAAATGACTCAAATGAAACTAGTTAAGAGTTGTTCAATTATTTAGAAAAAACAATTGAAATCAAATCGGTTTGATTCACTTGAATCAATCATGAACATTATAGCCACTGTTTTCAAAGATTGCATTCCTTATGATTTAAATATTTAATTTCATGAAATTGACCGATTTGACAAAGTAACCAGCTTAAGTATGAGTACGGGTATGCGTACTTAAGAAACCGATTTTGAGTTTGTAAAGTTTCCAAACTCAGCAGAAATTTTCGGTTCAAAAACTTCCGCCAGTATCAATACAGGTACGCATACATAAGGTGACTAGTTAAGAGTTTTGTCAAAACCAAATTCAGCAGAAATTCTCGGTTCGAGAACTTCCGCCAGTATGCGCACGGGTACGCATACCTAACCTGTCTCCTTCACCAATTTCGGATACACACATATGCATACTCTTGGCTTCCGGTTTATGGACTTATACACTAATGTGCAAACACACTATATGCTTATATCCAAATATGGTTACATCGTCAACTCTTTATTTCAATCATTGAAACATTCTTTTATAATGTCAACAGCCGTTTTCAAACACTATTAGCATCAAAGCAATTTTCAAGATATTGAAATAATCATTATTGAAACCTTCCAAGTCTTACGCCAAATGATTGTATAATAGAAACCATGTAAGATGTTACTCGGCAATTTTATCATGATATAAGATGAACTTGGTCGAAACGAAAGCTTACCAACACATATTTCGAGAAATATGTAAGCGAGATATACTCAGCTCGAAATCTCAAATGTGTATAGAGAAAACTATATCGTAACACGACTTATGTCTCAATATAGGAGATAGTAGAAATAGACTTTCCAAGTGATAGATAAATTCAAGTCTCCACATACCTTATGTCGAAGAAGTTCCACAAGCTCCCCTTAGTAGTTCTTCGTCTTCAAGAGATGAACGTCAAGAGATTTAATCTCAACTACACTATCTATGTCCTAGTCCGAGACATCTACAAATAGGCTAGAAATCAAGACTTATAGTTTTGATCACTAACATTGACAAACATGCTTGAGATAGCAACGCATGCGATTTCGACCGACCAATGTTCTAACAATCTCCCCCTTTGTCAATTTTAGTGACAAAACTATCAATACATATGGATTGCAAAAAAGATAAAAAAAAATGTAACTTCTTATCCACATGCTTGATCTCCTTGGCATCTTCAACGCGACTCAAAATCTTCGTCACTTCCAAGTACTCCATGTTCCTAGAGGTTGTAAGTTCAGCATCACAGTTGTTGAAGATCCGTAGCTATAACAATGAGAAAACAAAATGCTCTCAATCATTGTTATACAGTGTCATAGTATTATTATGACAATAACACTATGGTTATATGCATCACTCCCCCTTAGTAAATACATATCTCAACATGAAAACCACTCCCCCTTACATAATGATCCTTAAACCATATGCATTTGTAGTGTGAACTACACTTTAATTCTCCCCCTTTTTGTCAAAAAAATTGGCAAAGGTACGAAAGTTAGTGGGATCCTAATTAAATTTCCACGGAGATACATCATGAACAAAAGGTGTATTAACATACCAACAAATTTAGATGCAATCATAAAGCTGAAGCTAAATCCATTCATCAATGAGTTAATGAAGATACAAGATAACCCCTAAAAATTCCACAGCCCCCATAAATATTTGGCAATTAAGCACAAGTTCAAAAGAACTCTCCCCCATAAAATGTCATCCCCGAAGGAACAACAAAGGGGACCTTACTTTTACAAGAAAAGAAGGATTTCTTTGGACAACCAAATCACATGAAAACATGAATTTGTATCCAAAAAATTCAATTGAAATAACCACAAGAGAACTCATAGTTAATTCAATCGAAAAATAACAACCAAATTAATCACAAGAAAACCCATGATTAATTCAATTGGAATACACAACCAAATTAACCACAAAAAGCGATCAATTTAATTGGTCATGCTCGACATAAGCGAACTTACGGAGCAGCAACTAAAATAACCAAAAGAGAATGATTAATTTAGTTGATCATGTTCGACATAGAGAACCTTACGGAGCAACAACTAAGTTAATCATAAGAATGAACAACTCAGTCGATTGTGCTCAACATAAGAGACATTATGGAACAACACAGTATACGCACAAAGATTGTGGATCGGAGATCGACCAAATACTGCGGAAGACAAGGATTCATTCTATTTTTCATCACTATTTGCACAATGACATATAATAGACTTAATCCTTGTAAGCAAAAGTTTTATCCTTTCTTTTTATAAAAAGTATGACATAAAAGGCTTTAACTTTTCTAATGTCAAAAGTTCATTCTATCTTCCATCAATACATTCATATCGACAAAATAGAGACAACTTTTGAACAAGTATGGGACAGTCACAGGTTCACGGATGTAAACAACATATCCCATAACAATTTGCAATATATAAAATCATAAAGATTAAAATTGCAAAAATCATCTTCCAAATAACTTAGAATTTAAATTAATAAATCTAAAAACATTAAAGATGAAAATCATTGGACATAGCTATGTGTACTGACAATAATGGTTATTCCAAACCCTAGTTATTCTTCTAAAAACATAAAAAGAGATTTACTAGACATTGTAGAGCTTTCTCAGGGCATCTACATAGAATTCCTTCTCATTATTGAAAAAACCATTGATAATTGGATCATTCAATTCCTCCAAATCTTCAGAAATATCAGTTAGCTCACTAAGTTCTCTTTTCAGTTCACTCAAGGTGTTCTTTGTTAGAGACAACATTTGTTCATAGTGAGAGATATCTCTTATAAAATAAATGATTCGAGATTTTAAATCATTTCTTTTCCCGATGAAATCCTTCACCATAGCCCTAAAGCTATTATCAGAATGACAAACAGACGATAGGAAGTTAGAGGAGGAACCTGGATCATCATTTGTGTTCTTTGCCTTCCTTTTTCTTGAAGAAGAAATTCCTTCACATAGATACACATTAACTTCTTCTATAGCATCTCTGTTGGTGGTACCTCTAGTTATAAGGGCCATGAGATTGTATCTTTAGAGAAGAAGGTGAAGAACAGTAATAAATAGACTCTAGGATAGTAAAACCCTATAGGACCCTGAAAAGTCTTCACGGTTCATGATCCATTATCACTTTTTAACAAGAAGATATTTACTTTCTCAAAATGGAACAGAAAAATCAACAAAAGATTTACAAGACTTGAACCAACCTTGAAGTAATCCTTATTTTTCAAGTCCAAAGAATAAGGATACAATCTATTACAATAATTTAAATAGTAATAGAGTGAACATAGTGTTCACATCTTGTGTCACCGAATGACGTTTCAAGGTTTGTTGAGTAAAACGACTTACCTCGTTTAGCTCTGATTCTTTTGGATTTCTTCTTGTGCTCAGGTATCTCTGACTGTTTCCCCAGGGTCAGATTCATCTTTTGCATGTTATTTTGAAGTTTGGTAATTCTTATACAGTTTCTCTTGAATCTCCAACACTTACTTTGAACATGACTTGTATTTCCACAAAAGGAGCAGAGCAGAGGAGGCTTGCTTTATGAAGATGACTCTTGCTTATCATAAATCTCGGGATCTTTTGTTCCAGAATCGGTTGAGTTTGTTGTGCATACAGTCTTACTTTTGAACCCTAAACCTTGTGTGTTTCCCAAATACTTTTGACCAAATAACATTGCTGAGATTTTGTCTGAGCTTCCTGACAACCTTTGCAGGTCACACTTGAGAGAATTGATCTCTTTTTCTTTTAGAAATAGGGTTCTGGAGAATTCATCATTAAGACAGTCTATCTCAAGAGTCTTCACATGCAGTGATGATTCAAGTTTATTCAATAATTCTTTCAGTTGAATATTCTCCTGATGAATTTCTTCATATTTATTCAGAAATTCTAGGATTTCAGTGTCCGACTCGAATTCACTGGAAATTGAGCTACATGGAGCTTCTGTCGAAAAGGCTGAACTTTCCATACTCACTTCAACAGTGTGAAAGGTATTGGAACACTGAGGTTCTTCTTGACTTGGATCATCATAGGAAATAGAGAGAGAAGATGATCCCTCGGATCCTTTGCTTTTCTTTACCATGTCCTTGATCTCTTGTGAAATCAGTGATTTATTAAAATCAACGTGATTAGGACAACATTCATCAGCCCATGACAAGCTAGAAGTGTTACTTGCTATGGTCGCAACATTGAACGCGGAGGTTCTGACTGTATTCTGAACAAGGTCAAGTAATTTAATCTTTCCCACAAGAGTACTTCTGGAAAGAGTATCAAGGTTATTTCCTTCAACGATGGCATGCTTCTTAGAATCGTATCTAGATACCAGCGATCTGAGAATTTTCATCACAATGTCCTTTTCAGGAATAATCTTACCCAATGCAAAAGATGCATTAACAATTTCAGATACTTTGTGATTAAACTCATTAAATGAATCTTCATCTGTTATACGAAGGTTTTCCAAATCGGAATTAAGATTTTGAAGCGTAGCTTCCTTTTCACTGGTATTACCTTCGAATACGGTTTCTAAGATATCCGAAGCATCTTTAGACCTAGTGCACGTAGTCACATGGTGCTGAAGATCTGAGGTAATGGCATGTATGATTGCATTCAAACCGTCGAAGTTTTGCTTTGCATCAAGTATCTCGACAGCATTGTATTCACCAATGTTCTTTGGAACGTTCACTTTCTCTACTGACACAACGGGAGCATCATATCCATTAACTACATAAACCCATGATTGAAAATCACGCGCTTGAAGAAAGGCATGCATAACAATCTTCCACCATAAGTAAATAGATCCATCGAAGACTGGTGGTACGTTTATAGATATAACACCTTTGTCCATATCAGATCGCCACAAACACAGACTTATGAGGTCTTTAATGTGTTTGCCTGCTCTGATACCAATTGAAAATGCGGGGGTCTAACAACCACGCCCCACAATTCGTTTGGAAATCTGAGAGGACTTACTCCAATACACTTTATAGAGAATCAACTAGACAGTCATACTCAATCTAGAATAAAGTATATCAAAGAGTTTAATCCGCAATCAGCAAATAGAAATCTGCGAGCCTGATTGAATATAAGAGGAGTTACTTGAACGGTACCAAAGACCAATGTTCAAGTGCCAATCAATGTAAATCAACAACCAAAGGTTGGATATTCTAATTGACTGATCTTAACGCACCACCTGTGATATTTCAATTATATAACAAAATATAATGCGTAAAAGAAATAACGCAGACACCAGAATTTTGTTAACGAGGAAACCGCAAATGCATAAAAACCCCTAGACCTAGTCCAGATTGAAAACCATACTGTATTAAGCCGCTACAGACACTAGCCTACTACCAATTAACTTCGGACTGGACTGTAGTTTAACCCTAATCAATCTCACACTGATTCAAGGTACAGTTGCGCTTTTTACATCTTTGATCCCAGCAGGATACTATGCACTTGATTCCCTTAGCCGATCTCACCCACAACTAAGAGTTGTTAGACCCAAAGTCGAAGACTTGACAGACAAATCTGTCTCACACAGAAAAGTCTATAGGATTGAATAAATCTGTCTCCCATAAAAATTCCCAAGAGTTTTTGTTCCGTCTTTTGATAAATCAAGGTGAACATGAACCAATTGATAAACCTGACTTATATTCCCGAAGAACAGCCTGGTATTATCAATCATCTCACAATAAACTTAATCGACTAGCTAAACAAGTTATTATGGAATCACAAACGATGAGACAAAGTTTGTTTGTGATTACTTTTCTATCTTGCTTATCGGAGATATAAAATCTCGAGCCAATTATTTCAGTTGTACTCAACACGATATAAACAACAAGACCAGATCACGCAACTACAAAGATAATAATCGGGTCTGGCTTCACAATCCCAATGAAGTCTTCAATTCGTTAATCTACAGGGTCTCGAGAAGAAACCTAAGGTTAAAGGAGAATCGATTCTAGTTATGAAACTAGTAACACACAGGAGGTGTGGGGATTAAGTTTCCCAGTTGCTAGAGCTCTCCTTTATATAGTTTTCAAATCAGGGTTTGCAATCCAAGTTATCTTGGTAACAAAGCATTCAATAATCACCGTTAGATGAAAAACCTGATTCAACCAAGCTAATATCTTTCAACTGTTAGATCGAACTTAGCTTGTTACACAAAAATGAAATGTACCCTCATTTAGGTTTATGTAACCGTACCTAAATGTGTACACCATGTTAGTTCACAAATAGTTAACCGAGGTTAGCCATATGATTACTCTCATATCAACCTTATTCATCTTAACCATAACTAGTTCAAATGACTCAAATGAAAATAGTTAAGAGTTGTTCAATTGTTAAGAAAACACTATTGAAATCAAATCGGTTTGATTCACTTGAATCAATCATGAACATTATAGCCACTGTTTGCAAAGATTGCATTCCTTATGATTTAAATGTTTAAGTTCATCGAATTGACCGATTTGACAAAGTACCAGCTTAAGTATGAGTACGGGTATGCGTACTTAAGCAACCGGTCTTGAGTTTGTAAAGTTTCCAAACTCAGCAGAAATTTTCGGTTCAAAAACTTCCGCCAGTATGCGCATACTTAAGGTGACTAGTTAAGAGTTTTTCCAAAACCAAACTCAGCAGAAATTCTCGGTTCGAGAACTTCCGCCAGTATGCGTACGAATACGCATACTTAAACTGTCTCCTTCACCAATTTCTTATACACACATATGCATACACTTGGCTTCCGGTTTATGGACTTATACACTAACGTGCAAACACACTATATATGCTTATATCCAAATATGGTTACATTGTCAACTCTTTATTTCAATCATTGAAACATTCTTTTATAATGTCAATAGTCGTTTTCACACACTATTAGCATCAAAGCAATTTTCAAGATATTGAAACTTTCCAAGTCTTACACCAAATGATTGTATCACACAAACCATGTAAGATGTTACTCGGAAATTTTCTCATGATATAAGATGAACTTGGTCGAAACGAAAGCTTACCAACACATATTTCGAGAAATATGTAAGCGAGATATACTCAGCTCGAAATCTCAAATGTGTATAGAGAAAACTATATCGCAACACGACTTATGTCTCAATATAGGAGATGGTAGAAATATACTTTCCAAGTGATAGATAAGTTCAAGTCTCCACATACCTTTTGTCGAAGAAGTTCCACAAGCTCCCTTTAGTATTTTTTCGTATTCAAGAGATGAACGTCGAGAGATTTAAGCTCAACTACACTATCTATGTTCTAATCCGAGATATCTACAAATAGGCTAGAAATGAAGACTTATAGTTTTGATCACTAACATTGACAAACATTCTTGATATAACAACGCATGGGAGTTCGACCGAGCAATGCTCTAACACAGCTAACAAATTCTAACCTAGTTCGAGAGTTGACTTAGTAGACTAGAAATCAAGATATAGTTTTGGTCATCTAACATTTACAACAATCTTGAGATAAAAAAAACTTATGGGTTAACCGAGCATTTCTCTAACAGATTACACCCAATTTTTCGTATTACAAGACGGGGATCAGTCATGACGTATCCCTGTGGTAAAATAACTGTCAGTTGTAAAATGCAACATCATCGGGCCTTACAAAGTAAATTTCATTTTCATTCTTGTAGGGTCAAACACCACCTTATCGGGAGTTATCTCGTCCAATTCCAATCTTATCTTACATAATCGACCTTTGTTACCCGACTTCAGGCTCCCTTTGAACTCGTATCTCAAATCTCTAGGATGATCTGGTTCCCAATCATCTTTTTTCTTCAGCAATTTCTTGGTCTTGGACAATGTTGGGAAGTATTCATACGCCCACACCTATGCCAATATAGAATAAAACATATAAGGATCAATCATTTTGAATACTAATAAAATTGATACCAATAAATAAGAAAGTTCATAATTAAAGAAGTCCATAATGAACATTTCCTAGAGTATATTGAAATTCTCGGCAAATTAGTTGGTAGTCTCCTTAAAGGCCCTTCGCATCTCTGTCAACAAATATACCAACACCGCAGTGCCCTAAGAGTAGTTAATGACATACTCGAATGGATCCAAGTATTGTAGGAAGTTGGAATTCATTCTGTTTTCACTAGTGTCAGGGAATATCCTAGTGCCCTTGACGAATAACATATATGCAGCCATTGTACGATGAATTTGTGTGGGATTCCAATTTTCTTGCTTGGCTTTCTCCTTTGCCCCTCCAAACCTTTGCTTTAGCATGATCAATTTCAATGTCTTTGTCCAAGAGACCCCAGATACGTAGAAGCTTGCGACTGAAGTATTTTTGTCACATCCAAAAAACTTGTTAGTCAGAGTGTGTAACTTGCCCCATTCTTGGTCCTGATAGTTATCTCCTTCTGAAACAGCTTTACCACCCACCTGAAGGCCTAGAATGTTAATAGCATCTTTCGGGATCAATGTCATCTCCCCCAAAAGGAAATGCATGGTATCAGTTTCTCCGTATGATGAGGAAGAAACTCACTGTCGCAGAATCATACTCCACGTAATTTGGACCACAAAATAAAACCAAATTCTTGTACCAATTCTTGAACACCCTTCATATTCGTTATCCAAATCACAATCAGGCATGGCTTGGCGTCGGCAAACACGTAGGCTCTCTTATGATCCTATAAAACAAAACGACACAGACATAAATGGGTGATCATGAAACAAAACATACATAAGCACGAGGTAGAAAATTTTACATAGGTAAATATTGCAAGCCCGTGAGTCATTGTAGCCAAATAAGAGTTGTGGCGCAAGGGACTTACCCCTAAGGTTTTTCATCTTCACGGTCAGGTAACATGTCTTCACGACGAGGAAGGTGCTTCCCTTTTGGTTCCTTTACATTTTTCTCGCCTTTTCTCCTTGAACTTCACCTTGTCTTGGTTGTTGAATTGGACTTGGTTCAACCTCTTCATCTTCCACATCATCTGATTCTCCAATATATTCACAGATTGTATTTTCATCTTCCTCATCATTCGGTTCTCCGGTACGTTCACAGATTGCGAGTTTACTACGCTGACAATATTTTCCTCTTTTAGAACTAGCTCCAAAATGTTTATGGCGACCACCTCAAGGAGATAGAGAATTAGGAGTGTCGATATATTTCTTCTTAATTTTCCCTGCCTTATACCTACTGTTAAAGCACTGCTCGGTCGAACTCGCAAGCGTTTCTATCTCAAGCTTGTTTGTCAATGTTAGTGATCAAAACTATAAGTCTTGATTTCTAGTATACTTATAGTGATGTATCAGACTAGGATAGATTGTGTAGTTGAGCATTAGACTTCACGACATTCATCAATTGAAGACGAAGAACTACTAAGGCGAGCTTGTGGAACTTCATCAACAAAAGGTATGTGGAGACTAAAACTCATCTATCACTTGGAAATTCTATTTCTACTCTATCTCCTATATTGAGACATACGTCATATTACTATATGGTTTTCGATTATGCACATTTGAGATTTCGAGATGAGTTTAACTCGCATGTTGGTAAGCTTTCGCTTCAACCAAGTTCATCTTATATTCTTGACAAAAGTCAACAGATGATCATGTGAAAATTACCTAGTAACATCTTACATGGTTTGTGTGATACAATCATTTGGTGTAGACTTGGAATGTTTCGTTATGATTATTTCAATAACTTGAAAAATTGATTTGATGCGAATAGTGTGTGAAAACGGCTATTGTCATCCTCTAAGAAATTTTCAACGATTGAAATAAGAGTTTAGAACACTTAACCAACATTGGATTATAAATATGTTGTGCACTCTTGCATATATGTGATCCATGTCCGGGAACCATAGTATGCATACTCGTATGCGTACCTGTTGGTTTGAGAGTGTCCGGGAACCTAAGTGCGCGTACCCGTACGCATACTGGTGTAGGTTTGTGACCGGAAATTTCTGCTTGGTTGGAGGTATCCGTACCCGTTCGCATATTGGCGAAAACCAAACTTGGTCCGGTTGTTCAAGTATGCGTACCCGTTTGCATACTTGAGTGGTTTAATTTCTAAAATCGGTTGTGACATGAACAAATACATTTATATAATAAGGAATGCATTCTTTGCAAACCGTGGCTATAATGTTCATGAATTTATTCGAGTCAATCAAACAGATTTTGCTTCAATTGTGTTCTTGTATACTTTTATGAGAATATAGCAATTGAACAACTCTTTAACTAGTTTCATGTGAGTCATTTGAACTAGTTATGGTTAAGATGAATAAGGTTGATATGAGAGTGTTCATATAGCTAACCTCGGTTAACTACGGTTGATCCAACATGGTGTACACGTTTAGGTACGGTTACATAAACCTAAATGAGGGTACGTTTCATTTGTGTATAACAAGCTAAGTTCGATCTAAGGTTGAAAGATATTAGCTTGAATCTAATCAGGTTTTCATCTAACGGTGAATATTGAATGCTTTGTTACCAAGGTAACATTAACTGCAAACCCTGATTTAAAAACTATATAAAGGAGAACTCTAGAAACTGGGAAACCTAATCCCCACACATCATGTGTGATACTAGTTGCGACCAGAGTCGATTCTCCGTTAACCTTAGGTTTTTCACGAAACCCTGTAGGTTAACGACTTGAATACTTCATTGGGATTGTGAAGCCAGACCCAACTATTTTCTCTGTAGTTGCGTGTTTTGATCTTACTTTTACTATCGTGATTGATTATTATGTTTGCTAAGATTTGCTTGAGATTTATCTCTGATAGGTAAGATTAAAAGTAGTCACAAACATCTTCGTTTCATCGTTTGTGATTCCACAATATCTTGTTTCGTTCATCGATTGATATTATTATGAGGCGATTGATATTTCTAGGCTGTTCTTCGGGAATACAAGTCTGGTATATCCCTGTTCACCTTGATTTATCAAAAGAGAGAACAAAACTCGTAGGTATTTATGTGGGAGACAAATTTATCTATTCCAATATACTTTTATGTGTGAGACAGATTTGTTTATCAAGTCTTCGACTTTGGGTAGTAGCAACTCTTGGTTGTGGGTGAGATCATCTAAGGGAATCAAGTGCGTATAATCCTGCTGGGGTTCAGAGACGTAAGTAGCACAACTGTACCTTGATCAGTGTGAGATTGATTATGTCTCAACTACATTCCAGTCTAAAGTTCATTGGTAGTAGGCTAGTGTCTATAACGGCTTAATATAGTGTGGTGATCAAAACTGGACTAGGTCCCGGGTTTGTTTTGCATTTGCAGTTTTCCTCGTTAACAAAATTCTGGTGTCTGTGTTATTTCTTTTCCGCATTATATTTTGTTATATAATTAAAATATCACAGGTTGCGCGTTGAATCGATCAATTGGGAAATCCAACCTTTGGTTGTTGATTGAAATTGATTGATCCTTGAAGATTGGTCTTTGGTACCGTTCAAGTTATTTCTCTTATAAATCGGGCTTGCAAATTCCTATTTACTGATTGCAGATTGAATTGAGAGATAGAGATATAAAACTTTTTGATATACGTTTCTCTAGATTGAGTCTGACTATCTAGTTGATTCTCTTGAAAGTATATTGGAGTTTGTTTATTCAGATTGTCAAACGAAATATTGGGTGTGGTTGTTAGACCCCTGCTTTTTCAATTGGTATCAGAGCATGCAAACACATTTATGACCTGATAAGTCTGTGTTTGTAGCGATCTGAGTTTGGACGATTTTGTCTCTAAAAACGCTTCACCAGAAATGGATAAACTCAACTTCGAGCGTGTTATAGAAACCATCGATATGGTTGAGAATCCTAATTTAAAAAATTTCATCAATAATCTTTGTCTTGAAAAACATCGTATGATAAGGAAAATTGATGGACTTCATTGCGAGATTTACATACAAAAATGTGAGCTTCGAGAATGTTCTGAACAGGTTGTTGATCTCCAAAAGAAGTTGGATGAAAAAATCCGGATCAACTCTGGTATTGTTGCAGAACTTGCAAAACTTAAGGATTTGAAATTCGTAAAGTCATCTTCAATGGATTTGAGTAACTCCTCTGATTCTTCATTGAAGAATTGCCGTATGTCAGGTGATAAGTGAGGCTTGGGCTTTGTGTAAACTGAAAGTGCTCAGAACTCTTCGAACAAGAGTAAAGATGTTGGTACATGTTTGTTTTGTGATTCTCATGATCACTTTCAACATGTATGTTTGGATTTTAGAAAAAGATTAAATGTTGCACGTAGTCTTCATCAGAATGTTGTACAACTTTTGTCTGCTCTTAAAAGACATTCAATACTAACAAGAAAGCCTAATATGGTTAGTAGTGCTAGTATGGGAGCTTTTGCTCTGAAATAAACATCACCTTTTCAATGGTTTCTTGATAGTGGATGTAGCAGGCATATGATTGGAGATCTCTCGTGGTTTGTCAACACAAACGACTTTGATAGTGGACCAGTAACATTCGGTGATGGGAGCTGCTGCTACATAAGAGAAGGGGACGATCAAATTACCTGGTGTTCCTGAAATTCATGATGTAATATACGTTAAAGGTATGCCTGCTAATCTTCTTTCTGTTAGTCAAATCTGTGACAAAGGCCATAAGGTTGTCTTCAATGCTAATGGATGTAACATTGTAGACAAGTCTGGAAAAGTGATTTTTCAAGTCTGGAAAAATAACTGTTATCTGTTGGATACTCAGTTCAGTAATTGTTGCAATTTGACTAAGGTGGAATCTACACATATTTGGCATGAGCGTTTTGGTCACATCAATTATCGTCTTCTAACTAAGATCATTAGCAAAGAATTTGTTAGAGGTGTTCCCAAAATCAATGCTAAGGTTGAAGGTGTATGTGGTGCCTGTTAAAACGGTAAACAAATGAAAGTTCCACACAAATCATCTCGAGATATTCTCACTAAAGCTCCACTTGATTTAATTCATATGGATCTCTTCGGCCCAATTCAACAACCTACTGTGGCTGGAAAGAAGTATGCTTTAGTTATGGTAGATGATTACACCATATTCACTTGGGTGTCTTTTTTGGCTCATAAGAATGAAACCCTCGGTGAATTCAAGATTATTGTTAATAGAATCCAGACTGAACAAGGTCGCAAACTAAAGAAAATTAGAAGCGACCGTGGCACGGAATTCAAAGACACCAAAGTGTTTGAATACTGTGATTCTATGAGGATTTCTCAACAATACTCTCCACCCATTACTCCACAAGCTAATGGAGTTGCAGAAAGGAATAATAGGAACATTCAGGAAATGGCAAGGGTAATGCTCCATAACAAAAACTTACCGTTAAGGTTTTGAGGAGAGGCTGTTTTTACATATTTTTACTTGATCAATCGTGTTTACTTATGGTCAAAGACCTTAAACACTCCCTTTGAGTTGTGGTACGGTAAGAAACCCAACTTGCACTATATCAAAGTGTTCGGCAGTAAGTGCTACATTCTAAAGGACCGTGAGCAGAAAGGGAAATTTAACTCAAAAAGCGATGAAGGTATTTTTATTGGCTATGCATCTGATAGTCGTGGTCTCCGAGTTTTTAATCTAAGAACCCAAGTCATAATGGAATCTGCAAATGTTATCATTGATGATCTAAGTAATTTTCGTCATGATGACTCTCCTGTTGAATTGACTCCAACCGAGACAATTGAGAAAGTCAAAGAAACCGTAGAATCAATAGAAGTTGTTCCAACAGTTACTGAATCCTGATATTTCCAGTGATGAGGAGAAAATCCCTAGTCAGGCTATCCCTGTTAAACAAGAACGTGCCCTTCTGCGGCATCTCTAGGTTCAAAGAAATCATGATACTAACAGTATTATTGGGGGAAAAGATTCTACATCTAAGACGAGAGGACAACTTCAAAATATTTGCAATTTTGGTTGTTATCTATCGCAAGTAGAACCAAGAAACATTGTTGAAGCTCTTATCTATCTCTTTTGGGTGAATGCAATGCATGAAGAGTTAAATTAGTTCCAAAGACAAGATGTATGGAAGCTCGTACGTTGTCCCCCCAATATCAATATTGTTGGTACTAAATGGATATTCAAGAAGAAGTCTGCTGAATTTGGCACATTTGTCAGAAACAAAGCTAGACTTGTAGCTCAGGGATATTCACAGATTGAAGGAATCGACATTGATTAAACCTTTTCTCCTGTGGCATGCCTTGAGTCCATTCGGTTGTTATTAGCTCATGCTTTTTTTTCTTAAGGTTAAGCTGTTTCAAATGGACATTAAATCCACTTTCCTAAATGGAAACTTAAAGGAAGAGATCTATGTCGCTCAACCTAAGGGATTCGAAAAACTTGATTTTCCAGATCATGTCCTTAAGCTTAATAAGGCGTTATATGGGTTAAAACAAGCACCACGCGCCTGGTTCGAAAAACTGACTACTTCCCTACTTAGGAAAGGTTTTTCGAGAGGTGGAGCTGATAAAACGTTGTTTACCATATGGAGTGGAAAAGGTGTTGTTATCGCTTAAGTCTATGTAGATGATATCATCTATGGATCAACATCTGAGAAACTTGCAAAAGATTTTCAAATCTCTCTTGGCAAGGAGTTTGAATTAAGCAATCTTGGTGAAGTAAAGTTCTTTTTGGGTTTATAAATTCAACAACACATGGATGGAATTTAGTTATCTCAAGAAAAATATGCAAGAGATCTTGTCACAAGATTCAGTCTTGATAAGTCAACTCCAAAACTGACTCCTATGTCTACCACGGGTAAACTACATAAAGATGAGAAAGGTGTAAATGTGGATCAAAAAATCTTTCGATCTATCATTGGAATCCTTTTATAACTTACAGCCACTAGACCTGATATTGCTTTTAGTGTTTGGTTGCTGTGCTGGGTTTCAGGCAAATCCTAAGGAATCTCATCTTGCAGCTGCAAAAAGGATCATACGATACGTCAATCACACCGTCAGTTATGGTCTATCTTATACTTTTGATAATAACACTGATCTTTCTGCCTATTCAGATGCTGATGGGCAGGATGTATGGAAGACAGAAAAAGTACGCCAGGGGGTTTCTACTATGTAGGATTGAATCTTGTGGCTTGGCATAACAAGAAACAAAATTCACAATCCATGTATACATGTGAAGCAAAATATATTGTTGCAGGCTCATGTTGCATTCAACTTCTCTGGATGAAACAAATGCTTGCTGACTATGCAATTGATACTGGAATGATGAAGATCTTTTGTGACAACTCTAACGCGATTCGAATCACTGAGAATTCCGTTGAGCACTCAAGAACTAAGCACATTGATATATGTTACCATTTTATTCGAGATCTTTATGAAAATGGTATCATAAATATGGAATTTGTTCCTTCCAAAGAACAATTGACTAGTATTCTCACCAAACCATTAGATACTGCTACATTTCAACACTTACGGCAGTCTATTGGTGTTGTTTTGGTTCATTAGTCTTTCCTAAATTATTTCCCTGCACCTATCTCGATCTGTTGGGAAATTGAGTTTGGAATTCCAATCTAAGTGTTACTTCAATCTGCATTTGTTTCAAGTATTTGAACTTCTGTTAAGTATCTTAGTGTTATCCAAATAAATCCTTATTTTCTTGTGAAAATAAGGTCGCTCTTGTTGTTCCTTCGGGAATGACATTTTATGGGGGAAAGTTCTTATTTGAACTTGTGCTTAATTGCCAAATCTTTGTAGGGAGTGTGGCTGTGTAATATTGTAGGAGTTATCTTGTATCTTTATAAACTCCTTGATGAATACACTAAGTTTCGACTATGTTAAATCATCAAAACAAGTTGGTATGTTGTTCTCTTTTTGTCATGAAGTATCTCTATGAAAAATTCATGAGGATCCCACTAGTTTTCGTATCTTTGGCAATTTATATTGGTAATGTGTAGTTCAGACTAAAAATACATATGGTTTACGGATCATTATGTAAGGGGGAGTGGCTTTCATATTGAGATGAAATATTGACTAAGGGGGAGCGATACATATCACCATAGTATTGTTGTCAAAGTTGTGATACAATTGGACTTTGATGTTGTATAATGATACTATGACATTGTGTAACAATGATTGAGAGTAACTGTTTTCTCATTGTTATAGCTACGGATCTTCAACAACGATGATGCAGAATTGAACACATTTGGAATCATTGGAGTACTTGGAAGTGACGAAGATTTCGAGTAATGTTGAAGAACCAAGGAGGTCAAGCATTTGGATGAGAATCTACAAAGTTTATTTATTTTGTATTTCATATGTATTGATAGTTTTGTCACTAAGATGTGGAAGCTTGAGCGTTGCTATCTCAAGCTTGTTTGTCAATGTTAGTGATCAAAACTATAAGTCTTGATTTCTAGTTTAGTTATAGTGATGTCTCGGACTAGGATAGATTGTGTAGTTGAGCATTAGACTTCACGGTATTTATCAATTGAAGACGAAGAACTACTCAGGCGAGATTGTGGAACTTCATCAACAAAAGGTATATGGAGACTAAAACTCATTTATCACTTGGAAAGTCTATTTCTACTCTATTTCCTATATTGAGACATAAGTCGTATTACTATATAGTTTTCGATTATGCACATTTGAGATTTCGAGCTGAGTTTAAATCGCTTACATATTTCTCGAAATATGTGTTGGTAAGCTTTTGTTTCAACCAAGTTCATCTTATATTCTTGACGAAAGTCAAAAGATGATCATGTGAAAATCGCCATGTAACATCTTACATGGTTTCTGTGATATAATCATTTGGTGTAGACTTGGAATATTTCGTTATGATTATTTCAATAACTTGAAAATTTCTTTGATACTAATAGTGTGTGAAAACGGCTATTGTCATCCTCTAAGAAAGTTTCAATGATTGAAATAAGAGTTTAGAACACTTAGCCAACATTGGATTATAAACATGTTCTGCACTCTTGCATATATGTGATCCGTGTCCGGGAACCATAGTATGCACACCCGTATGCGTACCCGTTGGTTTGAGAAAGTCCGGGAACCTAAGTGCGCGTACCCGTACGCATACTGGCGCAGGTTTGTGACCGGAAAATTCTGTTGGGTTTGGAGGTATGCGTACCCATTTGCATACTGGCGAAAACCAAACTTGGTTCGGCTATTCAAGTATGCGTACCCGTTTGCATACTTGAGTGTTTAAAGTTCTAAAATCAGTTGTAACATGAATAAATACATCTATATAATAAGGAATGCATTCTTTGCAAACCGTGGCTATAATGTTCATGAATTGATTCGAGTGAATCAAACTGATTTTGCTTCAATTTGTGTTCTTGTATACTTCTATGAGAATATAGCAATTGAACAACTCTTTAGCTAGTTTCATTTGAGTCATTTGAACTAGTTGTGGTTAAGATGAATAGGGTTGATATGAGAGTGTTCATATAGATAACCTCTATTAACTACGGTATAGCCATCATGGTGTATACGTTTAGGTACGGTTACATAAACCTAAATGAGGGTACATTTCATTTGTGTATAACAAGCTAAGTTCGATCTAACGGTTGAAAGATATTATCTTGAATCTAATCAGGTTTTCATCTAATGGTGAATATTGAATGCTTTGTTACCAAGGTAACATTGATTGCAAACCCTGATTTGAAAACTATACAAAGGAGAACTCTAGAAACTGGGAAACCTAATCCCCACACATCATGTGTGATACTAGTTGTGACTAGAGTCGATTCTCCGTTAACCTTAGGTTTTTCACGAAACCCTGTAGGTTAACGACTTGAAGACCTCATTGGGATTGTGAAGCCAGACCTAACTATTTTCTCTGTAGTTGCGTGTTCTGATCTTACTTTTACTATCGTGATTGAGTATTATCTTTGTTAATATTTGCTTGAGATTTATCTCCGATAGGTAGGATTAAAAGTAGTCACAAACATCTTCGTCTCATCGTTTGTGATTCCACAATATCTTGTTTCGTTCATCGATTGAGATTATTGTGAGGCGATTGATATTTCTAGGTTGTTCTTCGGGAATTTAAGTCCGGTATATCCCTGTTCACCTTGATTTATCAAAAGACGGAAAAAAACTCGTAGGTATTTCTGTGGGAGACAGATTTATCTATTCCAATAGACTTTTCTGTGTGAGACAGATTGGTTTATCAAGTCTTCGACTCTGGGTCGTAGCCGCTCTTGGTTGTGGGTGAGATCAGCTAAGGGAATCAAGTGCGTAGAATCCTACTGGGGTTTAGAGATGTAAGGAGCGCAACTGTACCTTGATCAGGGTGAGATTGATTAGGGCTCAACTAAATTCCAGTCCGAAGTTCATTGATAGTAGGCTAGTGTCTATAGCAGCTTGATACAGTGTGGTGTTCAAAACTGGACTAGGTCCCGGGGTTTTTCTGCATTTGCGGTTTTCCTCGTTAACAAAATTCTGGTGTCTGTGTTATATCTTTTCCGCATTATATTTTGTTATATAATTGAAATATCACAGGTTGTGCGTTGAATCGATCAATTGGGAAATCCAACCTTTGGTTGTTGATTGATCCTTGAACATTGGTATTTGGTACCGTTCAAGTTAGTTCTCTTATATTCAACCGGGCTCGCAATTTCCTGTTTGTTGATTGCAGATTGAATTGAGAGATAGAGATATAAAACTATTTGATATACTTTTCTCTAGATTGAGTCTTACTGTCTAGTTGATTCTCTTGAAAGTATATTGGAGTTTGTCTATTCAGATTGTCAAACGAAATATTGGGTGTGGTTATTAGACCCCCGCTTTTTCACCTGCATCAAAAGACATACAAACAATTCATACTTAAAATTAACAACAAACAACATTCAAAAAGACAACCGACATATACATGTTTTTTTACAATGCTGACACACAATGCTGGTATTAAATACGAAAAGTCGACAAAAATAGCTGATATAAAATTTCTTCCAAAGCTTAGTGTATAATATGGAGGACATGCTGGCATTGAAACAAAACTTAAAAATCAACATCGGCTACTAATCAGTGCCGGAACTAGTATCCGGCATTACATGCAATCTTAAATCATTATCGTTTCCGGACATACAAAATCAGGTGATTATAGACATCTCCACCGGCGTGGTCTTCATATTAAAAACAATACCTCTGTATAGAATCTTTCGTTTTCTTATCAAAAGAGAAGTTTACAAGAAACTGGTTCGGAGTCTAGCAACAAGCTGGGCTCCAACTCCCTTCTTAATAGGAATACCTATCATGTGAAAAAGAAAACTACCCACTTTTCCATTCATGGTATGGCTTGACAAACAATTTTTAAGCCTCTTTAAAAGGACTAAAACATCATCATTCAGTTCGCCTAAGGTAGTGAAAGCAAAAGTACAAAAACCGTAACCATGAGTCAAACACTTGTCCATGTACTTCCTGCATTTTCGGGTAACCGCATTGGAGATGGCTTGACCAGGTATAAAAGTACGAACCCCACCACCAGTGAAAGGTGAGACACCCGTCACATCGTAACACACATCTTGAGCGTTCTCCCAGTTGTGCATAAGAATGTCTGCTGGTCTTAGATCTCTGTCGTTATCTGATAAAAATCCCAATGCAGCTTCTTTCCGGATAGGAACTCCATATTTAAAACATATATCCGCAAGCACATCTCGAACTAAATCATGCCGAAATTTGATTCCAACGTCTTTAGTACAGTGCAACGTGTGATCACCAAAAGTATCCATCCTTTTGACGCAACGAGGACAAGTACTATCTTCATCAAAGAGTGGTATACCTAATCTGTAGCACAATACGAAAGCAAACTGTCTTGGCCCCATGGACTGGTTGAGCCCACTAATGGGGATAGCCATCAAGTAGTCTTGTGCATGTTTGGATTTGTTACATTGCCACAAAACCGAGTCTCTATCAGTCATCTGAAATTTATCCGGCATCTCCTTCGTTACAACATCAAAGTAAGTGCTGCCAAGGTCTGCATGGGATGGGGGGCAGTGTCATTGATGTTGAAGTTTGAAGGAGATAAGCCACATACCTGTAAGTAATCGTGCAAGGCATGTTGAGAGATGAAGCTTGACTCTGGCACATTTGAGTTGTGAAGAATAGTACATTGCAGCCGGCGTGTTTGAATTTATGATGCTAAGTAGCAGTACAGGATGGTATCAGTCATTGTATAGATGCCTAGACCACCACATTTAATCGGCAATGTTGCAATACGCTGTTGCAGAAGACCGAACCCGGCACCATCGGTTGTGATGAGTTGTCTCAAGTATTGTAGGAGATGAACGTTAAAGTGAGTTTTAGCTTGTTGTAAAGCTACCGGATCAATAGTACGCATTGTAAAGTATAACCTGAATACCCCTGTACAGTTGCGCAATAGTAGAAGTTCACTTTGAGGATCCTTTAGATTCCTAATGACCGTCATCAGGTCGATGGTTTTCTTCACCCTAGACATTACCATGTCATTGCAGAATTGCATGTCCAAGCTTACAAGGCCCCCTAGGAGTTTGACACCAAGTGAAGGTCTACTGATGTTGCTGGGAAAAATGCCATCAGCAAAACTTCGGGGATCTTGGGTAGGCCAAAAGAGCTCAGTTTTCCCGACATTGAGGTGTAGCCCTCTAGTTTTACCATCACTTTGTATAATGTGTAAAGCTTTGGATACTTCCAAAGTGTCACCAATAACAGTGCCGTCATCTAAATACCATGCGTGAAGATCCAACGTGCACTGAGTGGCTATTTTCTTAACTAATGGATGCAATGCCAAAGCAAAAAGTAATGGTCCGAGGGGGTTTCCCTGCTGAACACCCTGAGCCGAATGTAGAATGGTGTTGTTATAGTACAGTCGTGCTGGTGAGGCGTAGCAAAACTCCACCCACTTAGAGATAGCAGGACACTGGTTCCTCACCTCTCTAATGATGGTTGTCCTATCAACTAAATTAAAGGCATTGGCAAAATCAATCAACAACATCGAATTACCTTGTACATGTCCTTTAGTCTCCAAAAGTCTGTTAACGGAGTGTAGAATGCCTTCTCCTCCACAAACCATACCTACGCCAAATTGATAGTCTCCCAAAAATTCTGTCATGTCTTTACTCATCGAAGAAGCAGCTAGTTTTGACACTAATCTCTTCCAAATATTGCCACTGCAATGGGGCGAATGCCTCCACCCTGTTTTAACAATGGGGTAAGAGGTGCGCTAGCTATAAATTCACCCAAAGCTGTCGGGCAATGACCAAGAAGCCACAAATTGACAATTGCATTGATTGAATGTAAAAGATGTTCTGCGATTGCAGCTGCAGGACCACTCATGGCATCCAAAAGATATTGTGCGCGCAACCCATCTCTTCCACAACACGTTCCCCTAGGAAAGCTCTTCAAGGCATTTAAAACTGCGCTGGTACTCAAAGACGCTGCAGCAACTTGAATAGGTTCTGGTGGTATGATGGGAGGAGGTGCATATGGGTGCTTCTTCTCCAGGTCCAATAAAGTATCAGCATTCATAGGGGCTAAGCCATCAGAAGAAATGACCCTAATTGCGGCAGTATAGTGCCCATGACTCAACTTCTTTCTACAAGCTTGAAGGTTACAGCATCTTGTGTCTTTTTCTTGCGTTGTTTGCCTGCAGGTTTTGAATTGGAGAACCCCAACAGTTTTTCAGCCAAAAGTAGACAACCATTAGGTTCACGCCACGTTAAAAGAGCCTGGTTGATGGAAGCAATCTGCAACCTCTTCCTAGTGCCGGATCTTTCTTCCAAGGTACATTTAGGGGTATACAGATTGAGGGTGCAAGTAGGCAATATGATTAAGTGTATCCAAGCAGATAGATCCCCGGGATTTTGTATTACCTTATCAATTGCTGCCTTCAGAGTGCGAGAAAATTTCAGTCTGCAAGAAACTGTAGGGATTTGTTTAAGAAAAATGTGGTTGAGTAGATCCAACGAGAGGCAAGTAGATGTATCATTGACAACTTCTGTAGATTCAGATACAGGGGTACAGAGTTGTGGATTCTCAATGCCGTGAATGAGAAAATCAGCACCTCGTCCGTTGGATGGGCCTGCTGTAATATCACCTGGGTGAAGACGGCAAGCTCTGCTCCAAGCATGAAGGTGCATACATTGAGTGCAAAGCCACATTTGCATATGATTTAGCTCTCTCTCCCAAATACCAAAAACATCAGCCATACTGTGTAATCTTTCTCTACAAATTACCTTGGCTTCTTCTATAGCACAGTGTTTGTCATGTAGATGTTTGCATAGAGAGCTCTTTGCAAAACCTCTCCCATTCCCATTATCATTACACCCATCCAAGTTCTTGAAAGGGCAATGGAAAAAATTGCCCTGGGATGCTGGTGAAGAGGATCTGGGGGGTGTTTGTTGTATGTTTACATTACCATCTGCTGCTACGTCAATCCGAGTAGCTGGGTATGATGAAGAACGAGGGCTAGGCATGTTTCCAAAACCTAGATAGGTAACTGATAGTGTCTGCCTTAACTGACACCGAAATATGAAAGGCTAGTAGTTCAAACAATTCATCGAACAGTTCATATGTATTCTGCAAACCTCTGAGAACAACAAAACTCAAATGGAACTCTGCTTCTTCCTTGGTGAGGGTCCTTCTCTCACACGCCTTACTGGATCAGTCTTGAAAGAAACCACTACAACTGTATAGAATTGGTAACTTTTCAATTTTTAAAATTGGTGCTTAATAAAATTATTGACTACTCAATAAATTACCAATCAACAAAGCAACTTGATATTTACCCCTGATAGCATAAGGTGACTGCAGCACCACCTTGGTGGTAATTATTTGGTCCCCTCCAAGAAAAAACGGTCCCCCGGGAGGACACTGTAGCAGCCTCTGAAAGCAGCCGTCTTAAATAAATCGGCTCATAGTTTTCACGATTATCTTTAAAAAAATTGGTATTTTTGGTTGTAATTGTCGGCTGCCTATAAAGAATCAGAGAACATGATTGCCCGATTCCCAACTGTTTTAATAAGATTCCAAAAAGTCCCAAAGCTTCTTCTGTTTATTCTTTGTTTGGGGTAAGCAGCCAGCCAAGTTACTTAACTAATAATTCTACAGAGATTTTCATAGCTCGGAAAGCAAACCCACAGCTAAAACAATGAAAGCGAGAATTAAAAACTGTTAAGCTGGAAGTGGATAACTCATTATTCGCAACCGGACGAATCTATCTCATCGATTAGTCCGTGACCAACATCACGGTCACGGGTAACCTACTTTTAAAAGACAAAAATTGTTGATAAAGAATTAAAGATGGACCAACCGGACAGTTTAATCGTCATCAGCTAAATTCATTTGCTTGAGTATCCATTTTGCACAAGTAAGCAACCGTTGCAGGTGGATCATTAAATATGAAACATCACCCGAAAGAGGAAAGAGAGAAAATAGATATTCCCGCCCATGCCGCCCTAGTCACTAGAGATATGCTCTAACCAAATTAGTAGTTAATTACAAAGGAAAAAACAGTCTAAACAAATTAATGTTCGTCTGGACTTTGGTGGTAATCTACGATTCCATGAACAATAGTTATATGTGTTTGAGTGGCTTTTTAATTAAACTTTTGGGAAAGGATCTTTCCGGGCACAAGTGGCAGCTCAAGTTTGAGTGTTTCGTCCACCCGTTTTTCTATTTTGTTTTTAGTGGATGGCATAGTTTGTTGACATTTGTCTCGTTCCTTAGAGATTTAATGGCAGGATATCATAATTACGAACAATTTTCGAACATGCCAATGTTTGATCAAAGGATAATTAAAGCAAGGCATTGGTTCAACACGCAGTCTTATGCCATAACTAATCAAATTGTACTCTACGCTTAATTGACCACACAAAACTCTAACTGTCTAACACATAATATAAACACAAAATTGGTTAAAAATACCAAAATCAACAATTTCTGGATGAAAAAGACATCTAGGTTTTGATATTGTTTAAATGGACAAAAATGTTAAAATAGCCAGGATGTAAACAGTTTCATACTACGCATTTTCAAATACTTTTTCTTATTTTTGATTTACATCATGATGCATTCAGTTTCATCCTCGCTATTTTTTAAATTTAAGCCAGGATGAATCCAGTTTCATCCTTGTTATTTTTTTTTGTCCATTTCACCCGTAATAATTTTTACTCGTCCATTAGAACCATGTTTTAAAAATATTTGGACAAATGACCCATTTTCCGTAGTATAAATAATAAAATAACAATTGTAGAAGAACCTCGGATGTTAACAATTGTAGAAGAAGAAAATGACAGCCGCCAAAACAATAAATAAATAATAAAATACTACTCCCTCCGTTCCATTTTACTTGACGTTTTAAGATTTTTCTTGTGTTCCAAAATAGATGATAGTTTTAATATTTTTACCACATTCTCACTAATTTGTCCTTGCTTTGGAATCACTAATATCATTATTTTTTTATTGTAATCAGTACTCTAATTTTTGAATCTACTCTAATTTTTTTGTTGTGTTCCAAAATGATGGAGAATTTGGTAGCACATCCCAAATAAATTACTATGGGATTGACAATTTTTCCTAGAATCTAGAAATTAAAAACTAGGTCATTTAGATCTTTGACAAGAATTAATATGGGTAGAATTGGAAAGATTTTACTCTCTCTGATATTCCTTAATTTCCGTGAAAAACTATATAACGTCAAGTAAATTGGAACGGAGGGAGTATATGACAGTTAAAATTCAAACGAAAAACATAATATACTATATGACAGTTAACATAATTTTTCTTTTTATTGAATAAATATTTTATAAAAATCCAAACAAAACACATGGAACAAAAACAAAATGTAATGCATGCTCCGTTGGCTAAACACAAAAGGTAAACCACCTTCAATCAGAAATGTATAACCACAATCGGTAATGTATAACCACAATCGGAAATATATAACCACCTTCATCTACCGCACTGAAAATCAATCTTTGAAAATTAACGATTGGAATTAAGATAAGTAAATTATGAGGTTTGATATTTCAGATTGTGTTCATTTTTGATAGAAATATAGAGCTTTGTAAGAACGTATCATCAAATAGTAGCTTCAAATTTATTTTCGTTTGAGCTTTATAAAAAAATTGGCCCAAATCTTGTGAGATAGTGTGTGAATAAGATTGTGCACGGATCCTACCTCATTTTAGATTCTACTCGGTAACTTTTTTCAGAAAGCAACCTGAACTTTCAATAGAATTGACTATAAATCAGAAGGCTGGTTTTCTAACCTCCTTGTCGCATTTATAATCATAGATTCGTTTACCTTACTAGCTTCCTTGAGACCTAATCCCCCATAAAAATCGATTTACGAATAAAATCCCAAGACTTTAGGTATAGATCCTTAAAATTTGCAAAAATCTCTCTGTATTAAGTTTATTTCGCAAGTAATCTTATTTGGTATCATAAAACATCCCATTTAAAAGATAGACAAATTAGAATGTATTGAACTATTAAGAATTAGTTAACTTGCTTGATGCAATAATTTAACAGAACTCCAACAAAGTCTGGTTATATACTTTTGGATGCACGAAAAAATATTATGCAATAACATTTTTTTTAATTTTTTGGACAGTTCAAAGTAATATTCGTCAATGAAAATTCAAGGTTACAATGAGTTTGTTGATGGTGGTTTTTTGTTTAGGGTTAAAATCATAAAACCTTAGTCAGACAGTGACGTCACGCTTGAATAATAATGTCGCCACTAGCACATTTATTGAACCATTCAACATGTCTTCGTAAAATTACCCGGGTACCTTTTCTTTTATATATATCTATACGCTATGTTCCACGACAGAACCCTCAAGTATCGACTGGCATTGTCTCCGCACATGCTAGCCAAGTGTGCCGACGGCGTGCCAACCATGTCAGCCACACCTCCGCACCAAAGGCATGCCAGTTGCACCACTGTGCCAATGGCATACCATGCCAGCCACGTCTCCGCGCCAAACACATGCCAACCATGCCAGCCGCACCATCGTCCCAATGGCATACCATGCCAGCCACGTCTCCGCGCCAAAGGCATGCCAACCATGCCAGCCACACCACCGTGCCAATGGCATACCATGCCAGCCACGTCTCCGCGCCAAAGGCATGCCAACCATGCTAGCCACACCACCGTGCCAATGACATACCATGCCAGCCACGTCTCCGCGCCAAAGGCATGCCAACTATGCCAGCCGCACCACCGTGCCAATGGCATGCCATGCCAGCCACACCTCCGCACCAAAGCCATGACGGCCATGCCTCCATGCCACTGGCTACCAAACAAAGGATTGCAATAATCAACGACCACCCTTCCTCCTGAGATGCAGATCTCAGCCGTACAAACTTGCCACCAAACGACTTGTGGCGACCTCTTGGCTACGATGCGAATTCTTTGGTGACGGTGCCAAACCCTAATTTGGCCACGCCAAAGCTATGCCGGCCATGTCATGCCGCTGGCTGCCAAACGGAAGGTATCCATGATCAACAACTACCCTTCCTACTGATATGCAGATCTCAACAAACTTGCCACCAAACGACTTGTGGAAACCTCTTGGCTACGATGCCAATTCTTTGGTCACGGTGCCAAACCCTAATTTGGACACGCCAAAGCTATGCCGACCATGCCATGCCGCTGGCTGCCAAACAGAAGGTAGCCACGATCAAGGACTACCCTTCCTCCTGAGATGAACATCTCAGCCGTACGAACTTTCCACCAAACGAATTGTGGCAACCCCTTGGCTACGATGCCAATTCTTTGGTAACGGTGCCAAACCCTAATTTGGCCACGCCAAAGCTATGCCATGCCGCTGGCTTCCAAACGGAAGGTAGCCACGATCAACGGCTACCCTTCCTCCTGAGATGAAGATCTCAGCCATATAAACTTGCCACCAAACAACTTGTGGCAACCTCTTGGATACGATGCCAATTCTTTGGTCACGGTGCCAAACCTTAATTTGGCCCCGCCAAAGCTACGTCGGCCATGACACCATGTCACTGGCTTCCATACGGAAGATATCCACGATCAACGGCTACCCTTCCTCCTGAGATGCAGATCTCAGCCGCACAAACTTGCCACCAAACGACTTGTGGCAACCTCTTGGCTACGATGCCAATTTTTTAGTCACGGTGACAAACCATAATTGGCCATGCCAAGAGCATGCGCGAGCCATGCCGCGGACAATCTGCTGGTGACCAACAGAAGGTAGCCATAATCAACGGCTACCCTTCCTCTTGAGATGCAAATCTCGGCCGTCGAAGGTCGCCACCGAACCAGCAAGACTCTAAATTTTAACTTTCCACACGTAGAACCATGCTACACGTTTTCCAGGAAAACACACGAGACATCAAAACATGTCACAAACTGGGGGATGCTCATCAGGGTATTGGTCTGGCGGTTTACAGCGTGCGGCGTACACTACGCCCGTTCCAAGAAAGTGTCATAAGAGTAAGGCGGTTAGTAAATACAAGGAGTAATGGTGAAAAGTTTCCTTTATTATGGAAACATCAATTCCAGGCGTTACCCGTTACCGCTTTCTTCCATTTACTCAACCGTTCCCACTTCTTACGAGACCAGGGTACGTTTCGTTGCGACTTGTATAAATAGGTCTCACCTATTTCCACCAAAAAAAAGTTTTGGTCAGGAGAATACAACACTCAAAAATCACTTGTTAGCTTTCCCATATGTTAGCTTTCCACTTTCTAATACAAGTCGTCAAACAACTACTCTTCCCGAATCAACTATTCTGGTCTCAACACTCTCTTCGCTTCCCTCCCTAGACCAACCCTTCTCCTTCACTTTGTGACCGAAGCAAGTCTGGAACGGCCATTTCTTGGGTTAGGCAGGATTTGTACAGATTGATCTCTCGAATCAAAGTACTCCCTTGCAGTACATTGTTTAGGGTTTAGACTCGTTTTTCACCCAGACACTCGAAATTACCGAAATCAGCAGAAACTATTTTCACCCACAAATAATTGGCGACCACAGTGGAGATCAATCTCTCGGTTGCAATATCGATTTCCAATTTCCAGTTTCACCTTTCAATTCCGATCTCAAGATGGTATAAGCAAACAATCCGCTCGGGAATCAATGTCTCAGTTATCACACGACGAGGAGTGACTGGGGACTTATCGCGGTCAGGACGGCGTCACCCATAAAACTAGGGGGACATACCTATGGCTAGGTTATGCACCAAGATGGAAGAACAAGCTAAAGAAGGAACGCTGGAATACATACCCGGAGTATGCTCGTTGTGTTGCTACTAGCTCCAAGACGAGGGAATAAAACTGATGATACGGGATAGAGAAGATGGGTAGCGCCTTTTATAGGCATGATGTTTTTGGAGCTCGAATGGAGGAAAGTTTCCTATTTTTGGTTACACATGGGAAGAGGCAATCGGGCCCGCTAGCAACGCTCCATGGTGCCAACAGGCCGTGGCCAAGCTAGCGCCAAGAGACCGCCAGCCGGCACCATCTTCGCATCCTAGCGGCTCCATCTCCGCGTCCCCTCCACTCCTAGCTAGCTCCAACAGCTTGCATCCTTCCAGCGCCAGCAGCTTGCATCTTTCCAGCGTCAGCATCTTGCATCCTTCCAGCGCTAACAGCTTGCATCCTTCCAGCGCCAGAAACTTGCATCCTTTCCAGCACTAACAACTTGCATCCCTCCAGCGCTAACAGCTTGCATCTTTCCAGCGCCAGCAACTTGCATTCTTCCAGCGCTAACAACTTGCATCTTTCCAGCGCCAGCAACTTGCATCCTTTCCAGCGCTAACATCTTGCACCCTTCCAGCGCCATCCTCACCCTTCGAAACAGCGTCATGGCTCCAGCACTCCGTGATCAAAATCGCGCCATCTCTGCACGATACACCTACGATCACCAGAACCAGAGCCGCTTCCGCCACCCCAACGTTTCTTCAAGTATGACAACTCCAACCGTCACCAGAGCCGCTGCTACTCCACCATCAGGGCAAGAGACTAGAGGAGCCGGAAGAAGCCGACCTCCTTTTACCACTGATGATTTGATGGAAAGACAAAAGGTTCTCGTAAGGCTCAGACAGACGTGTCTATAACTCAGAAAGAGATACCTATTTCCTCAAGACATTGACGGAGCGGCCACCATAAGAGTCACGTCAACCTAAGAGGGGTCTAACAAGGAGTACTTTTAACATCCGGCGCAGACACTTCAGCAGGACGTGAGTTTATAGATGAAGAGGCTCGCTTTGCTCTCGAATGCCCAGTAGAAAGGAATCAGCAATCCGATTTTATCACACGTAAAGACCAGGAACGACTTATCCAAAATCGAGGCAAAGGAAATCAGCAACCCTCCTGAGTTCACAAAGACACTCTTCCCGTCAGCAGCTGCATGATTTCTGGGGACTTCGTCCACAAAATCATGCAGTATATGATAAAATATTTATGTGAGATTCTATGTTTCTCCAAGGTGTAGCGTCAAGACATAATTGTATTCCTCAACCGCACCGCATCAAGAAAGCATCTGTTTACATCCAGGGAAGCCGTTCCCAAACCCCAACCTCTCCTGGAAAACACGATTGATAGATGGAACTGGGGACTCCTAACCACTGTTAGCTTGAAGGGTGTCTAGTTTGACAGCATGCTGATTGACGCAGCCACTCCGCTTCAACGTCCTTCAGGAGCGGCTCCGCTTCAACGTTCGCTCCAGCAGCCGCTCCGCTTCAACGTCCTTTAGCAGCGGCTCCACTTCAACGTCTTCCAGCAGCGGCTCCGCTTCAACATTCGCTCTAGCAGCCACTCCGCTTCAACGTCCTCCAGCAACGGCTCCACTTCAATGTCCTCCAGAAGCGGCTCCGCTTCAACATTCGCTCCGGCATCGGCTCCGCTTTAACGTTCACTCCAGCAGACGCTCCGCTTCAGCATTCTCTCCATAAGCTGCTTCAGGATCCGAAGCCGAAGCTTCAGCGTTTGGCTCCTTAAGTTTCAACGTCCTCTCCAAGAGCCGAAGCCGCTTCAACGCCGATCCCTTCTTCCAAAGATCGTCTCGTGACCGCCACTCCTTCCTGCAAAGGGTCGTGCCACCACACTCCTCATTTCAAGGATCATGATCGCAGCCAACCAATCTTCGTAGTCATGGCCACCTTTTGATCCATCCCGCAAAAACTCGTGATCATGGAAAGTTTACTCGCTTACGCATCCAGCCAATCCTTTTACTTCCATGGATACCCATACAATTCCAGCCAGCCTACTTTGTTCCCACGACAATGTAGTCTCTTGTGATTACATCTGCTACCAAGAACTGTTGCTGCTTATTTTCCGATACCAGCCAGAGCTCCACCGCAACAACAATCACTACAAAGATCTATACGGAATCCCTTCACTGTCAAAGCTCAGAAGACACAATCAACCAAAAGGCTATAGCCACAACAAGGTCATCTACCGCCTTCAACACTTTACGAGGCCGCGCTGGATCCCAAGCCTGCTCAGAGGAAAACAACTTCAGAAACTAAAGAAAAATGCGACTGGGGAATGCTCATCGCAGTCCATCCCAGCGATCATTAAATACTCATGAGATAACTCCAGAGATGCGGCTGAAATATTTTCTTGAAGAAACAGAGGGAGCCACGATAAACAACATAACTCTCTCATATCTACATCTTCGCTATCCAGAATATTTCGTCCATGTGATATATTGAGTATCTCAGCGTCACATCCAGAAGAGTACAATAAGCTTGTATCAAATCCCGTGGACATGGATTCAAGACGATGCAATGAAAGTATGCTACACATGGGTACTACCAGCATGAGACGCTTTCACCACCCTCAACCTGGTTATTTCTGATTTCAACATCATCACTGCCGAAGTTTTACGAGCCGCAGGAATTTCTCAACATGAAGCCGTACATGTGCATCGAAGACTCCAAAATCACGCCAGAAAGATAAATTCACATATTCGGCCATGCTATCGGATCTAACAGAAATATAACTGGGGTGCTTACTGCATCCCATTCCATACGATAGTCCAAGATTCAGAAGCTAGTTCGAAGGATGTCTCTTGGAGCAAAGTCCTTGAAGACTTGATAGCAGCACATCGGCAACAGAATGTCTCCCAACTCATCTATTTTATCATGTGGCTTCGGAATATTTTTACCATACAATCATCCACATCATATCATCATCGCGATCAGAAGGTCCAGACACTGAACAACCTAAAGTCAAGGATGGACCGACAACACAACCACAATCTCCAAGGTTAGCCCTGACATGATCGTTGCTGAGCATGTATTTCATCCATCCATCCCAAGAAGGCAATGGAGTTTGGTAAATTTTGGAATCCACTGGAGAGGCACTGCAGACGAAAGCACGGATCCAGACGAGCAACAGAAAACATAAGAGGGTCGATACCTCTTTTTATTCTAGAGTTTGAACATAATAAAGATTCCTTCTTGCTCCATGAACGGGAACAGATGAATGGGCGCGACTATGCCACCTGGGGCCCGCAACATCCCTCCTGAATTCTTCCTGAGTTTTACTGTCGGGATGTTTTCACCTCCTAAACGAGCTCAAAACCTAAATATTCCTGCATGGGGATATAGAAAATTCTTTTCAATCAAAATGGAGGGGCGGACCGTCAAAATCCGACTTCGTACGAGAATTCTACAACGATTCTAGTAAGGGGCGCTAATTAGGGTTTCGACATGACAAACCCTAATTTAGACAAAGTTGACATCATTCCACGGGACTGAAGCCAGTCGTCACCCTTCCACGGAACTGAAGCCAGTCGTCATCCTTCCACGGAACTGAAGCCAGTCTCCACCATTCCACGGAATTGAAGCCAGTCGTCACCCTTCCATGGAACTGAAGCCAGTCGTCATCCTTCCACGGAACTGAAGCCAGTCTCCACCATTCCACGGAACTGAAGCCAGTCGTCACCCTTCCACGGAACTAAATCCAGTCGTCATCCTTCCACGGAACTGAAGCCAGTTGCCATCGTTCCACGGGCCCGCAACATCCCTCCTGAATTCTCCCTGAGTTTTACTGTCGGACTGTTTTCACCTACTAAATGGACTCGAAACCTAAATATTCCCTCGGGGTGAGGTAGAGAATTCTTTTCTGATCGAAATGGAGGGGCGGACCGTCAAAATCCGAGTTCGTACGAGAATTATATAACGATTTTAGTAAGAGGCGCTAATTAGGGTTTCGGCATGCCAAACCCTAATTTAGACAAACTTGCCAGGAGCCGTCACCACCGTTTGGTAGCCGAAGTACAGCGCCATCACCACCGTTGGTAGCGGAATTTCCGAAACCAGTTTCCACCATTCCGCGGACCGAAGACAGTATCCAGCTCCAGCGGATCCATTCCAAGCTGCATCATGCCAGCGACTCCATTCCAAGCCGCACCATGCCAGCGGCTCCAAGCAAAACTGACGCCAACTGCCTGCGTCCCAGCCAACGACCATCTCTGCTACTCTGCGCCCTAGCCAGCAGCACTCTTCACCTTTCTATGGCTAACCAGAGCACCATCTCACGGACCAAATTACAATGCCGCCTCTGTCGACCAGTAGCCAAAGACGTAAAACTGATGCCAACATACCATGGCCGAGCCGAATTTACGCAAAGACGCCAACGTAAGAGTTGTGGATTCTCTTTACCTCCCGAAAAAGGTTAACCGGATCTTCCTGACAATCTATTCATGACTTGCCATTTTGTTTTTTCCTTGTCTGTCACCATCTTATTCTTACCTCGCAACAATGCCCCTGTTCCGAGCTAAGCAGGGGACTTAATGTTGACATTGGTTTTTAGCTTAGGGTTAAAATCGTTAAACCTTAGTCAGACAGTGACGTCACACTTGAGTAATAATGTCGCCACTAGCACATTTATTGAACCATTCAACATGTCTGCGTAAAATCACCCGGGTACCTTTTTTTTATATACATCTATACGCTATGTTCCACGACAGAACCCTCAAGTATCGACTGGCATTGTCGCCGCACATGCCAGTCGCGCATGCTACCCAAGTGTGCCGACGGCGTGCCAACCATGCCAGCCACACCTCCGCGCCAAAGGCATGCCAACCATGCCAGCTGCACCACCGTGCCAATGGCATTCCATGCCAGCCACGTCTCCGCTCCAAAGGTATGCCAACCATGACAGCCACACCACCGTGCCAATGGCATACCATGTCAGCCACGTCTCCGCGCCAAAGGCATACAAACCATGCCAGCCACGTCTCCGCGCCAAATGCATGCCAACCATGCCATCCGCACCACCGTTCCAATGCAATACCATGCCAGCCACGTCTCCGCGCCAAAGGCATGCCAACCATGCCAGCCGCACCACCGTGCCAATGACATACCATGACAGCCACGTCTCCGCGCCAAAGGAATGCCAACCATGCCAGCCGCACAACCGTGCCAATGGCATACCATGCCAGCTGCACCACCTTGTCAATGACATACCATGCCAGCCACGTCTCCGCGCCAAATGCATGCCAACCATGCCAGCCCCACCACCGTGCCAATGGCATACCATGCCAGCCACGTCTCCGCGCCAAAGCCATGCCAACCATGCCAGCCGCACCACCGTTCCAATGGCATACCATGTCAGACACGTCTCCGCGCCAAAGGCATGCCAACCATGCCAGCCGCACCACCGTGCTAACGGCATACCATGCCAGCCACGTCTCCGCACCAAAGGCATGCCAACCATGCCAGCCGCACAACGGTGCCAATGGAATACCATGCCAGCCGCACCACCTTTTCAATGACATACCATGCCAGCCACGTCTCCGTGCCAAAGGCATGCCAGCCGCACCACCGTGCCAATGGCATACTATTCCAGCCACGTCTCCGCGCCAAAGGCATGCCAACCATGCTAGCCACACCACCGTGCCAATGGCATACCGTGCCAGCCACGTCTCCGCGCCAAAGGCATGCAACCCATGCCAGCCGCACCACCGTGCCAATGGAATGTCATGCCAGCCACACCTCTGCACCAAAGCCATGCCGGCCATGCCTCCATGCCACTGGATACCAAACGAAGGGTTGCAACAATCAACAAACACCCTTCCTCTTGAGATGCAGATCTCAGCCGTACAAACTTGCCACCAAACCACTTGTGGCGACCTCTTGGCTACGATGCCAATTCTTTGGTCACGGTGCCAAACCCTAATTTGGACACACCAAAGCTATGTCGGACATGCCATGCCACTGGCTGCCAAACGGAAGGTAGCCACGATCAACAGCTATCATTTCTCCTGATATGCAGATCTCAGCCGTACAAACTTGCCACCAAACGACTTATGGCAACCTTTTGGATACGATGCCAATTCTTTGGTCATGGTGCCAAACCCTAATTTGGCCACGCCAAAACTATGCCGGCCATGCCATGACGTTGGCTGTCAAACAGAAGGTAGCCACGATCAATGGCTACCCTTCCTCCTGAGATGAAGATCTCAGCCGTACAAACTTGCCACCAAATGACTTGTGGCAACCCCTTGGCTACGATGCCAATTCTTTGGTCACGGTGCCAAACCCTAATTTGGCCACGCCAAAACTATGCCGACCATGCCATGCCGCTGGCTGCCAAACGGAAGGTAGCCACGATCAACGGCTACCCTTCCTCTTGAGATGCAGATCTCAGCGGTACAAACTGGCCACCAAACGACTTGTGTCAACCTCTTGGCTACGATGCCAATTCTTTGGTCACGGTGCCAAACCCTATTTTTTCCCCGCCAAATCTATGCCGGCCATGCCACCATGCCGCTGGCTGCCACGAAAGGTATCCACGATCAAGGGCTACCCTTCCTCCTGAAATGATGATCTCAGCCGTACAAACTTGCCACCAAACTACTTGTGGCAACCTCTTGGCTACGACGCCAATTCCTTGGTCACGGTGCCAAACCCTAATTGGCCACGCCAAGAGCATGCACAAGCCATGCCGCGGCCACTCTGTTGGCGGCCAATGGAAGGTAGCCATAATCAACGATACCCTTCCTCTTGAGATGCAAATCTCGGACGTCGCAGGTCGCCATCGAACCGGCAAGCCTCTCAATTTTAACTTGCCACACGTAGCAACATGCTACACGTTTTCCATGTAAACATACGAGACATCAAAACATCTCACAAACTGGGGGATGCTCATCAGGGTATTGGTCTGGCGGTTTACAGCGTGCGGCGTACACTACGCCCGTTACAAGAAAGTGTCATAAGAGTGAGGTGGTTAGTAAATACAGGAAGTAATGGTGAAACGTTTCCTTCATTATGGAAACATCAATTCCAGGCGTTACCCATTACCGCTTTCTTCCATTTACTCAACCGTTTACACTTCTTACGAGACCATGGTACGTTTTGTTGCGACTTGTATAAATAGGTCTCACCTATTTCCACTAAAGGACAAGTTTTCGTCAGGAGAATACAACACTCAGAAATCACTTTTTAGCTTTCCCATCGTTAGCTTTCCACTTTCTGATACAAGTCGTCAAACAACTACTCTTCCCGAATCTACTATTCTGGTCTCAACACTCTCTTCGCTTCCCTCCCTAGACCAACCCTTCTCCTTCACTTTTTGACCGAAGCAAGTCTGGAACGACCATTTCTTGGTTTAGGCCGGATTTGTACAGATTGATTTCTCGAATTAAAGTACTCCCTTGCAGTACATTGTTTAGGGTTTAGACTTGTTTCTCACCCACACACTCGAAATTACCGAAATCAGCAGAAACTGTTTTCACCCTTAAACAGAGTTGAAGATCGAAAAAAATAAATATAAAAGAACATACCATACAAGTACAATACCGAGAAATCCGACAAGATAATAATAACTATAATCGAAATAGATTAAATATAAGTATATTAAATTCCAACCATTTTGTTTGTTATTATTTTTTAGAAATAAGTGCTCCTAGAGTATGAGTAATTTGCTCAAATTTCTTATAGTTAGTGATGAAGATTTCGTCGTCGAAATCATCTATGATGATGACCTCATCGCCAGATAATTCAAAGATGAAGATCCCGGTGAAAATTCCGTCACCGGAGACAAAAAAAAATTCTCATTGGAGAGCACCAAGAACGGTCATTAAAATCGAGATAAACTTCTTGAAAGGAGGAGACAAAACCACCCAAAAAATGGAAAAATCTCACCAAACGATTGGAGATAAACTTATGATGAAGAAGCAGCTAAATTCTGGAACCAGCTGTGGAGACTTGATACACTGCCCAAAGTAAAAAAAAATTCTTTGGAAATGTCTAACCGATAATGTTCCTTCCAGCGAAAGAATGGCTAGATAGAGGAAGCGAATGTAAAACCTGCAACCAGGAAATAGAAACTACAAGTCATATACTTATGGAGTGTAGCTTCTCAAAGGCTGTATGGCTTACAGTTCCAGGTGCTCTTCACAACATACAACGCAATGGCAGCAATGTCACATCATGGATTAAAAGCTGGTTCACAGATGAAATGAATGATTTAGTTGAAGATTGGATAGTTCAAATGGCTAATACAGCTTGGGAAATTTGGAAGGATCGATGCAATCATACTTTCCAAGATATATACATAAGGTTTAATCCAGTTGGGGTTATAAACTGTGCACAATTGCTAAACATAGGAACATGAAAAGCCATGAGATTGAGGATCAAAAACCAGTCAATGTAGAGCATAAAACAACACCTCATTGGAAACTTCTGACTGCCCCATACCTTTCTTTCTGTTGTGATGCTTCATATAAAAAACAAAATAACATTCATATCACATGGATTGGACTAATAGTGTGTAATTTTGCAGGTTCATTTGAACATGGAAGATGCATCTATGCAGATGAATATGTGAATGCAGAACAAGCGGAATGTGGGGGTCTCTTGCAAGCTATGAATGGGCTCAAGAGGAAGGAATACATCAGGTGTGTTTTGGACTTGATAGACAGACAGTAGTTGAAGCTGAAAAAGCGGGGGTCTAACAACCACACCCAATATTTCGCTTAGCAATCTGTATGGACTAACTCCAATATACTTTCAAGAGAATCAACTAGACAGTCAGAGTCAATCTTAAGAAAAGTATATCAAAGAGTTATATCTCAATCTCTCAATTCAATCCGCAATCAAACAAATAATAATTTGCTAGCCTGATTGAATATCAGAAAGATAACTTGAACGGTACCAAAGACCAATGTTCAAGGATCAATCAATTTCAATCAACAACCTAAGGTTGGATTTACCAATTGATCGATTCAACACACAACCTGTGATATTTCAATTATATAACAAAGTATAATGCGGAAAAGAAATAACACAGACACCAGAAGTTTTATTAACGAGGAAACCGCAAATGCATAAAAACCCGGGGACCTAGTCTAGATTGAACACCACACTGTATTAAGCCGCTACAGACACTAGCCTACTACAAACTAACTTCGGTATGGACTGTAGTTGAACCCTAACCAATCTCACACTGATTCAAGGTACAGTTGCGCTCCTTACGTCTCTGATCACAGCAGGATACTACTCACTTGATTCCTTTAGCTGATCTCACCCACAACTAATAGTTGCTACGACCCAAAGTCGAAGACTTTAATAAACAAATATGTCTCACACAGAAAAGTCTACAGGAATTAATTAATTTGTCTCCCACAGAAATACCTACGAGTTTTGTTCCGTCTTTTGATAAATCAAGGTGAACATGAACCAATTGATATACCGGACTTATATTCCCGAAGAACAACCTAGAAATATCAATCACCTCACAATAATCTTAATCGACTAGCGAAACAAGATATTGTGGAATCACACACGATGAAATGAAGATGTTTGTGACTACTTTTATATCTTTCCTATCAAAGAAATTAATTTTGAGCCAATTTTACAATTGTACTCAATATGATAGAAACAACAAGATCAGATCACGCAACTACAGAGAAAATAGTTGGGTCTGGCTTCACAATCCCAATGAAGTCTTTAAGTCGTTAACCTACAGGGTCTAGATAGAAACCTAAGGTTAAAGGAGAATCGACTCTAGCTTACACAACTAGTATCATACAGGAGGTGTAGGGATTAGGTTTCCCAGTTGCTAGAGTTCTCCTTTATATAGTCTTCAAATCAGGGTTTGCAATCAACGTTACCTTGGTAACAGAGCATTCAATATTCACCGTTAGATGAAAACCTGATTAGATTCAAGTTAATATCTTTCAACCGCTAGATCGAACTTAGTTTGTTATACATACATGAAATGTAACTTCATTTAGGTTTGAGTAACCGTACCTAAACGTGTACAAGTCGTTGGTTCAACAATAGTTAACCAATAGTTAGCCATATGAGCACTTTCATATCAACCTTATTCATCTTCACCATAACTAGTTCAAATGACTCAAAAGAACTAGTTAGAGAGTTGTTCAATTTCTTAGATCTCATAGAAGTATACAAGACACAATTGAAGCAAAAACAGTTTTGATTCACTCGAATCTATTCATGAACATTATAGCCACGGTTTGCAAAGATTGCATTCCTTAATTTTTAAATGTCCCAGTTCACGAATTAAACTGTTTTTAGAAAATAATCCACTTAAGTACGCATACCGGTACGCATACTTAAGTAACCAGACTGAGCTTATATTTGGTTCACAAACTCCAACAGAAATTCACGGGACGTGAGCTTCCGACAGTACGCGTACATGTACGCGGATTTAGCTCCAGCCATTCTGAACAAGCAAAGTACGCATACTTTGGTTCAAGGATTTTGGACTTACACAAGTATGAATAAACATACAATGTTTATATCCAAACATGGTTATACATTCTAAACTCTCATTTCAATCATTGAAACATTCTTAGAGGATGTTATATAGTTGTTATTCACAAACTATTTTTCATCAAAGTGACTTTCAAGTAATTGAAATAACCATCATGACTTTCGTCACAAGTAAATATGAACTTGACCAAAGAGAAAGCTTACCAACACATATTTCGAGAAATAGATAAGCGAGATAAACTCGCTCGAAATAGCAAACGTGTGTAATCGAAGTCTATATAGCAATACGACTTTTGTCTCAAGATAGGAGATAGAGTAGATAGACTTTTGAGTGATAGATAAGTTCAAGTATCTACATACCTTTTTGTCGATGAAGTTCCACCAGTTCCTTGAGTAGTTCTTCGTCTTTGCATGATGAACGTCGTGGAGTCTAGAGATCAACTACACTTTATATCCTAGTCCGAGACTTAGCTATAAGTAGACTAGAAATCAAGACTTATAGTTTTGTCAACTAAACTTGACAAACAAACTTGAGATAGCAACGCTTGCGAATTCGACCGAGCAGTGCTCTAACAGAAGCAGTCATTGGAGATCATCACAAGGTCACGTGGGAGAATCAATCTTTTATTCTACACATCAAACTTATGTTAAGCAGCAATCCTTTACGGATGTGCAAGTTTATCAGTAGAAAATGTAATAAACCAGCCGATAAAATGATTAGGCATGCTAGAGTTCTTAAATTGTCAAGTACGTGGATGACAAATCCTCAAATTTTATAGCAAATGCACCGGAGAAGGATAGGTCATCTGTAACCCATTTTTCCTTAGTATCAGAAGAAAAAAACGATAAGAGAAAAATATGAAAAATCCAGCTAAAACCTAGCTAAAAGCAAAGAACAAAATAAAAACAAGTATATTGAGTGAATAACTCGCTAAGTTTCGACACCAATGGGACCAGATTTAAGCAAAATGGGTTGTCGGCGGTTCTCCGTTTTTTTTTTTCTCTTCGGGACCAAGAAAGTAGAGAATATATCCAAGTAAAAAACAAAAAAAACTACCATGAGGTCTCGGACGGTCGGACCTCGGTGTGACGAAATTCATTTACCACCACCATGTCGTAACGAAAAACCTTCCCACCCGGCCATCCCAAAACAAAAGACCTACCAGCGTAAGATGCTACGCCTACCAGAATACACTTTGATCCCCGTTTGACCACAGTCGTCAAAGTAAAAAAAATAAAAAACCTAAATAGTCCGCCATGATTGACGCTTTCCTACGTGCATTTGTTTGACCCATGTGTTTAAATATCGGATGGCCAGGAAATATCATGACTCAAGAAAGGGATGGTGAGAGATTGACTAATGACGTCAACGGATAACAGTAGTGATTTTATTGTCCTAATCTACAGACTTTCTAGACAATTGAGTGTTGTTGTTTTGTACAAAATGGAAGTTTTTTCAATAGAATATAATTAAATGTTTTCATCTTTATTGTTGTCTCTGAAAAGAAAAGGGTTTATAAGCAAGAGAAACTGGCCATGGAGTTAGATGTCAGTGTTACTGAGGGTTTAGTTCTGAAGATTTTGATTTTGTCTGTTTGTTGTAATCCTCATATCATGGCTGTAGCTGCTAATTCTCAGTCAAGAGAGCTTGATCAAACCCCAACATGGGCTGTTGCTACTGTTGTTGCTATTATTCTTATAATCTCAATTTCGTTAGAAAAAGTTTTACATCGACTTGGAAAAGTAAGTAAAGATGACAGTTTCTTCTTGTTTGTACATTAATTAGTTTCAGTTTTGTTTTTGGGGTGGAGTGGGGCGTAGTTGAAAATTCTCATTTTTATGGTTTTTGATTTGAAGAATTTTTTTCTAAGTTGTTTTTTTGCTTGTTCAATTGTTGATTTGATGATGGGTTTTTGAAGAATAAGAATCATGGGTTTATACAAATTTGATGAACAGTTCCTTTTCCTTTTTCATTTTTGTTAAAAGCAAGGATTTTCTTCATTTCTGCTTCTAAATTATGATAAATATATTCAGTTTGTTGGCCTTAAGACTGCAAACTTTAAAATTTAAGAGGCGTATTCCTCAGGGTTCTGATTTTGTATCTATTGATTTCTCTCTTACCAACTGGGGTTCAGCTCTTGAATAGACTAGTTTGAGTTTGGGGGCTGGTGTTTTTTCCCTTTCAGTTCTCACTGTGATGAATAAACTATACATCTTTTGGTTTCAGTGGTTTACGGAAAGGCATAAGAAGGCCCTCTTTGAGGCTCTTGAGAAGGTTAAATGCGGTGAGAATATAAATTTTGATTCTCAGTTGTAGCAATATATTCAGGGAAAACCATTGTTATGCCTTTCGTGTGTTCACTGGATGACAAATTTGGTTCTCAGTTGCAGCACTTTTTAATGATTTATTTTCTTCACTTGATGATTATTTTGTAACTGTTGTCATTTGTGAATTTTTCTCTTGCAGAGTTGATGGTTCTAGGTTTCATTTCCTTACTCCTCACATTTGGGCAGGGCTATATTGCTAGAATCTGTATTCCCTTGAAGGCTGCAGAGACAATGTTGCCATGCCCTGCTAGGCACGTTGAAGAGAAAGACGACGATAAAAAAGAGGAGCATCGGAGACTCCTATGGGTTGCTCGCAGGATTTTAGCTGCTGGGGCTGGGGGTGGAGAAGTTTTCAAATGCAATCCTGTAAGTGTGGTCTGATTGATGTTATACACCATTGGTGCTCACCTCATTTTTTTCTTTTATAGTACAGACGAGGGGGTATTATTTTACTCAACATGTATCACCTAAAGGATTGTATCTGTATCCCTACAATCATTTACAATTGCGTTTAAGAACCATGAAATCACTTTCTCATAATATTTGGCAATGCTATTCTAGTCCTGAATTTGTAAACACAACCCCTATTCTGACGATCATGCCATCTCAGAATTTCTTGTTGCTACTTCTCAGGCATCTAGTGTGCTTCATGGATTGGTTATTTTTTCTACCTAACATCCTCAGTAAACTTCTTTTGGAGCACCTCTCCGAAGAGGTTCTATAGTTTAGACTGTTCTCGAGTAGTTTATAGTTTACACAACTTATATTTGATCGTGATTACTTCCTAATAATGACGATTTTATTTCACCTAAGCAGGGGTTCGAGCCACTAATTTCTGAACATGGAATACATCAACTTCACATTTTCATATTCTTTTTAGCAGTCTTTCATGTAGCATATAGTGCTACGACGATGGGGCTCGGAAGGTTAAAGGTAGGTCAAATATGATGCACCCTCATCATTTGTTTGCATCTTGCTGTCTCTATAATTACCATCCCAGTACTACAAATTTGAAGATCTCTTAGTGGACTGTATTTTGTTGTTCGCTTATGTAATTGTTTTCTGCAGATTCGTGGATGGAAGGAATGGGAGAAAGAAACTTCATCGCACGACTATGAATTCTCAAATGGTATTTCTTGGATGCTTACCAACTTCGCTCTTATTTTCTGCTGTTTTTCAATTCAAACTATCTTGACGTGGAACACCAATCTTTTTCTTGTTGTCATCATGTGGTCGCCATTGAGTTTCGTATAACACTAAGCTTGTTAGTACTGTACCTGCAGACCCTTCAAGATTCAGGCTTACACACGAGACATCTTTCGTGAGAATTCATTCCAGATGGTGGAATAGGATTCCTGTCATCTTTTACTTTGTAAGGAGATTTCTGACCCCGCCCATAGACCATTAAGAATTCACATTTCCTTCTCCAAATGCTAATCAATTTGCATTGTTGTCTCATAAATGCCTTACCAAACTATTAACCTTTGCAGGCTTGCTTCTTTAGACAATTTTTCAGATCAGTTCGCAAGGCTGACTACTTGACCTTGCGTCATGGATTTATCAGTGTGAGTAAATCTGCTTTACTTTTACTTTTTGTTATTTTTATATTTATATTTTTGCTGCGTCTATGTTGTAATCTAATTATCTTTTTTGATGTTTGTAGGTTCATTTAGCTTCTGGAAGTACATTTGACTTTCAAAAATATATTAAAAGGTCATTGGAAGATGATTTCAAGGTGGTTGTGGGAATTAGGTGTGCATCTTTAACTCAATGAAATAAATTTCTTATAAAACTGGCTGTAGCCAACTGGTTCTTTGCCACCCCATATTACTACACCCTTTTAGCCTAATTTCTTCATGATGTTTTGCAGTCCTGTTTTATGGGGTACGCTTGTTATCTTTTTGCTTCTCAATGTTAGCGGTGAGTTTTCATTTTATTACGATGTTAAGTACCTTTCAGTTAGAAATAAGGAAAAAAAAATACCTAGCCACAAATCTAATTCAAGGCGTCTTTGTACAATATTGTTTCTCTCTTCAGGATGGCAGGCACTGTTTTGGGCATCTATCATTCCTTTACTGGTAAGTAATACCTCATGGTAGAAAAAAGTCAAATTTTACCAGTCCATTTTTTTTGTTTTTTGGTCTGTACTGATCTCTTTCGAGTCAAAAAACAATGTGACAGTGATTTCTATTTGCAGATTATCTTAGCAGTTGGAACAAAGCTTCAAGCTATAATTACAAAAATGGCTCTTGAAATCACTGAAAGGCATGCAGTGGTTCAAGGAATTCCTCTTGTCCAAGTCAGTGATAAACATTTCTGGTTTTCCAGGCCTCAGTTGGTCCTCTATCTCATCCATTTCACTCTGTTTCAGGTAGTTAATTTATCTGAAAAGTCTTCATCTTTTATAAATTTTTACTAGCAATTTCAGTGAAAGCATAGGACTTGAGTCTTCCAATAAACTTTGTTGAATATGTGATGGTTATTTTTTACACATGGGTTCCACAAGAAAGACGTGTTAGACCTATACTCCGTAAAACTCTTGAACCTAAGGCATACAGTTTGTTATCATTTTTCCTATGAGTCCATGTATCCTGACTTTGCTTATTGCCTTGTATTTTGCAGAATGCGTTCCAGTTAACATACTTCTTTTGGATATGGGTAGTGCACTCTTCTTTATTATTCCATTTCACTGATGTTTAGCTTCTAGATGACTCTTTGTTTTTTTTCCTGTATTAATTGTAGGGGAATATGATTATTTAAATAGAACTTCCTTTTCTAGTTGAACTTTTGGATGACTCGCATTTAAGCCTAGCTTAATTCAATATGTTCTCTTTGTGCAGTTTGAATTTGGGTTGAAATCTTGCTTCCATCAAAATTTCACACTTATAATTATAAGAATTGCTCTTGGGTGAGACTCTCCCCACGACTATCTTCTTTCCAATTCAAACTTCCTACCAAAGTTGGTGTGAACATCTTGGATTAAATATTTTTGTTTTGGTGGTGCAGGGTGGCAGTACAACTTCTGTGCAGCTACGTTACACTTCCACTCTATGCCTTGGTAACTCAGGTAATATCAGTTGCTATACTTAATCTTAAGTTCTACTTGACTTAGTATGAAATTAGCGTTGGCACTTCAGCCTGTAGGCTCAAGGTTGGCCACTACGTTTCTGGGACCTAGACCTGCTTGATTTGACCACCCGGCCTGTCCCAGTCAGCCTGTGCTGCAGATCTTCCAGGAGGGCGTTGGCCCTGCTGAGCTAAAAGATTAATGAATTACTGTTGGAATTTGCAGATGGGTTCGACAATGAAGAAATCAATCTTTGATGAACAAACGTCAAAGGCGATTATGAAATGGCGAGCAGCTGCAAAAAAGAAGAATGTAGGAAAGTCTACTAGGAGCACTGGTCCATCAGTGACAAGTACCCCTTCACACCCACTTCACCGGTTTAAGACAACTGGTCATTCAACACGCTCATTTATGTCTTCCTTATCTAATAAGGCATACTCTGATACTGAGCTGTCAGACATGGAAACTGACCATTCACCAGAATCAGCAACAGCAACTCTTATCGCTAATATGGAACGAGGCGATGTGGAGTTAGAGTCTGAAATAATAGAAGAACATACTCGTAATGAGGACGATTTCTCATTCGTTAAACCCGCATTAAGATGATAACTGTAAATTTTAGTACTTTCTCTTCATTGCGGTACATGTAATGAGAGTTTTAAACTGTCTGATTTTCTGGGTGCTCCATTGATTTTTACTGTACCCAAGTATTTGATTCTAGGAAAATTTCCAACTTGTATAAATGTGATTAATTATTAATCATGTGTTCTGTTCCTAGAACACCAGCATTTTTTGTGTGCATAGTTTTCATAATTTTGTCCTTCTGAGTTGTGACTTTTAGTTATCCAAAATGGAACATGTTTGTTTTCCGCACTAGCACCCCAAAATTGAGTAAAAGATACTCCCTCTGTTTTATGAAAAAGTGATAAAAAATAATAGCATCAAAAGTATCAATTTTTCCCAAACGAAGGGAAAAGTGATAAAAAAATAAAAGTATCAAAAATATCACTTTTTCCGAAACGAAGGTAGTATGAAACTAGCACAAGTAATTTTGTTTGCAGGCCGAAAGGTTTACATCCTCAAAGGTTATCTGGCTGGGAGAGGTTAGAGACTCGGAGGGTCTATCAGAGAAACAACAAAAAGACTAGTCGGCCGACCAAAGGGAGGCCTTCTATGTGATAAAAAAAAGCACCATGTCAGACACAACAAATGTCCCACAATTTGAAAATTAAAATTCTTGATTTCTTAATCTCATAAAATTCAGATTAAATTGGAAATAATCAATGAAATTGATCATAAATTTCTGTCAAGTATGATCAAACAATTAGATTCATAGTTCAAATCGCATCAAATAATCCATTAGATCGAAAGATAAATTTCAGTTTATTTTTCGTTTAAAATTAAAAAAAGAAAATCAATTAAAATCCCATTTGAAGGACCAATAAGAGTATAATCTACTTTGATTCAACGAAGCAGAAAATGGGACATCTCATTTAAGTGATTAAACCTTTTATTTTAGTCAATTCAAAAAAATTAGAAGGGTTAGTTGTGGGAGAGTTTGAGAGATTTTAATGTATTTAAATTCCTAGGGATTTAGAGGAAGTGTACGAGAGTCTAGACAATTTGAGAGAGTTTAACACTGACTCCCCAGAAATCTCTTGTTTTTTTGAGAGATTTGTTCCAAGCACAAAAACATCATGAAACTCCCCCAAATTGTAAACTCCCTATAACTCTAGTGTTTTACGACTAATAGGGAGTTTAAGAGATTGTAATCAAATCTCTCACCACTAATAAGAGAGTTTTGGGATTTTGAGGTAGTTTTAGAAACTCCCTAGAAATTTTAAAAGATTTTGACAAACTCCCCCACGACTAACAGGAAATTTACCAATTCTATTGAAATACATTGAAATCTCCCACGACTAACACCCTCTACAACAAATTTGAGATTTAGAAAAGAAAAAAATCTGTAAAAAACAGAGCTCAAAAAGAACTTCTGGAAACTCGCATAGGAAGAAGACGACAGGTTATGGGCTCAGTTTTTAGACCCGCTACCTATATATACAGCTAGGAATTACTGGTTAATCCAGTTTTAGGAGACCTGTTTAGTGGTTAATCCAGTCCTAAAATGAATTTAATCGCTGGTCCAAAAACATGTTTTTGGACCAGATTTTTTACTCGCTCATCCAGTACACGTGCGAAAGTTATAAAGTGTATTTTTTAATTGGCCAAAACACCCTTTTAAGTCGGATCTAATTCTGTTTTATCAGTTCGTTCGTTCATCACAAATTAGAGAGCTTTGGCAATGGCGATTGGTGGAAAAAACCCGAAGAATTCCAACTCTCGATTCAAACTAAAACCAGAAGAGGCAATAATGGTGAATCGCCATTTTTCAGCTCCAACGAATTTCGATTCAAGTTCGAACGATTGGATGGGTAAGTTGATTTAATTTTTTTTTCTTTAGTGTTTTCATCGGATGGTTTTTTTTGGGTTCGTTTGGGTATCATCCTAATATAAGATCCAAATCTCCTGATTCCACATAAATAACAACCTTTGTTTCCTGAAACTCAACCTCCATTTTTCAGGTTAGGGCTTATTTTGGTTCTTTTGATTGGTTTGTTTCCTAATTTATCATGATTGGGTAGAGTTTATTTTTCTGTACTTTTTTTTGGAATCTTAGAATCTGATACTTGAACCCACTTTTGATCTTAAAATTGGTCATTTTCAAATTGATAATTTTCATTTGTAGAAACTTGTTAGTATGATTTGGAATTGGTTCTAGTTAGGAGTTATTATTATTGATTCGTTGAAATTGCGGATAATTAGAATGAGCTTTTAGGGCTAAAGAATTTAAGATTTACTAGTAACTTGGCACTGTTTTATGGATGGAAATACTCTGTTTCATATGCTTAGTGTTCATGATGTGTGGATGCTTAAATTGATTGATATAATGTTTCTGCCATCACACTATGGTTCTTTCATCCCGAAAGATTATACATTTGATCAAACATTTCCCTGCTTATGTCGTTTACCGAAGATTATATGTTAAATACCTAACAATCTCTATCACCAGTACATGGACCTCTTTAGTTTTTATCGAATGTTAATTAGCTAATTTTAGAGAATGTTCCATCCATCCTTCAGGTTTTGGAATAAGTGTTGATTTACTCTAATTAAAATGTTTTGGATTGGTGTTACGTAAGCAGTAGTACCACTCTTGTGGAACAAGGGATTGGTGGAAGTGTTGTAAGCAGTAGTACCACTCTTGTGGAAAAATAAGAAGATGGATGGTTATGATGTATGTAAAAAACATCCATCTTCTTGTAAGCCCATAACAACATCCATCAACAATGGTGTTGGGTGTCTAAAATCTTATTAGGAAACAACATTTTATTAGGAATCACTTGATATCTAAAATTTTGTACCAATGGTGATGGGTGTAAAATTCATTTCAATATACATTTTATTTATTAGGGATGTGTTTCCCGTAATTTCTTGAGGTTGTGTGCCTTTCATAGAAAATTAACGACATATTCTTGTGTAATCGACGGCTGGACTATGCGAAAACACGGTCATTTTCACTTGGTACATATCAATATATACTGTGTTTTCGCTGGACGTATCATACGTACTGTTTTTTTCTGTCCGTACATATCAAATATGTTTGTTTAAATTCTTGTTATCTTCAGTACATGTGTATGTGTACTGTTTTTTCATCTATGTAGAAATTTATTGGTTTCTTATTTTCTATTTTGACAAATTTACATGTAAATCTTTAGCACACAGAGTGTGTCAACACATTCAATTGTTGTTTTTGTATTTGAAGCATATTTGTAGAAATATTCATCTCTGTCTCATGTTTGCAGCTTTTAGTGTTAAGGAAAATCAGTTTGGTTGAGTTTTATCCTTCATAATTCTTGAACAGTGATGGGTAACTCATAAATCTTATGGTAATGCAGTAGCGCACTCAAGCATATGTACCGAGTTAGAATGAACTTTGTGTACATCCATTCCAATTACATGAGTACTGTCCACCGTAAGTCAGTTATTTGAACCTTTTGTTTATATTTAACGTATTAGTACTATGTTTACAAGAGCTTCCTGTCAAATCTCTTACAGAAATGGATGCGCTCAGCGGTGCAAGCTTGCTAGACTAATTGTAGTCACTAGGAGTAGGTGAGAGGCATAATAAAGCACTGAGCGAAGTTCCTTTTTTCCACTATCCAACAGTACATATGTGATATACTGAAAGTAATGTTTGTTGTGCATCTACAATAGTATCCATTATTGTCTAAGATCCCTAAGTTTATAAATCTATTATGTTGTTTTTGTTTTGTCAATTGAGTACATATTTTGATGTATCAGAACGGAAATGAACTATGCTTTTATTGGACTGCAGGGAAATGACTTAACAAATATGCAGAAGAAGGGGCGAGCATGGAGATAAAGGCACTATCTTTGCAAGGTTTTGGAACTACATCTCCATATTATATAGAGTACATATCATGTTCTGAAAATTCAGTACATATTTTGTTTTCCTCGGTACGTATGTATCTGTACTCTGATAACTAGTAGGTTTTAACTAAGTACATATCGGTATGTAGTAGGTTTTTACTTAGTACATATCAATAGGTTTTAACTAAAAAATTTAAATGCACTAAGGTTTTAGTACACATTGGTATGTAGTATGTACTATAGGATCATACATTGGATTCTGAGCATATAAATATGGTTAGCTTCTTTAATATATATGTTACACGCAGTGGATTTCACTCAATATGTATGAATATGTACTAGATTTTTGCTCAATGCCTCCGATCTGACAAAAGAAGAAATGGTCCCAAGCTGTTCATTATATATGGGATAAAAAATGCCATTTTTTTTGCAGATGCTGTTGAGGCAAATTTTAAAGAGGGGACATCATCCCATTAGATTGCATAAAATCTAAGGATCTTGTGGATGGAGCTGACAAAGATTCTAATGATCATGATGGAAATACAACTTGCTTTGCTGCCGGTACAACAAGTGATCTCAAAGACGACCCATTCAATAATTCTTATATTCTTATGTTACATGTGTATATGTACTGTGATATCTACTAGGTTTTAACTAAGTACATATCACTATGTACTGGGTTTTTACTTAGTATATATCAATATGTACTAGGCTTTCCATTCTTATTTTCTTCAGTACATGTGTACTGCAATATTCTGTTTCCATTCTTGTGGTTTCTCTCTACCAATAAATATGCATACAAAATATCTAAATCCCATTGATTGTGATTTTAACTTTTCTTGTGAATTTTTGCTGACAGGTTCATGAGAAGTATGTTATCAGGGTTACTCACTATCCACACAGAAACATGGTTACCGCACACAGAACCTTGGTTTCCTTAGGGTTACTCACCATTTGCCTTGGTCTATTTAGACGGGGTCGAGGGGGCAGCGCCCCCTCGTAAACAATGACAAATCGTTTATGGGAAAAAATTTGTTTGCATTTGAGTTTTATTACAAGTTCCTTTCATTTTTATATTTCCCAAAATCAATCTTCATCAGGTTAAGTATTTTGTTGATGACATATCACACACAGGGTAATGCGAAGAGCATAAGGCTTGTCAGCTGGCTCGTCTGGCGTAATACTTACCTGACGTGTGTCATCAGCTGGAGAAACAGGTTCTACGTGCCAGTGAATTGCGCAACCACACTTGTCTTTGGCAGAGATAACTCCTGAATAGGGTAAACCAGATTATCACACTCAAAAAGAATAACAAGGCTCATCTGGCGGAATTTCATGCTAGTTATTATTGGTGGCATTATATATTTCTTAACAGAATAGACTTGAGCATGTTGTACTTGTTGTGTTTTCAGGGAGGATTTATTTTGTTAGTCGGCTCATCAGTTTTATTTCTTTTTTTCCAATAAGTGTAAAAATACACTTAACTTCTGAGTAAGAGTTGTTTTAAAACGATATTTTTTCCAGGGTCTGGTTAAGGCTTTCATATCAGGGATAATTTTACGCCTTTTTCTCCGCTTCCATGGTGCAAATTGTCTGCATTATCTTTTGTTTTATTAATGAAAAACTGCTTATCATTGTTAACAGCACATAATTTATAGTATTACTGCCCTTTTGCTCTAAAAAATTCTGAGTATAAGTTCCAATTTTCTTATTGTGCATCATCTTTCACAGTACATGCAAATATGTACTGCCTGTATTCAAGGCTTCTTACTCTTTTTCCAGTTTTCATACTGACAATATAGAACATCAATATAACTCTACATATAATAGTTAAGAGAAAAAAACCAAAAAAAGAAAAAGAAAAATACAAACAATGCAACATAATCCATCATTTACATTATAAGATTTCAAATTTCCATACTAATATGTACTGCCAACTAAAACCTAACCCAATTACGTCGTACATACCAATACATATGAATATCCACTGTCAGTAATGTTGGCCTATTTTAAAGTCTTCATGTCTTGGATTTAAATTTATTTTTCTGATGACAAAAACAGTTTCGTTTGCATTGTACACACACCATAGTATTTGATGGCTCTGCATAACAATGCTTGATGGAGGGTCATTGCTCTTTCCTGCGGTGAGTTTGCATATTCCCTTAAGTTGGAAATTCCCAACGCCTAGTAAACAAGTCAATATATGAAGAAAAAAACTCATCATCTGCGGGGTTAATAGGTCTTGGAAGATAAACTGTGAGTACCTACAACATCCCAGATACGACATGTTCCACCACTTGATGACCTGTGCGAAAAAGAGAAACATCAACATATAAATTACAAAGCAACTTAGTATCAAACAAACAGTAATAACAGTACACATCAACAAGTATATATCAACAAATTGATAAGTTTATATCAATATCTAGTATCTACTGCTTCCACCCATTACATATCATTATCTAGTGTAGGATCAACGAGTACATAATGATATGTTCCTGTACCTAATACTAAGGTAATCCAATATCTCAATACAATGATATGTTCCAGTACATATTTTTGCAAGGTAATATAAGTTGATATGTACCTAATACTAATGTAATCCAGGTATTCAACATTACATGTTGATACGTACTACTGGTGGATTCTACTTGTATTTAAGCATAAAATACATATTGATATGTATTGCATCCACAAGTCCTTTTTTCCTAAGTACATGTTGATATATACTCTAGGATCATGTCAGGCATAAACTACTGTACATATCGACATGTACATCACTAACGAATAAATTTTACCTAACGTACATATCGATATGTACTGTAGGATATATTCAAGAAGAACCATGCTAGGAGTTTATATGTACTGCATCAACTAATCACTCTTTCCCTAAGTACATATTTATAAAAAAAATACTCACCAAATCGAACTCCTAGCAATAGTTTTAAATTCTTCCATGAATCCTTGAAGATGCACGAAAATTCTTGCATTCAATATTTGTGATTGAACTATGATCAATAGCAAAGTGAAGATTTAATACAACATACATTCTGAAAACTGGCCATTGGAAGGAGAGAATCGTGTGATTGAACTATGGTCATTGATCCTATGTTGATTAATGACCTTTAGGCTTAACCAAGAATGTGTTGGTTTTATTTTAGGTACAAAACAGAGAATTATTTCTCAAAGCTCTGAGAAAGGAAACTCATTCATATAAATGGAGACTTACATACCTTGTGATTCAGGTAATGATGACCTGTTCAGAAGATCTGAGGACCATCCATGAACACTAGCTGAACGCACCAGCTCCATATGGTCCTGATACGATTCTCCCCCACTAACACAACCCCCAACACCACCAAAATGACTTCTATCAGGCAAACCATCAGCAGCCATGGCTCCAGACGAAAATGGAGAACCAGATATCCAACATAACATATCAAAATGTACCTACTAGATATCCAACAGAACATATTGGATACATATCGATATTTTGAACATCAGTATAACTAACATTACATATCAACACGAACATCAGTATGACTGCCAATAAATATCGATATGTACTATTGAATATAACCATCAGTACATATCCTAGTAAGTACTTTCAACAGTACATATTGATATGTACAATCGAATCATACACAAGACACAACTCATATCAATATGTGTCGAAGGATATTAATATATACTGTTTGATTTAATGGTTCTACTAAAAATCAAAAATCATACAGTACACATGTTGGATTGCATTACCTTGTTTTAGCAGAAACACCAGGTTTCTTTGATTTCGCCTTATTAACAGATTCGTTGTTCTTCCTTGATTTGGTTTCACAAGTAGATTTCTTCTTCTGATTCTTTGACCCTGGTTGAGAATCAGGAGTACTTGTTTCTTTCAATCTTTTTTAACCATTTACTTCGAGAATTTCAGATCACAATACTTCGAGAATTTCAGTAGGAAATCAGTTTAGTTTTGATTTCTTTTGTGATATGGTGCTTGTAGATCAAACAATTATTGATATCTATTATATCCATTTTCAATTTGCAGGTTTCGCAGCAGGTGGCTTTTGTTCTTCGGTGCCCTAGAAATTTTCTCAATTTAGATTTTGTTTTTCGATTTGACCTAGATTTTGGTTTAGTTTTTCGATCTGGTTTGGTGGATTTTGTTTTCTCTGAAGAAGATTGAAAAACTAAAATAGAAGAGAAGATTGAAAAAGTGCAGGAGCAGCAAATTGAAAACTGAAAATAGTTAGGGTTCTTGTTTGTCGATGAAAACAAGAAGAAAACTGAACTGACGCGTGGTTTCTTTTCTGCGTTTTTATGCCTGTGACTCTAACACGCGTGTTGTCAAGGTTAGCTTAGTAAATTTAGCTTTTTCAAATGTTTTCTGGACCGGCTATTAAATGTATTCTCCCGCTGGACTACATATTAACCCGTGTCGGGTTTTTTGGACTAAACAGGAAATTTCCCTATATACAGCACACAATAACCCGACCCGAACTGCTATTACACAAAAATGATAAAAACGAATCTTTTCTGCTACCCATTTTCTTCCTGCTTGCTGATTGATTCTTGATTTCTTACGATCTCCCGTCAACCATCAATCGAGAAATTAATTGATTGATACCGATCATAGGCAGAACTTGATTATCATCGCACTGGATAGCAAAATAGATGTTTGGAAGAAATTAATAATTTCAAATTATTGTGGTGTACTGTTGGTGTTTGAGGCTGTGAGAGAGAATTAAGAGACATAGGCACATAGTGAAAGAATTTTAGGTAAAAGAGTGATTAATTTGGTTGGAGAAAATGGGTGTTTGATGTCGCTGACATTGAATATGAAGAATTTGGGTTAGCCGCAGCTGTTGAAGGAGGAGGAAACATTACATACAACAAAAACTAGGGATTTTCTCCTGAGTCATTCAAATGACCAAAACACCCATTCTAACCGCATGTAGTAACAGGGATACGTGGTGGAGTTCCTAGTTTTTACATTGGATATCTCTTGGATCTCTCTTGGTTGACGAAAGATGAATCACTCACTTTTTTTTTCTTTTTATAAAACTGTTGTCCATATTATCCTTCACCTCATACGAATTTTTTAATTTGGTTGTTGACTACTGCTCTAGCAGTAATCTAGTATTACTATTACCAACTGTGGCTATAAAAACTGAATGAGGATATCCCGTGGCATTTTAGGGGTAATTCTGTAATCTGCAATGTATGAAAATGGATAGAGCATATGTGAGTAAAGCATTTGTAATCTGCATTTGTTTGCCATGACTTCAGTACAGAGCTCGGAAAGATGGGCAGTTGATATCTTTCACTGTTCAAAACCAAAATTTAGAAATCAAATTGAAACCCAAAATCAAAATCAAGTTGTTTATCCAATACCCATTTCAAGAAGAGCTGCAATTTTGATTTCTGTCATTCCTTTTAGTCTAATTGCATTACCTCCATCTTCACAAGCTAGAGAGAGAAGGAGCAGAAAAATCATTCCTCCTGAAGATTATGTTACAAGCTGTTAGTTCTCTTTCTCCCTTCTTACGATGGTTTTTAATTTTAGCTAAAATGTTGAATTTGTTATAAGTTTTTGTATAGGTTTTTAGACATTGGAATTATCTGTTGGATATGCATAATTTTAATGTGAGAAGCTTTTTATGAGGATCCCAAATTTCTATAAGCAGGAGATTGAATCATCTGAACCCACATTACTCCATTTTGTTCCATAATTAGGACAGCAGAGAGCAGAAGTTTACTTGATGGTTCAAAATCTGCAAAACATCTGTCTTTTTTTAGCACAATTTTGTAGTTGCATGAGCAATAGGAAACAAAAAAGGTCACTGCTTAAAGCACAACAGCCTAATCTTAACATGTGGTGCTATCTCCTTGGTCATCAATTATGACAAGGATCCAAGTGATGGACATCTCCTTGGCTTTAGAATGAAGTTTAGTGTTCGAAAACAAAAGGATTTTTTATGTTGTAGTCCAATTTCTATGAGGAATTACACAAATTGTTATCTATGTATGACTCTGTGAATGTGTGCTTGTCTTGTCTATCTGTTATTACTTCCTTCATAGTAATATTATTGGAGTTGGTCTATCATCAAATCGAGGGACTCCTCGATGTTGGTTTTGTGCTGTTTCTTCTTTTCATTTTTTTAATAAATTTCGTTCTCACCTTGTGGAAAGCGGCTGATGGCTTAAAGTACTTTGATCTCATTGAGGGAAAAGGCCAAACAGCAGAGAAAGGATCAATTGTCCAGGTTTATCTATAACAGAAGTAGTGCAGTTTTACCCTGTCTTCGCCATTGTATTCAATCCTAGTTTCCTTTTTCTTTAACATATTCATTTTAGGTGCATTTTGATTGTGTATACCGTGGTGTTACTGCAATATCGAGTCGAGAATCTAAACTCTTAGCTGGAAATCGCGCAATTGCACAGGTTTTCTCTCCAGATCGTAGACTTTTTGTCTTCATAATGGATGATAATGCATCACTGATGGAGTAAATAAAACTGACACAATCCTCCATTGCCAAGTAGCCGTACGAATTCAGGGTTGGAGCAACTCCAGGAAAAGAAAGAAAGCGGGATTATGTAGATAGCGCAAATGGTTTGTTCTCTGCTCAGGCTGCACCGAAACCCCCAGCAGCTATGTACTCAGTAACTGAAGGGATGAAAGTAGGGGGGAAGGTATGACAAAACAAATAAACATTGAGCTACATATACATCATCATTCAAGATGTCATATTGCTTTTGACGTTTGTTCTGCTATATGTGTCTGTTTTACATCTGGAATTGCAAGTTATCCTCATTTCAAATCTTATATTGTACTGTATGTTTCTAGCCTTTTGACTGTTCCTTTGATCTTACTGTATACAGAGGAGGGTTATTGTGCCTCCAGAAGCTGGGTATGGTAAAAGAGGAATGAATGAAATCCCGGTAAGTCCTACTTCAGTATTATTCATTAGAAAGAAAAATGTTCTCTTCATAAATTCATGGTATTCTGCGTCACTACTTTTTCGCGTTCTTTCTGTTAGGCTAAAAGCTTTAGTTCCAAAAAGTCCATTTATTAGTGTTTCTAGTCATCACTTGATCAACCCAAGGGGATGACTCTCGTGCATGTCTTTGTCCTTGAGCATCTAAAGACTCTAAACGTGCACGTAATTTATGGGACGTGTGATTTATTAATGTGAACAAACTTTGAATGTTAATTCCAATTTCCTTTTGCAGCCAGGAGCTACTTTTGAACTTAACATAGAGCTTTTAGAAGTACTAGCACCCGAAGCAAAGTAACTTAAGCTTGTCTGGTTGTGAGTGAAATACGTGTACCATAAATCCGTTTTTATTACTTAAAACTGCAACAATGCAAGCTTTTGCATAAGAAGATTGTCCTCTTTTCGCGCTCATTCTTTTTGTAAGTAAAAATATAGTTGTCATTCATGAGATCATACTTGTTAATAATTTTCAGATGATGTTATCTTAACTGGCGTTTTCCTATGGAAACAAGTCAACAACATCATAATTGTACTCTAAGTTTATGCACAGTTGAAATAATTTCGATTCACTGGAAGGATTGGAGTTTCTAAATTAGGAAAGACGTAAACTAAAGAATATAAGCTTTTGGCGTTTCTAAGAGAAAAGCTAGGTACTGATTTGCTGTATAAGTGCTCCCTCTTTGGTAAATTTATGGCGCATTCAGCTCGGTAGAAATATTGAACTTGAAACAACGCTGTATGAAGGTTGAAATAACAACACTGAAGCATGAAGAACACAACAAATCAACCCTTGTATAATGCATATCTACGAAGTTGAAATGTTGGTAATTAGCTGAATCACTTGATCGAGCAAAAAAAAAAAAAATAGCAACACTTGGTATTTTGTACTAACTGAAATCCAGGGTGGGATTGATGCTTCATCAAGTGGGTCATCCACGACCGATGGTGCTTCATTCTCGTTGGGGCATAAAAAATAACAAGTTCCTATGGATGAGCAGCTATGATTGAGTTAATAGCTGCATCACGCGGAAGATTTTGAAGTTGACAACAAATTTAAACATCCCACGATAAACCTTAACTTTTTGAGTGTAGATGTTTCTACGTGCATATAAACAACAAGGGGAATAGCTCAGTTGGGAAAGATATGTCATTCGATTCCCAAAACAACCCCTCATAAAAGTTAACAAAGTAATTATCCGGCTGTAAATCACTCAATAAATGGCAAAATATAATATTGTCCAGATTTTCCTTCCAGATTTCTTCACTATTATGTATTTTCAAGCTCTTAATTCTTGTTCAATTGATGATGTGCACCTATTTTTAATGAACCCTTCAAAGAAATAGTTGTGTATCTGTTTACATATTTTGCAATGTAACTTTAAATGGTTCACAAATCTTTTATTCTCTGATTTTTTTTTTGGGCTAGGGAAAATACTTCATTGACCTAGAAAAATATTACATATATTCCGCGAGAAAGTCTGGAATAATACCGAACTATGACAATTGTTTCTAGAAGTTCAACAACTTTAGCTACAGTATCAGCCAAATGAGCGAAATTTCTGTTTGAGATTCAAATCTAATAAACTTAAAGAAATTCATGACTGTCTTGCAGTCACTTGAGATAGAGTTACTAAACCAACATAATTGGTTATTATTTGAGTTCAAGCAATCTATAACTAGTTTAGCATCGTTGATGAGGCAGAGAATGTCGTTTCCTCGCTCCTTTGTCCAAAGAACAACTTCAAGGATAGTCAAACTCTATGTTTCTTCTACATTCCTTGTTAGCCCTGAGATGATCTTGCATCCGAGATAGTTACATGCATTGTTATTTATGATCAAAACAAATACTTGTTAATATTAGAATTATGGTCAAAAGAGGCATCAATAAACAATAACACAATCCTCAAGTAAGTTATTTGGCCACCACTATAATCTAAGCCCTCAAGGGTGATAGGTACTGATGCATCCAATGAGAACCATTATTATTTAGGTACTGTTCAGTATCGTTTTCTAGTTTAAGAGCTATTCTAGTTGTACCATGATGATTTAGAGTCTTTGTTTTTTAAATGAAAGAGCATTTGTCTCTCCAAATACACCAGGTAATTGTGAACACATCCATAGCTTTATCCATAAGAGAAGGATTAGTCAAACAATTAGAAATCTAATCAAATATAAAAACATTCATAGTCGAACCTTGAGTAATCAAATGAAAGTAAGGTGTGATAAACCACACTTCTTTTGCAAAGAGACAATGCAAAATGATATGTTCAACAAACTCATAACTAGCAAAATTATGCATATTACTATATGTTTTGACCAGAACTGAACATAAATATATAAATCTTAGCAGGAATAATTGCCTCATGACATTTCCATATGAACAACTGTACTTTTGGAAGTAGTTTCAGTTTCTGTAGTGCTTTATAAACAAGATTCGCATTACTAGGATTTTGGATGTATTAAACCTGACCTGAAATAAGTTTATATGCATATTTAACACTGAACTGACCATTCTTAGTGGATGGATAAATAATCCTATCCTTACATGTAAAAAGAATTTTAGTGCTAAGTGATAAGTGCATAATTCATATGATTTTAGTGTCTATTCCATACTTTATATTCGTATTATTACTATTGTTTTCTCTTATTTGCCTCCAATAGGTGAATCATCCAAAAAGGAGCTACAAAGTGCTGAAAATAGCTAGGAAGAGAAGTATTCCAAGTATCCAAGTCCAAGAGAAGTGGAAGAAGTGCGACGAAAAGGAGAAAAACACACATAATCAAGAGAATGGCCAAAGAACGATCTTAACTCATTCAAATTAAGTATTTCTCCTCATCATCTTGAAGACAATTGAAAGATAAAAAGAATGCAAAAATAATGAGGTCATTCCGAGTTCGGATGGAGAAGTTGTGGCCAAAACAAGCTTTTATTGAATACCAAGACAGTGCAGTCCGCGAACTAGGTTCCCATACCGGGTTCGCAGACTTAATTCCGAAATTTTTTGCTGGATTTTGAAGTTTGTGGACTGGGTTCGCGAACTTAGGTAGTAGGAAACGTGTATTTACACTTTGGAAGGCCTAAGGGCACGTTTGGAGTCGTTAGGTCATATTTTTGGGTCGGGTTCCTAAACCAAACTGAATAGTGAAGGACAAGCAATGTATACCTATAAAAAGGTATTAGGTTATGTGGAATGATATCATATCATTAGGTCACAAACTTGTAGGTTTGGAGAGAAGAAACATCACACGGAGCGATTATCAATCGTAACGTTATCTCTTACTTTTCTCATATATATACCATGGATGCTTCTACATCCAGGGGTAGCTAAACACCTATTGATTGAGGCTGAATTCTAAGTTGTAAACTTGATTTGATTTGGTATATGAATCTATTTTTATTTCTTCATATGATTATCGTTTGTTTTTACTATAAGTAAATATTATGATTGATTGATTGATTGTTCTAGGTGGCCAACTAAATCAGTTTATTGATTAATCTAAAGCTAGTAAAGGGTTAGGATATCCGTGTCATTGTTGAATAATCCCTACAAAAGTAGAAAACATGAAACCTTGCAGAGAGATTCCGTGGAGAGATCACGTGTAGAAACAACACTAGAAAGTGGACCTTGCGCTAAGAGTCTAACTACTAGGATTAACCTAAGTCACAAAATATAAAGCATTCGACAAGCTACACCTTGAGTGCGCTACTACTTGGTGGTTTGGACGAATAGAATCTGGTATTCGAGCACTTCGGTACCCAGTGACCAAAGGACTTTAGAGAATAGCACTGCTCTAGCTGCTTTTCTACGGTTGGTGATAATCTATGATTAATGACGAATAGATAAATATATTAACTCATTGACGATTTATATACGAAGAAGGATTCCTCGATCATATCTCTCTCTATTGATTACAATATAATTTTATTTGCTTTAATTATTTATTTTGTTCACAATCTAAAACAAAACCCCCATTTGTGACACTTTGATAACTAAAACTCACTGCTCTTCATGGGAACGATCCTTACTTCCATTCCATCATCATTTAATTGTGTGGAAAAAAGATAAATAATTTGTTGAGCCTACGACACCCATCAAATTTTGGCGCCGCTGCCGGGGAGCAGTCGGTAGATTTAGTTGTTATTTTTATTAGTTTTAATCTTATTTTTAGAATTTTTTTTTGGTTTTTAATTTCGTTTTCTAGATTTTTGTTTTCAGGTACTTAATCTCTAGTACCGAAAGACTGGGAATACCAGAGGTGCGGAATCCAAACTCGTAGGGGAACGGTGTTACAAGCACGTCCATAGTTGCAAGAAGAACCTTCTACATCAACAATGGTTGATACAGACGACGAGATAAACCCTCCTCCACCTCCTCCTCCTCCTCAGGAGAGGAAGTTGCGAGAGTTAACATCTCCATGCTTAGATTAACAACTACTGTGTATTACATTCACTAACCCAGTGGAGGTGAAGTTGAATCTACTTCACCACATACCAAAGTTCAAGGGACTTCCAGGTGAAGATCCGAATCGTCATCTTCGAAAATTTCAACAAAAGATGACACGTCTTAGGCAAAGTACCGAAGACAGTGATACGGAAATCCTGCAAGCCTTCCCATTCTCTTTAATAGATTTAGCGGAAAAATGGTTGTATTACCTTCCTCCAGGGAGTATTACAACATGGACTGAGATGAATAAACTATTTTTAGAGAAGTATTTTTCTGCTTCTAAGGCAGCATCTGTTCGTAAAGAGATTAGTGGTATTCTTCAGATTACTTGGGAGTCTCTTTATGAATACTGGGATAGGTATAAAAAGTTAGTGGCAAGCTGTCCCCATCACAACATATCCCCAACACTCATCATTCAATACTTCTACAAAGGATTGCTTCCAGAGCAACAGAACTTGATTGATGCAGCCGCTGGTGGTTCACTCACTGAGAAAACAATATCGCAAGCAACTAGTTTAATTGAGAATATGGACTCAAATGCACAATAATTTTATACAAGGCACGAATCAAGTGTTAGAAGAGTTAGCGAGATGGGAGAATCTCCAAATACATAGCACCGGTTAAGCACCATTGAAAAGGCGATTCATCGTATAGCTTCGGTAGTTGCTCCACCATACGAAGAGGAGGCCGAGGTAAATGCTTTATTACCTAATCATAGGCCAAGGTATGATCCATACTCATATACTTATAATCCTGGTTGGAAAGATCATCCTAATTTCAGTTACGCTAACAAGCAAGCAGCAAATCCTAATCCATATGCAAGACAAGGTGGTTTTCAATAACACTTACAGTAACTACAACAAGCTAAAGATCAGAGAACTTCTATCGATGATAAGTTCAACATGCTAACGCAAAGCATGCAGGGTGTTGCATCTACAACATAGAGTCTCAAGGAAACAGTTCAACAAAATCAACAGAAAGCCGAACAAAATCAGTTAAAAACTGATAACGCTATTAGAGATTTGCAGACTCAAATGGGGCAATTGGCTACTGATATGAATCTCATGAAGGCGCAAGCTTCAACAAAGTTGCCATCATAACATTTTGTGAACCCAAGAGAGCACGTTAATGCAGTAACTCTAAGAAGTGGGAGACAAACTGAAGAGCCACATCAACAAAAAGAGGTTAGTAACGACATCGAAAAGGAAGTAAAGAAGGAAACCGTACCAAAGAAAAATCCAACCTAAAACGTCCAACCTAAGGACACGGTTCCCACTTTTACCATACCACCTCCTTTCTCTAGTCGTTTTTCCAAGTCGAAGAAGCAATCTCAAGACAAGGAGATCATGGATATTTTCAGCAAGATATAAATCAACGTTCCATTTATTGAGGCCTTCAAAACCGTACCCAGGTATGCCAAGGTTTTGAAGGATTTGCGTACAAGGAAGGATAGGTTGATTGCTAATGAGATTACTCAGGTGGGATAAAGTTCTAAAACTATGCTACTAAAGAAGATGCCTACAAAGTGTGAAGATCCTGGCGGCTTCACAGTACCAGTTACCATTAGTAGCCGACGATTTGAGCGTGCTTTGCTTGATTTGGGTGCTTCCATAAGTGTTATGTCAGTCGATGTTTATGATTCTTTGAATCTTGGACCTTTAAAAGAGGCAAAGATTACTATTAAATTGGCTAAGAAGTCCAATATGTATCATAAGGGAGTCGTGGAGGACGTGTTAGTTCAAGTGAATCAGTTAGTCTTTCCGGTTGATTTCTGTATTGTGGATATGCACAATGGAGATAATTGTTTATCTACTTCGTTACTTCTTGGGAGACCGTTTATGAACACTGCAAAAACGAAGATTGATCTTGATAGCGGTGCACTCACTATGGAATTCGATAAAGAGATCATACGGTTCAATATTTTTGAAATCATGCGTTATCCTAGTGATGTTCACTCCGCTTTCTCTATTGATGTTATTGGTTCGTTAGCACAACAAATGTTTGATTTGAATGCTGAAGATGAACTTGGAGTTGTGTTACGCAATAACATTGATTTAGACATTCACAGACAACCGAACCTGGACGTGGACTTAGCCAAAGAGCTAGTGGATATGTGTGGTGCTTTAACGGCATTACAACAAGCCAAACCGGGTAATGCTTCTTATATTTCTTTACGCGTAACTAATGATGTTCCTTTACCTTCTATTATGCAGGCACCGAAACTTGAATTGAAGCCGCTTCCAGACCACCTAAAGTACGTGTACTTGGGTGATAAATAAGAACTTCCGGCGACTATTGCAAATAACGTCACCCCAATACAAGAAGAACGTCTACTTAGGGTTCTAAAAGAGCACAAAACGGCTATTGGTTGGACAATTGCTGACATCAAAGGCATTATTCCATCCATGTGCATGCAAAGAATCCTAATGGAAGATGATTTTAATCCAGTACGTGATGCTCAGCGTAGGCTTAACCCCCAATGATGGAGGTCGTGAAGAAAGAGATCCTCAAATTACTAAGTGTGTGGGTGATTTACCCAATTTCTGACAGCAAATGGGTTAGCCCGGTACAGGTGGTACCTAAGAAAGCAGGTGTCATTGTTGTTAGAAATCAAGATGATGAACTCGTTCCTACAAGAGTTCAAACAGGATGGAGAGTGTGCATAGACTACAGAAAGCTTAATGCTGCAACCCGAAAGGATCACTTTCCTTTTCCTTTCATTGATCAGATGTTAGAGAGGTTAGCGGGACATTCAGATTATTGCTTTTTGGACGGTTATTCGGGCTACAATCAGATTGTTATTTCACCAGAAGATCAAGAGAAGACTACTTTCACTTTTCCTTTTGGTACGTTTGCCTATAGACGGATGCCGTTTGGTCTTTGCAATGCACCTGCCACTTTTCAGAGGTGTATGGTTAATATATTTTCTGACTATGTGGAACGCTTAATTGAGGTATTTATGGATGATTTTAGTGTTTGTGGTAATTCATTTGATTTTTGTTTACAAAATCTTGAACTTGTGCTTAAAAGATGCATAAACACTAATCTTGTTTTAAATTGGGAGAAATGCCACTTTATAGTAAACCATGGCATAGTGCTCGGTCACATTGTGTCCTCTCGAGGGCTTGAAGTTGACAAAGCAAAGATGTACTTGATAAGAAACTTACAATATCCCACTTCGGTGAGGGAAATTCGTTCTTTTCTTGGTCATGCAGGTTTTTACAGGCGGTTTATCAAGGATTTCTCCAAAATCTCAATGCCGATGTGCAAATTATTGCAAAAAGAGGTTATTTTTGACTTCAACGAGGGGTGCAAGAATTCCTTTGATAAATTGAAAGAGTTGTTGACAACTGCACCAATTATCAAGTCACCGGATTGGAATTTGCCATTTGAATTAATATGTGATGCAAGTGACTATGCAGTTGGAGCCGTTTTGGGTCAAAGAGTATACAAGTTATCTCATGTGATTTATTATGCATCTAGGACCCTAAACGATGCAAAAATAAACTATTCTACCACCGAGAAAGAATTTTTGGTTATAGTGTATGCACTAGAAAAATTTAGATCCTATTTAGTGGGTTCAAAAGTGGTTGTATATTCTGATCATGCAGCACTTAGGTACCTATTAAAGAAGAAAGAAGCTAAGCCAATACTTATATGGTGGATTCTACTATTGCAAGAATTTGATTATGAAATAAAGGATAAAAGAGGTGTTGAAAAAACTGTTGCTGATCACCTTATTAGACTTGTTATTTCCGAAGAAGAACTTCCTTTACAAGATCGTTTCCAGACGAACAACTTTTCTCAATTGAAGATTCAACACCTTGGTATGCGGATATAGTGAACTACTTGGTTACAAGACAAGTACCTAGTACGATGTCTTATTTTCAAAAGCTTAAGCTTAAGAAAATAGCCAAGCAGTATGTGTGGGATGAGCCATACTTGTGGAAATTCCAATCAAATCATCCGCAGGTGCGTACCTAATTCTGAACTTCAATCTATTCTTACTTTTTGTCATACTTATGCATGTGGAGGCACTGTGGTTCTAAACGTACCGCTTTTAAAGTACTTGAAAGTGGATTTTATTGGCCTACCCTATTTGAGGATGCATATATTTTTTGCAAATATTGTGATAAATGTCAAAGAACAGGCAATCTAGGTGCTCGAAATTAAATGCCACTCATACCAATTCTTGTTGTTGAAGTATTTGATGTGCGGGGAATTGATTTTATGAGTCCTTTTGTCAATTTTAATGGAAAATTTTATATACCTCTTGCCGTGGATTATGTTTTAAAATGGGTGGAAGCTAAAGCCACCCTTACTAATGATTCTCAATTTATTTGTGAGTTTGTGAAGGAATATATTTTCTCTATACATGGTACACCAAGAGTGGTTATCAGTGACGGAGGTTCGCATTTTCATAACTTCCATGCTCTACTCAATAATTACAACATAACACACAAGGTTGGTACGCCATATCACCCACAAACTAGTGGGCAAGCCGAAATCTCAAACCGAGAGATTAAATCCATTCTTGAGAAAACCGTGAACATTACACGTAAATATTGGAGTTATAGGCTTAACGATGCACTTTGGGCATATATAACGACGTACAAAACACCGATTGGTATGTCTCCATATCGGTTGGTTTATGGCAAAGCTTGTCATCTTCCGGTTGAACTTGAACACAAGGCATATTGGGCGATAAAGATGTGCAACATGGATTATGACAATGCGGGGAAACAAAGGAAGTTACAACTCAACGAGCTAGAGGAGATACGTAATGATGCTTACGAGAGTTCTCGTATATACAAGGAAAAGACGAAACTTTTCCATGACAAGATGATTTCTCGGAAGAGTTTTGTTGTGGGTCAAAAAGTTCTTTTATTTAATTCTCGTCTTAAGTTATTTCCTGGAAAGCTAAGGTCCCGATGGGGTGGACCGTTCGTTGTTACTAATGTTTTTCCTTATGGTGCAGTTGAAGTTACTAGTATCACTTCAGGGACAACTTTTAAAGTCAACGGACATAGATTGAAGCCATATTACGAAAATTTTCCTACAGAGAACTTCAGGATTCACTCCCTCTGGAGGAGTAGCATCATTGGAATGCCAAGTCGGGTTGGACATTAAACTAAGCGCTAAATGGGAGGCAACCCATCAGTTTTGTATCTCTATCCCTTTTGTTTTTAATTTTCTTAGTTTTGCATATCATATCTTGCATTCCCATATTAGATTTTACAAAGTCCTATATCTATAATGAAAGATTTGACGAATTCTCGTCAGAAAATTCTGACTGCGCACTTGTCACGAAAATAGCTCTCGAGATTTCATACGAAGTCTGATTTGAGTGGTTGACCACAAATTTTAAATAGGACAGACATACCTCTCTTTTAAAAAATTAAAATCTGAATTCGGAGTCTGTTAAGTTGGAGCGATAGGCCTGGACATTTGAGTTTTGATATTTTTCCAGAACTTTTTCAGATTGCATGTCAGTCAGTCCAAAGGCCATAAAAGCCAGAAAATTTATCGAAACACTGTGAAACTTTACACCTTATAGAAAAGACGTATGCGAACAACTTTCATTTAGGATGTTTTTCCTAGTTCCCTACTCATTGGTACAGTTTTTGAGTTTTTCAGGGCTGTTATGTCAGAAATCCGAATTTTCGATTTTGAACATTGAGGACAATGTTAAGTTTAAGTATGGGGGAGTATTTAGTATCTAATATTTGCATATAAACATAATAATACTCTTTGATTTCTTGCATTCTTGAGACTTCATCTTTTGGAGTTAGTTACGAGCTATTTAGGGTGACACTCTAAACCTTTTAAGGTTGAAACAGTTCTTACGGCTGTGGATTGAGTCCCACTTTGTTATTATACAATTCTTAATTATATATACGTTCATAATTGAACGAAACTAAGCTATGGTAGTCGTTTAAAAGATTCATCCTCGCTATTAATCATTACTGAATCACTCTCTTTTTATTTTTGCAGTTATATGTTTCTCTAAAGTGATTTGGTGGGATCCTGATACTACCGCGGATGTTATAGCAAGGTAATCATTGATTGAGTTTATATAAAAGCCCCATAAGACGATTTTCTTACACTCATAAAGAGTGAGCCGATTTAAAAAAAAAATTAGAGAAAAGAAAATAAATATATATAAGGTTCCTCTTCATTTCTCGACACTTGGATAGCAATACGTGTGAAACATTGTCCCTGTGTCCGTCGCCTAAGCAAATGTGGAACGCAAGATCCAAGGAAACTATCACGTATTTGCTGAAAAGGAACATGCTCTTAGAGTATCTAATCATGTAGTCGATGAAAATAAAACCCTATCATCATTATATAGTAAGTCAAAAAGACTATTGATGAGGTTCTTGACACTTTGGTGGCAGTATGCGTGAAACGTTGTCCCTGTCTCCATCGCCTAAGCAAGCGTGGAACGCAAATTCCAAGGCAACTATCACATACTTGTTGAAAAGGAAAATGCGCTTAGATTATCTAATCATGTGGTCAAGTTAAATGGGTGCTTCTCTCAACTATTGTGCTATAAATAAGAATCCTTTGACGACATTCATATAAGTATTGTGGGTAACATCTTTCACTTTAGTCAACATTTGCACACTTCACTTTTCTATTTCTATTTTCTTATCTATCCAGGTGATTTCAGTATGCGAGTATTGTGACAAACGTTGCAACAAGTACGATGACTATCTTAGTAGAGTTTTGCAATCAAGTTGAATGCCGCACGTAAGTAATTGCTTGTGTATGATGATTGGAATGTATGTGGGATGTTTGCAGCTAAAGAACTTATGCAAGTTAATTATCTGGATTTCTGCTTTATGTCTATCCTTAGTAGTTCTTCCAATGAGAGAATTTGGAGTAGGTTTTGTGTGTATATCTCTTGTAAGCCCTCACGAGACTATAACTCTTCCACTAGGGACACCTAGGGGTTTAAAGGCATGTTATTCATGCTAAGAGTAACTGTATCCTCACGACATGGAGTTGTTGTATTTAGGGTTAGTTTTATTTAGTTTTCTAGAGGACTAGCAAAATCTAAGTGTGGGGGAATTTGATAAGTGCATAATTCATATGATTTTAGTGTCTATTACATACTTGATTTAACTATTATTCTTGTATATATTCGTATTATTACTATTGTTTTCTCTTATTTGCCTCCAATAAGTGAATCATCCAAAAAGGATCTAAAAAGTGTTGAAAAGATCTAGAAAGAGAAGTATTCCAAGTATCCAAGTGCCCAAGTCCAAGAGAAGTGGAAGAAGTGCGACGAAAAGGAGCAAAACACACATAATCAAGAGAAGGGCCAAATACCGATCTTCACTCATTCAAATTAAGGATTTCTCATCATCATCTTGAATATAATTGAAATATAAAAAGAATGCAAAAAGAATGAGGTCATTCCGAGTTCGGATGAAGAAGTTGTGGTCAAAACAAGCTTTTATTGAATACCAAGATAGTGCAGTCCGCGAACTAGGTTCCCATACCGGGTTCGCAGATTTAATTCCGAAAATTTCTGCTGGATTTTGAAGTTTGTGGACTGGTTTCGCGAATTTAGGTAGTAGGAAACGTGTATTTACACTTTGGAAGGCCTAATGGCATGTTTGGAGTTGTCAGGTCATATTTTTGGGCAAACTAAATAGTGAAGGACAAGCAATGTAAGCCTATAAAAAGGTATTAAGTTATGTGAAATGACATCACATCATTAGGTCACGAACTTGTAAGTTTGGAGATAAGAAACATCACACGGAGTGATTATCAATCGTAACGTTATCTCTTACTTTTCTCATATGTATACCATGGATGCTTCTACATCCAGGGGTAGCTAAACACTTATTGATTGAGGCTGAATTCTAAGTTGTAAACTTGATTTGATTTGGTATATGAATCTATTTTTATTTCTTCATATGATTATCATTTGTTTCTACTATTAGTAAATATTATGATTGATTGATTGTTCTAGGTGGCCAACTAAATCAGTTTATTGATTAATCTAAAGCTAGTAAAGGTTTAGGATATCCGTGTCATTGTTGAATAATCCCTACACAAGTAGAAAACGTGAAACCTTGCAGAGAGATTCTGCGGAGAAATCACGTGTAGAAACAACACTAGAAGGTGGACCTTGCGCTAAAAGTCTAACTACTAGGATTAACCTAAGTCACAAAATATAAAGCATTCGACAAGCTACACCTTGAGTGCGCTACTACTTGGTGGTTTGGACGAATAAAATCTGGTATTCGAGCGCTTCGGTACCCAGTGACCAAAGGACTTTAGAGAATAGCACTGCTCTAGATGCTTTTCTACGGTTGGTATTAATCTGTGATTAATGACGAATAGATAAATATATTAACTCATTGACGGTTTATATACGAAGAAGGATTCCTCGATCATATCTCTCTCTATTGATTACAATATAATTTTATTTGCTTTAATTATTTATTTTGTTCACAATCTAAAACAAAACCCCCATTTGTGACACTTTGATAACTAAAACTCACTGCTCTTCATGGGAACGATCCTTACTTCCATTCCATCATCAATTAATTGTGTGGAAAAAAGATAAATAATTTGTTGAGCCTACGACACCCATCAAATTTTGGCGCCGCTGCCGGGGAGCAGTCGGTAGATTTAGTTGTTATTTTTATTAGTTTTAATCTTATTTTTAGAATTTTTTTTTGGTTTTTAATTTCGTTTTCTATTTTTAGTGAAACTTTGACAAAAATGAGACACTTATCTGTGAAGAGAAAATGATGATACTTGGGGCCTCTTTTGTGATTTTTATTCCATATATAAGTTTAGAGTTTTCTGTATGGATCGGGTATCTTGAAAAATCTTACATGCATAAAATAAAAAGATAAAGAGGAAAGGGACCTCCTTGTCTCAAAACTCTACTAGGTCTATAATCTTTACAAGGAGTATTTTTAAGCATTAATCTTGTTTATCTTTTAAGTCATCTTCACCATCAATATTAGGAGGCACATGTTTGATCCATCTGAATGAATATGGAAAATCATGCTTTAATGGAAGGTATGCATCCATAATAAGTAGCCAATTATATGTGGATTTGAAGGGGGGGAAACCATCTGAATATGTGATAATGGCATCTTCCGGATTAGACAACAATGGAAGTGATCCTAGTTGCAACTTCATCTTTTTTATGAGTGTTTGGGTATGTGGTACTTTGAATCGTATATCCCAAGCGTTATGAGAGATCACATCATTTATTGAAGCTTGTTTTTCCTAACTAGTTTATGTACCTTAAAAAACAAGTCTTTCAACTTGTTTTCACCCCTCCATTTATCCCACCAAAACTTAGTTGAAGTCTCATTACCTATCTTTGTTGTGAAATTTTTTCCAACTATATAATTGGATCTTTGAATACCTTTCCAAAAGATTTTCTCCATTAGTTTAGAGTTATCTTTAACCCACAAATCTTGCTCTGATACATACATTTTTTTATTAAATCACTTTTCTTCACTGGAAATGTTTATCATTATGATATCTCCATGTCCACTAAGCCATCAATGCCAAACCACAAAATTCTGTAGGTATGCATGATTTTTTCCAAGCTATCTAATTTGTTTCTTCTTCTTCATTGAAGACACCTACATAAAATCTCTCAATAAACAATGTAAATTCTTTCTCTTTGATGCTGGTATAAGGACATGTACGTAATACAATGGAACGGCTGACAATGTTGCATTTGATGAGAACCACTCAACCAGTGAAACTTATTTTCTTTTTATATAGATTTTACTTTTTATGGACTTTCTCAATGATCTCATCTCGTATTTGGGTCGCGTTGCATCTGCACCCAACTGGCATCCCAAGATATTTGGGAGGCTGACATTCCACCTGACATCCTAGTATTATAGCTAATTCTTTTACTTTGGTATCAGCTGCAATGCTCACTATTGTAGTTTTAGGGATCTTGATTCTTAACATATTGTTTGAGGGTGAAAACAGTTTCTGCTGATTTTGGTAATTTCGAGTGTGTGGGTGAGAAACGAGTCTAAAACCTAAACAATGTACTGCAACAGAGTACTTTGATTCGAGAGATCAATCTGTACAAAACTGGCCTAAACCAAGAAATGTCCGTTCCATACTTGCTTCGGTCACAAAGTGAAGGAGAAGGGTTGGTCTAGGGAGGGAAGCGAAGAGAGTGCTGAGACCAGAATAGTTGATCCGGGAAGAGTAGTTGTTTGACGACTTGTATCAGAAAGTGGAAAGCTAACAGATGGGAAAGCTAACAAGTGATTTCTAAGTGTTGTATTCTCCTGATCAAAACTTGTCCTTTAGTGGAAATAGGTGATACCTATTTATACAAGTCGCAACAAAACGTACCCTGGTGTCGTAAGAAGTGTAAACGATTGAGTAAATGGAAGAAAGCGATAACGGGTAACGCCTGGAATTGATGTTTCCATAATGAAGGAAACGTTTCACCATTACTTCCTGTATTTACTACCCGCCTCACTTTTATGACACTTTCTTGTAACGGGCGTAGTGTACGCCGCACGCTGTAAACCGCCAGACCAATACCCTGATGAGCATCCCCCAGTTTTGTGACATGTTTTGATGTCTCGAGTGTTTTCATGGAAAACATTTAGCATGTTGTTATTGCTTGGAAAGTTAAGATTGAGAGGCTTTCCTGTTCGGTGGTGACCTTCGACGGCCGAGATTTTGCATCTTGAGAGGAAGGTTAGCCGTTGATTGTGGTTACCTTCCGTTTGGTAGCCAGTGGCATGGCCATAGTGTTGTCATGGCTTGCACATGCTCTTGGTGTGGCTGATTAGGGTTTGGTGTTGTGACCAAAGAATTGTCATAGTTAAGTATGTGTCGTGGCCAAAGAGTTGGCAGCGTAGCCAAGATATTGCCACAAGTCGTTTGGTGGCAAGCTTGTACAGCTGAGATTTGCATCTTAGAAGGAGGGGTGGTCGTTGATTGTTCCAACCCTCCGTTTGGCGGAAAGCGACATGGAGGCATGGCCAGCACGGCTCGTGCATGCTCTTGGCGCGACCCAAATTAGGGATTGGCACAAACCGTGGAACTTTGGCATCGCAGCCAAGAGGTTGCCACAAATTGTTTGGTTTGGTGGAAAGCTTGTACGGCTGAGATTTGCGTCTCATAATGAGGGGTATCCGTTCATTGTTGCAACCCTCCGTGTGGCGGCCAGCGGCATGGAGGCATGGCCAGCACGGCTCGTGCATGCTCTTGGCGCGGCCCAAATTAGGGTTTGGCACAAACTGTGGAACTTTGGCGTAGCAGCCAAGAGGTTTCCACAAATCGTTTGGTTTGGTGGCAAGCTTATACGGATACGATTTGCGTCTCAGAAGGAGGGGTAGTCGTTGATTGTTGCAACCCTCTATTTGGTAGCCAGCGGCATGGAGGCATGGCCGGCATGGCTTTGGCATGGTTTAGGCGCTGCCAAGCTACGATTTTGGCATAGTTTTAGGCGCGACCAAAATTAGGGTTTCGGCATAGTTTAGGCGCAGCTAAAATTATGGCTTGGCATTGGGACAAAAGTTGCCACGCGTTTGGTGGCGAACTTGGACGGCTGAGATTTGCATCTCAGAAGGAAGGGTGGTCGTTTATTGTTGCAACCCTTCGTTTGGCAGCCAGCGGCATGGAGGCATAGCCGACATGGCTTTGACATGTTTTAGGCGCGGCCAAGATAGGATTTTGGCATAGTTTTAGGCGCGGACAAAATTAGGGTTTTGGCATAGTTTAGGCGCGTCCAAAATTAGGGCTTGGCATTGGGCCAAAAGCTTCCACGCGTTTGGTGGCGAACTTGGACGGCTGAGATTTGCATCTCATAAGGAAGGGTGGTCGTTGATTGTTGAAACCCTTCGTTTGGTAACCAACGACATGGACGGCATGGATTTGGTGCGGAGGTGTGGCTGGCATAGCATGCCATTGGCACTATGGTGCGGCTGGCATGGTTGGTACGCCTTTGGTGCGGAGATGTGGCTGGCATGGCATGCCATTGGCACAGTGGTGCGTCATGGTTGGCATGCCTTTGGCGCGGAGATGTGGCTGGCATGGCATGCCATTGGCACGGTGGTGCGGCTGGCATGGTTGGAATGCCTTTGTCGCGGAGATGTGGCTGGCATGGCATGCAATTGGCAAGGTGGTGCGGATGGCATGGTTGGCATGCCTTTGGCGCGGAGGTGTGGATGGCTTGGCATGCCATTGGCACTATGTGCGGCTGGCATGGTTGGCATGCCTTTGGCGCGAGATGTGGCTGGCATGGCATGCCATTGGCACGGTGGTGCGGCTGGCATGGTTGGCATGCCTTTGGCGCGAAGATGTGGATGGCATGGCATGCCATTGGCACGGTGGTGCGGCTGGCATGGTTGGAATGCCTTTGGATCGGAGATGTGACTGGCATGGCATGCCATTGGCACAGTGGTGCGGCTGGCATGGTTGGCATGCCTTTGTCGCAGAGATGTGGCTGGCATGGCATGCCATTGGCACGGTAGTGCGGCTGGCATTCCTTTGGCGCGGAGATGTGCCTGGCATGGCATGCCATTGACACGGTGGTGCGGCTGGCATGGTTGGCATGCCTTTGGCGCGGAGATATAGCTATTAGGGTTTAGCGTGTCGAAACTCTAGTTTAAAATATGTGGCACGCGTGATTGACATGTTTGCCTAGCATGCGCGGCTGGCATGTGTAGAGATGATGCCAGTCAGTACCGAGGGCTCTGCCGTGGAGCATGTCATTTACATTAAAAAAAGGTACCCCGATAATTTTACGCAGACATGTTGAATGGTTTAATAAATGTGCTAGTGGCGACATTATTACTCAAGTGTAACGTCACTGTTTGACTAAGGTTTTACGATTTTAACCCTAAACTAAAAACCACCATCAACATTAAGTCCCCTGCTTAGCTCGGAACAGGGACATTATTGCGAGGTAAGCATAAGATGGTGACAGACAAGGACAAAACGAAATGGCAAGTCATGAAAAGATGGTCAGGAAGATCCGTCTAACCTATTCTATAGGTAAGGAGAATTCGTGATTCTTATGTTGGTGGCTTTGTGTATATTTTGCTCGTGGTGCTGCTAGATAGGCCATGGAGTTGTTGGCGTTGCTGGCTTGGCTTGGCAAGCCGTTGGCATGGTGTGGCTTAAAACGGAGCCGCCGGCGTTGGTCGGCTTGGAATGGGAGCCGCAGGTATTGTGCGACTTGGAATGGAGTCGCATGCATTATATTGGTTCGGAATGGAGCCGCCAGCGTAGTATTGGCTTGGAACGGGGTTATTAGCGTAAACTTGGCGTAGGCGCTGGCTTGGGCTTGTCATGGCGTGAGCGTTGGCATGGGCTTGGCATGGCGTGAGTGTTGGCATGGCGTGAGCGTTGGCATGGGCCTGGGCGCTGTCTTGGTGTGGCATGGGTACTGGCACGACACTGTATGGGCGCTGGTATGGTGTGGCGTTGGCTTGGCACGACGCTGGCTTGGCGTGGCGTGGATTATTGGAACCGTGAAGCTTGTTCTTACGGGATCAATTGCCTTTTTCCATACATAGCTCAAATAGGAAATCCTTTCCTTATTCAAATTCCAAAAGTGTCACGCCTATAAAAGGGTTTGCTCTCCTTTTTATCTCGTATCTTTGTTCTCACGTCTTTGCGCTAGCTGTAGAGTGGTAACAATAAAGCGTGCAAGCATATTCCAGGTATGTATTCTAGCATTTCTCTTTCAATCTTTTTTTTTGTATTGGTGCAAACCCTAGTCATAGGTGTATCTTCCATGAAATTGTAGAGATATTTCAGCGTGAACACCGCAATAATGTTAGCCACCTCAATTATTATGCAAAATAGGCATGCACGGGCAGGTGACTGCCACCATTTCCTTTCCCACGAAAACCTAGTTTTTAGGGTTTCCTCCTTTTCCTTGGGGTGACTGTGTGCATAATTTCCACGGTAGGGCGCGCTTTCTTGGCCGGGTGCGTACTTTACGCTGCAAGGTACGACTTTGGAAAGGGGAGTGCTTTCCGCGACAACGTAGGGTTTACCAGTCCCCATTTCTTCGGTTATGAGCGTCATGGATTGCAACTTAAAACAAATTGGTCCGCGTCCAAAATGGATTCTCCGTTGTTGATAAAATAATTTTCATGCACTTTGTAGTAACTTCTCTTCATACCCCTTTCTTTGTTGTAGTTGAAAACCTGAGCAGCTTAAGAAGGTTTCGTTAGGATGTCACCTGAGAAAATCCCTGTCACGGCTTTGAAAAATATTGGCTCTAAGCCAAACATGGATGATGAATTTTTCACAACGTCCGCCACAGCTAGGAGAAATCATCCTAAGTTTGTGCCCGTCCTTATGACCGGTTCATAGGGTGAAGGAGACACCCAGTCGGTTCGACCAGGTTGTGTAATACGATTTTACCTTCAGATGAAAGAGTATCCTGCTTCTTCCATTGACTTCAGAATCTGTCAGAGTCTGTTGCGTTCTTTCGACAAGTGAATGCAATTCATGATAAGTCAGGATTGCGTAAAAGCAAATTTGATCAAAGCGCAAATCATTGGCGCTGTCACAACTTCTGCGGCGTTTCAAATCAGGAAAGATATCCCGACCTTAGTTGCTTTCATCTCTCGAAGGTGTCCAGACACTCACACGGCCATATGCAGGAGGGATGAAAGGACTGTCTCTTTGGAAAGTGTGGATGTCTTGTTGAACCTTCCCATAAAAGGGAATCTTGATATCACCTTGTCTGAAGATGAAGAAAAAATGCACGCTGCTCTCATTGCGAAGTCAAAAGGCTTTGTCCGGAAGGAAAACGAGACGAGGTGTTTCTACAGCTGGTGGGTGTCTCAATGGTTCCCAGATGAGTCGAAGCCAAATCAAAAGAATAGTACGCTTCATGTCGCGGCATTCTTGGTTCTTTGGTTATCCATGGAAATTTTTGATGACGGATCTGGTAAGAAGGAAATAAGACAGGTTCTCATTAAGTTTGCTATCAGTTTAGAGAAAGGTGTTGTTCTCACCATTGGCGGCTTGTTTCTCGGTTCTCTGTAAACACATTTGGATCATCTGGTTGTGGACGTGCGTGCTTCAAACGGCTACATGAAAGTGGACTCGTACGTCCATGTTGTTTTTCTTCAAGCGTGGTTGTGGGAGCATTTCGAGAAGTGCGCTCCCAAACCGCTGGTTTTGCTTCCCGAGTCTTGGGGTGGTTCTAGGATACTTCGCTGGGTGAACAGGCTCCCAAGATCTGGCTCGAACCTGGTTGACTTCCTTGACAACTCCTACACAATCAACTTTCGTCCATGGGCTCCGGTGCATGGCTCCATAGTTCAAATAGACACTTTTTCCTCTGTTCCGAATACATCTTTGCTTTCTGAAAAGAATACGAGTATTGGGGAGGTTGTGTTCATGTGAAGTTGCATGTCGGGTTATGTACCGTCTTTCTTTCGAGGATCTTTCCAGGCAGTCTCTTACAACATTGACAGGGCGGCTCGACATATGGGATTTGACCAAGGGGTCCCGCTCTCTCATCAGTCGGCTGTTCCAGAAAAATTGTTGCCAGCTGCTCTTGATGCTAGTGCTCTTGCGCCGGGTATAAGTCTTCCCTTCTTGCTCTCGGCACGAAATCCGACAACAACTTCTAAGTATAACATATTCTGGCAGGACGAGTTCCTTGCCATTCATGGATTCGTGAATGACGTGGTGAAGAATACCTGTGGTAAGCCTTCTGCTGCAACTTTAGAAAGACATCCATTGTTAAGGGATCCTTCCTCGCCCAAACGGAAATCTCCTAACACGGACACGGAAATTCCCCAAAAGAAGGAGCAAAGGTCGAAAGATCGCGCGGGTGGTTTTCGATCAGATTCAACGGCCCTTGTGACTTTCAGTTCTTCCAACGTTCAGGTATGTATTATTTTTCTTGCCCACTCAGTCGGATTGCACAGTTCTTTCATTATTGATAATCTTTCCTTATTCCTTAACCAGGGCGTGAACGCCTTTGCCCAGCTTGCACATAGTCATAAAACGGCGGCTCTCGCAGCAGAGGGTAGCAATGCTGAGCCTCAGAGAACGACGGCTCTCGCGGCAGAGGGTGACAATGCCGAGCCTTCTTGCGGTAAAGAAGAGATCGAAAAGGAGGAAATCTCGGAATCTAGTGATGATGAAAATAGCTCTTCCGACAGCAGCGCTGGGTCTTCTTCTAGTTAGTCTAAAAGTGAATCAGTGAGTGTTCTATGCATTCTTTTTCTTCTTCCTTTCTCTTTTTTTTTTTTGAAAAATGTCTAAACCACGATATCGCAGAGAGAACCCGCTCCTGAAGATGGCCCCAAGGCGGAAAACCGTGGAGATACAGCTTTGTCTCCAACCGTGGTAGCTGCGCCTGACGACCCGGAAATGGAGGTCGATCAAGATGAAGATGTTGTTGCGGCTCAAGTAGCGGAGAGTTCTCCAGCGAGCGCTGGCGCCATTGTAGTTAGGAATCCCTTGCCAGTTGCTGGTTCATTTGCGGGCGCCGTTTTCGCTCCTTCATACTTAGTTCTTTATCTAGATCATGTGTTGATCGGCGGCTTCAGTGTGCCAGCCAAATACGAGACGTTATATACCAAGATATGGGAAAGGTATGGACACATCGCCACAACCAAAAAAGTTACTAGTCGGTTTGCGCTGGTCAAGCGTGTGGAGGAAGCTTTATCTTTGATTGACGACATGAGCAAAGTGACTGGCCATACCAATTCTGAGGACGTGGTCTCAATATGGAAGTTCCATCGTGATGTGTGCGTAGACCATGGGTTCAACATTCCCTGGTTTGTTGAAGGTTTCTCTGAGATCGAAAAGTTGTAGACCACGACGGCTGAAGGCCCTTCCGCGGATGAGGTCGCACAGCAGGAGGCGGAGATCAAAAGGTTGTCCATGGAGCTGAAGCTGAAACGGGCGGCTCTCGAATGCACGAAGAAGGCTTTCTCCAAGAAGAGCAATCCATTACTATATGGTTTTCCTTGAATGTACTCCTGTTTTCTGAACTTCTTTATTCAGGCTTCTTCTTTTTTTGAAAGGCGAACAGAGCGCCTGGTTCATGGTTTGATTTGAATTGATAGATAATCGTCTCCTATGAGGGTTTTGGATTATTTTTTTGGAATGAATTGTTTTTTTTTTTTTAGAATGATGTTATTTTTTGGTTATGACTATATGTGGCATAAATACCCCAAGAGAGTCATGGAGTTGTGAATGTTGTGTTGTCAGTAGAAAGTATGGGATGAAATATGGGGATAGCATGGCTGTCGGTTTCTACTATCTATGTGAAAATTCTAGGTAGTAGAACATGCAACTCGCCTGACGAGACTTACTTTCTTTTTAGAGTCTCCCAACAAAATGGATCTCCCGGATGTAAATCTGAGTTTTTGTGGGCGGCGGCGCCGTGACTGTGAAAAGTCCCCAATCATTCCTAAGTCCCCAGTCGTTCAAGAGTCGTCTGATAACCGAGGCGACGGCTAGTCTGCTTCCATCATCTCGATATCTGGGTTGTAAAGATGGAATCGAAAATCGGGAATTGATATTGTGACTGATAGATTAATCTCCCACTGTGGTCGCCAATTGTTTGAGGGTGAGAACAGTTTCTGCTGATTTTGGTAATTTCGAGTGTGTGGGTGAGAAACGAGTCTAAACCCTAAACAATGTACTGCAAGGGAGTACTTTGATTCGAGAGATCAATCTGTACAAATCCGGCTTAAACCAAGAAACGGCCATTCCAGACTTGATTCAGTCACAAAGTGAAGGAGAAGGGTTGGTCTAGGGAGGGAAGCGAAGAGAGTGTTGATACCAGGATAGTTGATTCGGGAAGAGTAGTTTTTTGATGAATTGTATCAGAAAGTGGAAAGCTAACAGATGGGAAAGCTAACAAGTGATTTCTGAGTGTTGTATTCTCCTGACCAAAACTTATTCTTTGGTGGAAATAGGTGAGACCTATTTATACAAGTCACAACAAAACGTACCCTGGTCTCGTAAGAAGTGGAAACAGTTGAGTAAATGGAAGAAAGCGGTAACGGGTCACGCCTGGAATTTATGTTTTCATAATGAAGGAAACTTTTCACCATTACTTCCAGTATTTACTAACCGCCTCACTCTTATGACACTTTCTCGTAACGGGCGTAGTGTACGCCGCACGCTGTAAACCGCCAGACCAATACCCTGATGAGCATCCCCCAGTTTTGTGACATGTTTTGATGCCTCGAGTGTTTTCGTGGAAAGCGTGTAGCATGTTGCTATTTTTTATCAAGTTAATATTGAGAGGCTTGCCGGTTCGGTAGTGACCTTCGACGACCGAGATTTTTCATCTTGAGAGGAAGGTTAGCCATTGATTGTGGTTACCTTCCATTTGGTAGCTAGTGGCATGCCCATGGTGTTGTCATGGCTTGTGCATGCTCTTGGCGTGGCTGATTAGGGTTTGGTGTCGTGACCAAAGAATTGGCGTGGCTTGCGCATGCTCTGTACGGTTGAGATTTGCATCTCAAAAGGAGGGGTGGCCGTTGATTGTTGCAACCCTCCGTTTGGCGGCCAGCGGATGGAGGCATGGCCAGCACGACTTGTGCATGCTCTTGGCGCGACCCAAATTAGGGTTTAGCACAAACCGTGGAACTTTGGCATCGCAGCCAAGAGGTTGCCACAAATCTTTTAGTTTGGTGGCAAGCTTGTACGGCTGATATTTGCATCTCAGAAGGAGGGGTAGTCGTTGATTGTTGCAACCCTCCGTTTGGCGCCCAACGGTATGGAGGCATGGACATCGCGGCTCGTGCATGCTTTTGGCGCGACCCAAATTAGGGTTTGGCACAAACCGTGGAACTTTAACGTCGCAGCCAAGAGGTTGCCACAAATCGTTTGGTTTGGTGGCAAGCTTGTACGGCTAAGATTTGCATCTCAGAAGGAGGGGTAGTCGTTGATTGTTGCAACCCTCCGTTTGGCAGCCAGCGGCATGGAGGCATGGACGGCATTGCTTTGGCATGGTTTAGGCGCGGCCAAGCTAGGATTTTGGCAGAGTTTTAAGCGCGACCAAAATTAGGGTTTTGGCATAGTTTAGGCGCGGCCAAAATTAGGGATTGGAATTGGGCCAAAAGTTGCCACGTGTTTGGTGGCGAACTTGGACGGCTGAGATTTGCATCTCAGAAGGAAGGGTGGTCGTTGATTGTTGCAACCCTCCGTTTGGCAGCCAGCGGCATGGAGGCATGGACGGCATAGCTTTCGCATGGTTTAGGCGCGGCCAAGCTAGGATTTTGGATAGTTTTAGGCGCGGTCAAAATTAAAGTTTTGGCATAGTTTAGGCGCGGCCGAAATTAGGGCTTGGCATTGGGACAAAAGTTGCCACGCGTTTGGTGGCGAACTTGGACGGCTGAGATTTTCATCTCAGAATGAAGGGTGGCCGTTGATTGTTGCAACCCTTCGTTTGGTATCCAGCGGCATAGAGGCATGGCCAGCATCGCTTTGGTGCGGAGGTGTGGTTGGCATAACATGTCATTGGCACTATGGTGCGGCTGGCATTGTTGGTATGCCTTTGGCGTGGAGATGTGGCTGGCATGGCATCCCATTGGCACAGTGGTGCGGTTGGCATGCCTTTGGCGCGAATATGTGGATGGCATGGCATGTCATTGGAATGGTGGTGCGGCTGGCATGCCTTTGGCACGGAGATGTTGCTGGCATGGCATGTCATTGGCACGGTGGTGCGGCTGGCATGGTTGGCTTGCCTTTGGCGCGGAGCTGTGGCTGGCATGGGATGCCATTGGCACTATGGTGCGGCTTGCATGGTTGGTATGTCTTTGGCGCGGAGATATGGCTGGCATGGCATGTCATTGGCACAGTGGTGCGGCTGGCATGGTCGACATGCTTTTGGCGCGGATATGTGGCTGGCATGGTTGGTATGCCTTTGGCACGGAGATGTGTCTGGCATGGCATGCCATTGGCACGTTGGTGTGGCTGGCATGGTTGGAATGCCTTTGGCGCGGAGATGTGGCTGGCATGGCATGCCATTGGCACGGTGGTGTGGCTGGCATGGGTGGCATGCCTTTGGCGCGGAGATATGACTATTAGGGTTTAGCGTGTCGAAACCCTAGTTTAAAATATGTGGCACGCGTGATTGGCACGTTTGGCTAGCATGCACGGCTGGCATGTGTAGAGATGATGCCTTGGAACATGGCATTTACATTAAAAAAAAGGTACCCCGGTAATTTTACGCAGACATGCTAAATGGTTTAATAAATGTGCTAGTGGCGACATTATGACTCAAGTGTGATGCCACTGTTTGACTAAGGTTTTACGATTTTAACCCTAAACTAAAAACCACCATCAACACCTATAATAGCTTCAAGGGTTTGCAAAATTAAATTCAAATTCTTTTTTTCTTCTTATTTTGCATCAAAATATAAAACAATATGTATCATCTGCAAATTTCAGATGAATTACAATCACTTTGTCCACAAAATTACATTACTACACTGCTTTATTTATTGTAATTGATCTGAATCAACTGCTAAAAGAAATTACTTACTGATTATTTGTGAACTGAGAAGAATTTCTTTACCCAAAAAAATTGACATAATAAGATATGTTTGTCGTACTGATTAAATATTTGTTAGTCTTTAACTTTTACCTTGTGTGGTTTTTAATGGAGTGTGTCAAAATCCATATAAGACTAAAAAAAAATCGAAAATATATTTGCGGCATAAATTATCGTTATGTGTGGTTGATAATGGAAGGATACCAAATCCGTATAAGACCAAGCTTGTCCAAAAATATGTCTACAAATTTTCATTTTGTCTTCCATGAATTTTGGTGCCCTCCCTAATAAATTAGTACCCTATATAGTGAGGTTCTTCTTGATGAACATTATTGTCAATGGGCCTACGCCCTATTTGCCTAATGCAACATTTTATTTAGAGAAAGTTGATAGAAAAACTTTAGAACCCTGTTTTAGGGCATACGTAAAACTTTCAGGGAATACAAAACAATAATCCCATCTTTGGTGACCTTACAAGGGGTACCCTATGGGTAGTTCAATTACCTATATACCCTTGAATTGTTTCAATTACTAATCTACCCTTACCAAAAACCTAAACTCAGTTTTCTATTCAAAATCAGTTTCCTAACATCTCTTCTTCTTCCTCCTCTAGTCGAATTCTTCCTCTCCCGCGAATTTTTTTTTCACCGCTGTGATTCGTCTTCGATTCATAAAAATTTGATCATCGATTAAACTCAACTACATAATGACTCGTACAAAGAAAAATGCAGGGGCTAGGAAAACCAAATCGTCTTCTAATCCATCAATTGAAAAAGAAGAACCAATTGAAGATAAAGGTGTAGAAACTCAAAATCAACCATCAATCGAACCAGAAATTGAACCAAATGCACTCCAACTCCGGAAATGAGGATAAGAAATTAAGTTTTACAAACCCAATCTCTTATTTGCTGCTTTTCATCGATTAAATGGGTTTAATTCCAAAAAAAAATTAGAGTTTTTGACGGTTACAGTGCTGGGTTCGACTCGAAATTGAGTTTCGTTTTGATCCGAACTGTTCTTCGCAAAAGCTTCTTGTACGTGCATATGAACAGTTCGACATGAAAGTTCAAGAAATTTTAAGTCGAACCTAGTCACAATTAGAGATTCATAGGGGATTCGACGTATTTGATAAAAATGTTTTACGCCGAACATATGTTGTTTCATTTTCATAAATTTTATAAGTATTTGAGTTCGACTTGAAATTATTTTTGTAATTAAAACAGAGGCCGAACCTAATATATTTAGAAGGTTCGGCTATTACCATATTCCCAATATGTGTCGAACCATGAACAAATTCCGAACCTACCAATTCTCGGGTTTATTAATGGTAATGTTCGGCATGTATACTACTTAAGTAACAAGCCGAACCAGATATTTCAAAGAGGTTCGGCACGTACGATATTCACTAAATAAGCCGAACCATTAACATTTCTTTTTCCAAAACTCTCGGGAATATATTCGGCTTGTTATGAAACTTCCAAATAAGCCGAACCATGAACTAGCAAATAGGCGCGAAGTTACAAAATAGAGGTTTGGCGGCTAACTTAAAAAATTACAGCTAGCCGAACTGTTCTTCATTTATACAGAAACATGTGGGTTCGGCTGATAAATATAAGCCGAACATATTCCTGGTTAGTCGAACCATGGTGTAAAAATTCAAAATTTTGATGATTTCAAGCTACAAAAGTGAGATTAAACATAAGATAGAAGTGTACCTGTGTATTAGAAGCATTGGGTTCCTCATCTATGTATTCATCCACTGGATTTGACTCATACAAATCATCATCTTGAGTTTGAATATTGATGATATGTTTTTTCAAAGGTTTTTTAGATGAAGAATGACCCTCCTCATCCATTCAATCAATATACAATTTGTTTCTCAAACTCACCCTCTCCTTCTCAAAAGAAAACCTAACTTTTTTTTTCCTCAAAATTTTTCATTTGCACAAACTTTTATAACTAAATTATCTAAATCACTAATCAGTATTATTATTCACTAATCCAGATTACTAATCACTAATTAAGATTATTAACACTAATACTAAAAGGACAGATTTATCATTACTAAAAATATTTGGTTAAGAGGCTTTTGATTTTATTATTTCCAATCCTTTTTTATCTTTATTCAGTATGCCCTGTAAGTTTTAAGTATGCGCTAAAAGTGGGTTCAAACTTAAACCAAACTTTGTTTGTTCTTCTGTACTCTATTAGTGATTCAAGTTCTACCCGTTTCTTGAAGATTCCTAATCCATTTACATTTTCGGACCATTTAGAACTCAAAAAAACAAGGAAGCCAGGACAAGTTCAGTGGTTGAGATGTTTGGGTGTTTATCCAATTTATTTGTTAAGTTTTTAATTATTTTTGGTTGATGAACCATAACTCTAAACTTAAAAACCAAAACTTGGTTTATTTCAGTCACGTCATAATTCTTGTTTCTCTCTTTTGGAAACTCTTGGAGATATCATGAAGTAGTTGTATCCACTTAAAGACACCTACTCACGTGGCTACATATATCTCACTCGTGGACATAAGTTTAAGCTACGTAAATGACAACCACCACCCAGAAATATTCATGTTCTTGCACACTTACACCGGTCACCCAAACTTGTTCCACATAAAAACTTGTACTGATGCCTTAAAACAACCCAATGCCTCGGTGCTCCCTTCACCTACTCTTTGAAGTGAGTGTGAGTAATAAACAACATACGTTACACAATCGAAATACAACTGGCGTCTGACGATTATCTCAATTACAGTGGGCTGCATTTACCAGACAGAACCGAAGGGAAGTTCACAAATTTTGTAAAGGGTATTTTCGTCATTAACGTTTGTCCTTCACACGAAAAACCCTCGAATTAAATTCACGTTCTTTTCCTACACCATTTTCATTTCCCATTTCTCCTTTTTCTTCTCTTACGAAAGAAAACAAAAAAGAATTAAAAAACTTTATAAACCACTCCTCACACTTCCCCCACCACCGAATTCCACAAATTTCACTCCCTAAACAAAACCCTTTTCTTCTGCTCTCTACCTTCACTGATCTCACTGTAATCTGTAATGACTTCTCCATCAACATCAGCAGTAGCACAACCACCATCACCAATAATATTAGATTCAGATTTCATAGTTATACTAGCAGCGCTACTATGCGCCTTAATCTGTGTTATTGGCTTAGTTGCAGTAGCTCGTTGTGCTTGGCTTCGTCGAACGAATGGAGACAGCGATAATAATCCTTCAGCTTCATTACAATCACAAGCGAATAAAGGATTGAAGAGGAAGATTCTTAAATCATTACCTAAAATCACTTATGACAAGACATTGTCGATGGAAGATTGTGCTATTTGTTTGAGTGAATTTGAAATTGGTGATGAGATTAGAGTGTTGCCTCAATGTAATCATGGATTTCATGTTACTTGTATTGATACTTGGCTTGGTTCTCACTCTTCTTGTCCTTCTTGTCGTCAGATTCTTGTTATTCCTAGATGTAAAAATTGCGGTGGATTTCCAAATACTTCTTCTTCTTCTTCTTCATCTTCTTCTTCTGTTAATCATCATCCTCCTCCTCCACCTCCACCTCCTCAAGTACTACTACAACTTACTGAAGCTGAATTGAAGGCTAGAGAAGATCATATTAATCGATTTTTGCCCTGAAATATGAAGGGTTCTTTCTTTTACTTTGTGTCTTCAGTTCTTTTCTTTCTTCTTGTAATTATTTGATTCACAGAAAGAAATTAATCTAACTATTTAAGAACAATTTAACAAGAACTTTGTGTTTAAATGGGAGTTAATCCAGTCGTTCAAATCACCAACATAATGTCGGTTTAGAAATATCCAACGGTTCAAAAATTAGCAGAACTGAAGGCTGAAGTTCTGATAAGATTTCAGACTAACTGAAAACTTTTTCAGTGATATCACTGTACAAAAAAAAAAAGACTGCTAACTTACGCGTGGTGCGTAATCAAAAAAAGAGTGTAGAGGAGATGACTAATGAGGGCGTTTCAGACTTTCTACTACGATTAAGAATCAGTAGAAAGATTAGTTTGGACTTTGGAGTTACCTAGAAATGCCATGTTTCATGATGTTTGTTTCTGTAAAAAGTTAGAACTAAAATAAGATCACTTTCACTCTTGGTCCGGTTTGTGTGGTGCTGTGGCGCTTACGCACCGTGGTGAGCCATGTGTATTTTTTGAGCAGTGTTCATTTTACTTATGACTTATGATGCTCACAGATAACAACATTGGTATAAACTATTACATCAATCATGTCAAATGCACGGGATTACTAATTTAGATTATCGTAATCATATACACAAACTTTAGATCGTGATTCGTTTCTTGAACGTTTAATATCAACTGAGATTTGGAAAGTTTGTTCTGATAATGACTTGTACATCCGATGCCTTGTTAAATATTTCTTTTTTTTTTGGGTTCCTGATAATGTAAAAAACACACACTTACAACTTACAGGTGATCTAAGGGTAGTGGTGGTGTTGATTCTTTTCAGTTTCCAACACTCAATGAGCATTGTCGGCTGATTATTCAAGTCAAATCATAGTTTCATGGTATTAGCTAGCTTTGTCTTTCATGACAATAAAAACAATTGGTAGTGCTTTCCTTATTTCATTGCTCATGAACTCGCAACAACTTAAAAGTGGGAGGAGCATATATACGGTATCTACTGTCAGCATCTCATATGAGTTCAAAGTTCCAACTTCCAAAACTCACTTTTGGACGAATACTAGTAGTTTGTTGCTCGGGATTTTCTATTACATAACTTTTGCGTTCATTAAGAGTTAAAACACTCCATTCATGGAACAACAAAGTACTTTTCATTCACCAGTGGTGTGACCTAAATAGTGACCAATGCTTAGCTCCATATAGGCATATACACCTGTAAGTAAGACATGGGATCCTTCTGCTTTGGAACCTTGCTCGTGAGCCAACCTAACTATGGATGTCCAACATTATCACATGTATTTGCTCTGGATATCCGAAAGCTTGCTCTGGATATCCGGTTCTGTTAAATGTTTACTCTTGATATCGAAAGCTTGCTCTGAATATCCGATGTTATCAAAAGTTTGAACGTTTTGAACGAAGAGTGATCAAGTACATAACAAATGCAACAAGATGTAGAAAATATAACCATACCAAATAACAAAGCATCTCGCAAGATATCCTCTCTTGGATCATTCTCCATTGACTCATTGAGTATGGGGTTAAAAGTCGCTCTTCGTAACAAAATTGTTACATTTGTTTAGCTTTGAAATGAACCAAAAAGAGAGCCTTGACGAAATTTAGTATAATCTATTTTAGGTAAAACTTATATGTCCGAAAATTCCACTAGGCTCGGAAGTCTTTTACATGTTTCTCACTCTTAACACCTCACCACCAAGATCAGTGCAACCAGATAGAAGTAAAACACATACTGGCTGCAGAAGTAAACTCAAACTGTATCACTTAACTCATCTATTTAATATGAATTACATAAACCAGAATACAAGATTACCTGAGATCCGTATGGATTGCGTTGTCTGAAATCTGTCTTCATATGAGATTCGTTTATACACCGTATGGATATACACCGTCACAGATGATCAAACAACAACCTCTTCATCACCACTACTGTCGCCACCAAACATGGCAGCCATTTTCATAGCCAGCTTTGCAGCCATTTCCCTTCTCTGAAAATCAGGCATTAATCTCAAGCTTCCACGAATATTCCCAATCTCACTCATCAACTGCTCCACATCTTCGAACCCCAAATGATCATCCTCTTCTACTTCAGTAACTTTGTCTGGTTCACTTGCTTTCTCTTCCACATTTACTTCAGACACATCTATACCTGGAGATCTAGATGTTGAGGGTTGATCTTTAACTAAATCATTTGGCATTTGCTCTTTCTCTTCTGGTTTCTTGACGATAACAATCTCAGATGAGGAAGAAGAGGAACCTACATCATATCTTGGATCAGCAGTTGCAGTTGTACCATTAGAAGAAACCCATACTTCTTCTGTGTCATCCCATGGATCAGCTGAACCCGCAGATAAGATTTCGTACTCAATATCGTAATCGGGTTCGTCTTCTGATGAATCTGTAGCAAGGATGATAAGATCGCCTTAAATACAATTCTAGCGTTCCTACAGATTCTAATATTTATAACAAACTAAGGGGTTAAATTAAATTAGACCTTCCTCCTTTTCAGGTGCATAGGGTTGAGATATCATCCTATTGCCGGATTTAAGAACCATCCCAGGCCACATATGAGCAGACAGAGCACCATATAGTCGTTCTACTCCTTGAGAATCACCATCAACTGATAAGCCTATTACAAGGAGGAAAAAAGAAACAATCACAGTTAACGCTAAAATTCAAAAGAAGATAAAATTTGCGACCAGATAAACCAAAGGCAAAAACAAGACAAGTCTAACATTTGTCAAACGCAGCAATGGATGCACAAGCTTCTATGTATTCGATACTGTGTTCACTGCACCACTCCAAACACGATTTCCTGATTTCGCATGATGGTTCTTCGTCCCCTAACAAACTACTTCCTTCACTTTCTAGAATTCCATAGTCTAAATAGTCCGGATGAGGATCACCAATGGATTCGCCTCGTCTCTGCAGATATCTTCTATATTCGATATGGGCAGCATGACCCGGCAATAAATCAACTTTGTTTCCAATGCATAGCAATATTTCAAACTGTTGAATATCAGTATGAGAAACCCAATCCTGGAGGGTGGTGAAGGATGACAGCTGGAAGGAAAATAAAATAAAATAAACCAATCCCCTGTTGAGCATAAATCTCTTAGACAGTTTCAGTTTAAAAGAAGCAAGAAAGAAGGGACGAAGCTAACATCATTCATGTCAAAAACCATCACCAAGGCAGCCAAGTTGTTAGAGACGGGCAGTGCTTTGATAGAAAATCCATCTTCAAGATGAGCCATCCATATGGAAACATCGGCTTTGTAATATTTGGTATCAATAGTCCATCTGTTCATAAGTATCATATAAGTTACAAACTTTAGTGATACAAAGAGCTCATTTAAACAGAATCGTTATAAGATTAAAAGTTTACAACATACCCATGACAGAGTGCTTCAGATGATGAGTCAGAGGCATCTTCGAAATCAATGGAGAGCAATCCTGCCGTGATGAACATCCTTAAATGAGTCCTCCAGCATTTCATTTAGCAAGGTGTACGTAATAATGGGAAGAAAGAAACAGAGAGAGTAGTGTATATGTGTACTATGTACGAAAAATGGTAGTAAACTATCGTCCAACTAAGTTCTTTGATGCAGATAGATAACCTAATCTTATACTAGATGGAAGTCCATATGAACATCCAATTGATCATACGATCCATATTGTAACTGATAACTATACAAGCCACGTGATTGAGATCAAAGGTAAACTTACTGCATGACAGACAATCTATCCAGACCTAAATTTCTGACCACCCAGATGTATATTGCAGATATAACTCAGAAAGGAAGAATGCAATGCGAGTGACAAATTAGTCAAAATAGATAAATTATGTGAGTGGCAATCATGGGTAAAAAGTATTACAAATTTCTATCTAGTTTTCCCATTAGAAATGAAGAACTAAAACTGAACCAATCATGCTAGATACGTCATTCTCAACCCAATTAAAACCTAGGAATTCATAATTTATCAAAATTTACAATATTTTAAACCTCTAATCCAAAGAGTGGTTATGATTTCAAGTCAAACAAGTTCTAAACACACCTTATGATTTAATAGGCTCCTTTCTTTATCAATTGATTTCAAAATAACTCAAATTGAACACTTCCACTAGTATTTAGCAAACCTAGGTTTGATGAGAAGCAGAAACTCTAATATGTACTAAAAAAAAATCAGCTAGGAATCAATCTAGACAAACTGATAAAGTGGTATACAACCCAAAATAGAAGTAATTTGTAGCCAAAACTAAAAACAAAAGGTAAATTTCGAGATTGCTGAACACCTAGCAGATTTTTATGGCGAGTAAACAATTGAATGGATTGCAAAATCATAAAATGCAGTTGTTTGTTTGATTTTCAGTTTGATCTAATCGAAGTAAGAAAAGCAAATAGAAGGGAAAATCTTAAACGTACTTGAAAGGAGACTTCGTTTCCCGACGTTAGAAGATCCAACCATTAAAATTCCAGGTCTACTCTCCAGAGACATACCATCAGCTTGGATATCCATTTCTCTTCCCATTTGATCTAAACAGTACTTGGGTCCCTTTCTCTTTAATTTTGCAGGAATGTTCTCAGCTCGCCTTTAATGAGAGAACCAGTCCTTTACTCCCGTGCTTCGTTTGTAGCTAAATTAAACTGGCCCGATAGGTTCATCCAAATTAATTAAACCCATCCAAAATGGTATGCTCTTGGTAGGGGTGTAAATTCGGGCAGGCCGGGCCGTTCGACCCAAAAACTAAGACAGGCCGGGCAGGCCAGGCTTAATATTTGTGAGCCTGTAAACAAATTCAGGCCGGACAGGCAGGGCACAAGTAGATAATTTGCTACCCAAAGACCGCCCAAAACCCGCTTTTTATACGGGCAGGCCAGATCGGGCCGGACAGACCACTATTTTGATTTTTTTTTTTTTTTAAGTTCAAATTTTCAAATGAACGGTATTAAATACAATATCCTTTCCTTTCCAACATCGCATATCATAAGTGATAGTATTATTTTATATTTAAATTACACTGACAAATATTTAATTTTAGCCTATAATAAATAATTAATTAGAGTACAATAAACTTTCTAATAAGAAAATACATTACCATTAATGTTTTGAAAAGGTTAATTATAAGTAAAAAAGCAATTATATATTTTATTTTTCTTGACACAAAATTGACAATTATAAAATTGTAACTTTTAAGTCTTTTAAGAGGATATTAAATGATTAATGGCACATAGAAGGCTTTCAGGACGGGCACCAGGCCGGGTATCAGGCCGGGCATCATAATTAATCGCAAAGCCCGAGACATCCCAATAAATTAATCCAGGCCAGGCCGGGTGGTCCATGACGGGCCATAACAGGCTTTGTGCTATTTCGGGTACAGACGGGCTCGGACGGATACAGGCAGGCCGAGTATTTTCAAGTATTATTTACACCCCTAGCTCTTGGGTGTTCAAAACATGTTAAAAGACTAAATTATCCTTATTACTAGATGACTACGTTTCCACGGTGAAAGGCCGACCAAACGTGTCATCCTGTTTTTTTCATATCACCGCCCTAACATTTTTATCCTCAGTACTAGGTACGGCACGCCGAGATGGGCCTTATTTTATTTTTTTCCTTCCACGTGGGTTAAGATAGGTATGCATGAGACACATCTGTAAAAAGAAAATACTACCAAATATTAAGAGTAATAAGGTAATTTGAGTAAATAGTAAAACTTAGTCAACTAATCCACTCCAATTCCGCCTCTTTCTTTAATAACTTTTCCTCTTCGGTTCTATGCTCATGTTTTAATCAACAATAAAAATAAAAAAACAATTCAAATCGTTTAGTGCAAGTGGTTTTCAATTTGGATATGGAACATCGTAATGGGATACGGTAAATCAGAATACTTCTCGGTAGTCGGTTCTTTCTTTCTTTAGTCAGTCTAAAAAACTAAAAAAAAAACAATCACAACTTGATGAGAGAATAATGGGTTTTGAGTAAAGAGTAGCAAATAAGATCATAGACAAGACTTTCTCGGTTTCTCTCTTTCTCTGTAACTTTTTAAAATTTTAATGGTGTGATTCTGATTTTTTTAAGTAATGAAGCTATGGGTTCGCTGTTCTGGAAGTTAAGTTTCATTCTATGTAAAAAAAAATCGATTCTTTCTGTATAAAGAAGGGGTAAATCGGGTCGAATATGAATCGATCGGGCCAGAATTTATTCGAAATGTTCATCTTCTTCGCCCGATTCTCTGCTAGTATGCTACTGTAGCTATACAATTTCATTCCCTGCTTCTGCAAATGATCGAACTTGATCATTTTAAGCTAACAATCAATGGGTCGAAGTATAAAGGCTTCATTTTGATCGAATATACAAAATCAAGACAATTTTTTTTTTGTAGTTTGAAGAACTAATCGAATTGATTCCACTCGAACCAATGGAGTTTTTGATGATCTTTAGATATTTAATTTGTTTGTTTGGTTGTTGTTGATGGAAATTGGGTGACAAATTACTTGATTATCTTGAAACTAATCTTAATTTCATGACACCGTGGTTTCCAGAAAACTAATTTCAGTTTTTTTGTACAGAAAACGTGACAGACAAATGCAGTTTTAAGTGACCATATAGAAGACCTCCTTAACAGTCGGCCAATTAGAACATCAATTCAGTTTGACAGACAAATGCAGTTTTAAGTGACCATGTAGAAGGTCTCCTTAACAGTCGGCCAATTAGAACACCAATTTAGTTTCATTGAAAGCGTAAAACTAAAACTCATCCATCAAAATCCATCTTCAAAACTCTACCCCTGTATCGAAGTCTAAAACAAAAAAAAGGGATTTTAATAAAGTGTCACACTTTCGATTTTATGTTTAAGAAAGTTCCACCATTTTTTTCAAAATTTAATGTTTAAGAAAGTTCCACCATTTTTTTCAAAATTTATTAAATGTCATACTCTTGACCTTTTCCATCCCGTTTTTTGGAAAAACGGTCAACTGCTGTTAGTTTCTGTTAGTGCATATGTGTCATTAGATCACCCACATAAAATGACATTCAAGTCCCTGAATCAGTTAACTAGGAGCGATTTAACTAGCGATTGAGAAGAGAGTTAACTCATAACTTGATACATAGGCTACACAGTTAAAACGGGACACTTTGGTGAAGAAGAAGAACATGTACTAACATCATAGCACAGATATGCTCAGCATCCATATACACACATACCATATGCAACATATCTTCTCAAATCCATACAGGCACCAACACAAATTTAGCATTTGATTTCCAAATATCAAGCCATGATATGCTCAACATCCTTATGCACATGTATAATACTTAAAACAAATTCAAAACAGATTTAGACTCAATCATACCAGATATTCAAGCTACAACCTTTTTTGTTCTTCTTAGCTGAAACCACTTCGAATCATCCTCTGAACTGCCATAATCAACAGCATCATATCCCTTTATTCAACTGTATTTTCATCTCGAAGCTCCACCAATTCCATATCACAGTCGAAGCCAAATCAACCTGCAACTTTTGCTAAAATCCACCATAAAAAATCAAACCCCTGATTTACTCAAATACCTGACAAAACCCATATCTTCAATAGATCAATTTCTTTCTTGTTTTTGCTCCAAAGCTCCTCTATGTGGAGTTGTGTCGAGCAGATGGTGTGCAATTAAGGATTTCCTCTTTGTGTATGATTATCACCTTTTATAGATCAATTTCTTCAAGAAAAATACCTACAAATCCAAATCAAATTGTTGCGGTGCCAACTCCTACTTCTTTTATTAGAGTTAGCTTATTACCTTATTATTTGTTTTCCATACGTACTTAACAATCAATTTCCTAGTTTATACGGCTTCTTTAGTGAGTTGCTTGTTTACCAAGTTTATTCAGCTATATATAGCTCGATCCTAGCTTGTATCAAGACATTTATCAATATTAAGAAGTTTGTTTAAGTTAATTCTCAAAGGCAGAGGCTGCCCGCCCCAGATCAAAGGACTTTATCCCTATTTTTGAGTTCTTTTGCAGTTTAATTTAGTTCTCTTCTTCTTTTACGTTAGAACACAGTCCTGTGAAGACTATCTTCACAGCTTTTCTAGTGCTTAAAGGTTTAGAACCCTAACACCTGGATCAGAGCAGGTTTAGATCAAACCCTAAATTTATCAAAAAAAAAAAAATTCTAATGGGTTAAAATTATACAGAGAATCTGAAGCTAGTAAACGATGGTATTACTGATATGTCTACAAACATTGATAACCTAATTACTACTTTGGAAAAACAACAAGTTCAAGCTGATGAGAGGAAAAATACCAAGGTTGTTGAACAACGTCAACAGAGAGAAGAAGAACGAGTTGATCGTAAGCAGGAAACAACTGAGAACAACGCCGTTCTAGCGAAACTATTACTACCAGTATGACTACAGCTTTAACGAATTCTCTCAGCACTCAGCTTACACAAACTACAACAACTATCAACAATCAACTAACCGCTTCTCTTTGTTCTGTTTTTGCTGAATTCTTGCCTCAATTGAACACCAATAATGGCGGTGTTAATGGTCATCAAACTCCTCCTCCACCTCCACCCCCACCCCTTGGTGGAAATGGTCATACTAATATTGGTGCTGCCAGAGCCAATACAATCAACCTTAAATTCCCCACCTTTGATGGAGAGGATCCTGATGGGTGGATTTTAATGCCGATCAGTACTTCAATGTACGTAAAACAGCATCAGAAGACGAAACTGCAAAACCACATTGCTTGGCTACACTGGGGTGCAAAAAATTATGTGTAGACCCTGAATATATGAGAATTGTTAGAGGTCGAGCCTTGGTATAATCAGTGATACACATAGTATTAGGAAACGTAGAACCCAAAAGTGAGTTAAGAGATATAGTTGGGGTTGATTCCAAAACAACAAGATCGTCACTTACTTGTTGTTCTTCAGTGTTATGCTCAATTTCAGTGATGCCTTCAGAAGAATGAGGATCCATCTCTAAAAGCAAGAAGCCTGACTTATTAGGATAAATATGTCCAGATTTAAAAGGTGCATCATAGTTGAAACAAAGACCTTTCTCACGTTTTTCTTTCATCTCTTCCCATGTTAATTTCTTATAGCCAGGAGGCAGATTGACCTTCTTGATTGGAGTATTCGAAGTTGAGGCTTCAGTTCTAAGTGGAGGGGGGACGATAAGGTTGTTTTGCTAGAACCTTATTAACTGATGCATAAGCCTCTTCTTGATGAATTGTCTTTGTAAAGTCTTCATTCAAAGTTAAAGGCGCAAGTAGCTTAACCACACTATCAATGTGAGGTTTGAGAGATCGAATAAAGCAGCTGATCAAGTAGTCCTCTAAAAAGTCAATAAAATTTAACAATTTCTCAAAAGCAGGTATGTGTTCACTTGATTAATTATACTGATAGCCAGACGAGCATCAACAAACTTCTCAGGCGCAAAACGGGCACGAATATGCGCACAGAACTCTAACCAGGTGAAAATTGTGAGTACTGTGCATAGTCACACTAGCTTTCCAAAATTCGGTTGACTAGGTGCTAGGATCGGTTCCCCACATATATATGGTATCTAACTTGTACTTGATGCGCATGTCCATAGGATCGGTTCCCTTTTGCCTAAAAACGTGTTGCACATGTCCATAGAATCGGTTCCCCTTTCTGCTAAAAACTTGCTGCACCTAATACAAGGATCGATTCCCCTTTCTGCTAAAAACTTGTTGCACCTCATACAAGGATTGATTCCCCTTTGTGATACGTTGCACCTCTTACTAAGATCGAGTCCCCTTTACCCAGAGTCGGTTATACCAATAACACAAAATCGATCATACCATCTCAGGTGATTACTTAAGATCGTTTTCACTAATAAAAGTCATACCAATACAAAAGTCAGGCCTTTGTGAATAGTTTTACCAAGAACATAAACAAGTCATCAGCGGTTATACTAATCACACATATTGGTAGTTCAAAAGATATGCAATGAATAACAATACCAATAATTCCTGGAGATTTCTCTTTCGATTCACAAAACAAGTTCATGAATTTACTTCCTTAAAACAAATGTAAAGCATTGTTTCCTAGGATGAAATCTTCACTGTATACCCATATATAATCACAGTAGCACTCAAACGATTATGTCATGTCTTATCTACAAAGTTTAATGGTTAAGTAATAAACTTCGTATTGCATTCCTTAATACTATGTCTAACTAATTATAATGATTCATGCTTCGCTGTTTTGTTTTCAATATGCACGACTTGAAACATACGTTAGAAAATGAAACAGTTCAAGTCAAATATCACTAACCTCAAGTGGAAGGATGATGTTGTCGTCGTAGCTCCTTGCTTCTTAACTTCTTCAAGTCTTTGCAATACTTGTAATGTTTCATATCCTAATATTTTCAAGCTAACCTATACGAAGTTAACTCTAGTACATAATCAAGCGACTCTTAAATGAGTTTTGGCTCACTAAAATACGATAACAAAACTAGACATACCAACACTTGGTGGGTTCAACCGATAATAAAAAAGTATTCAGTACAAATCTCTTAAAGTTCAAGAAGTATTTGTCTTAGTGTCTCGGCTCTAACCGAGACGAACAGAGATCCGAGATTGCCTACATTGTTGACAAGAAAATGGCCAAACTTTGAAATTTCTCAGCAATCATCATAAATTTGTATAACAAGGTCTACAATGGACAAACTTTGAACTTCCTCGACCATCATCATAGAACTGTGCGATCTATCTTAAAACTTCCACATAGACTATTAGATCGACTTTGTACTTCCCCCGATATCATCATAGTATTCTGCAATCTTCAAAACATAGTTAACGCCTAACAGATTTACACTCCGTTTACCCGACCCAGGTTATGCATTTTTCCACTAGCACGTTTCATACACATTGCGGAAAACGCTAGAAGCATCCGACGCAAGGTGCCTTGGCAGTGTTTCTCCGGCATTAGGATATGCACAAAACCTAGGATTTTTACCATAGGGGATCCCGTTTTCTTTAGGCCTAGACTAGATGCAATCATCTTCGGAGGTATCTGTTATGAACCATCTAAATTTTCATGTTTCTTTCACTTCCCATGAATAAGATGCAATTATGGCTAGAGTGCCTTAATTTTATATCGGGGAACATTTCAAGTTTAAATAATATAATTTCAACAAATTTAAACAAAAAAGAAGAAAGTAAACGCTTGAAATTAATAGGAACAAGAGCACTGTCTGGAAAAAAAACTTTTTAAAGGTCTACTGAGAAGGATAATGGTGTTAACCCGTTGGATGGTTTCGATAAGTTTGATGCAGACACAGATAATGAGAATTGGATTAATGGGGAGGTTAAGGTGTCTGCTTCTTTGATGGAGGCAGATGCTGGTACTTCTATGAAGTCTACTGATTTTTTTCTTCTAATCAGATTGTTTGAATTCAAATGGATCATAAAAATAACAATTAGAAACGCAATCAGGAGAAATGGAGCTTCAATTGTAACAATTCAGGAGACGAAAATAGAAGTAATTGAGGAGTCTACTATCAGAAGTTTATGGGGAAATAATGGGTGTGATTCTATTTATCTTCCTTCTGAAGGTAGGTCTGGTGGTATTTTAGTAATGTGGAATCCTTATGTGGTAGTGATGGAAGACAATTTGTTGGGTGCTTTCTCTGTTTGTATTAAATTTCGCAATGTCAAGATAATTTTGTTTGGATTTTCACTCTGGTTTATGAGGCTTCTGATCCTGCTGATTATTGTTAATTTTGGCAAGAATTACAGTATATCAGATTGTTATTGACTGAAACTTGGCTTTTAGGGGGTGATTGGAATGGTATTTTGTATCAAGCTGAAAGGAATAGACTAGGGGGGTGTAACACCCCGAGTTCCGGACCAGGGTCAAACCCATATGGGGATCCGAACTCGAAGCATTACGGGTCGGGAAGAGACTTAAAAATTTATTTTTATGCTAAACATAATTAAATCTTTATATACATGAGTTGATTCATATGAATTTAATAAACATCTTTAACAACATTTCAGTTAAGATTTACGTTTCAAGCAATAAAATAAAACAAGTCAATCCCTAAGATACTCATTCCTAGCTTTCGTTGCGCCACTCTGATAAATCTACAAGGATGTCAATTGGGGTGAGATGACAGCTCAATAGAATGCACCCCTATTCTCTAAAGATGCGGAAACAAAATCATTTTATTAAGGAATAACATACAATAATAAATATAGTGCAACTTCAACGAATGTATTCAACCAACAACATTACCTCACAAATATTATATTCACTAAATCATCTAATTCATTTGTTCAACCGTGAATTCAAAATACCACCATTGTTTCTAACAAATCATTTAATTAAGATTTCAAATAAGACTTCACGATAACACATCAACAAATCATCCAATTTATTTATTAAATCGTGAGTCCATAATACCAATATTATTGTCAACAATTCATCCATTTAGGATTCAACACACAAATTAACATCATCAATAATGTTTCCAACAATGCATCCTTTTAAGTTTCTAAACATGAGTTACATATCAATATTGTCACCAACAAACCATGAGTTTATAATACCAAAAATAATTATCAACAAGTAATTCACCAATGATTCAACACATCTATTCACGTATTAATATCGTCACAGAGAAACCATGAGTTCACGGTACGAAAATCTTGGTTCATACAACCACCTATCGTTTATCGAAATGGACAACCACCATCGATGGTCAGGAACAAAAGTTCATATGGGGACCATACACATATGATCTCGGGGATCATTACCCGTTTAATTCACGGTAATAAAATCTTGGTTCGTACATCCACCTATCCTTTATCGGCACGGACAGCCGCCATCGATAGTCGGGAAACACAAGTTCCCATGGGGATCGTTACCCATTTAACTCTCGGGGATTATTACCCACCGTTAGCATGAAAAATGTTCCATATAACGGTAAAAAATAAAATCATTTCATTTTATAAATAATTCTCAAAAACGACACAAGCAACCATGGCTTAACAAGATGAATCTCTCTCAAAAATTTATGCAAACAAATTAAACTACAACCATATTACATTATATGTTCCATGATAACAACTTTATCTGATCATATTCAAATTTTATAAGGACATTCTTGACACATTCGTATATTACATATCTAAAATTCACACCAAAACAACGGTTCAAATAAAAGATATTTGTTTATATGATCATTCTAAAAACTGGGCAGATAACATCATATTAGAAAAATATTCACAGTAAATTCATATTATTCTCAAATCAACAAAGCAAAATGAAATATAATATGTTTATCTACAGCTTTTGTTAAGACCTAAAATCATTTTAACATCATTAAAACTGCCTAAGAACATCAAAACTGCATCAACACAAAACTGTCCAGAAAATTCAGAAACTATCACCCAAATTCAAACAAACTTTCAACGGTGAATATACGGTGGATTATTCTCAAATTTTAAATATTGGTACCCAATCATGTTATTTACCAATAATAAAAGGTTGATCATCAATCGGATACATAAAATTAAATAGACAAATTTCAGAACCCTAATGATAAAAGAATAAACAAAATTGAAGTTAAAGTATTACGAAGAAACACAAAGAGAAAAGGGATTAAACATTCTACCGTTTATTAGCTATAATCTCCTCTAAGTTCTCCATAGGATTCTTCTCTAAAAACCTAGATTCATATCCTTCTCTTTCTCTCTAGCCTTTTGTTCTCTAACTTGTATATTTCCTTTTTCTAAACCTTTTGTGATAAAAACCTTAATAATACTAATATTAATAATGATATCTAATATTTATATTTCTTTTAACTGCCTTTTCATTTCCTATTCATTTTATTTACTTAATAAAATATATTAGGTGACTCTATTTCCATCCCAACTTCTAGTCTTTTCTAGTCCAAACAACCAAGCTAGGCTAAGGCAAATGAAACTACCTAAACCACATGGTTAGCTAACTCGGGCAAACCCGAACCAAAATAGTAGATAAAAATATTGGTGTTAGTTGGGATACAATTAAGGACGGGTTGCTTGTGCTCGGGTGGGAGAGTATGCTAGGCCGATGAGCTAGATACCGGTCACACAAGAGACAAGGAATGTCTACATTATACCGAGGCCTTTTCAGCACATTTGGCTCCAGAAATGGCATAAAACTCTATAGTTAAGCATGCTCGGGCGGGAGTAATCCTGGGATGGGTGACCTCCCGGGAAGTTGCTACAGGATTACCGCAGTGATGCCCGTTGAAAACCCCACACTGCCGGAGAACCGTAGTGGCTAAGTGGGGACAATATCGGTGGAGGTATGTGTCATTACTAATGGTATCAGAGGCGACGAATGTTCACCTGCCGAGGGTGGGATGTACGTTGTACGGGCTTGTTCCAGGTGCTTCTCATGAGGGGCAAGGGAACGTCAGAGATATGAGCTTGTATATATATTCCGGAGCCGAGGACGGCTCCAATTTAAGGTGGTGGTATTATAATACCCCGATTTCGGCAGTGGTTCGCCGATGGAATGGAATATAGGTAATGGTTTTTCCTTTCCTAACGCTGAGGCCTTTTCAGCACAATTGGCTCCAGAGTTGGCAGAAAACTCTGCGGTTAAGCGTGTTTTGGCGGGAGTAATACAGGGATGAGTGACCATCCGGGAAGTTTCTGCTGGATTACCACAGCGATGCCCGTTGAAAATCCCACACTGCCGGATGACCACAGTGGCTAAGTGGGGACAGTATCGGTGGAGGGACGGGTCATTACAGGGTGTGTGAGAGGAAAGAAGCTATTCATAAGGTTTATCAATTATAATAATTTAATGGATATCCCTATATCAGGAGGTTGTTATACTTGGAAAAACTCACAAAATCCACCTACTTTGGTGATCTTTGGTGAGACCAAGGAAGTCAATTTCGGATTGTCTCGGTCGACACCGAGATACTGGTACAACTTTGTCTCGGGAAAATTCCGTTTTAAAATCTCGGTAAAATCTCGGTTTCATATTTATATCCTCGTATCGATAATCACTTAAAAGAAACATAGTATTAGTAAATCTGGTTGTTCACCTTCCTCATCATCAACACCAAATAATAATTTTAGCTCAAGAAATTCAAACACAACAACAAGCAATAATACTAGTAAGTGAATTATTCTTTTTAATTTTTGTACGTGAGATTAGTCCACTCAATTTAAAAAGAAAAATAAATCTGGCCAAGACAAATCAATTCCGACAGAAAAACGCGTTTCCGGCCGAAATTTTCGCAAAGATTTCGTCCGACCGAAATTAACAAAATCGTGTCTTCTTGGACCGAAATCCGGAATTTCGCCGACATTTCGGCCGAAATGACCGAAATCGACTACATAGGGTGAGACTTGATAGGTTTGTATTCAGTATGGAGTGGGAAGAGAAGTGTATTTCTTTGGTGCAATACAAGTTGAAAAGACCAATTTCTGATCATGCTCCTATTATACTCAACTGTAATGCTGGTACTCATTTTAAGCCTCATTTCAGATGGGTAGACAAACGTTTAGGTCTTTGCAAGTTGAGGTAGATAAGCTGGAAGGACTTATAGAAGTGTATGATAGCTTAGAAGAGATTAACACTCTGAATGAGGAAGATTATGTTTCTAGGAAAGTAACTAGGATTAATCATAAAGTATCTTGTCTAAATCTGTCGAGAAAATGGTTTTCTAGGGCAGTGGTTGATGGATGGGGAGAGGAATTCAAAAAAAAAAATCACAAGACTGCTTCATATAATCAAAATGTTAATGGTATAAATTCTTTGCTAGTGGAGGGGGTAATGAGTCATGATAAAGATGTAATCAATGCGGAGGCTAAAAGGTTTTATATGGAAGTATTCAAGGAGGATGTGCAAGTTAGACCTATTTTTGATGGTCTTGTTTTACCAAGTATGGATGTGCAACAAGCTATTATGCTGGAGAAACTTATTCTATAGGAGGAGGTAAAGAATGTGATATGGAATTTTGGCAAAAACAAATCTCCAGGACTGATGAGTATACTATGGAGTTTTTCAAAGTTGTGTGGGATATTATTAAGACAGATTTAATGGCAGTAATGAAGGAATTTGAGCAAACTGGAAATATTGATTGGAGATTGAATTGTACAAATATTATTTTGATTCCTAAATGTGATGGGGCAGTGTCATTGAACAATTTCAGGCCTATTAGTTTAATTGGAGGTGTGTACAAAATTATCTCTAAATTGTTGGTAGACAGATTAAAACAAGTGCTTCCTTTTATTATCTCAGAGTTCCAAGGCGCCTTTGTGGATAGTAGGTGAATAGCAGATGAAATTCTTATTGCTTGTGAGTTGATTGATGCTAGGGATAGGGAGGGAAATCCTGTTTTAATTTAGTGGTGAAAGTTGATCTTGAGAAGGCATTTGACATTATTAGTTGGTCATGTTTAGATTATACACTTAAAAGATTTGGTTTGGTAACTGATAAAGGAATTGGATCAAATGGTTTGTATCTAATTCCAGATTTTCCATGGAAATCAATGGGTCTGCTTCATCTTTGTTCAGAAGTGGTAAAGGTATAAAGCAAGGTAATACAATATCTCATTTTCTGTTTAGTATGGTTGTGGAAGTGTTATCTGTTATGATAAAAAAAAACAGCTGCAATGAACTTAACTAAGGGTTTTAAACCTTCTGTTAGTGGTGGTGATATAAATCATCCCCAGTTTGCAAATGATCTTATTGTTTTTCTATATGATGATTGTGATCAGATGATTAATCTCAAAAATGTGTTGTGCGCCTTTGAGAGAGTCTCTGGTCTCAAGGTGAATTTCAAGAAAAGTGTTGTGGCTGCAGTGGGGAATGCTTCAAATGCTGAAGAGTGTGATATTCTTTTAGGTTGTTCCATAACTACTTTTCCTTTGAAGTATCTTGGCATACCTTTAGTGAATAAATCTAAGGCAGTGAGTTTCTGGAAAGTGATTATTCAAAGATTTCAGAAGATATTGTGTGTGTGGCAGAGGAGTTATTTATCTAAGGGAGGTAGGTTGATGCTAATCAAATATGTGTTGTTTTCTCTTCCTATCTATTATCTTTCATTATTTCAGATGCCAGCTTTAGTTGAAAGACAATTAGAAAAGATAATGAGGATGTTTCTTTGGGGTTCTTCTAATAACAAGCAAAAAAAAAGAGTAGGGTTAGCTGGAAAAGTTGTAGGTTAACAAAGGAAGGTGGTGGTGTGGGTATTAAAAAGTTGAGGAGAATGAATAGGGCTTTGCATGCAAAATGGATTTGGAGGTATGGTAATGAGAATCATGCTCTCTGGAGGAAGATTGTACATTCCAAGTTTGGGGGTAACTGTGATGCTTTCTTTCCAAATCCTACAAATAAATCTGTTGGGAAGAGTCTTTGGGCAGGACATCTTAAGTGCAGTTAAGAAGAGAGACATAATACTACCTTGCAGGTTAATTCTGGAAGGACTCATGGATGAATGGAAGGGATTTAAAGTCTTTGTTTCCTTCATTGTTCAAGATTAGTAGATTGGAGGATGCCACTATCCAACAATGTTTAAGCAGTGGAGATGGAGTAAATTGAATTTAGATTTTTTAAGACAACTCAAAGACAGAGAGGTGGAAGAAGTTTCTCATCTTATTAATCTTATCTCTAATGTCATTACTGGTACAGGTGAAGATGACAGAGTTTGGCAGCAAGAGAGGGAACCTTTTTCTGTTTCAGGTTGTTACAAAGTTATGGAAGATGATGGTTTAATCCCTTTTCCCTATAAGAGTCTCTGGAATCCAAAAATATCTCAGAAAATGATATTTTTTGTCTGGACTTTGTGCTACAATGCTGCTCCAACACTGGATACTTACAAGAACTCAATTCTTGTGAATGGGTGTTTGCTTTGTAAAAAAACAGGTGAGTCCAATCACCATATTTTTTTACACTGTGAAACTACAAGAGATGTATGGTTGCTTTATAACCTTAATTAGGTTTTTCAAGAAACAGTGAGACAAAACATTTGGGAGTGGAACGGGAAAAAACATCAGCATTAGGAGGAAAATTTGGGATATCATCCCATTTGCAATTTGGTGGGCGATATCATCCCATTTACAATTTGGTGGGCTATGTGGACAGAGAGAATGCGAGGTTCTTTAATGGGAAATACAAGACTTTGGAAGAGATAAAGAACAGTGTGAAGATGTTTATCTGTAATTGGTGCACAGGTACAAGGATTTTCCAAGGAGTGTCTATTGAAATGGTTTTATGATAACTGGGAGGATGTAATGAGTAAGTTTGAGCTTTGTTTTGTTGTTTTGGGTTTTGGTTTATGTTTTTTGTTTCAAGTACTTTATGATGTACTTTGTACTGGTACTGCTCAATTCTTTACCATCTTGGTCATGAATTGATTTTAATATATTGTCCCTTTTTGAGTAAAAAAAAAAAAAGCAAACAAACCTTTATCTTAACACTCATCTCCGGGTAGTTAATTTTTTTTAACACCTTTAGATAAACATAAAAATACGTTTAAATAAAACTAATGACGTGAAGGTGCATCCGAATGTGTAGTTAAGACTTTCTTTAACAGCTTTATATTTAGTATTTGATCCCTGGAACCTAACTACCAGAGAGAAATGTAGGTCTAAAATTTTATGTGTCACGAGAAAAAAATAATTTCACTCATGGATAGAAGACTAAGCCACGTGAAGATAAAATTCATTGTCAAAAAAAAAGAAATAAAATCCTACGTCGTCGGGAAAAAAAATCGGCATCGTCAAGATAAAAAATAAGTAAGAAGTGCTTCAGCTAACCAAATAGATCTTTATAATCATTCGACATTGCACACAAATTATGTATAATTATCATATATAGCCCATAATAATAAGATTATCATTAAACCCCTAAATCAACATCAACAAATACAAAACAAAAAAGGTAAATAAGTTTATTATCTAATCAAATTTATGTAAGATATTTGACATAATTAATGTTTTTTTAAGAATAATCGACACCCTCAATAAATTTTAGTATAATCATGATTAAGAAAAAAAAATCATCTTATAGATTTTTTCTTTTTATAGATTATGTGTAAGGAGTTTTAGGGGAATGGTCCTAGGAAAAGAATTAAAACCTTAGTTAATTACATTTTGATTGATGTTGTTGTGGAATTTCTTTGAGGGAACAATTAGAATATACACCATCAATTTTGATGAAATCATGATTAAGAAAATTATTCTAGAGAAAATAAGAATTAGAGTTTATATATAATTGTTCAATTTTTTCAATTTGTGAGAATACTAAAAGAACAATTATAATTAATTTAAGTATGATTAAGAAAAAAGTTAGGGTTAAAAAACTAAGACTTGTTTGGTTTTTCATTTTAACTTAAACCTTTTGTGCTATGGTTAATAAAGTATAGGCTACATTTAAGAGAATCCAATATAATAACGCTCTAATCTATCTTGTTATGAAATTTCATGAAGTTGTTAATTGTTTAGACCGAAAAAAAAATCTGATTTTCATTCGTGCATAGATGGATACAAGAGACAATCTTGTGACTTCAACTTTTTGAGTTTAGGTAGCTAATAGAAGAAGCTCTCTGAAAATCGTTGACTGAATTTTCATGTAGGAGGATGTATCACCAAATCTCATCTTTATTAAACATTCACGTTGAGGAATAATTTGTCTTCTTCTTTATCTTCTTGATTCTCCCACATAAAAAGCAAGACTTAACTGAAACTAAGCTTTCAAAATAGTTCAGTAAAAAATTTGAGAAGTTTATGGAATCCCCTAATTCTCTAGCACTTTGTTGTTTTGGTCATATAAAACACGCATAAAACCTTCCCATAATAAAACCTCACCAAAGGACCACATAACCTTTGAGGAAGACTGAACTTTATAATGTAATCATGGGTAATGATATAAAGTTTAGTCCAAGATTCGCGAAACCCATACTCCTGCATCACCAAAACTTCAAACTGAACCTTAACAAACTCCACAAGTACACAAAGGAAACCTTTCGATGCCTCCACAGTTATCATAGGATTTTCAAAAGCTTCTTTAGGTGGTTCCAATTTATTGAATCTCTTTTTGATGATATCTAACGACATGATTACCTTTCTTCCATGCTTTATGACCAACCAGTGTTATAATCCATTGACCAGAAACCCATTTTGTCGGCTAACCGGGACCATATGAATCCTAGTGTAATTTGTTATCCATGAATTGGTTCCTAGAGTGTAGACGTGGACTACACATCTGTTCTTATTATCTCCTAAATATACAATATGAATGACCTTGTAATCACCAATCTTACAATCATAACCAAAAGCATGCATACATGTACTGTCCTTGGTATGCCCTTGTGGTGATTCGGGTATTATTTTGTATTCTTTGGTGGTTAGGTACTTGGGTTCCAAAAAAAAGGAAGTCCCCCACAATGGTTCCTAAAATAAACCAGACCATTACAATAACCCAACAATTCAACATCATCCTTCCAACAGGAAGATACAAGCGGATATTATGTTCTAACAGTATAACTCTTCCATGCGGTGTCGCTATTGCATCATAACATATGGTGTATATTTTGAAAGTTTTTCTTATCCACTCAAGTCCAGTATACAGTATACATGAGATTAGGGTTGTTCTTATGGATAGTAAGATCATGGTGCACCTTAACAAAACTAGGACTAGAAATTGTATGAAACCAAGACTTGCAAACACACTTACATATTAATGTTGTTTTCACCGGCACCCTTGCGAGAATCTCAAAATAGGAACCTTCAGGAACGCTCGATAATGGTGACATCGATGCGTCTTCTATTAGTTTTGGAGAAAAACGTATCTTGGGTTTTCTTAATTAGATATGATCCTGGTACTAAAAAAAAACTATATAAAATCGATGACCGGAGATAAAATTTCAGAAACTTTGGTTTATTAATTAAAATTTTCTCGGTTATTTATTAGAGAGCACGTATATTTATAGTACAAAGGATATGCATAGCAAGGAAATCTAATATATAACGAGGATATCTAGTATACAAGAATAGAAAATGAAAAGACGAGGATACCCAAATATACCTCAATCTAAAACTTTTCCACCTATAAGTCCTTTCTCCGGAAATGTTTATCTATGTACTGAGTCGAGAAAATACAACGAATCGGTTCACACTTTGTGTGATCGTCTATGGATACGAGATCGAGACAATACGACAACAAGATAACTTGTGTGATTGACTATGGATACAAGATCGAGACAATACAACAACGAAGTATGATTACTTGATAATAGGTTCGGACGTAACCAAACACTATAGGTTTGCTATCAAGTAATTAGGAATTAACGTTTGTGTAATTTACTGTAGATTATAATAAGAACAATTATGATTGCGGAAAGTAAAAGTAAATGACACAGCAAGATTTTGTTAACGAGGAAACCACAAATGCATAAAAACTACGGGACCTTTTCCAGAATTGAGTACTCTCAGAATTAAGCCACTATACAAAATCTAAACCAACTTCGTATAGTTGAGACCAAGCAACTGTAATGACCTGTCCCTCCACCGATATTGTCCCCACTTAGCCACTGCGGTTATCCGGCAGTGTGGGGGTTTCAACGGGCATAGCTACGGTAATCCAGCAGAAACTTCTCGGATGGTCACCCATCCCTGGATTACTCCCGCCCGAGCACGCTTAACTGCAGAGTTTTCTGCCAACTCAGGAGCTAATTATGCTGAAAAGGCCTCGGTGATAGGAAAGGACAAACCATTACTTATATTCCATTCGGCCAACCACTGCCGAATATTGGGGTATTACAATACCACCACCTTAAATTGGAGTCGTCCTCGTCTTCGGAATATATATTCAAACCCAGATCTCTGACGTACCCTACCCCCCATGAGAAGCACCTGGACCAATCCCGTCAGCGTACCTTCCCACCCTCGGCAGGTGAACCGCCGTCGGCTCTGATACCATTTGTAATGACCCGTCCCTCTACCAATATTGTCCCCACTTAGCCATTGTGGTTATTCGGAAGTGTGGGTTTTTCAACGGGCATCGCTGCGATAATCCAGCAGAAACTTCCTGGATGGTCACCCACCCCTGGATTACTCCCTCCCGAGCACGATTAACTGCAGAGTTTTTACCAACTCTGGAGCTAATTATGCCGAAAAGGCCTCGGTGGTAGGAAAGGACAAACCATTACTTACATTCCATTCAGACAACCACTTCCGAATATTGGGGTATTTCAGCAACTAAACCTATAGTTCACCTAGTTTCCTCAGTATCCCTGCGCCTCCAACTTGTAATAAGTCACGCACTTGGAACAATTCCTTTGGTTCGTATTCCAAACAGTAAAGGAACAACAAATATGTTCGGTAGCAACTCTTTTCAAACAACGTGATATGAGTTTGATAAAAGGTTCTTCCGTTTATCCCAATAAACTCCGTTGTCGAGTTCCAGATCAATCTATTCAACAACTACCAAAGTAATTGTTTAGACTATGCAATCAATAATAGGATCTGATCAAGATACTAAATACTGATGCCGATCTACGCAACTAATCAATCCAATATATCAAAAGGTAAACCGATTATAGTTGGATCTCCAGCCGATCAAGTTTTGTGCACACTAAAGATTATTAAATAAAATAATAAATCTTCTTTGTCTTCAAATTTTCTTAGATCTTTAATAAACACCTACACACGAACAACTTCAATCTCTTGTGATCATTCACACACAGAACGGAGTCTGTTAACGATGGATTATCACAAGACGTCTTTAGATCTACAAACAGTCTAAAGATCCTCGTCGATACTTCGATCTAGTTTGAGTGAATCTTACATCAGAAGAGAAGATTCTCAAGTATAAACAAACAGGTGCAATCAAAGTTCAACAACCGTTAGTCAATCAAATCAGTCGAAAACTAATAATAAACTGCAATTATCTAGTTTCCCACCAACGGTACTCGTAGAGCTTCTCAATCCCAAAGAAGTCTTTAAAACGAGTGGTCGTAAGAGATTTCGCCTAATTAGGGTACTTTCCTCTCCGGATAGACGGCTCCACAATAACATAAAGAAGTAGTTTTGCTGGCTCTGAATATTAGTTTGCTCGAAATGCAAACTTAGGTATTTATAGACCAAGGAAGTTTGGACACCAAGGAATTTCCAAACCCGAATATTCTCAAAGATATACAATAAATGCCCAATCGGTTTTCATAATTCCTGGAAATGCTCTGTCCACAATAGAAAATCTCTAATTAGTAAATGCACATTACCAATTTTTATTTTCTAAAAATATGCATTTAATTGCTGGAAATTAAAAGCATATAAAACTAAAAACCTTAATTAAAAGATTCTCAATTTATTTCGATCCGGGATTCTCTTTTAGTTATTAAAAAATATCTTTGAACAATAATAGATAAGAATTATTGTACATGTTCAAAGTATGTCGACATTTTTTTCTTTGTAAATCCTTTTTCATATTTACAATCTTGGAACTGATTTGCCACACTTATAAACAAGTTTAGAATTGGTTCATCTGATTTCCAAGAACTATGTGATTGATCAAATATCAAATCAACAATCATGGGTTTAACGGTTCTACCAAACACAAGTTTCGGTTCTACCTCCATGTGGCTACTAGGACCGGTTACAATAGTTTCCAAAACTTTGTTAACTAAGTACCAGGATCGGTTACCACAATCTCATGGTATTACTTGTGACTGGTTTCACAAGTCATAGGATCGGTTACACCAACTACTAAGTCTTGTTAACCTACTACAAGGATCGATTACACATTTTATTGTGGTCGGTCACACCAAGTACTATGACGGTTACCTAATGACTAGGATTAGCCACACCAATTACAAATATCGATCATACCATCTCAGGTGATTACTTAAGATTGGTTTCACTAATAAAAGTCATATCGATACATAAGTCAGGCATTGTGATTAGTTTTACCAAGATATATAAACAAGTTATGAGCGGTTATACTAAACACACATATTGGTAATCCAAAGATTTGCAATGAATAACAATACTAATAAGCCTAACGATTTCCCTTTTGATTCACAAAACAAGTTTATGAATGTACTTCCTTTAAACGAATATAAAACATTGTTTCCTAGGACGAAATCTTTACCATAATTACAATAGCATTCATACGATTATGTTGATGTCTTATATACGAAGTTCAAAATATAGGCGTTATACTTCGTATTATAATTCCTTAATACTATGTCTATCTAGAGTATAATCATTCACAGCTTCGCAGTTATGTTTTCAATATATCACGACTTGAAAGATACGTTAGGAATGACACAGTTCAAGTCAAAATATTATTAACCTCAAGTGGAAGGATGGTGTAGTCGATGTAGCTCTTTACTTCTTCACACTCTTCAAGTCTTCGAGTAATACTTGTATGTCTCATATCCTAATAACTTTCTAGCTAACTTATACGAAGTTGACTCTAGTAAATAATCAAGCGACTCTTTAAATAAGTTTTGGTTCACTAAAATATGACAATCAAACTTGACATACCAACGCTTGGTGGGTTCAACCGAGCAATGCTCTAACAGAATAAATTACGAATGTTATGCACATCACGGAAAATGCTAGAAGCATCCACAATGTTTTTATGGCATCTTACTTAGGATATGCACACCCACCCAATGAGAACTTTTAACATCTATTTTTTCTTTGGAGGTATCTGTTATGAACCATCTAAATTTTCATGTTTTTCTTGGGGTGTACATCGGACCGGGCAGGCCAGCCCAAGACCGATTATAGCACAGGTCGGGTCGGACGGGCTTGTAGTCCTTAATACCCACAGCCCAAGAGATAATTCAAAATTTTAAAGTACATAGGTTTGTTTTTTTGACTTGATGAATAATGATATATCTGTAACTCGCTCAAACGATAGTTCAAGCAATACATATTCATTACTGTGAAATGTAATTCAGAATTTTCTCTAACCCTAATAAATTGTCTAAATATGAAATTTAAGTTCTTTAGAAATTCATCACCCTAATAGAAAACTTTATTCCAGACTATCGACAGTTAGGCAGGTCGGGTAACTAAACAGGCTACCGGGCAGGCTAACAGGCCAGACTCCAATATTCGTACAAAAACCCGGTCCGCACACTTATAATTATCGGGCAGGCCGGGATGTAGGGCACCCATGGGCCCCTTCGGATCCGGGCGGTACATGGAAGGCCGCAGGCTTCCGGACATTCTATACACCCCTAGTTTTTCTCTCTTCCCCCGAATAAGATGCAATAATGGCTAGAATTCCTGAATTTTACATCAGGCACATTTAAGGTTTAAATAATATAACTTCAACAAATGTAATTAAACAAAGAAGAAAGTAAACACTCAAAATCAAAAAGGAACAAGAGCCTTGTCTAGAAAAAAAAAACCTTTATCTTATAACTCAATTCCGGTGGTTAATTTGTCTGGAAAAAAAAAACTTTATCTTAAAACCCTACTTCGGTAGTTGAATTTTTATTTAACACCTTTTGATAAACATAAAAAATACTTTTAAGTATAGTTTTGTATTAAATATATTAGTATGCTTAAATAAAACTAATGATTTGAACCTGCATCCAAAGGTGTAGTTAAGACTTTCTTTAACACCTTCATATTTAGTATTTCATTTCTCGAACCTAACTAGCGGAGAAAAATGTAGGCCTAAAATCTTATGTGTGATGAAGTAAAAAAGAATTTCACCCACGGACAGAAGGCTAAGCTTCGTGAAGATAAAATTCATTGTCAAGAAAAAAGGAAAAAAAATCTTGCATCGTCGAAAAAAGAACAAAAAAATGCATAATAGCTTGTCTAAAATGTAGCCCACACATTTATTAACCATAACACATTTATGTATAATTCGACATAATCTTTATAATCATTCGACATAGCCCACAAAATTATGTATAATTATTATATATAGCCCATAATAATAAGATTATCATTAAATCCCTATATAGAATTGACGGACGAAGATAAAATTCCAGAAACTTTAGCTTACTACCTCGTCCCAAATTAATTGAGCTATTTGGTTTTAAATTTTGTCCCATATATAATTGGGTTATTTCACTAATCAAGGGGATATCTCTAAAACTACCATTTTCATTGATTATTGTTACCATAAGAAATATGTATAATTTCAGCTAGAAAAGCATTGTGATGAATCGGTTGAGTTGAGGAAAGAGAGTGTCTGAGGATCGGGCGATCAACTCAGTCGATTTTTTTTTCTTCTGCTTCATTTATTTCAGGTGATTACAAGATTTCTTTAGGTGGTTTTGGTTTTGTTCTTAATGATTGGCGTTAATTTTTTTAGGGTTTACTCGTATTTATTCTTTTAATCTGTCTGAATCTGGAAAAATGGCGTCAACTATCCAAGGTTCGATAGAAATTTTTTTTGGATCTGAGCAATCTGGATCTATTTTTGAAACTAGAAATAAATCTGGCGATGAGATTAAGGGTAATTAACCTGAAGTTTGCATATCGGATGAAGATATTGATAGTTGTATTGATGAATGAAGATTCGGTTTAATTGGTAGATTGGATTTCCAAAAAATTTCTTTAGAAACCGCTGATAAATCTCTAAAGTCTCAATGGAGATTAAAGGGAAAGTGTCAACTAATTCCTCTGGGTAAGGGACACTTTGTGATTAAACTAGAGAATGTTGAAGATAAAACCCATGTATGGTCAGGGTACTAGGAAGTTGAAACTCAAAGTGTTAAGCTGAGAAATTGGGAACCTAATTTTAAGCCTGCTAATCAAAAATCTTCAACAACTTTTGTATGGTTCCATTTGCCTGGCTTGAGTATTGAATACTGGAAGGAAAATATTCTACTAGATATTGGGAGAGCTCTAGGCAGACCAGTAAAAGTGGATGGTGTTACTCTACAAAGAAAAATTGGCTACTATGAAAGTGTTCTGGTTGAGGTTGATCTCAACAAATCCATTCCAGAGAAGATTTGAGTGAAACAAAATATGGAGGATTCTCTCAAAGAGTTCAAATTCCTAAGGTTCCTAAATTCTGCAACCATTGCAAGGCCATTGGCCATTATGTAGTTGAGTGCAGAATCAAAAAGAAAGAAACAGCTCTAATGGAAAAGTTGCAAGAAACTAAAAATAAAGAAGGGACCAAAAGTAGAAGAAGGAACAAAACCAAGGAAGATACTTATATTCCTATTGGTATTGACATTTGCTTTCCAGAAAAAGAAGATCATCTTGTTGAGAAACTCACATCCACTCCACGACCACAAGTTTTAGAAGAGGGTGAAATTTCATCAAGGAGATTTGAGATATTAAAAGATTTAGAAAATACTATTGAACCTGTGAAGGAGATATCAGTTCTAAATGTAAGTAGAATGCTAGAAGGTTAAAGTTCTTCTATCAACACCGATGCAGTTAAAATATTACCAGCAGTCAAGGAGGTTATTTTGGAAGTTCCCAAAAAATATGAACAACCAAAAGTAATCACTAGAAAGCAGGCAGCCAAAAAAGTTGATAATGGAAGGAAGAGTCCTCCTCTTCCAAAACCTCCACCTAAATGAGAGTGTGTTACTGGAATGTCAGGGGCATAAGGAGACTTAATACCAAAGACAAACTCCATAAAATAGTTAAAAAATTTAGTCCATCTCTTGTTTGGTTAGTGGAACCAAAAGTTAAAGTTTCTTCAAAGTATAAAAAACCACTCAAGTTTGTTGGTATGAAATGTAGCATTATACATAATAGTTTTGATGAGAAAAAAGGTAATATATGGATGTTCTGGAATGCTTCCATTGATGATCCTCAAGTTATTTCTTCTACAAGTCAAGCTATAACAGTCAAGGTGGGAGGAGTTATGATTACTGGTGTGCATGGTGCAAATCTTTCACTTGATAGAAAATTACTATGGAAGGAATTGGAGGTAATAAATGCTTATAATCTTCCATGGTTAATAATTGGGGATTTCAATACAGTTCTAACAATGGATGAAAAAAAAGGAGGAAGATCACCATTAAAACAAGCAATGCTTGACTTCAATAATTGTATTAATTCCTGTGGTTTAATAAGTGCACTAAAAAGTGGCATAGAATTCCAATGGTGTAACAACAGAGCTGGAGCCAAAAGAATCCTTTGCAACTTAGATAGAGTTTTTTATAATGATAAGTGGCTAGAATTATATCCAAACTGGGAATATAAAGTTGGTACTAGAGGATTGTCATTCCAGAGACTTTGAGCAACAGTGATAGACAACTCATGGATACAATTCCTTGTGCATCTGAGATAAAAGCTGTTAGAGAACTGCTCATTCGAACTCGCATGCGTTCCTATCTCAAGCATGTTTGTCAATGTTAGTGATCAAAACTATAAGTCTTGATTTCTAGTCTAATATAACTAAGTCTCGGACTAGGATAGAAAATGTAGTTGAGCTCAAGAACTCCATGGCAATCATCATAGAAGACGAAGAACTACTCAAGGAACTGGTGGAACTTCATCGACTAAAAGGTATGTGGAGACTTGAACTTATCTATCACTCAAAAGTATATCTACTCTATCTCCTATCTTGAGACAAAAGTCGTTTTTCTATATAAACTTTGATTATACACATTTGCTATTTCGAGCCGAGTTTATATCGTCTTTCTATTTCTCGAAATATGTATTGGTAAGCTTTCGCTTTTTCCAAGTTCATCTTTACCTAGTGATGAAAATCATGTTATGTTTTAATCACTTTGAAAATGGCTTTGAGGAAAAATAGTTTGTGAATAAAAACTATATAACGTCCTCTAAGAATGTTTCAATGATTGAAATGAGAGTTTATATTATATATCCATTGTTGGATATAAGCATTGTGTGGCAACAAATATATGTATAAGTCCTTATTCCTTGAACCTAAGTATGCATACTTTGTTGATCAGGAAAACTAGAACAAAAGCTGTGAACTCAGACCGCGAACTGGCGGAGGTTCTCATCCGAGAATATCTGCTTGAGTTTGTGAACTCCTTCCGAGAACTTAAGTCCGCGAACTAAGTGTGCGAACTTAAGTTGGTTATATCTAAAGACGATTATTTGTGAACTTATATTTATATTAAATAAGGAATGCAAATTACAAACCGTGGCTATAAAGTTCATGAATCGATTTGAGTGAATCAAATCGTTTTTGCTTTGCTTGTGTCTTGTGTAGTTACATAAGATTTATACATTTAACAACTCTCTAACTAGTTCATTTGAGTCATTTGAACTAGTTATGGTGAAGAAGAATATGGTTGATATGAAAGTGCTCATATGGCTAACCATTTGGTTAACTACTTTTGAACCAACAAATGTACATGTTTGGGTACGGTTACACAAACCTAAAATCGTGCATTTCATTTGTATGCAACAAACTAAGTTTTCGATCCAACGGTTGAAAGATCTTAGCTTGAATCTAATCAGGTTTTCATATAACGGTGAATATTGAATGCTTTGTTACTAAGCTAACATTGATTGCAAACCCTGATGTGAAAGACTATATAAAGGAGAACTCTAGCAACACAGAAACCTAATCCCCACACCTTACGTGTGATACTAGTTGTATTAGCTAGAGTCGATTCTATTTTAACCTTTGGTTTCTTCTTGTAAACCAGGTTAACAACTTAAAGACTTCATTGGGATTGTGAAGCTAGACCGATACTACTTTCTCATAGTTGTGTGATCTGATCTTGCATATTCTATCCTGTTGAGTACAATCGTAATGATTGGCTTGAGATTAATATCCCCGATATAAAAGTAGTCACAAACATCTTCGTCTCATTGTTTGTGATTCCACAATATCTTCTTTCGCCGCGTCGATTAAGATTATTGTGAGGTGATTGATAATACTAGGATGTTCTTCGGGAATATAAGTCTGGGTTATCAATTGGTTCCTGTTCACCTTGATTTATCAAAAAACGGAACAAAAACTTGTAGGCATTTCTGTGGGAGACAGATTTATCTATTATCGTAGACTTTTGTGTGTGATATAGATTTGTTTATTAAAGTCTTCGACTTTGGGTCGTAGCAACTCTTAGTTGTGAGTGAGATCAGCTAAGGGAATCAAGTGCGTAGTACCCTGCTGGGATCAGAGACGTAAGGAGCGCAACTGTACCTTGGATAAGTGTGAGATTGATTGGGGTTCAACTACAGTCCAGACCGAAGTTAGTGTGTAGTAGGCTAGTGTCTGTAGCAGCTTAATACAGTGCGTGTTCAATCTGGACTAGGTACGGGGGTTTTTCCGCATTTGCGGTTTCCTCGTTAACAAAATTTTGGTATCTGTGTTATTTCTTTTCCGCGTTATATTTTGTTATGTAATTGAAATATCACAGGTTGTGCGTTAGTTCAATCAATTGGAAATCCGACCTTTGGTTGTTGATTGAAATTGATTGATACTTGAACATTGGTCTTTGGTATCGTTCAAGTGATTTCTCTTGTATTCAATTAGACTCGCACATTTCTACTTTCTTGAGTAAGAATTGAATCGAGAAAGAGAGATATAACTCTTTGATATACTTTATTATGATTGAGTCTAGTTGATTCTCTTGAAAGTATATTGGAGTTAGTCCATACAGATTGCTAATCGAAATATTGGGCGTGGTTGTTGTACCCCCGCTTTTTCAATTGGTACCAGAGCAGGCAAACACGTTTAAAGACCTTACAAGTCCGTGTTTGTAGCGATCTAACTCTATGGACAAGAGTACTATCTATGATAAACGCATCGCCAGAAACAAAAAGTTCTGCCTTGTCTAATTCTATTAAAGAGAAAGGTTCCTTATCTCAAATATAGACGAACCTTATTTTCTAACGAGACAGACAAACACTGACATGTGTCATTCTGATTACCCTTCAAAAGAGTCTATCTCTATTAATGAACGGGAAACAACTGAAGAGATAGAATTGATTCTGAATCTTTTTAGAATCCAAGCTGATAGATTTAATCGGTTGAAAAACCATGTCAATGTTCTTTTTGGTGTAGTAAGAGATTTCAAATTCAAAGAAAATACTGAAGATCATTCTTCACGTATGTCTCTTGAGGCTAGCCTCAAAAATGATGCTTTGGAAATTGAGCATCGCTTGAGTAAACTCTCTATTCAAGGATTCTCTAAGCAGCCTAATATACTAACTACTTCTGATGCGACTGAAAACGTTCCAGATCTAGAAGTAAAATCGGAATCCCTTTCAATCAGAAAAGATGTGTTAGTATCCTCTAATCAATGATGCTCTATATCACATGGAATGAAGAAATCTCTTAATGAGATTGTTAAGACTGTACTATCTAATAATTCTTGTGATTAGAAAGTATGTCTCTTCTGTGAGACAAAGAGTTCTGTTAAACAAAAGGGAAACTCTAGGTTGAATAAAAACTCCTTGGTTCAACTTCAACACACCTTAGACTTAATTCTCAAAGGTGTAACTGACATTCGTATGTCTAAACCAATTGGTTTTCGTAATTACCATGTGTATGCTACCAGGAAGGTCAGTTCAATGAGTTCCTCGAGTGCTCAAAATCAGAACAGACTTCTTAATAAACATCTTCTAAGGAAAGATCAAGTCTTTCCTTCTGTTAACAGAAAAGGTAATGTTATCTTAAGTGAGAATAAAATTACAGAAGAAATAAGGAGAAGTGATGATGTTAATGATAATCCGAAGGAAATAATTAAAGGTCATAAAAAAACCATCAACAGGTTGTCTACCCTCTCAAGGCAAAAATCCTCTGGTAAGGACTTAAACTATGTCTCGTATTTTGATGACAGTAAGTTTTATGATAATTTCTCACATCAAAAAGGTTTCCTTCCTAGATATGAAAGGAAAAAGAGACTTGATTGTAAACACAATTCTCTTAATGAGCTCAGAGCTCATACTTGTGCTAATTAATCACAAGGGTTAAAGAACTTACTCATAAAAATCCTGTTGAGTAAGATGTGTTAATAATCAGGTACAATTTTGGAAAAATTGCTTTTGTTTACTTGAGATATTTTCTTATCGTCCATAGTTAAACTATTGTTTGCAGACAAGTGTTGCTCAATTATTGTTTGTATATAAAGTTGCTCCATGTTGTTCTCTTGTCCCTTGAGGAAGTTTTCTTTGCAACTTTGATTCCTGCTACACTTGTGCTCTAAATTTCTTCTCTGAAGTTATGAAGTTTATCGAGCCATTTATGATTTATCATGTAGCAAAAGTTTTTAGTTTTAAATTTTTGGGTCAAGTTGTACTCGAACGGATACCCGTGTTCTGATACGAGTCAACTGTTTGAAAAACGCTAGAATTCCTTCCCTAAGAAATCCTTTAAGTACCCAATCTATTGAGTTACATAAGTCACATACGCATACTCTAGGTTGTTTTCTGGGTTATCAAGAATGACTTCTTCTTCATCTCGCTATGGTGATTTTGCAAGGGGATTTCTTGAGAAAGTTTTTGGTTTCGAGTCCAAGGGAAGGAAGAAAAGAACCCTTGTAGATGAATATCATCATAATGCCTCATGTTACTATGCCTATACTCATGAGGATGTTGAGAAGGGGGATATGATTTCTGATGAAGTGGTTCATGATTTTCTTAAATACTTTAAGGAGTCAAAACTGCAGCTTGTTGATACTCTGAAAAGTCTTGGTGTGTTAAAAACTAAGTTGAAAAAGGTTAACTCTAACCTTGGTCTCATAAAATATCACATCAATGATCTTCTCAAAAAAAATCTCTTCTCTAAAGATGCAATGGATGTTATCAATCACAAGCTCAAAGACCCCAAGATTCGTGAGGTTCCTGACCGTCTATTTGACCTTAGTTCGAGCAAAGGCATAGCACTGGAGTCTGCCTTTTGTTCTTAGCTTGTGGTTTTTAGTTGCCTAGTAAATCTTCTATGTTCTTGTTTTGTTTAGAAGAATAACTAGATTTTGGAATAGCCATTATTGTGATTACACATAGCTATGTCCAACGTTTTCATCTTCATGTTTTTAGGTTTATTTGTTTAAAGTCTAAAATTGTTTGGAAGATGATTTTTGCAGTATTAACCTTTATGGTTTTATATATTGCAATTTGTTATGGTATATGTGTGTTTGCATCCGTGAACTGTGATTGTCCCATATCTTGTCAAAAGTTAAGTCTTTCATATGTCGATATACATGTATTGATAAAAGAATGAATGGACTTTTGACATCACAAAAGTTTGAAGCCCATTATGTCATTATTGATGGAAGATAGGATGAACTTTTTTTGACAAGGATTATGTCTATTGTATGTCATTGTGCGAACAGTGATAAATAGAATGAATCCTTGTATATTCCGCAGTATTGATCTTCCCTGATCCATATTTTATGTATATACTGTGAGGCTCCATAAGTTCTCTTATGTCGAGCATGATCAATTAAATTCATCACTTTTTCTGGTTAATTTGGTTGCATATTTCCGATTAGATTAGTTATGGGTTCTCTTGTGATTAATCTAATTGAGTATTTTTGGATTCAAATTCATATTCGTATGTGATTTGTTATGTCCAAAGAAATCCTTCTTTTCTTTTGAAATTAAGGTCGCTCTTGTTGTTATTTCGGGAATGACATTTTATGGGGGAGGGTTCTTAATTGAACTTGTGCTTAATTGCCAAATCTTTGTGGGGAATGCGGCTGTGGAATATTATAGGGTTTATCTTGTATCTTTATAAACTCCTTGATGAAAGCATTTAGCTTCGGCTTTATTATTGCATCTAAACAAGTTGATATATGATTTCTTTTGGTCATGAAATGTCTCTTTTGGAAATTTCATTAGGTACCCGTTTTCGTACCTTTGCCAATTTTATTGACAAAAAGGGGGAGAATTAATATGTAGTTCACACTACAAATACATATGGTTTAAGAATCATTATGTAAGGGGGAGTGGTTTCCATGTGAGATGGAGTATTGACTAAGGAGGAGCGATACATATCACCATAGTATTGTCGAAGTTGTGATACAATTGAACTTTGATGCTTTGTAATAATACTATGACACTGTATAATAATGATGAGAATACTTTTTTTCTCATTGTTATAGCTACGGATTTTCAACAACGAGATGCTGAACTTACAACCTTTGGGATCATTGGAGTACTTGGAAGTGACGAAGATTTCGAGTAATGTTGAAGATTAGGCATATGGAATAGGATCTACAAAAGTTTATATATTTATTTTTGTATTTCATATGTATTAATAGTTTTGTCGCTAAAATTGACAAAGGGGGAGATTGTTAGAGCACTGCTCGGTCGAACTCGCATGCGTTGCTATCTCAAGCATGTTTGTCAATATTAGTGATCAAAACTATAAGTCTTGATTCCTATTCTACTATAGCTAAGTCTCGGACTAGGATAAAAAGTGTAGTTGAGCTCAAGAACTCTACAACAATCATCATACAAGACGAAGAACTACTCAAGGAACTGGTGGAACTTCATCGACTAAAAGGTATGTGGAGACTTGAACTTATCTATCACTCAAAAGTCTATCTACTCTATCCCTATCTTGAGACAAAGGTCGTTTTGCTATATAGACTTTGATTATACACATTTGTTATTTCGAGCCGAGTTTATCTCGCCTATCTATTCCTCGAAATTTGTGTTGGTAAGCTTTCGCTTTGGCCAAGTTTATCTTACCTAGTAACGAAAGTCATGTTATGTTTCAATCACTTTGAAAATGGCGTTGACGAAAAATAGTTTGTGAATAACAACTATATAACGTCCTCTAAGAATGTTTCAATGATTGAAATGAGAGTTTAGACTACATAACCATTGTTGGATATAAGCATTATGTGGCAACACATATATGTATAAATCCTTATTCCTTGAACCAAATATGCGTACTTTGTTGATCAGGAAAAACGGAACAAGATATGTGAATTCAGTCCGCAAACTCATTCCGCGAACCCAGTACGCGAACTGGCGGAGGTACTCATCCCGAGAATATCTGTTGGAGTTTGTGAACTCCTTCCGGGAACTTAAGTCCGCGAAATTAAGTTGGTTATATCTAAAGATGATTATTTGTGAACCTATATTTATATTAACTAAGAAATGCAAATTGCAAACTGTGGATATAAAGTTCATGAATCGATTCCAGTGAATCAAATCGTTTTTGCTTCGATTGTGTCTTGTGTAGTTATATAAGATTTATACAATTGACCAACTTTCTAACTAGTTCATTTGAGTCATTTGAACTAGTTATGTGAAGAAGAATATGGTTGATATGAAAGTGATCATATGGATAACCATTTGGTTAACTACTGTTGAACTAACAAATGTACATGTTTGGGTACGGTTACACAAACCTAAAATCGTGCATTTCATTTTTGTGTAACAAGCTAAGTTTTTGATCCAATGGTTGAAAGATGTTAGCTTGAATCTAATCAGGTTTTCATCTAACGGTGAATAATAAATGCTTTGTTACTAAGCTAACATTGATTGCAAACCCTGCTTTAAAAGACTATATAAGAGAGAACTCTAGCAAGTGGGAAACCTAATACCCACACCTTACATATGATACTAGTTGTATTAGCTAGAGTCGACTCTCCTTTAACCTTTGGTGTCTTCTTGTAAACCAGGTTAACGACTTAAAGACTTCATTGGGATTGTGAATCCAGACCGATACTACTTTCTCGTAGTTGTGTGATCTGATCTTGCATATTCTATCGTCTTGAGTACAATCGTAACGATTGGCTTGAGATTAATATATACGATAGGCAAGATATAAAAGTAGTCACAAACATCTTCGTCTCATTATTTGTGATTCCACAATATCTTCTTCCGCCGCGTCGATTAAGATTATTGTGAGGTTGATAATACTAGGCTGTTCTTCGGGAATATAAGTCTGGGTTATCAATTGGTTCCTGTTCACCTTGATTTATCAAAAGACGGAACAAAAACTTGGAGGCATTTCTGTGGTAGACAGATTTATCTATTATCGTAGACTTTTGTGTGTGATAGATTTGTTTATTAAAGTCTTCAACTTTGGGTCGTATCAACTCTTTGTTGTGGGTGAGATCAGCTAAGGGAATCAAGTGCATAGTATCCTGCTGGGATCTGAGACGTAAGGAGCACAATTGTACCTTGGATCAGTTTCAGATTGATTGGGGTTCAACTACAATCCAGACCGAAGTTAGTTTGTAGTAGGACAGTGTCTGTAGCGGCTTAATACAGTGTGTGTTCAATCTGGACTAGGTCCCGGGGTATTTCTGCATTTTCGGTTTCCTCGTTAACAAAATTCTGGTGTTTGTGTTATTTCTTTTCCGCATTATATTTTGTTATATAATTGAAATATCACAGGTTGTGTGTTAGTTCAACCAATTGGAAATCCGACCTTTGGTTGTTGAAATTTATTGATACTTAAACATTGGTCTTTGGTACCGTTCAAGTGATTTCTCTTGTATTCAATTAGGCTCGCAGATTTCTATTTGCTTGATTAAGAATTGAATCGAGAAAGAGAGATATAACTCTTTGATATACTTTATTAAGATTGAATCTAGTTGATTCTCTTGAAAGTATATTGGAGTTAGTCCATACAAATTGCTAATCGAGATATTGGGTGTGGTTATTGTACCCCCGCTTTTTCAAAAGCAGCAGTTCAAGATATTGACCCTGATAGCTTCCCTGGCCCGGATGGATTTGTTGGATGGTTTTATAGGAAGTTCTGTAATATTTTAGGTAATGATGTCATTTCAGCCATCCAATACTACTGGAGAAGAGGTTATATTCCCAATGGCTTAAATTCAAATTTTTTGGTCCTAATCTCTAAAGTGAAAAATGCAAAAAAGCCAAACCAATTTAGGCCAATTGGACTCTCTAACTTCTTTTTCAAGATATTCACTAAGATTCTAGCTATGAGAATTAGCAGCATATTGAGTAAAATCATCTCCCCTCAACAAGGTGCATTCATTAAAGGTAGAACCATTCAGGAGCAAATAGTGCTAGCTTCTGAAATGATTAATGAAATGAAAACAACTATAAGAGGTGGTAATGTAGCTATGAAGATAGACATATCTCAAGCCTTTGATTCTCTAAGTTGGGAGTTTCTATTTGAAGTCATGAAAAGAATTGGATTTTCTGAAAGAAGTATAAGGTGGTTCAAGATCTTATTCTCATCTGCAAGAATCTCTGTACTAGTCAATGTAGGACCAGAAGGATAAATCTCAGTGAGTAGAGGACTCAGAGAAGGAGATCCAATATCTCCAATTTTATTCATAATAGCAGAAGATGTTCTCAGTAATGCTATCTCTAAACTGTTGATGGAAAACAAATTTTCTCCAATGGTAAACAGAAATGGGATCTGTCCGACACCTATCTTCTTTGCAGATGATATGTTTTTATTCTGCAATGGAGATCTTAGAAACATAAGAAGATTAATGAAGACTTTGGATAACTACCAAAAATCCTCAGGTCAAATGATTAGTGCTGCCAAAAGCAAAATATTTGTAGATGAAACTTCATTGTCTAGGAAAGAAATAATTGCAAGAGAATGTGATATGAACTTTCTACTTTTCCTGACAGATATCTGGGAGTTATATTATTCACAGGCAGAGTTAAAACTAATCACATATGGAGTGTTGTGGAGCAAATACAGGGATATCTTGCAGGATGGAAGGGTAAAATTCTGGCCTTCCAAAAAAGAATTGTCTTCATCAAAACAACGTTGAGTAGTATCCCAGTCTACAATATGTCAATATATAGATGTCCAAGAAGGTTTATAGCTGAATGTGAAAGGATCATTAGAAATTTCTTTTGGACAGGAGATCCAAATACTAGAAGAGTTGTCACTATTAAATGGGACAAAGTTTGTTATCCACTAGAAGAAGGAGGATTGGGTATAAGAAGGCTGGAAATCATAAACAGAGCTCTTTTAGTGAAACTATTTGGAAAGTATAGCAAGGAAAGGAGGAATGTGCATTATTCATTCAAGCTAAATTCAAAAAGAAGAATGGTGAGTGTATTTCTTATTACAAACAATTCTCCATATGGCCTGGACTGAAAAGTGTTATGACAGATGTGCAAAATAATTCAAGATGGGTAGTGGGAGATGGTTAAGACATTGATCTATGGAATGATGCTTGGATCAAGGAAAAACCACTGAGTCAACTCTTCCCTGACAGTGAATACATAAAGCAACATCAACATCAAAAAGTAAGCTCAATCTTAATAAATGGTGAGTGGAAAATTCCAGCTGAAATGTGATACTTCTTTGATGCTTAGGACTTACCTATAGTGGATGGCCCAAAAGACAGAAGAATATGGAGTTGTACAATTTCAGGTAACTTCAGTGTTGCTTCTGCTGTTCACAGTATAAGGTGTGAATTCCCCATTAGTAATGATCTCAAACAAATTTGGAATGATGGAGTACACCCTACAGTAGCAAGAGATGTGTGGAAAATTGCAAGAGAAATATGTGCCACTGATGATAAATTGAAGAAAAAAGGTAGACACGTAGCCTCCAGATGTTATATGTGTTTACAATGTGAAGAAATTCTAGATCATATTTTATGGGAATGTGAATTTAGTACCATTCTCTGGTGCTGGATTGGTAACATCTTTAGATTCATAAATCCAAGTTCCTTCCATGACATTTTAGGTCTAGCAAAACATAAAAGCTCTGTGATCAAGGAACTGTGGTTAATAGCAGCATTTACTACATTGAAGGAAATCTGGTTTCATAGAAACAGTCTGGTATTTGATGAGGAAGTGGAAGATATAGAAGTCATAAAAAGAAAAATTATTTTTCTTACAGGGGAATGTGAATTTAGACTGAAGGGTTTCATGAAAAATGAAGAGTATGATCTCCATATATTAAGCTTCTTTGGGATCAAATACAGACAGACCTACAATGTCAAAGTAAAAGAGATTTTCTTTACATTACCATCAGCTCCAAATATTCTTATCAGTTGTGATGGAGCATCAAAAGTCAACCAGGATCTGCAGGTTATGGTTTCATTGCAAGAAATCATTTGGGTACATTCTTAATAGCAATGGCAGGGGGTCTTGGAGTAGCTACCAATTTTCATGCACAGATAATGGTTGTGGTGTGTGCAGGAGAGTGTGCTGTACAGAACAATCATTTACAGGTTTGTTTTAACACTGATTCACATGCTGCAGTATCGGCAATACAAAGTAATAATCTTCCATGGCATGTAGTCACCAGATGGAACTTGGTATGTGCTAAACTACTGAACTATGAGATAGGGCACAATTGCAGGGAAGTCGATTATAATGCAAACAAGCTTGCAAAGGAAGGGAGTGGTCTAAATAAAAACAGTGAAGATTTACAATAACAGTTCCATTTTTATACTACAATCTCCCTCTCAGTTATATTATAGATTCTATTGATTCAAAATAATCTGGTTGTGACGCCTTTAGGCTTTTGTAATCATTTTGCTCTGATAATTGATTAACAAAATTTTGATTTAGCAAAAAAAATAATGTATAATTTGATAGTCATGTTTATATTCGTTACGTAGATGTTTTAAAATGTTTTTCAACGGTATATAACGTTTACAAAAAAACATGGCATAATTTAAGAGATAAATCATTTTACTAGTTGTTAATCTTAAGGATATAATTATAAAAAATGCTTAAATATACTCTCCTTTTCTCCTTGCCCTAAGAATTGTGCAAACTACAACTATCACAATTAATTTGCGACGGAGGGAGTATTCATTAAACTTTTATCGGTGATTTATTAGAGAGAACATATATTTGTAGTACAGAAGATTTTCATAGCAAGGAAATCTAATATACAAGAGTTGAAAAAATTACGGAAGGCTAGAAGCATCCGCAATGTTTCTACTGCGTCTTGCTTAGTATATGCACAATGCACAGTTGCACACCCACCCAGGGAGAGCTACCTGTTATGAACCATCTAAATTTCCATGTTTTTCTCTCTTCACCCAAATAAGATGCAATGATGGCAGTGCCTGAATTTTATATCGGGAACACTTCAGGTTTAAATAATATAACTTCAACAAATTTAAACAAAAAAAGAAGAAAGAAAACGCTTGAAATTAGAAGGAACAAGAGCGTTGTACGAAAAAAAAAGTAAAGATTCCTGCTATATAATACCTACACAAAAGAAATAAAATGCCGATCGAAGTGGCACCAAGCTCCCTGAAATAGCTTACCACGAGTCCCTCTTCATCGCACTTCAAGTCATTTACCTTATCTTCCAGAAATCATCACCCCCACTTTTATCCCTTGAATTCCAAATCCCCACTGGAACCCATCTATTAGGACTAGAGCTCAATTATGTTTTCTGTAGCTGTAAATCCGATTAACCAATTGAATTTCCAACCTCTCCGTCACTTGATTAATCCTTCTTCGCAGCAGCTTGTTTTGCACCGACAGCAAAAAATTCTTGAATGACTTCCAAAGGCATGCCCTTGGTTTCAGGAACCTTTAGGAAAACAAATACCCATGATATCAAGCAGACAACTGCATAGATACCAAAAACTCCAGCAAGTCCAATGGAGTTGAGCATCACAGGGAGTGAATATGTGACTATGATGTCCCCGGTCCAAAACACTAGCGCACAGATTGCAATGCAAAGACCACGTACTCGGGTAGGAAAGATCTCCGAGCAGAGGATGTTAGGAATTGGCCCAAAACCCATGACAAAGGTACAGAAGTAGACTATAACACTGACAGTTGAAATTGCAGCATGGACCACAGAGCCCATGTGAACAACATTACCGAGGACTAGTACAATGAGAGATACTATCAAAATAGGGATGGTAGTCAGCAACAACGACCTGCAACAACAGGGAAGAACACCAAAATAGATGAAAACTGAAACTTCATAAAGGACCAATAATATAATCGAACGTTAGAAAAGAATTTATGTACAAAGGCACAGATGGTAAATGTCAACGTAAAAAGAACTGCTAACAGGTAAACCAACATCGAAGCAATTCAGAAATGCCTCCAGCATAAAGTAACAGAAAAGAAAAAGATAAAAGATAGAAAATGATTACCTTCTACCCGAAATATCCATGAGCCTCATGGCAACAGCAATACAAGGAAGCATCAACAAAGTTGTGACAGCACTAATAAGGAGAGATGAAGAAGTTGAACTGATGCCCAAGTTTGAAAGCAGAACTCCTACACCTGCTTGTTCAAGAATCTGAGGCGTATAGTAGAGAACGCCATTTATGCCAGAAAACTATATTCAAGAAAATTAAGCTAATTAGGTATATAACATGTACAACAATCATAAGTATATCACTGCTAAAAGATCTCAAACTTCTTTATGCTGCTTTGAAAATCAAAAACACATAAAGACCCATACTCAAAGTGAATAGATGATGGTAAGTAGCTTTTCAGCTGTTTCGAATTTGTACCTGCTGAAGTATTTGAATCCCAATCCCAACAACCAATGCATGCTTGACTCCAGGTTCCAAGAGATCCCGCCACCTTGGTCCACTTGCAGCAGTTTCAGATGGATGAACCATAGCTGGTCCCACAGGATGTTGCTCCATAAGCTCCTTCGAATAAAGAGCCGGCTGGCTCACTAGAGCAGCAGCCTGGATAAACTCACTTTCATCAGGGATTTCACCACCAGGTACCGAAACGATAGACCCACGTCGAGATGCAGCAACTCCCTCCTGGTGCAAATATATTCTCTTAAATCCTCCTTCTTTCTTTCCATCTAGCCCTTCTCTTTCTGACCATTTCCAGGCCAGCTGCCAACCGCCACCTATACCCATACTGGTAGTGTCCCCGGCATTCCCTTGCATGAGACTACTATTTCTTCTCATACTTAAGATACTTCCATGAGAAGCAGGTGGTACCATGTCTTTATCCATGCTCGTTGTTTGACGTGACATCAATGGGGTTTGCAAATTATCATCAGAATCACCTCCTGCATTGTCAGATGTATAATCCTCACCATCCCTCTGTAAGCTCTCTTCATCCCACTCTTCTTCTTTAGCATGAGGTTCAGCCACACTGAACATGCTGCCAAAATTAGGGAAAATCATGCTTCCACTTTCAGGGAACTTCTCATGGACACTACCAAATAGGGTTACAAGAGGGTCCATAAGAGGCACATTACTCTGGCTCAGCATGCTTCCATGGCGAGAAGCAATGCCAAGAGCACTCTGCCCAGTGACAGGTCGGGCGACCCAGGAGAGTCCTGCTTCAGGTCCATATAGTTTGATGTCGCCGTTATCAGCATCTGGGTCTTGTTCATCAGTGAGATCATTCCCTGGACCTATTATGTACTCTTCTAGAGATGTTTCACCACCAACTCCAAGACCTTCAACCAGCAAAGCCATCTCACCTGCAAATAAACTAGAGCTTTTAAAAGGTGTTCATACAAGTCTTCGTGTATCAGGCTACCAAAATAGCCTAAATTAATAGATTCACTACTTCCTTTTTATAAAATAAGATGTACATTTTTGTGTATTCTCCGGTGCCATAAAATAAATTCTGATTATGTATAAGTTAGTCCGCTAAAGACACCCAAACAAGATCTCTGATAAAGTTCATTCAACTAGGAGAAGTTTTGACTAAGAATTTGTATCTCGCTAAGACCAAATATTATCCGGTCAACACCTAAATGATAAAATCTTAAGAATAATGCATCCTGCAGTTAAAGATAAACTTAATACAATTATTTAATGGGGATACAACGTCAGATTAACAACTTCTGAACTCTGATCCAAGCCAGTGAACCCATGGATGCATTACACAACTAGACTAATAGATGGCAGTGATGCTCTGGTATGTGACAGTTGATATTGATCACCGAGAATACAAACTCAACATAACTACTCCTAGAGATCCCAAATGCACTATGTATATGTGTTATGATTATTCAAGTGTTCATGGTCTTGAAACTGAACACAATTATTTAATGGGGATATAACGTGTCGAGATTAGCTACTTCTGAATTCTGATTCAAGCCAGTGGACCCATGGATGCATTCAACCACTGGACTACTATACGGCAGTGATGCTCTGGTATGTGGCAGTTGATATTGATCCTTGACAATACTAGATCAACTGAACTACTACGAGAGATCCCAAATGCACTATGCATATGTGTTAAAACTACTCATGTATGTTCAACTACTCATGTATGTTCATGGCCTTGAAGACCGATTTGGGATTAATCAAAATAATGGATTGACCAGGAGACTCTTGTATATGTATGTCATACGTGGAATCCCCCAAGCAAACAATCAAGTCTCCATGTGGGATATTTAAGTATGAAGTGCCATCATTGGCAGTGATCGGACGTTTTATAAAGTAAATCATAGGAACAGCACTTGAGCACAAACCTGATACGTCTTCCCTTCCACGCAATCGCTGCAAAACCTTCTTTGCCTCAGCCATTCTCCCTTTACTTACAAGCCAACGTGGAGACTCCGGCAAGAAAAACACTGTCAATGCGAGATAGAAAAGAGAGGGTATGGACAAAACTCCAAGCATCAACCTCCAATTAGGTGAATCCATCAACGACATCCCAAAAACCATGCAGTACGAAAAGAACATTCCTCCAGAACCAGTGAATTGTGGAAGAGTATTCAATAAACCCCTTATTTCTGGTGGAGCTGTTTCGGATATATAAACAGGAACAAGCGTAACTGATAGACCAATTCCAAACCCATCCAAAAGTCTTGCCAAAAGAAGGATGTAGACATTTGGAGACCACAACATAACAAGTCCACTAACAAAGTACAGAACTGAAGAAATTATCATCATAGGACGACGACCCAGCGAATCTGAGATTGGGCCAGAGCATGTTGTGATAGCTGTTGCTCCAATTAGCGACATAGCTACAATTAGCCCTTCCATAGTTGGCTGACTATCCAATTGGAATTCCTTCTTTATGTAAAGAACAGCTCCTGTAGAGGACAAAATAATGTGTCAAGCAAATGAAATCTAAAAATCAGTAGAAAACCCAAGGCATCAAAAGAATCTCGCGAAATAGGGTGAAGAAAAATTGATTTAACTGATACAAAAGTGCAATCTCGGCTATTAACCTCTGAAAGATGGTTATTTAGTAATCTATGCTGCTCAAAGATAACTCCCAAACCAAACTAATATATATTCAGTAGCAAATTACCTGCAATTGTAGCATTATCCCATCCTTGTAACAAGTTACCAACTGCAGCAGCAATAGCGACAAGCACAGCTCCACTCATCTTTCCTCGCGATAATTAGCACTCAGAATTCTTATTATCTTAACCTGCCAAATCAAATGAACCTGACATCAGATCAGATACCCAATATTACTTTCTAAGAAAAAACCATGCTCTATCACTAGGATCAATCAAGTAATCGAATCATAATACAAGATCATCACAAGAAAAATTAAACGGGCAGCATAAAGATAAAACCTTTTAGAGATGGGATCAAGCACCTCTGAAGAACTAGATTAGTCAGTCAGAGAAGTTCCAAAAGACAGTGAAATTTAACACAAAAATAAGAGACAGCCATAACCCCCAAAGGCCAAAACTAAGAAGAAAGAAACAGAAAGCGGAATATACAATACAAGTAGCGATGATGTCCTGCTTCGATTCACACAGAAATCGATACAACAACAAGCTGGCTCTTTAACGGGATCTTCAAATATAGACAAAAATTTAATGGAAAATAATAATGTAATCTCAATTCAATGCAGAAAAAGAAAAATACTTAATAAAAAGAAAACCATAGAGAAAAAAACAGAGCCAAGGCGTTTTTTATGACCTATCACTACGAGAGACACAACTTTACTTACGTAAGCTTTTCCTGATCTTCGCTTCACTTGACGCTTTGCAGTTTCAAGCTTTTCTGCAAAGCTTTGATAATTTCTCTATTAACCTGACAGAATCAAAACTTTTTAATTTGAGTATCTCCACTCCTCTTTTACACTCTGAAAACTTACTCGAATTTTTCTGGAAACTTTTGAATTTCCTTAATTTTGTATTAAAAATTAAATGCTAGATTAAATTGAGAAATAATTCATAGATCTCTATTTTCCATTTCAAGATACACTCTCGTAATCTCTCCAATGGAAAGATATAGACAACCCTCCTGCCTGGTTATCTTCCTCCTTGTAAACTCCGATTTTTCTCTAACACAAAAAATTATTATCGATCCTCTAGGAATATTACTACTCTTCGAAACATTAAAATCTTAAGTTTTTCAGCGCTTTATAAACTCCTGGCTGGCTGGCTATGTTTCCAAAACCAGTAAAAAAGACTGATTTTTTTTTTGGTTTTTTTTGAATTATTAGATCTGTGGAAATCGAAATCAAGATCTTTTGAGGTTTTTTTCTTTATTTGTTTTGTTTTGTTGTAAAAATGTAAAACTCTTTGTTATTGACAGGTAATGAAAGAGAAAGAAACAGAACGTCTTACCAGCTCTCAATCAAAAAACTACCATAAGCTACGGAAGAGGAACGTGCGAACTGCTGATCTGTTTCTTCACTTTTTATATGGTCGAAAAAATACAATGAGAAAATATTTATGTCGTAATCATAACCGTATATTACTTATTTAAGATGTTCACCATCGACGGTGATTAACACTAAGGTTTGTTGTTTTATTCTTATTTACGGTGGGTCCTTATTTAAGTGTCTTTATTTACTAAAAAGGACTGAGAATGTCGTTAAAAGGTCCAGAATTTGGAATATAAAAGGATCTTTTCTTTTTTGAATCGACGAGAGGCAATAATGTTTTGGTACTATTCCGACGCATCATTAATAATAAGCATTAGCAGTTTCATGTAACTTTTTACTTTACATGGACCATACATACCTTACCAACTAATTTGTAATCATTGTCTTTTCTATTCCCACTAACATGAGTACTTTATATCATCATCACTGTGATTAGCCCTACAAAACACACATTTATATGTCGATGATCATGGTTGTATACATCGACCTGAGTAACCGAAATCTTTCACCACAACAGGTTGGACAGATAGAAATGGAGGACGACAATACGCGTGGAAGAGGTGGGTTTCAGGTATGTAGACTAACAACCCTTCCCTTTATTTTCTATAAATTTTTTTACAACTCAATCAGCGAACACGTAAAGGTAATCCTGCAGGTTGTGAATGTGGGGAATCCCTTTGTAGCGCTGTTGTTGGCAAGATTGTGAAGGGGAAGACACCCCGTAACTTCTGCAACCGGGACATGGTGCAAATATATCCGCATTAATGGTCGAGAATTCGTAATCCCTTTAACACGGTGACTACTTTCCATCTGGTCCAAAAACTAAAACAATAACGACGCGGGTAGCGTCAAGTATTCTTGCTTGCCGTAGTGCAAGTTGTGCGAGGTTCGGACAGGCCGGCGTAAAACCTATGTTCTATTTTTAGGAGATATTTTCTAGTCGACCCGGTACTTGCTACTGGAAAAGACTTTGGATTTGGATCATGGTTGTATAGCCTGTTTCATAAACCAAGCCGAAGTCACTGTAATGCAGTGGTAAAGTTATTGAACAATGATACTAGTGATTTGAGTTCGAAACTCGCCAATATAAATAAGTTCGATACTCGCCCGCATCAAATTCTTTACCGGTCAGAGAGGGAAAAAGAAAATCCTACTTTGCAGAATACGGACCATCAGCATTGCGTTGTATGGACTATCGGCATTACGTTGTATCAAACCAGTACTGCTAAGTGGGTAACTATGTTTAACAGGAAGCGAGTCGGAACCACCTAAGTTGAAGCACTCAATTTCTTCTTTTTGTCGGGATTTTTAGAGGAGCATTTTGAACCGTTAATACATTTTGGGGCCCGCATAATTCTGAGAGTCATCATGTGCATCAAACAACGCAGAATAGTAACTTTCTCGGACTAAATTAGGTAGACACGATATTTATCACCGAAGTGGCTGGCGTATCAAAGTGGAAAACAATGTAACGGTTTTCTTTTCTCGAAAACACGTGGCTTCTTCTTTTTCCGGTAATCATCTACCTGTCAAACTTTGCTTCGATGATGTACAACTAGATACGGGTGGTGCTGCCCATGCCTGTTTTAGTGAGCAGTCATCATACAAGAGTTCATCTCTAGAATTTAACACGTGTCCCTTTCCTGGGTTTTACCAGCCAAGAGATTTGTGATGGCAATGGGCGGGCATGGGTCATGGCAGCAATCCCGATCACTGTCCGTTCACGAAACAAAAATCTATGTGCGTGCCATTTTCCATAAGAATAGGACCAAGACCAATTTTAAGATATTTTATTTTATTTATTTTTATTTTTATTTTTATTTTTCTTGGACAATCAAAATTTCAATTCATTCAAATCAAAACAGTGATTACATGTTCGCTTACAAAAATAACAAAAACATTATAATAAAAGATAATCAAGACCCTAATACAAATAAGGACATCAATTACAACTAGATCGCGAAGAGAAAGAGCAATAAACTGTAAAGATATCCATTTTTTTCTTATGTATAAGGGAGAGATGATGGTATATCTGAAAATGATTTCTGACCACTTAATCAGATTGTAGTCTTCTTCGATAAGAGATGCTCCTAAAATAAAAGAGTAATTTGCTCATGAATTTGTCGATCCACACAAACACAGATGCTGATTGAAAGCGACGTAGTGATGAACCGTCGATGTTTTTAAATTGAGATAAGTAAGCCACGTGAAAAGCGGGGGTCTAACAACCACACCCAATATTTCGCTTAGCAATCTGTATGGACTAACTCATAAACACTTACTAGAGAATCAACTAGACAGACAGACTCAATCTAGGTAAAACTATCTCAAGGAGTTAATATCTCTCTCTTGTTTTGATTTACTCTAGCTAATAGAAATCAACGAGTCTTTAATCAAACATAAGGAATAACTTGGATGGTACCAAAGACCAATATCCAAGGATCAATCAATGACAATCAACAACCAAAGGTTGGATTACTCTAATTGATGATCTGACACACAACCTGTATTATTTCAATTATATAACAAATATCATGCGGAAAAGAAATAACACAGTCACCAGAAGTTTTGTTAACGAGGAAACCTCAAATGCAGAAAAACCCCGGAACCTAGTCCAGATTGAATACACACTGTATTAAGCCGCTACAGACACTAGCCTACTCCAAGCTAACTTCGTATTGGACTGTAGTTGAACCCCAATCAGTCTCCCACTGATCCAAGGTATAGTTGCACCCCTACGCCTCTGATCCCAGCAAGATACTATGCACTTGATTCCCTTAGCTGATCTCACCCACAACTAAGAGTTGCTACGATCCAAAATCTCAGGCTTTGACAATAAACAAATCTGTCTCACACAGACAAGTCTATCAAAGGATCAATCTGTCTCCCACAGAAAAACCCTGAAGTTTTTGTTTCTTCTTTTGATATAAAATCAAGGTGAACATAAACCAATTGATAATCCGGTCTTATATCCCGAAGAACATCCTAGATTAATCAATCACCTCACAACAATCTTAATGGTATGGTAGCGAAACAAGATGTTGCGGAATAACAAACAATGAGACGAAGATGTTTGTGATTACTTTTTATATCTTGCCTATCGTAGAGGTTAATCTCAAGCCAATCAATCTGATTGTACTCGTACGATAGAAGATGCAAGATCAGATCACACAACTACGATAAAAGTAGTATCGGTCTGGCTTCACAATCCCAATGAAGTCTTTAAGTCGTTAACCTGGTTTTATAAGAAGAAAAAAAAAGGTTAGAGGAGAAACGACTCTAGCACGCAAACTAGTATCAAACGTGAGGTGTGGGGATTAGTTTTGCACAAGGCTAGATGTCTCCTTTATATAGTCTTTCAAATCATGGTTTCGCCTTGCTCACAAAGCAAACACTATCCACCGTTAGATGAAAACCTGATTTATATTCAAGCTAATATATCTCAACCGTTAGATCGAAAGCTTAGCTTGTTATACACAAATGAAGTGCACGCTTCTAGGTTTGTTAACCGTACCCAAACGTGTGAAATGTTGGTTCAACAATAGTCAACCAAAAGGTTAGCCATTTGAGCATTTCGTACCAACCATTTTTTTCTTCACCATAACTAGTTCAAATGACTCATATGAACCAGTTAGTTTGTTTTTCAATTGCAAGGAAATCTCATGTACTACACAAGACACAATTGAAGCAAAGATGATTTGATTCACATGAATCGGTTCATGAACTTTATAGCCACGGTTTTCAAAAGCATTCCTTAGTCTTTATAAGTTTGAGTTCAGAAATCATCTTCAGATATATAACCTTTTTCAAGTTCGCAGACTAGGTTTGTGGACTTAAGGTACTGGATAGAGTTTACAAACTCCAGCAGAAATTCTCGGGTTTGAGAACTTCGCCGGTTCGCGGACTGGGTTCGCGGACTTGGCTTACGCAAGCATTTTGTTAACTCAGCAGAAATTCTCGGGTTTGAGAACTTCGGCAGTTTGCGGACTTGGCTACTAGCCATTCTTCCAGTACAGGACTTATGCACATATGTGTTTCCACAACATACTTATGTCCATCATTGGTTATGTTATCTAAACTCTCATTACAATCATTGAAACATTCTTAGATAACGTTATATAGTTTTTACACTATTTATCGTCAAAGCAATTTCCAAGATGACTGAAACATATCATGACTTTCGTGACTAGGTAAAGAAAAAAATGGTCAAAGCGAAACGCTTACCAACACATATTTTGAGATATAGATAGGCGAGGTATACTCGGCCCGAAATACCAAATGTGTATAATCTAAGTCTATATATATAGCATACGACTTTTGTCTCAAGAAGTATGAGATATAATAGATAAACTTTTGAGTGACATATAAGTTCAACTCTTCACATACCTTTTTGTTGAGAAGTTCCACCGGTTCTTTAAGTAGTTCTTTCACTTGTATGATGAATCGCCATGAATTCCTTGAGCTCAACTACACTTACTATCCTAGTCCGAGACTTAGCTATAATAGACTAGAAATCAAGACTTATAGTTTTGATCACTAACATTGACAAACATGCTTGAGATAGCAACGCATGCGAGTTCGACCGAGCAGTGCTCTAAAAATCTCCCCCTTTGTCAATTTTAGTGACAAAACTATCAATACATATGAAATACAAAAAAGATAATGAAACTTTAGTAGCTCCTATTCCACATGTCTAATCTTCAACATTCCTTGAAATCTTCGTCCTTCCAAGTACTCCAATGATCCCAAAGGTTGTAAGTTTAGCATCACCGTTGTTGAAGATCCGTAGCTATAACAATGAGAAAGCATTGGTCTCGATCATTGTTATACAATGTCATAGTATTATTACACAGTATCAAAGTCCAATTGTATCACAACTTTAACAATAATACTACGGTGATATGTATCACTCCCCCTTAGTCAATACTCCATCTCACATGGAAACCACTCCCCCTTACATAATGATCCGAAAACCATATGTATTTGTAGTGTGAACTACATATTAATTCTCCCCCTTTTTGTCAATAAAATTGTCAAAGGTACAAGAACGGGAACATAATGAAATTTTCGTAAGAGACATTTCATGACTAAAAGAAAACAATACACATCATCTTATTTAGATGCAATCATATAGCCGAAGCTAATAGCATTCATCAAGGAGTTTAAAGATACAAGATAACCCCTCTAAAATTCCACAGCCGCATACCCCTCAAGATATGACCATTAAGCACAAGTTCAAAAGAACTCTCCCCCATTAGATGTCATTCCCAAGGAAACAACAAGAGCGACCGTAATTTTGAAAGAAAAGAAGGATTTTTAATAGACACCAAAAACCATGAGAATGATTTTCTATATCCAAAAACTCAATCAAATTAATCACAAGTAAACCTATGATTAATTTAATCGAAATACGCAATCAAATTAAATACACAAGGTGATCAACTTAATTGATTATGCTCAACATAAGTAAACTTACGGAACATATGACTAACATAACCATTAGAAAATGCTTAGGATAGCCTTTCATATACTCAACACAAGGAAACTTGTGGAATATATGAATACTCAACTAGACTAATTACAAGAGAACCCATAATTAATCTAATTGGAATACACAATTAAACTAATCATAAAAGTAATCAATTTAATTGACATTTATTTTGCTCGACATAAGAAAACTTACGGAGCAATAACTAAATAACCAAACAGGATGATTAATTTAGTTTACAAATGCTCAACATAAAATACCTTACGGAACAACCAACAAAGCTAATCAAAAATTAATCAACTTGGTTGTATCGTGCTCAACATAAGACACATTACGGAGCCTCACAGTAATACATAAAATGTGGATCATGGATGATCAATACTGCTGAATACACAAGGATTCATTCTATCTTCTATCACTATTTGCATAACGACAATAATAGGCATAATCCTTGAAAACAAAAGATTTTAACCTATCTTCCATCAAAGAATTTACAATATAGGCTTAACTTTTGTATATGTAAAAAGTCTATTCATCCTTAAATCAATACATGAATACCGATCGTGAACGACTTTACTTTTGACAAAATATGGGACAACATAGTTCACGGACGTAAACACCAATATCCCATAACAAATTGCAATATAACAAATCATAAAGATTAAATACTGCAAACCTTCATCCTCCAGATATTTTTAGAATTTAATACCAATAAACCTAAAAAAAGAACAAGAAGATGAAAATAATAACTATGTGTAGTCACAATCATTGCTATTCAAAGCACTAGTTATTCTTCCAACTAAATCAAAAAGAAGACATACTAGGCAACAAACAAACTTCTATGATGCAATTCACTTACTTTGAAAATTCTTCTCATATTCCATATATTCATCAAGCTCATCTTCGATTAGATCAATCCTAGATTCAAGATTATCCACCTTTTCTTCAAGTCTATTGGAGGAAGCTTCGAGTTCACTTTTCAGGGCACGCACTTGATCCAAGACAAGATTCATGGTTAAAGAGACTTATCAAATTGTGAGACTGAAGGATTCTCATCAGACGATGAGATACGCTTGTCATGACACATCTCGTTATCGGAATAATCAACACGAATCTTCTTAGAGGGAAACAGAACAGTCCATACGTCACCTTCTTTGCTTGAAAGACTAGAGGAGGACATGATAGAGAAGATAAATGAAATGATCATCTAGAAGAGGAGAAACTTCATTTTAATGAAGATGAAGAATTTCCTAAAACGACCTTTTACCAAACCCTAACAGAATTAGGTTATCACCAGAAAAAGTCCTTTAAAGAGTCAGAAACCGTACATGAACAATAACGGTACAAAAGGAGAATAAACAAAAGCCAAATACTCCTAGAGAATTAACAGACACATTCCAACACAACCCTCTTGAAAATCATGATTCTTGCCTAAGAGGGATAGATGAAAGAATCATGAATAACCAGATTACAAATCATAATCATTCCAATCCAACATAGGACTGGGATATATATCATGAAGGGAGGAATTATTTGTTAATCCAAGTTTTTGCTTATTCTTTAGAAAAGAAGAGTTATGCACATCATTCTTTTCCCTTTTAATCACAGTTTTGAAGAACTTGATTGTTGATTTGCGCCAATCCTGCACCGTTTTAGAAATCACCTTTTTTGGGAAAAAGGATTTCATAGGAGATTTCTTCTTCTTCTTCTGCACACAGCGTTTAGCATAGCAGGATTGCTTTTGATCATTCATGCTAAGATGATCCTGATTTTTGCACAAGGAAACCGAGATTTTTGGTAGCATCTTGTGTTTTTCTATATCACCCTTGTTGTCAAGATGACTGGAGAGTGATACATAATTGGGTGACATTTGCTGACACGGCTTACGAGACACATTCAGAGTTATTAGATATGCCGTATAAGAATCACGATTGTGATTTTCAGCAAAGAGATTAAGAGAACAATCACGGATTTCATCCTCAGGAAAATAATCAAGAGTATTCATCCATGCTTTAGTTATCTTATTCACCTTAGTATCTGGACCATTGGAAGTATGCACACTTTTACAACACACGAGACCAGTTCCGCTAGTACAATTTTTCTGAACTCTCTTATCCCCCTTTTTGATTGATTGAACCTCTTTTTGAGACTTTCTTTTACTTCGTCTAAGAATTTTCTTAAGCTGTTGTATAAACCGAGACAACGTAGAAATAAAGCATTCTCATTTTTCTTATCAATCAATTTAGGACGGTGAGATTTTCCATCAGGAGTAGTAACATGATTGCTAGACACGTGATGTTTATCTCTTGATTTAAGTTTGAGATCGAAAATTTTAAGCTTCCCAACAAGCGTATTTTGCGAAAGGGTATCAAGGTTATTTCGCTCAACGATGGCATGTTTTTTAGATTCGTATTTAGATGGCAGCGATCTGAGAATCTTCATCACAATTTCCCTTTTAGGAATAGTCCTACCCAATGCACAGGATGCATTAACAATTTCAGACATTTTGTGATAAAATTCATCAAATGACTATTCTTCTGCCATATGAAGGTTTTCCCATTCGGAGTTAAGGTTTTGAAACCTAGCTTCCTTTTCGCAGGTGTTACCTTCAAATACAGTTTCTAAAATATCTCAATCATATTTAGACGTGGAGCATGAAGCCACATGATTTCGAAGATCTGGGGTGATGACATTCAAACCGCCGGAGTTTTGCTTTGCAGCAAGTGACTCAGCAGCAATATATGTACCGATGTTTTTAGGCATGGTAGCATTTTCAACTATAACGACGAGAACCTCGTAGCCATTAACAACATAAACCCATGATTGGAAATCACGCGATTGAAGAAAAGTACGCACAACAATTTTCCACCATAGGTAGTTTGAGCCATCGAAGACTAGTGGTACGTTTATTGAGATAACACAACTGTCCATAGAGTCAGATCGCTACAACCGCAGACTTGTAAGGTCTTGAATGTGTTTGCATGCTCTGATACCAATTGAAAAAGCGGGGGTCTAACAACCACACCCAATATTTCGCTTAACAATCTGTATGGACTAACTCCGAAACACTTACTAGAGAATCAACTAGACAGTCAGACTCAATCTAGGTAAAAGTATCTCAAGGAGTTAATATCTCTCTCTTGTTTTGATTTACTCTAGCTAATAGAAATCAACGAGTCTTTAATCAAACACAAGAAATAACTTGGATGGTAACAAAGACCAATATCCAAGGATCAATCAGTGACAATCAACAATCAAAGATTGGATTACTCTAATTGATGATCTAACACACAACCTGTATTATTTCAATTGTATAACAAATATAATGCGGAAAAGAAATAACACATACACCAGAAGTTTTGTTAAAGAGGAAACCTTAAATGCAGAAAAACCCCGGGACCTAGTCCAGAATGAATACACAATGTATTAAGACGCTACAGACACTATCCCACTCCAAGCTAACTTAGGACTGGACTGTAGTTGAACCCCAATCAGTCTCCCACTGATCCAAGGTACAGTTGCACCCCTACGCCTCTGATCCCAGCAGGATACTACGTACTTGATTCCCTTAGCTGATCTCACCCACAACTAAGAGTTGCTACGATCCAAAATCGCAGGCTTTGACAATAAATAAATCTGTCTCACACAGACAAGTCTATCAAAGGATCAATCTGTCTCCCACAGAAAAACCCTAAAGTTTTTGTTTCGACTTTTGATATAAAATCAAGGTGAACATAAACCAATTGATAATCCGGTCTTATATTCCCGAAGAAGAAAACCAAAGGTTACAGGAGAAACGACTCTAGCACGCAAACTAGTAACACACTTGAGGTGTGGGGATTATTTTTGCACAAGGCTAGATGTCTCCTTTATATGGTCTTTCAAATCAGGGTTTCGCCTTGCTCACAAAGCAAACATTATCCACCGTTAGATGAAACCTGATTTATATTCAAGATAATATATCTCAACCGTTAGATCGAAATCTTAGCTTGTTATACACAAATGAAGTGCACGCTTCTAGGTTTGTTAACCGTACCCAAACGTGTGCAATGTTGGTTCAACAATAGTCAATCAAAAGGTTATCCATTTGAGCATTTCATACCAACCATTTTATTCTTCACCATAACTAGTTCAAATGACTCATATGAACTAGTTAGAGAGTTGTTCAATTGCAAGGAAATCTCATGTACTACACAAGACACAATTGAAGCAAAGATGATTTGACTCACATGAATCGTTTCATGAACTTTATAGCCACGGTTTGCAAAAGCATTCTTTAGTCTTTATAAGTTTAAGTTCAAAAATCATCTTCAGATATATAACCTTTCTCAAGTTCGTGGACTTAAGATACTGGATAGAGTTTACAAACTCCAGCAGAAATTCTCAGGTTTGAGAACTTCGCCGGTTCGCGTACTTGGCTCACGCAAGCAGTTTGTTAACTCAGCAGAAATTCTCGGGTTTGACAACTTCGACAGTTCGCGGACTGAGTTCGCGGATTTGGCTACTAGCCATTCTTCCAGTATAGGCTTATGCACATATGTGTTTCCACAACATACTTATGTCTATCATTGGTTATGTAATCTAAACTCTCATTCCAATCATTGAAACATTCTTAGATAACGTTATATAGTTGTTACACTATTTCTCGTCAAAGCAATTTTCAAGATGATTGAAACATATCATGACTTGCGTCACTAGGTAAAGAAAAACATGGTCAAAGCGAAACGCTTACCAACACATATTTTGAGATATAGATAGGCGAGGTATACTCGGCTCGAAATACCAAATGTGTATAATCTAAGTCTATATATATAGCATACGACTTTTGTCTCAAGAAGTAGGAGATAAAATAGATAGACTTTTGAGTGACAGATAAGTTCAAGTCTTCACATAACTTTTTATCGAGAAGTTCCACCGGTTCCTTGAGTAGTTCTTCCACTTGTATGATGAATCGCGATGAAGTCCTTGAGCTCAACTACACTTACTATCCTAGTCTGAGATTTAGCAATAATAGACTATAAATCAAGACTTATAGTTTTGATCACTAACATTGATAAACATTCTTAAGATAGCAACGCATGCGAGTTCGACCGAGCAGTGCTCTAACACCATGAACTAGCCATTAAAATTTAAAGAACTTTCCCCCACAATGACGAAGAAAAATCATCCCAAAACGGCAAAGAAATATGTCAAAAGACACCAAAACGATGTAAAAACATTTTATTCATTACCTACTACCAAAAACTTTGAAAGAAAAAAGAATTCTTGCTCAGATTTTTTTTCCTTTTGAGAAAGGGAGGAGAAAGAGAGAGAAGAGTTATGTAATTGATTACACCTTTAATTAGTGCTAATAGAACAGTCTATTTCCATCCGAGTTACTGTTTTGAAAAAAAATAATCATGTTTTTGTCCTAAATACCCCCTCCGTAGTTGTAATGGTGATGATGATGAAGTGGTGGTGGTGGTGACGACGGTATACCCAAGAGAAGAAGTGGTGAACTCTTTTATGAAATGTGATGTAACGTTCATGAATGCGGATTGAAGTTTTGGTTCCATGTAACGATCTTGAATGCGTTCATCGGAAAATGGCAGCATCAATAACAGCAGAAACAACAATAGGAGCAGCAACAGTAGCGATAACCACCATCCACCACCTTTAACATCCATTAATGGAGTTACATCAACAACAAAACCACCTTCAACATTCATTAATGGAGTTACAAAGCAAATAGAATTTCTGGGATAACCAGGTAATTTACCCATTGACTTAACTCTGATTTATGGGACATGATGTCAGTAACTCTGAAACAAACGGTATAGTGATTATTTTCAAAACAGATTGTAACAGTGTGATGACTTTGTGAACCAGATTATGGAACTATGACTGTTTATGATAGTACTCCAGAGTTCGGGTTTACCAGTAGCAACTCGCATGTGGAATTTCAAATTTCAATTCAAGAACTTTTTTTATAGGCAACTGTTATAGACAAATAAAAAATTTAGGAACTTACAAATTTCCCCTTATCTGTCTGTGGTCACCACATAAAGTAGGCACAAGCCAGACCGGTGGCACTGACCACACCATGTGTGTAACATTAACCTTTGCGCAGTTAGCTAACCTATGATCATTCCCATTGGAAGATCAGTTGATATATACAAAGACATAGACCTAAATTTGGGAATTAGGTTTTTTATATCTTGATACACAAAGTGAGTACGCAGATCTTTCATGAAAGTCTTCTGGTTGATTTGCTTCAGTATAGTTTCAACATCGCTCTCGATAATGATATGATCCTGTTTTTTTTCCGGCAGCAAATTTTAGTGCATCTCTAATGGTGCACACCTTTGCTTCGTCTGCAAAAAAAAACGAGGTAAGTTGCTTGAGCATAGATAAATTCACAATCCGAGTCTCTGATAATAAATCCCAGTCCTCCTTCTTACCAATTTGGATTACAAGCCCCATAAATATTTATTTTAATCCAGTTCCCATCTGGAATAACCCAATGAGAGGAATTTTGATAAGATGTAATTACAACAATTCTGTTTATAATTGATGGTTTATTTGTGTTAATCAACATTGAAATAGCTCTAGCAAGAATTATCGTAGGTTCTTTTGTTTCTTTTTATTATGGACTAACTCATTTCTGCTTTCCCAGATTGACCACATCATACAAGCAGTTTTTGGGAATATGTCAACTCTGGCAGAATAATCTTTGTATGGGTAGATATAAAGCCAAAATCTGATCCACTGGTGAGAGGTAAAGTTCTGAAAACTATTGTTTTGGATATTCATCTTCATCCAAACTCTAGTTATGCTAGTACAAGTTACCAAGGAATGCATAACAGTTTCACTTTTTAATTTGCATCTAGGGCAGCTGAAATCAGAAATTTTAATTTGATTGTGTAGGATTTCCATTACTCGTAAAGCACTTTTTAGAGCTTTCCGTACAAACAACTTTACTATAGCAGGTAACTTATGTTTCCATAAGGTTAGCCAAAGGTCTGAATTAGTCTTATCTCCATTAATACACAAGGCAGTATATGCCGATTTCGTACTGAAGTTACCATATTTTGATGGAACCCACACCCTTCTATCACTAAAGGGTTCAGTACTTAAAGGGATTTGTTCAATCTTCTCTTTTGAAGCTTGATAAAAAAACATCACTTAGTCTGTCCTGGCTTGTATGTATCTGCTACTTGATTATGATATTTGATCTTTTCCCCTCTGCGGATACTTGAATTTCTGCAATTTATTTTATTTTTGAAGTGTATTAATATTTCTTGCAATTAGTGTTTAACTAAAATAATATGTTGTAAGGCATATTCTTGTGCACATGTAAAGCTCTTCATTTTGCCACTTTAGCACCCATTGTGGCAACAAATGTGTCTAAGTGTCAAATATACGACTTAGACATACATGACAGAGTGTCTACCGAGCGATAGAATGTCCATCACTATATGGGCATACGATCGCTCGTTAGTCAGTACATCGCCAACATTAGTCATGTTGTCGCTCGTTGAGTAGATCATCGCTCAGCAGTTCCTCATCCAACGACTATAATTTCTCACTCTATAAATAACCAAGTTCAAACTCATTTGAACTCACAACAGAATTTTTAAATCTCTCTAAAATTTCTCAATATCTCAATCTTCTTCTAATCGAAAACAGGATTAACTAATCATACCTTTTCTATACTTCTTAATTTCTTGCAATATGGATTCACAATCTTAAAGTCAAGGTAAAGGTAAAAAGAACAAAGTTCGGAGTGCAAAATTCAACATCGTAGAAGATGAATGTATTTGTCGTAAATTATGTTTATTTTACCCAAGATTGTATCGATGGTGCACAGCAGCATGGTAAAACCATGTGGGATAACATATTTTTGAGATATCAAGAGCAAACCATGAACATCAATGATCTTGATGCGTCTGGGTTGTCACAGCGCTTCATTACGATCAATAAGGAAGTCGCCTCTTATGTTGTTGCGATAATGCAAGCCAGGGGAGGCCGGGAGAGTGATCTTGTGGATGGTGATGTTGAAAGACACGTTCGTACAGAATGGCAGCGCCAAAATGGCAAAAATTTCCAATTCGAAAGTTGTTATCATATTTTGAAGGTGTTGAACAAATATAATCTAGATATGTAAGCGGCTAATCAACAAGTACCTAAAAGGTCACCATATCTCCTTCAACACCAGATTCTTCACCATTTTCAGCTAGTCTATCAAATCCCACTTCTTCACCAGATATCACGACAAACTCGAATGCCAACTTAGTTCTCAATGATGGTGGTAAAAGAAAATTACTAGGGAGAAATAATGCAAGATTGGCTAGAAAATTAGCTCAAGAAGGAGGGAGCTCTGATGGTTTTAATATGAAGGAGTTTATGGAACATCAAAAGGCCTGATAGTTGAATCTCGGTCCTCAGATCTTCATTTGCATAGTTAGCCCACTCCTTATCACGATGGGTTTCCTGAATTACCATGTTATGGAGAATTACGCAAGTGAGCACAGTCTTGTGCATTTCACGAGGACTTTAACCACGATATGGCCCACAAATGATGCAAACTTCCTCTTCAAAATTCCAAAAGCGCGTCGCACATCCTTCCTCAACACCATTTGGCATTCGTTAAAATGCCGGTATGAATGGCCCATTTCACCGGAAGGGGGATGACAGTAACATTGAACCAAAGTTGGCCATTTTGGATATATACCATCTGTAAGATAATACCCATGAGTGTACTGATGGTCGTTGATTGTAAGACGGACTTGGGGACATATTCCAGGTTCATTTTGTGAACCTGGAAGATCAAAAAAAGCGTGCCATATCCAACAATCATAAGAAGTAATTGCTTCAAGGATAACGGTTGGTTTCGGATAATGACCCTTATATTGACTGGCCCAATAAACTGGATATCCTTGCAATAACCAATGCGTACAATAAAGACTACCCAGCATTCATGGGAATCCCCTATCCTCATTCTCCCTCAAAATTTATCTAACATCTTACTTGGTTGGTTTTTGTAAATATATTGGACAAAAATGATTAATTATACTTCACAAAACAATAAAAGGTAAATGAATAAAATTGTTTTACCCATGCAAAGGTACTCATCGTTCGCAATCGCTAGTTTGCCATAACCTGGAATCATTAAAGCCGAAGTAACTTTTTGTTCAGGATTATGACCTCCAATATTTAGTGCATCAAAATGATAATTAAATTGAGGTTCTACTCGACAAAGATCTTCAATAATATTTTTCACCAGGTGCCGAGGCATGCAGAATCGACCTTGGAAATTTTAATCAGAATATACACAATTAGGAAGAAAATAATCGTGCATCAGTTTATGGTGGTAAAATTCCCTCCCTCGACATGTATATCTTCTTGAGAATACTTCTTTTGCATCTGGAACTCTAGGTATTTGGCCCGAATATACGAGCATCAGAGTGTCGATTAGTTTATTATATTTAGTTTCCTCATCATCAAGTTGTTGCAACCTCCTTTGATGCATTTCTTGTTGTAATCTAAACCGATTCATAATAACATTCCTATCTTCATTGGATCTCGCCATTGATGATTATGAAATTTAAAATTGCGAATACAAATACAAAAATCGGTAAAATATATGTAGAAGTAGGTGTGAGTAATTTGAAGAAGTATAGGGCGCATATATAGGAACTAAAGAAGGGGAACTAGTCGCTATAAAATATTCGTCGAGCGATATAGTGTCAACCGAGCGATGGAAACATGACGCAAACGATACTCATATTGTTGCCAACGCTTTAGTTAATAACTATCGATGAAAACTCTATCGCTTAGTGATTTTCCCATAGTGACGCGCGCAACTCATTTGCACTGTCACCTGATATTCAAACAGGTTTTTTTAACCTTATGCATAAGAATAGGCCTGAACATAAATATTTTTTTTTTTTGCTTAATCATAGAAATTTTATTACCAAAACAAACGAAAGATTTTACAAAGAAAACTGCCTAGACAGGCCTAGTGCAGTAAAAGCAAAATAACAAAATAGAAAGAGAGCTACAAACAAGCCCAATACAAATTAACAGAATCTGAAATAAGTTTGATTTTCCCATTCTAAAGCTCCCAAGAATGAAGGTTTCTCCACATACTCAATCACTTCACCTCTATCCAGACTTGCACCCTTCTTTGCCACTTTATCTGCTGAAAAATTAATTTCTCTGAAGGAATGTCTAAAAGTTATGTTATTCATCCTTGTAATAATTATTTGTCATCTTTTCTCTACCATCCAAGGAATCTTACCTGAGCTAAAAGCCTGCAAAACTGCTTTTGAATCCAGACTGAAACACACATTAAAGAACTGTCTTCTTATAGCCCATTCGCCAGCACTTATTAAAGCCATTACCTCAGCAATGAAATTTGTAGCCACACCAATACCACCTGCTACTTCTCCTAGATATCCACCATTGCAACTCCTCCAAACAAAGCCATAACTTGATTTACCAGGGTTTCCATTAGATTCACCATCACAACATGTGAGGATTTGATTTACTGCTGGAAATCTAAAAATACATTCCTTGACTTCTGAAATTTTCACCTTCACGCCCTTGATACCAAAAGCATTCATGATGTTCATATCATACATAGTCCCCCTGATTTTCCCTTTCATTCTCACACTACTTTCTTTAGTAAACTACATTATCCTCATCTTAAAGTTGACTACATCTGGAACCTCCTCTTTATAACATACTCTATTCCTGGTAAACCATAGTTCAACCATTGTAGTAAATGCACAGATATAGCAAACTTCTTTCACAGCAGTACTCTCCTTCTGAACATATTTCAAAATATCCATGAAGTTACAAGGATTCAAGAACTTAAAAATTCCTCCTAGCTAGTGCCATATTTTTTTTCACTAAAATCACAGTACCACAATATATGCTCCATTGTATCTTGTCCATTTCCACACAGATAACATTTTGAAACAGTTGGGAAACCTTTTTTTCTGTAATTCTCCTCTGTTGCACAAGCTCCCCTGAGAATTTTCCACAAATTTGTTTAAATTTTAGGATGAATTGCATAACTCCATACCTATCTTGACCAAATGAATTTAGGATATTTTTTCCTGATTAGGTGCACTGCACTCTTTACTGAAATTTTTCCAGTCATATCCGGATTCCATATAAGTTTGTCTTCACCCTCAACAATTATTGGTAGTTCCTCTTTTGAAAAGAACAACCACATCTCTGCAGGTATACTCCATTCCCCATTTACAATTAAGTCACTGACTTTCATGTCCTCATGCTGAGAAATGAAAATATTATCAGGGTGAATCTCCTTTAGTGCATCCTATTTGATCCATTTGTCCCTCCATACTGAAATCTCTTTCCCATTTCCAACTATCCATCTACTACCTTCTTGCACTTCATTCATAACCCATTTCTGGCTAGGGCAAATTGAAGATTTCCTATGATATTTTATCCATATACCATTTTTATCCTTGAATTTATCATTCATAAATTGTATCCACTCCTCATCTTCAATCTTCATTTTCCATAATAACTTCATAAGAAGTGCTTTGTTGATGACTTCAAATCTTCTTAATCCCAATCCACCTTCAGTTATCGGAGCACAAATCTCCTCATATTTTACTGTTATGAGCTTCTTCACTGCAGAATCCCCGGACCATAAGAAATTCCTTACTATTTTTTCACATTCTTTGATTACATTTGCAGGCCATTTATACACTGACATGTTATAAACAGGTATACTACATAGCACAGATTTCACCAATGTCAACCTTTCAGAAAATGAAAACATTTTTCCCATCCATCCTGCCAACATCTTATTCATTAATTCAACCAGACCCCATACTTGATGATTCTTAACTCTTCCAGGATTCAAAATTACACCCAGATATTTGTCAGGGAATTCTGACAATTCCATTTGCAAAAAATCAGCTATACTTCTTCTAGCTTTACTTAGTCCACCCACAAAACATTTACTATTTACCTTATTTATTACTTGGCCAGATGCTTTCTGATAATCTGTTAACAATTTCATTAGATTGTCAAGTGATTTCCTTTGTCTATTACAGAATACAAGAATATCATCTGCAAACAACATATGAGAAGGCTGACACCCATTTCTGTTTACCATTGGTAAAATCTTCCCATCATGAATTTGTTTAGATATACTTCTGCTTAACACCTCCTCAGCAATTATAAATAAAATAGGTGACAATGGGTCACCTTGTCTAAGTCCTCTTCCAACTGAAAAGAAGCCACAAGGACCACCATTCACTAATACTGAAATTTTAGCTGATTCAAAAAGTATTCTAAGCCAATTAATCCCCACTTCAGAGAAACCAAAATTCCTTAAAGTTTTGAAAAGCAATTCCCATCTTAATGAATCATAAGCTTGAGTTATATCCAACTTCAAACCAATGTTTCCTCCCATTCTCTTTACATCCAGTTCATTAACTATCTCAGATGCAATGACTATTTTCTCATGAATATTTCTGCCTTTAATAAATGCTCCCTGCTGATAAGATACTAACTTTCCAATCACTCTACCAATTTTTGAAGTTATAATTCTTGTTAATATCTTAAAGCTGAAATTAACAAGTCCTATAGGTTTAAAATGTTTTGCCTTCTTTGCACCTTGAACTTTAGGAAGAAGAAATAGAAAATTAGAGTTCATACCTTTTGGAATAAACATACACCTCCAACAATATTGAATTGCATTTATTAAACCCTGTCCAACAATATTCCATGCAAATCTGTAGAAACTACCAGGAAAGCCGTCAGGTCCTAGAGAACTATCTGCATCCATTCCATACACAACTTCTTTAATTTCAGAATCATAAGGTATTGCATCAAGAAACATGTTGTCTTCATCAGTTATCACCTTAGGGATCACAACAAATAAATCTTCATCATAATTACTTGGTTGATACTCAAACTTTGTTTGAAAATGTTGTACTAGATTATCAGCTATTTGATTTTGATTAACCAATATGTTTCCATTATTATCTTCCATTTCCAAAATATTATTCTGTGCTTGTATGATCTTCATTGAAGTATGAAAGAAAGATGAATTAACTCCCCCCTCCTTGACCCATCTTATTCTTGCTTTAGTTCTCAGAAGTTCATTGTATTGTTGAGCAACTAAATCTTGTTTTCCTCTAGCTGTTATTATCTTATTAAGAAGATCAATATTTTCAGGATCATTATCAGATTGCATTGCTGCTTTCTCTACTTCTTTTTCAACTTTTACCATCTTTATATTTAAATCACCAAAAACCTCCCAATTCCATTTTTTTACCAGCTCTTTGAATCTTCTTAATTTTGCCATGAATACGAATGCAGGATTACCATTTATATGTTCCTCCCAAGAACTTTGAATCATCTTTAAAAATTATGGATGAGAAGTTCACACTTTTTGGTATCTAAAAGGAATATTTTTTGGTTTAGGTACCTCCATTGTATTTCCCATTATAGGTCCATGATCATAAGTCCCTCTGGCACACACCTTGTACTGCCAACTATCAAATTTCTCCAGCTATTTGGCATTAAAGAAATCCTTATCTAAATCACATAAAATTCTCTTCTTACCAACTCTGTTATTGCACCATGAGTATTTAATTCCAGTTCTTGGAGCTTGAATTAGCTCACAATGATTCAAACAATCTCTAAAGTCTTGCATAACAACTCTTAAAGGTTTTCTACCACCCACTTTTTCTTCCTCATTAAGAATTACATTAAAATCCCCAATAGCAAGCCATGGATAGTCCATATCATGTATCTTCACCAATTTTTCCCATAAACTTCTTCTCTCAATTGTTAAACATTTAGCATGAATTCCAGTAACAAGAATTTCTCCAACTTTTACTGTTATTGATTGTGTTGTTTTTCATATTACCTTAGGAGTTGAAATAGAAGAATGCCAGAATAACCAAATATTAGCTTTACCACCATCACTAGCATTGTGTATTAGCATTTGATTCATACCAGGTAGCCTCAAATTCTTAACATACTTTCCAAAACTCTTAATTTTAGGTTCAACTATCCAGAGTAAAGAAGGATTAAATTGTTTCACTAAATTTCTGAGTTTATCTTTGGCTTGTAATCTCTTCAAGCCTCTGATATTCCAGAACACAACTCTCATTTAGAAGATAGTTGAGAAGATCCAGGACTCCTCACACCCTTATTTTGTTTAACTAAATTTCTTGAAGGTTGTTTTCTAGTTGGAGCAATAGGCATAATAACAACATTTTTAACTTTACTGACTTTGCTCACTTCACCATTCTTCTTTTCTATAGTTCCTTTATTCACACTTATATGTTCTTCAACCACATCAACTAAAAGATTAAACTTGCTGGGAGACCCAAGTGCAGTGAAATTTTGTATAGCAGCTCCCCCATTACTCATTTGTGTTTCTAAATTTTCTTCCTCTCTTCCACTTTGAGTAATATTAGTACCCTCCATAATAGGAGGAATACTATTTGCTATATATAGTAGTCTTTCCACTGATAATTCAGGGAATTCACTATTTGAATTGATATCACCAAAACACACATCAGAATTATTTGGATTTCTTCTTATAGGAGGTATAACAGCATCCACAATTTCATTATCACTTAACAGTTCTTCATGAATGGAATTTGAAACATTATGAGTACCATAATTACCTACATTCATTTCTGGAGGAGGTGCACTTGAAGTTGAACAAATATCAAACTCCACTTGTTGTTGTGTCTTCTTAGTTTTTCTCCTCCAGACTTTCTTTGGCACTACAAACTGATTTTCCTCAACCTTGCCACTTTGTTCATTCTCTTTTCTCAGAAGCCTGCATTCAGTAACTAAATGTCCCACAACCTTACAATGATTACAAAAACTTGGTAGTTTAGGAATTTGAACTTCTTGCTCAAAACTACCATATTTTGATTTAACCAGTACATGATGTGGAATTGTATTTGATAAATCCACCTCAACCAGGACACTAGCATAATATCCAATTTCAAGAGTTACTTCATCTACCTTTATTTCTTTTCCAACAGCATCTCCCAAGGACATGAGAATTTTTTCTTTCCAATTTTCAATTGCTTATCCTGGAAAATTTAACCAAACAAAGGTATAATTTGATTTTTGAGCAGCAGGATTGAAATTATGCTCCCAGAACTTTAGTATCAACCTGCCAAAAAACATTCCAAATATATAGCATATCCACTTCATTTTTCAACTTAATAATGAAATAACCTTTTCCCAGAGGAATCATTTGATAACTATTTGTTGTTTTCCATTGTTTCTTCAAAGCCTCAGCAGCATATGCAAACTTCATCTTAACCAAATCCAACCTCCCAATTAAACTATATTTCCATTCTTCAAGACCTTCATCAATATCCTCATCAGGGCTATACACCGATGGAATTACTGGAGGAATTACAGTCTCAACTCTTTTCTCGTTAATTCCAGAAGAAAAGAAACTAAAATGAGTATTATCCATCATCGATCTAGATTGAATCGATTGAAGATTAATTAACATAAAAGAACTACTAGGAGTAATTCATACCAAGAAAATAAGAGAAATTCATCACCAATCACTGAAATTATCTGTTGAATTCAACTGAATTAATGAAGTATTCTTCTCTCAAATCGAAAATTGAAGAAAAAGATTCTCCGAATCATCACCGATCCCGTCACCGAGTTGCTGAGCGAAAATCGGTTCTTTTTCCTTGTGAGAGCCAAAAATGATGATTTAGAATGATGATTTTTAAAAACAATGATTTATAAGTTGCCGACGATATTGATTTTCCAACAAACAGTCACGCACTTGTAAAGCTAGCTAGGATTTGACAGTTAATAGTACACATTTTATTTGTCTTGCTACTAATAATTTGCTGATTTGATATTTGTATTTGTAAGTTAATAGAGCATGGTCATGATTTTATGCATGTGTGCATTTCCTTAATCCCACCAAGTGCACCCTGGCACAGTGGAAGTGTATTCTTTACAGCCTAGAGTCTACACTTAAAAATCAGCTAAAAAAATGTGATGTATGCGCCTTATACTCTTATATAATGCTGTAAAGTTATTGAAAATCAGTCAATAGCATAGAGACTGAGCCAGTCATTTATACGTCGAAAAAATGCTTCACAAGTTCTAAAACAGTCACTCAAATAAAATTCAAGAAATTTATCATGCCATGAATAGAATCTTAGCTTCAAAAATAGAACATGCAATTTGATCAATAATGCAGTATATACTGTATAGAAGGCAACGCGAGGGCGTACACTGGTACTGGTATCTACTCAAGTGTTATAATAAGGCAGGGCACGTGATTAAACAACACTGTTTTTATTGATACGTTATTTGTATTCTTATGACGACAATAATCTTCTTGTTCTTGACAGATCAACAACACAGATATAATGACCGTCTTTCTATAGTCACTTGGAATTCAATTAGGTTTTCCTGACAAAAAAGGTTCAAACAGAAAGAAAAACCAAGAAAATGACACTTGACGGCATATCGGTCGGTCAAACTAGGTATTGCCCATAATGGTGTAACTTGAACACCTTCAGTACAGCATCATTCACCATAGAAACCATGTGATACTAAACCAAGAAGTGTTTCTTTTATTCTTAATAAATCAAAATTCAAAACAAACGAAACATTTCGCATATAAGATTCGATTAACGGCTGCCAAAAGATCATAGCGGTGGTTTTTCTATTAAATGGTACGTGGTGGCCTGTAGTTTCAGGCCATCCGAGTACAGTTTAACTGTATTTCTCTGTTTCCTTTTGGTTTATTCAGTCAATTTTGATCCAAATTACGGCTTTACGAGCATGCTAATCCAAATAAAATGGTAAGGGGTGGTATGTACATATCACATGCATACGAACTAAATTATTGCATGTCTTGTCGCTCGTCCTAGGAATATGATCAAAACTGTATATGTCTCCCATTCACATTATTTATCGATCTTTGTAGATCTGAAATGAAAACCTTTTGACTCAGTACTCTTGGTAAAGTTAGGGGCCTGGGCATCTATTTTGATGGATGCATGCATGCATGCCCCAGGTTCTTTCATTTCAATGATGTTTTTTCTTCATGATTCTCTACCACCGATGAATAAGAATGCTTAATTTAGATGCGTCACTGCTCTCGGACAAGACAACTTAACACTTCGATGAGAAAGGTTAGCGCGTTTGAGATCCTACTACTGGCCTTATTACGTGAAGGTCCCTTACATACTAGCAAAACATTACCAACAACAATGGCACAATCTTAACCAATGACAAAATTCTCATATCGGACACTATTGAGCAGCATTAACACAAATAAGTCGACAACTATCTCACTCACTAAAAGCCGAAAAATCTTGACAAAAGAAAAGAAGCTGATGGAAGCCAGGTGCAAAAGAAATATCAATACAACTTCAAAGCACTGTTGATATAAGGTATCTTTATATTTATATCATTGACAGTGCCACGCTAGATATAAGGTATCTTTGCTCTTTTTTTCCCCACTTTTTCTTCACCTTTACGCAGGATGGCTTATTTAAACAATGTTCTACCAATGTTTTGAGTGGAGCTATGAGAGTGATCATTAGTTTAGTGCTTTTATACTAATTAAGATTCTTAAAAATCTTAATTCATAGTCATCATAGTTCTACTTTTATATTAAAGTTTTGAATTTTTGAATATAGAATTCGTGATACGATCCATGAAAGTTAAGCCAAAAGAAAGAAAGAGTAAGATGGAGAGAAAATTAACAAGGCGAAAGCGGGTCATGAGAAACAATAAATGATTACCCTCTTATTTCATATTATCTCACATTTTGGACATTAATTTTCTTTAAATCCCCGTACTCTTATTTAATGAGATAGCATATTTGAAGCTAATATTTGAGGATACACTCGTCTTACAAATCTGGACGTACCCATAAAAACAACACATCCCGAAATGTATTAACTCCACCATCTACTACTTTGAAAATCGACGAATTTTTAACCATTAAAACCAAGATAGGTAGATGGTGAAGTTTGGTATTTTGAAATTGTTCATTTTTTGTGAGTATGTACATCATCATTGTAAGATGACCATATCTCCAAAATATTAGCTTCAGATACGCTATTGTTTAAGATTTTTCAAGAAAACCACCTCCCAAAATGTGAGATACTGTGAGTTTAAGAGTGTGAGGGGATCGTCCCTCTTATTATATCAAATAATATAGAATTAGATTTGGAGATTTATTTTTGTGAAGCGCGAATGCATTAATAAAAGGTCGAGGGTATGTTACATTCCTAGACTATTTTTTTAACTTCCTAATTAATCTCAAAAAGTGAATTTTTTGTGGGGATTTGGAGGAAAGGTTTTTAATTTATATAGTGTCAAGAAAAAAAAAGGGGCCACATCGTAGCTGGGCGCTGAAAAACCGGCAGAATAGGAAGCCACATCTCTGATTGAGAATTTATGTGAAATCTTGCACTTCTCTAAGGACCAACGTGTTGATACCTTCTCTGCTCTCAACCACAGTGTTGTTACACACCTGGCTACCTCATCTCCAAAACCCTCAAAAAATTTCGAGCTCTTTATAAATAATATAACTTTTACGGAAGAAGACACGATGGCTAAGAAAGTCACAACAGAGCCCTGTATGTTACTGCACGCATCAAAGACTCATAGTTCAAAAAATCTCTCATCGACACATGAGAAGATACGAATGTCATTTCCCTTAAAACTCCCAGGACAATCAAGATTCGGCAAAACAAGATTGTACGACAATCCACTGTGACGACAAATTTTGAAGGAAATTAAAGTAATACATATGAACACATTTACTTAGATCTTACAGCGGGACCTGTTCAGTCGAAAGTGAAATTCGAGGTGGTTGAGAAAGAACCAAACTACCACATGATATTGGGAAGACCGTGGCTCCATGATAATAGAGTTATCCCATCAACATATCATCTATGCTTGAAGACCGTTCTGGATGAGGAAGTCATTCGGATACATGCGTCTCCGTCTCTTTACGATATAATTTATGGCGCTGAACTCTTCAAATCGAAGGAGGATATGCAAGGTTCATCTGATAAAATTTACTACACACCACTACCTACAGGGGCGTCAATTGAGGAGGAAGACAGGTTATCACTGCTAAACAAGTGGATTGAATCCTCCAAGACACTTCTCCTGATAGGGCGCACCAAACACCATTTATTAGGTAAAAACCTAACTCACTTCTATACTAAAAGGGAGCGTAATTTCACGGCAAGTCGTGATGCTGAAGGAATGACCATCTATCGGTGTCGCTGTTAGCAATTAACAGGGGAGACTACCATGAAATCTCCCCGCCCAGAAGAATGCGATACTAGTGACAAGCCACAAGAAGAAGAACTGCCAGATGCTCCACGACAGCTGCATGATGATACTGACTCCATTATATATGAGCTTGAGACTGTTAATATTGGAATGGAATAAGCCCCAAGACCTTTCTTCATCATTTCCAAATCAAAACTTAGATTTAGAAGTTACTCGCTGTAGGATTCATCAAGCCTATTCAACATCCTACTTGGCTGGGCAACGTGGTTCCTATCAAGAAAAAGAATGCACAAATCAGGTATTGTGTAGACTTCAGGAACCTAAATAAAAGTTATCCCAAGGATGACTTCCCACTTCCCAACATCGACATGCTAGTGGATGTTACTAGCGGGAATGACATGTTCTCCTTCATGGATGGATACAGTGGCTATAACCAAATATAGTTGTACAAGCACGATGCAAGTAAGACAGCATTTCGAACGCCCATTGGGAACTTTTATTACACTGTAATTCCTATTGGTTTGAAGAATGTTGGTGCTACCTATCAGCGTGCCATAACTGCAATATTTCAAGACATGATGCACAAACAAGTTGAAGACTATGTGGATGATGTAGTCAAGTCCAAAACTCGAGCAACTCATACGGACATCCTGCGAAAAGTGTGCTTTCGGTGTTTCTTGAGGAAAGTTTTTTGGATTCCAAGTAATCACTGAGGGGATTAAGGTCGATCCAACCAAGACCCAAGCTATCATTACCATGCCTCCTCCATAAAAAGTGAAGGAACTCCAGAGCTTCATGGGTAAGATAAACTACATTCGATGTTTTATTCTAGGCTTGGCCCAACTTATTACTCATTTACACTTCTGCTGAAGAAAGAAGCAAGCTTCGTGTGGACAGCCACGTAAGAATACGCCTTTCAGAAGATCCAAAAAATATTATCATCACCTGTGCTCGGATCTTAGTGAGAAAGTTATACATAATAAAAACCGAGGCAAGGGTAACTAAAAAACACTTCCTGATTTTCACTTTGGATGGTGAATGGATACTTATTCCAGTAATTCTAAGATTTCACTCGAACGATCATACATGTGTAACCCATAAAGACCGAAGCTCGCGAAATATTTATTCATTACACGGGTAATTTATTCATTAAACAATGCATGAAAGGGTACTAATCGGTTTACTCAAAACATGCAGAACGTGGGGTTGTTGACATTGAATAGAGGGGACTGAGAAGTGTTGAATGTTTACACAGGAAGAATCAAGGAATTAAAGAAACCCTTTCCTATGTAAACTCTCAGGGGTAGTAGAAAATCAAGACAGGGTTTAGGGGTGGTTAACAACCCTTGGTTCTCAATCCCTTTGTCATCTCCCAAAATTCCAAGCACAATGCACGCTTCTTTAAGGATTCGATAATAAAGAATCAAAGGTAAAGCTAGCATTCATAGCCCAATAATATTCTGCTAACAAAGACATTGATATTAGACAATACTGATTTCTTAAGCTTATAATTTACAGGCATTCTGCTTGGCTCAACAAACACGTCGACAAAGAGAGAGAGCAAAAAGTTAATCCACCGCAAATGAAGTCCAAGAGTGATGGGACACTTTGTAAACAACCAATATATTGTCCACTTAGAGCAATTCCAATGAAATGAAGTTTGCTCCCGCTATGGACTTAAAAAAAGTGGGAATTATATAATTGTCCCTCTGAAAAAGCGGGGGTCTAACAACCAGTCCTAATATTTCGCTTAGCAATCTATATGGACTAACTCCAATATACTTTTAAGAGAATCAACTAGACAGTCAGACTCAGTCTTAATAAAAGTATATCAAAGAGTTATATCTCACTTTCTCAATTCAGTACTTACTCAAGCAAATAGAAATCTGCGAGTCTAATTGAATACAATATTGTTAGAGCATTGCTCGGTCGAACTCGCATGCGTTGCTATCTCAAGCATGTTTGTCAATATTAGTGATCAAAACTATAAGTCTTGATTTCTAGTCTACTATAGCTAAGTCTCGGACTAGGATAGAAAGTGTAGTTGATCTCCAGGACTTCATGGTGATTCATCATACAAGAAGAAGAACTACTCAAGGAACCGGTGGAACTTATCGACAAAAAGGTATGTGAAGACTTGAACTTATCTGTCACTCAAAAGTCTATCTACTTTATCTCCTACTTCTTGAGACAAAAATTCGTCTGATATATATAGACTTAGATTATACACATTTGGTATTTCGAGCCGAGTATACCTTGCCTATCTATATCTCGAAATATGTGTTGGTAAGTGTTTCGCTTCGACCATGTTTATCTTTACCTAGTGACGAAGGTCATGATATGTTTCAATCACTTTGAAAATTGCTTTAACGAGAAATGTGTTGTTGTTGTTTGTAACAACTATATAACGTCCTCTAAGAATGTTTCAATGGTTGTAATGAGAGTTTAGATTACATAACCAATGATGGACATAAGTATTGTTGTGATAGGATCCGGAGATACCTATATGTAAATAACCACAATCGCACAACGTCTAATTAGTAGACAACGGCAAGTACGGGTCGAACCCACAGGGAGCGGTGGAAATACTCTAATCAATATCTCTAATGAACTAACCAGAAATGATTTTTTGGATTTTTAGAATGAGAAATGTAAAACGAAATAATAAAATTAAACTAAACTAATAAAATAAATCCAATGGGAGAGTCGGTAACCAGGGTTTATTGTATCCACCACTATTTTTATTTAATTACTGAAATGAATCACAACTCATGAATTTATGTTTATTGTTCGTTCTATCGACATCACCTATTATATGTATTAGAGTCGTAAATATCACTGGGATGCCCTAAGCATGGCACATCAAAAGACTAAACCGAAGCATGCACCATCAAATTGCACTAGCGAGAAAGTTATACGAAACTAAATATAGGTTCACAAATTCTATATGGCTTTTCTAAGCATAACCCATCAAAGTTTTTAACGAAGCATGGATCATCAAATAATAAGACACACATATTTGTAAAACTAATTCATTAAGTACACAGATTTTGAAACCGGTGAAGCAACAACTAATTTTCAATCAATCAATAAACAATATTCAAGAAGTGATCTATTCAAATCATAATGGTCTTTGCTCAATTATTCAAATCAAATAGCCTAATACCCCAAGTAGTTTCCACCATAAACCCTAGTTACATAAAAGTTTAGCAAGACATGAATATGGATTTCTCAAAACCCATTAAAATGAATTAAAAGAGAAAAATAAATTAAACCGTTATTGCCGTCGGCAATCGATCCTCTTCTTCTTCCTCACTTGTTTCGTCTTCTCAAGCTCTCTAGCCGTCGCCTAGCGGCTCTCTGTCTAGTAGCCGATCTCCCTTTTCACTTTCTGTTAGTTTTCTTCGTATAGGTGGTGCCTCCAGTCGAACGTAAGACCTAGCAACATTTTCCAAGGCCCAATACATTCGGGTCCATTACCAGCTTCGATTGCCAGATCCAAACACATAACCACAACCAACTTCTTAAGCTTCTGAGTCACGTCACCACTCGTTGCACAAGCACCGGCAAGCCCTCTCGGATCAAACCAGCCATCATACTTCTCACCCATCACCACGACTATTCATCACTCAGCAACAAAACCCAACTTCGCTGAGTCCATCTTCACTTACATCTCAAGACTGCTCGACTGCAAACTAGCAGCACCCTTCCAAACTCCAGTCGACACACATCTCCAGCACTCTGACCCTATTAGCACCTTCCTCCACCAGTTCGACCAATTTCCATACATGCCAAGAACCCTCGATTTCAGTCCATATACACTGCCACCATTTCTATTGCTCTACTTCTCCACTGTCCGACTAAGTCTCGGCATACACTGGCTTGCTCACAACCATCAGATGGACCTTTGCCTCTACGTTCTCAAACAACCCCAACTGAACCAGATTCCCAACCCCATTTGCATCGCATCTGCAACATCTTAGCTCGCTTGTTGTTATCACTATCACTACCATTTTGAGATCAAAACAGCACAACAACGATTCTTCTCAATCTCGGACTACATCACCAATTCTTTCTTCAGTTTACTTCAAGCTGAGATTGGGCAGCAACCCATCATTTGCCAGCAGTTGTTCCAACCAACCTTCCCAGACCTGCCATAATCACCATAGTTCGATACGAACCCGAGACTCCATATCGTTGCATTATTGAGAACCCATTCTTCCTTCAGTTTGAGTGGAAGCTCGATTCCATATCCATTCAGACCAAGAACTACGGCCATCCACCACTGCCTGCTTCTTCTTCCATTCTGTCCGGATAAGTCTCCCCACAACTCCTTTCTCTGACGACTGTTATTATAACGAACTGCCGCAACTATGTCTCGATCAAGCACCAAATCTTATTTGAGCCGATACCCATTTCTCTTTAGTGACTATCGAAGTTCAGTCACCACCAGCATTCCCAGCTAACTACTTCTCCCTTACGGTCTGAAATCTATCCACCGTTATCGATCACCGTTCAGTCAAGTTCATCCATATTCCACCCACGACAACGGCCCTTCCTTTCCTAATCAACCACAGCACCAACTACTCGGCAGCTCGGAACAACAGTAACTCCATCTTAATTAATCTTCGCCATTAACCACCAGGCCAAACCCATTGCAGTTGCAGCACACCCCAGTTCCATAGTACAGTACCATACACAGCCATTTAAACCCACGGCAAACAGAAAAACAACTTACTGGCAGCTCGCTCTCCATGTCCATTTACGTCTGCTTTTAACTGTTTTCTAACCCATCTCAGAATACTGCCATCTTTCTTCCATTTCTCATCGTTGTCGCCGTTCAGTCCGTAGATAATTCACCAGCTTCAACACCATTTGGAACAAGTTCAGTCTTCTACATCTTATTTAGCTGGCAGTTAGTTATTTATTTAGTGGCTTCACATGCATGCATGGATACTTGAGTGCACCAAGAAATCCACCAGTATCCGTTCCCTGACCGTGTAATTGAATGGTGCGACCAAGTCAATTGGTTAACTTGACAGCCACACTTCCATCCATTCAACTCTGTCTACTTTTGGTGTCGCAAACGCCAATTATCTCTCATTTAGCTAGATATTCTTTTCATGATTGGATTCGCTCGTACTTTCTACAAAAGCACTAAAATAGTATTACTAGCCAAATATCGAGTCCTAGCTAATATAAACATGGGTACAAAATGTAGCACTTACGTGCTTATCATGTTGTGGAAACACATATGTGCATAAGTCCTATCCCTTGAACTAAAGTTTGCGAACTTTGTTGATCAAGAGAAACCAGAAGAATGGCTTGTTGCCAAGTCCGCGAACTCAGTCCGCGAACTGCCGTACTTCTCATCCCGAGAAGTTCTGCTAGAGTTGACAAACTAGGTGCGTGAGTACCAGTCCGCGAACCGGCGGAAAGTCTTTGCCGAGATTTTTTGTTGGAGTTTGTAAACTCTGCCCGGTTGCTTAAGTCCGCGAACCTAGTGTGAGAACTTAAGAATGTTATATATTTGAAGATGATTTCTGAACTTAAACTTATAAAGACTAAGGAATGCAATTTGCAAACCGTGGCTATAAAGTTCATGAACCGATTCGAGTGAGTCAAATCATCTTTGCTTCAATTGTATCTTGTGTAGTACATAACATTTCCTTGCAATTGAACAACTCTCTAACTAGTTCATTTGAGTCATTTGAACTAGTTATGGTGAAGAAGAATATGGTTGGTATGAAATGCTCATATGGCTAACCTTTTGGTTAACTATTGTTGAACCAACAATGTACACGTTTGGGTACGATTAACAAACTTAGAAGCGTGCATTTTATTTGTGTATAACAAGCTAAGTTTTCGATATAACGGTTGAGAAATATTAGCTTGAATCTAAATCAGGTTTTCATCTAACGGTGGATATTGTTTGCTTTGTGACCAAGGCGAAACCCTGATTTGAAAGACTATATAAGGGGACATCTAGCAACTCTACAAAACTAATCCCCACACCTCACGTGTGATACTAGTTTGCGTGCTAGAGTCGTTTCTCCTTTAACCTTAGGTTTTCTTCTTCTAAAACCAGGTTAACGACTTAAAGACTTCATTGGGATTTTGAAGCCAGACCGATACTACTTTTATCGCAGTTGTGTGATCTGATCTTGCATCTTCTATCGTACGAGTACAATCAGATTGATTGGCTTGAGATTAATATCTCCGATAGGCAAGATATAAAAAGTAGTCACAAACATCTTCGTCTCATTATTTGTGATTCCGCAACATCTTGTTTCGCTACCATACGATTAAGATTGTTGTGAGGTGATTGATTTATCTAGGCTGTTCTTCAGGAATATAAGACCGGATTATCAATTGGTTCATGTTCACCTTGATTATTATCAAAATACGGAACAAAAACTTTAGGGTTTTTCTGTGGGAGACAGATTGATCCTTTGATAGACTTGTCTGTGTAAGACATATTTTTTTATTGTCAAAGCCTGCGATTTTGAGTCGTAGCAACTCTTAGTTGTGGGTGAGATCAGCTAAGGGAATCAAGTGCGCAGTATCCTGCTAGGATCAGAGGCGTAAGGAGTACAACTGTACCTTGGATCAGTAGGAGACTGATTGGGGTTCAACTAGAGTCCAGTCCGAAGTTAGCTTGGAGTAGCCTAGTGTCTGTAGCGGCTTAATACAGTGTGTGTTCAATCTGGACTAGGTCCCGGGGTTTTTCTGCATTTGCGGTTTCCTCGTTAACAAAATTTCTGGTGTCTATGTTATTTCAATTTCCACATTATATTTTTTTATCTTTATAATTGAAATAATACAGGTTGTGCGTTAGATCATCAATTAGAGTAATCCAACCTTTGGTTGTTGATTGTCATTGATTGATCCTTGGATATTGGTCTTTGGTACGATCCAAGTTATTCCTTGTATTTGATTAGTACTCGCAGTTTCTGTTTGAGGAAATCAAATCAAGAGAGAGAGATATAAACTCGTTGATATACTTTTAATTGATCGAGTCTTATTGATTTTCTTAAAAGTATATTCGAGTTTGTCCATACAGATTGCTAAGCGAAATATTGGGTGGTGTTGTTAGACCCCCGCTTTTTCAATTGGTGTCAGAGCAGGCAAACAATTTCAAGACCTTACAAGTCTGTGTTTGTAGCAATCTGAGTCCGAGGACAGAATCTTTTACGCATACCAAGATGCCTCCTAAAGCTTTCAACTACGTCAGTTGTCTCGGGAATACCTCAAAGGATTGTTCCTTAGTTGATTCTTCCGAATCCCGAGGTAGGAAGATTGTATCATCTTGTGTTGATCACTCTTCCTCCAATGAGACGTTGGACACAATGACGAAAGATGAAATAGAGCTCACCAGAATCGCAAAAAATTCTACTGAGTTTGTTGATCTTCAGAATCATGATCAACTCATCGATGAATTTGAAAAGTCTATTGATCGAGAACGTGTACTCTATAACATTATTGAGTCCTTCTCTAAAAATATTGAAAAACTTCTTCAAGAAAATAATCTACAGCGTGAAAAGATTTGTGATCTTGAAAAAATTGTCAAAGAAGGCTCAATTAGATAAAAACGTTTGATCAAGACGCATTCATCTAATCTTGACAGTTTTCGTGTTGAAAAAGAAAAGCTAGAAGCATCACTTTCACTAGCCCATGAACAGTGTATGACCTTGGAAAGGGAAAACTCTGTCTTAAGGAAAAATTCTTCTGTCCCAACTTTTCCTCTTGACATATAGTACATGAAGAAATACCCTCCAGTAGAAGATTGTGTTGAGAAAAGTTTATATAACTTACAATCTTCTCACAGGGTTGTAAAGTTAAAACAGATGCCGCCTATTGCGTCTTCTCCACGAACCTGTACTTTCTGTGGAAAAGGGAATCACTATGCTATCCGTTGTTTTGCCAGGAAGAAACAAATTTCTAAACTTCGTAATTTGCTTCTTTCCACTGTCAATGGGGTAAATAGTCAGTCGACTACTGCAGTAAATCTCATGCTCACAAGAAACTAGACATCTTATCAAAATGATCTCTTTCCTAGGAATCATTACAGGACTTCTGTGCATTCTAGTGGTATAAAGTATTATGCTACTGATGAAAGCATGACATGTGCTCATAAGAACAACTCTGGTGAATCTAAGTCTAGAGTTTGGAAACCCATCTTGGAAAATCCTCTTGAACTAATGTCTAGAGGTCTTATACTCAGTAATCAGAAAGCTCCTTCTCTTGAGCTTTCAGGAAGGGCTATGAGAAATTTCCCTAAAAATGGAAACTACCATGGGAAGACAAGAAATGCTGAGATTAGATATCCTGGTGGAAATCACAACTACTCTCTCAAAACCTATGGTGAGACTATGTCTCCCTCTGCTACCTAGTAGCAGAAAGTTCCGTTCTTGTATCTAACTTGAGAGATACAAGGATGATGTTTGAGAGATGCTCAAGTAATTGGATGATTTTCATTAGTTTCTATGATTGATATCTTATGATGTGAGTTTTAAGTATTTCTTTATTTCTTCACTGTGACCTTTCTTTTTAGGGCTGGAAATATTTTGAAAGCGACACAGTATGCAGTTTTCCTGGTTGGTCATTTTTTTTTGGCGTATGGCTTAGTCCACGAACGTCCATATCTCCTCAAGGAACTCTAGGGTTTCCATCTAAGGTGTACACTTGAACGTATATATATTTCGTATGTGCGTTCATTAAACTTCAAGAAAGGATCTCAATGGAAATTGTTCCCAAAGAAGAAGTTAACCCTACTGTAGAGGATGATCTCAAAGGAAGTGATCCTGATCAAGAGTTTATTCTTAAGAAGATGCTTGAAAGGAAAGAGTATAACTATTGGATTGGAGAACTCACAAAAAACTCATAAACCCGACTAATTTGCAAAATCAGGGTTTCGCGCCCCGCGCAGTACACTAGACCCCGTTGGTCGAAAAACTATGCTTAGCCAAACTAGGCGATTAAATCTTCCACAACACACAGGAAGTGTGGCCACTCCCTAGCTTGCCGGCCCCACTTCCCATCGACCAATCATGTCGTTTTAAATCCTCCACACTCACACAGAAGTGTAGCCACACCCATGCTTGGCCGACCTTCTTACATTAACCAATCAGGTTGCTTTAAACTCGCCACAATGTTGAAAAGAAGGAAACCGCGCCAGATGGCCGCAAAGCCAATTGGCTTCCCAAAAACGCGCCAAACGCGTATACCAAAACGCGCCAAATGCGCACATGCCAGGCACACATGCCATACGCGCCAAACATGGCCACTCGCCATATGCGACATGCAATATAGGCTAATTAGGGTTTCGACAAGCCAAACCCTAATTTAGGAAAGATTTCCACGGCAACATGACAAAATTTCAATGGCCATGGCTACGCCACAACCACGCCAAAGGCATGCACGAGCCATGCCAGCCATGCTGCAATACCGCTAGCGCGTGTTAAAGGTACCACTGCCAACTAAAGGTAGCCATGATCGACGACTACCTTTCCTCTTGAGATGCAATCTCATCCGTCCAAGTTCGCCACCAAACTGAAAGACTTGTGGCAACTTTTAGGCGACCAGCCGCCAAATCTAGTGGCCATGGCCACGCCAAGAGACACTTGCACTACTGTGCCACTGGCATGCACGAGCCATGCCGGCCAGGTCGCCAAACCCTAATTTGTCTACGATACCAATTCTTTGGTCACGACACCAAACCCTAACCTTAGCCATGCCGCCAAGCCTTAACTTTAGTCACGGAGCCAAATCTTAACCTTGTCCATGCTACAACACTACAGACGTGGACATGCCACCGACATGCTGATATGCCATATCCACTGACATGCCACCATGCCACAGCTACTAGGATGTCGTTATGCCATGGTCACTTGCATGCCACCATGCCACAGCTACTAGCATGTTGCTATGCCACGGCCTCTGGCATGCCACTGGTATGCCACAGCTACTAGCATGTCGCTATTACATAGCTATTGGCATGCCACCATGCCACAGCTACTAGCATGTCGCCATGCCACGGCCACTGGCATGCCCCCATGCCACAGCCACTAGCATGCCACCATGCCACAGCCACTAGCATGCCTCCATGCCACGGTCACTAGCATGTCGCTATGCCACGGCCACTGGCATGCCACAGCTACTAGCATGTCGCTATGCCACATCCCCTGGCATGCCACCATGCCACAACTACTAACATGTCGTTATGCCGCAGCTACGCCATTGGCATGCCACTAACATGTCGTTATGCCATATATCCACCAGGCGCTACTATACCAATGGCGCCAGTTCGCTATACAACAAGATGCGTTTGTAATCAATGGCCACTCTTCCTCTTGAGATGCGATCTCAGCCGTCCAAGTTCGCCACCAAGCCGGCGAGCTTGTGGCAAGTTTTAGGCGAGCAGCCAAGACGATCCTAATAGCATCACATGCTATTCACTTATGGAAAGCCTCTCAATTTTAACTTTCCACACGTAGAAAAGTGCTACATGTTTTCCACGAAAACACTCGAGATACCAAAACATGTCACAAACTGGGGGATATTCATCAGGATATTGGTCTGGCAGTTTACAGCGTGCGGCGTGCAATACGCCCATTACAAGAAAGTGTCATAAAGCGAGGCGGTTAGTAATTGCAAGTAGTAATGGTGAAACGTATCCTTCATTATGGAAACATCAATTCCAGGCGTTACCCGTTACTCTTTTCTTCCACCACTCAACCGTTTCCACTTCCTACAAGACCGGGGAACGTTTTGTCGCGTCTTGTATAAATAGGTATCACCTATTTCCACTAAACAACAAGTTTTGGTCAGAAGAACAATACAACATCCAGAAATCATCTGATAGCTTTTCATTCAGCTAGACAGTTCAACTTTCTGATACAAGTCACGAAACACCCACACTTCCAGAATCGACTATTCTGGTATCAACACTTTCTTCGCTTCCCTCCCTAAGACCAACCCTTCTCCTTCACTTTGTGACCGAAGCAAGTCTGGAACGACCATTTCTTGGTTTAGGACAGGATTGTACAGATTGATCTCTCGAATCAAAAGTACTCCCGTGCAGTACATTGTTTAGGGTTTAGACTCGTTTCTCATCCACACACGAAATCACCAAAAATAGCAAAAACCGTTTTCACCTACAAACAACAGGGGTCAAGGTGTTTACTATTCTGACAATATAAATAAGTCTCTAAATCCATGATTAAAAAGGATAACATTTATCTACACAGAATTTCTAGAGAAATTACTCTCAAGAATTCATCAATCTACCAGAACTTATTCGAACTCATCAGTTCACAGAAAACTTGCAGAAACATTCAACACATCCACAATCCTCGATCATCATTGATCCCACACAATTCTCAGCTTCCCTCCTACAGATCAACTCATCTCCCTCTTTTTGATCGAATTGACTTTGGAACGGCCATCGACTTGGTTTTGGCCGAAGTCCTACAGATTGATCTCTCGAATCTAAGCACTCCCTTTGCAGTGCATATGTGTGAGGTTGAACAGTTTGCTCGGTTGAGGAGTCTCGACAACACGTCCGTCTCTTCAATTCCCTAAAAAACCAGCAAATCGTTTTTCCCCATCTACAATTATCATATGATTTTTCCAACTTCACGGACAGCCAGGAAGTCGCTCAAATATCTTCTCTTCCCAAAATACTCGCTTGCACAAACTTAGAAGCTCAATAACGCACAAAGAGAAAACTAGGGTTTTGTCCAAGTAAACCCTAATTTGAAAATCCCATTCAACCAAGATGGAAGTTTCCTCTGCAAGACTCTATTTCCATGACGTTTTCCAATGCAAAATGTCTAACAGTATTCCAAGTCCAGAGACAATTCCAAGCTCAGAGTGGTACAGAAGGAAAAAATTAGGGTTTTGGTCAAAGAAACCCTAATTCGCAAGTCTAGTCTCTCAAAAAACGGAAATTTTACTGCATCAAGGCTCAAGTGTCGCAATAGTAAAGTCTCCTAATACAAAATTCCAGAAATCTCCCAAGTTCGGAGTAAATTCGAAGTTCAGAACCGGAGCAAGCAAGGACTCAGCGCCAGGGATTCCGCAAAAAAAGTTGTAAATTCGTGCCTGAACGATATGCAACCATCTATATACTCATCATAGAACAATTAAGGTTCTACTCTGAGTAGGGGACTTAATGTAGATGGTGAAATTTGGATAAAAGGCAAAAGCGTCATCTCAAGACCGTAGAGAAAATTCAACTCTCACGAGAGAGATTAAGCCCTTGGCCCTCAAGGAATTCTTAGCCATGATTTCTAGTATACGTCCTCGCGAGACACTGCTGGTCGTGATGCCGTGACTCCTAACACACATCCTCAACGAGATACTGCTGGTCACCTAGGTTCTGTAGAGCGTAAAACTTCCCCGACAAACTTATGAACCAGAACAGCCACAATTCCAGCATGTCTTCGCGAGACGCAGCTGATTGTGATGCCATGATTCCTAGTATACGTCCCCGGCAGACTTATGACCCAGAGCAGAGATTTGCATATCTCCTGTAAGCACGACTCACCCTATTTGAGATCAAAGACTGATTCCTAGTACATCATCACGAGATACACTAGTCATGTCTGCTCTAGGATCTGAATCGACTTACTGAGGTTTCCGGATAACTCCTAGGACATCCCCGCGAGATACTCTGGTTATTCTACCTCTGAGCCTTTTCGACAGACTCCTAGAACATCCTTTCGAGATAAACTGGTCTTGTTGGCTCATCATATGGACAGGAAATTGATTCCTAGCACATCTCTGCAAGATACGCTGGTCAAAGACAAGTGAGCCAAAGTCTCGCAGAGATATTAATCGGGCGTACAAAGACTTTTCTCTCTCTCTCCAGGTCGAGTTCCAGCTGACCACAGAGAGATACAGATCCGTTAAGAAAATCTTCTGAGATATTTTGATCCGTCAGTAAAATCTCGGAGAGATTCAAATTTCTCTGCAAAAATCACGGAGAGATATTCGGGTCGTCCGCAAAAATCTTGGAGAGATTCAAATCTCTTTGCGAAAATCACGGAGAGATTCAAATCTCTCTGCAAAAATCACGGAGAGATTCAAATCTCTCTGCAAAAATCACGGAGAGATTTTTGGGCCGTCAGCAAAAATCTCGAAGAGATTCAAATCTCTCTGTAAAAATCACGGAGTGATTTTGAGCCGTCCGTAAAATTTCTAAAAGATTCAAATCTCTCTGCAAAAATCTCGGAGAGATTCAAATCTCTTCACAAAATCTCGGAGAAATTCAATTATATCCTCAAAATCTCGGATAGATTCACATGATACGCACACGCCTTACCTAGTTCTCAAGCCTATTTCTCAGCCTCTCAAATACACTCACGGCTAGTAAATTGAGCCTGAACTATATGTGGTTATCCAAACACATGTATAAGATCTCTTGAGCTCTGCATGCTCAACAAAGGGACCTACAAAGAATAATAAGGTCTTCACATGACATACGTGAACGGCCATGGAGAGAGGGAGATCAGCCTCAGCTCCTTTCACATTATGTACACAATTCCTAAGGAATTCCATGCCTTTTCACGTAACTCATCCTAGTCATTCTCACAAATCAGAGAATATCTCTCTATTTTGGCCAACTCGGCTAAAGAGAATATTTCTCTCTCAACACATCATCAAAAAGGTTGACTCAGCTTCACACAAATGGGGGATATCAATTAGGGTTTTGGTCTAGCGGTCTACGACACGTGTGACAAATACTCGGCTTATTTATCACCGCAGAAGACATTAAAGGCGGTGGAATAATGAGATAAACTCGACCTAGTTTATCCATCTTCCTGAAGATACGGGAAAATTGTTCTGCATGGCATGGAAACCAGTCCTTATCTTCACCGACTTGAGATTAGAGAATTCAGCTATAAATAGGTCATCTATTTTCCAAGCTACGATAATTTTTCTCATAACCTCTCATAGCAATAACTTGTTCTCTGATCTCTCTCTTCATCCACTTCCCTCCTTAAGACCAGACGTAAATCTCTTTCCTGTGACTGAAGCAGCCTTTGAACGGCCACTGTGCGTGGCTTAAACAAAGACAGTTCATGCTCAACCTCCCCTAATTCACTTTCAGAACCCTAGAATCCCACTTATAACCTCTCTCAGATTTTAGGTAACTACAGCAACATAAAAAGATTTTGTAAGAAGACATACAAAATGTTTTCAGCTCCACTGCTGCAAATGGTGGTGTATGTGAGCTTGATATTGCAGAATGATTACTATTTCATGCATTTTCCACCAGCATCAAATGCTTAAACTGTTGTTTGCGTAGTCTTAAAATGCAAGGGAAGATAGCCATCCAATGATGCATATGCTGACATGACATTTCTTTCGGGCATCTTATCAAACACTTGCAGAGATACTGATAATTCACCCAAGATATGCATACATGGATATCAAAATGTCTGGATTCAGATAATTAAAGCATGACCAATCCATGAGCAATTTCATGGAAACACGCTGTCGAGATATCGATCTCTAGAGCACACTTGAAGAATTTTGTGTTTGTGTGAGTACTTCCTCGCGTTCGGGTCTTTGCAGCACGGGTAGATTCACGATATGATGTTTAATTTTCTGAAATGCTTCCTCACGATCCTCGCTTCATTTGAACTTCTCTCCTTTTCTCAAGGTTCCAAAGAAGTCTTTAAATTTGTCTGATGATCGTGATATAAAACTCCCTAGGGCTTCTATGCATCCGTTTAATTTTTGTACATCTTTGACTGTCACTGGTGATGGAATTTCCAATATAGATCTGACCTTATCGGGGTCTGCCTCAATTCCTCGGTTCGTGACGATGTATCCCAGAAACTTACCCGAGGTCACCCAGAAAGTGCATATGGCTGGGTTCACTCTCATTTTGTATTTTCTCATTGTTTGAAAGATTTTCCTAAGGTCTTCGACATGATCAGTTGTAGCTTTTCTTTTGACTAACATGTCATCTACATACACCTCAATTCGTGGATTTATCTCGAACATGTCTTCTACTAATATCTGGTACGTGGCACCAGCATTATTTAATCCGAATGGCATCTTAGTATAACAATAGAGTCCTCTTGGTGTAAAGAAAGATGTGTTTTCTTGATTCTCAAGAGCCAAAGGTATTTGGTTATATCCCGAGTACCCATCCATTAACGATATCGCTTTGTTTCCGACGATTGAATCTACAAGTTTGTCGATGTTCGGGAGCGGGAAGCTATCCTTCGCGCAAGCTTTGTTCAAATCGCTGAAGTCGATGCAGATTCGGACTCCTCTTGTTTTCTTAGGTATTATTACCATGCTCGATATCCATAATGGATATTGTGCCTTGCGTATGATCCCCGATAATTGTAACTTCTTCAGCTCTACTTCAACTGCCACCTACAGCTCGCGTGCAAGCCGACCCATTTTTTGTCAGACTAGTTTAAATTCCGGATCGATTCTTAGGTGGTGACAACATACATCCAGATCGATACCTTCCATACCATGCATTTTCCAGGCAAACGCATCCATGTGCTCCTGTAATAGAGTTATCAATCGGCTCTATTTTTCCTCTGATAACAACGACCGATCTTTACCAATTTAGTCTCATCCTCCTTTCCCTAGTTGATCTCCCGAGTAGGTTCGAGAGCTGTGAAGTTCGATTTTGGATCTCCGACAGGTGTTGCTACCTTTGATTGCTATGCGATCTTGTCCTCTCCTGCTTCATATGACATAACTGATTATGAGATTATCTTCTCTAACTCTTGGACGGCTTTGATTTCCTTAGCTTTGTTCTTGTTTCGATGTAATCTTGCTCGCCTATCTTTGTTTTGCTGAGTGTCCACTTGAACACAATGTCTAGCGGCTTGCGGGTCTCCTATGACCTCAACCACACCCTTGTAAGTCGGGAACCTTAAACTTTGGTGATATGCAGAAGCAACTCCTTTGATGTTAGCGATCCAGGATCTCCTAATGATCGCTTCATATGGTGACACGACATCTAGCACGTAGAAGGTGGTAAAGGTGTCCAAGTAATCGGCTCCATCTGAAACTCTCAGTGTGACTTCTCCTTTTGGTATAGTCACTGTCCCATTAAAGCCATAAATTTTATAGGTCGACGGGATAAATATATCATCGAATAGTTGCATTATCTTGAAAGTGTCGCAAAAAAGAACTTCTACAGATCTCCAACTGTCGACCAAGATACTCTTCATTCTCCATTACTCTATCATTAAAGTGATGACTAGTGGGTCTCCGTGTGCTTGGCTATTCATTGGGACATATTAAGCTGAGAATGTGATCGGCTGCATCATCCACACCTCCATGGAAAAAGTCTTGTCCACACTAAAGATTTCATTTCCTGGTCGATCCCTTTTGTGGATCCTGTCATAATACTTGAGCCGAGGTCTAGAAAGTGAGTACCCCGATCAATCCTGACTTGATGTAATGGAGCACCGGGTAGTGGCACTACTTGCTTGACAAACTTCCTAAAATAATCATCCCAAATCAGGTGTTGAACTATATCTTTCACTTCTCGGCAGTCATTGGTTGAATGCCCCATGAACTAATGATAATGGCAGAACTCGGGATGGTTCTTCGTCTCGTCAAATTGTATCCTTCGGGTCTTCGGGTACCGGATATTGTTTCTCTTCTCCACCTCCTTGAAAATTTATTCTAGGGGTGGGTTCAATGGCATGTACACTTTTGGTTCATAACGAGTCTATTTTCCCTTCTTGACCCACTCCTTCTATCCTGGACCTTTATTTTGTGGGTCCGATCTCTACTCGGGTCGCTTCAACTTCTTTCAGTACCGTTTTTGACGCTCTTATCTTATGCTCCCTCTTGAATTTATTCTAGGGCAATGTAGTGTTCTTGCATCTTCCGCATATCCTTTAGGGTTTGTGGATTTTCGGTGTACATTTCCACCCATATAAGGTCTGTTTTCCCAAGTGAATTTTAGAACCCAAATATTTGCTGGTCCACGGGTACCTTCCCGATCTCGGTACATAACTTCCTCCATATATCGGTTAAAGACCTCAATGGTTCTTTGAATCTTCGTGGTAATGTGAATAACTTGTTAACCCTTGGCCTGGCGATGATGATATGCATGTATGTCTCGAGAAAAGTTTCCACTAACGACCATTGTTTCCAATGGAGCCTTCGGGTAGGGTGTAAAACCAATTCTTAGTTTCTCCTTCCAAATTTGCCGGAAAAAATTTGCACATAACTATGTCAATGCTCTTCCATTGTAGAAGCGACATCATGTATATCTTGATGTGTTCCACAGCATCCCCGGTGCCATCAAACCGTGACGGGAATATTGGAAGAGTACACTTTAGGGAAAAAGTGTTTGCTCCAACTCTCGAGTAAAGGGTGTCTTCTCCGCTTCATTGATTACTTCCGCCAATTTTCCATCTTCGCCATCTCCATCCAGTTTCTTAAACATTTCCTGAAGTTGTCTGAGTTTATCTTCGGTCGCGGTATCAGGTTTCTCATTTTGTCGGGGTATTTCCTCCTAGGACGTTGAATCTTCCGGAGCACCGTATCCCATTATCGGTTTAGTGGGCTCGAGCACAAGCCCTTGGTGCCGAGGTGGTTCCTGGACGTACCTTGATCGGGTCCGGGTTTGATCGCTTGATGTTCCTCGGCTAGATGACTCTCGTGACCTCGATCCTTGGTTTCTAAGTCGATGGTTCTCTTGCTCATAACTCCCTCATGAATTCTTCTTGCCTCCTTTGGTTTGCCAATATTGTCAGTAAGTTCGGGTCTGCGCTCTCATGACTAGACGGATCATGATGGTGATTTCACGGTACGATTGGTGGTACCATTGGTGGTATTACTGGTGGTGCTCAGGTCTCATTCCTTTTTCCCAGCCGAATCTATCATAGTCGATACTCTTCCCGATCTATAACTGCCTGGTGTTCGGCGTGCATCCTGGCCCGTCATCGTTCTTCCTGAGTTAGTAGTAGTTCCTCATCGTCTTTAGTGTCAGATGCGGTCAGTCCATCTATCATGTTTTCAGGCCTTCTCTGACTCGCCTCGATGCATCATAGGAGAGTGTTGTTATCATCATGTCCTAAGTTAACTTCCTCATTGACTGTTGTCATTTCTTCGGCTGGTACTAAGATTGCCTCGGGTCGTGGACTGTAGATGCTCTCTTTTCATGAGTCGGTAACCCCTTCTTGCATTCTGATCCCCACGACTGCTCGGTTCTCAGAATCCTGACAGTTCCTGAAGCACTGGCCATCGGGTCGTGTCTAATTTTTCCTCCGAGAATTATACCTACGTCCACGGGGGTGAAGAGATGATCTTATTACTCCTTTCAAGTTATAATGGTGATAGCTCTCAACACTACTTAGTGTCTCTCTTCACTCACTTACCAATCACTTGCCTTTCTCTCAATACAAGGGTCTATATTTATAGGTAAAGATGCTCATACAACGAGATTACAATGTTGGTCACATTCTATCTATCGTAATGGTCCTATCGGGTGATCACTAATATTTCCTTCTGATGCTCCATTCCCAACTCTGTGCTCCTCTGTAGAATAAGTCTCTCGATTTATCTTTTCTCGTCTCAAGTTTTCTTTCTCCTAATGATAATGGTCCCGATATCCATTAATCCGATATTGATACTTTGCCCGATACGAGTCTGCTATCCTCTGTATCCGGGCCTGTCGTGACGTGACTCTTATGCTCCTACGCTTGCTCTGTCAGTACATTCAATGCCTTTCCTCTCGATTCAAACCTGGTCGTTGAATATGGCATTCACTTTACACGTGTTTACTTCTCCTCCACATGCAGTAGATATTCTATTTTATTGTAACGGATCGGATAGAGTGATTCCATGCTTCACCTTGCTCTCTTCTTTGATTATCACAACTCATGATTGTGCCACCTTTACTTGCCAACCGAATTCCCACTACAACGATTATGAACATTTTCTAAGATGGTGTCGTCATTTTCTAGAACATTTACTGGTGGCATGTTAATTCTGGGTCTCTAAACTGTCACCTGCCTCATGATCGGGTTACTTTACTGCCTTGATGTTATGACTTCCTCCTGCAAACTCGTGCCAGATACCGACCGACCGCAGGTTTCAGGTCATAGCTGAAGTGCTTGCCATCGAGTCATATATGTGTATTTTTCGCGAGTATAACCGACATCCATAAACAGAAGAAACACCTCACTTCGATCTATGTTTGGAAAGTAAAGTAAAGAAAATAAAAGTTTTTTTTTTCTTATGCTAATCCCTAAGTCTGACAATCTCCAACCAGCTATCGGCTGTACAATGCAGTTTTATGTACTTTGGCAAAGTTCTCGCCCTCTGGAAATCTTATAGTGGTCTCACGTTTTTTTTCTTTTTAAAAAAGAAAGAGCATCATAGCCAAATACTAGGTTCTGTGCAGTTAACTTCTAGTGAAGTGATGCTCCTTTCTGACATTCACCGATTCACACATGAGGAAGCTATCATCACTACCTTAGCTCTGATGACCGGAAAAATCAAAAATTAACTACGTAATCACACGTGTGATTTTAACTTTTCCTTTCTTGAGATTATCTTCTCAAGGAGCATGCTGTTTTAGATCACCGATGTTTATAATGATAATGAACATGAATCTCGTAGACAATTTTTTATAGAACTAGGTGGTTTTGCAAGTTCCTTGCTACAATCTTAAAATCAGCAGAAAATGATTGTAGCGCTTCTACCATATTCCTTAAAATGTTAAGACGAGAACAAGATTATTCCTATTATTTGAAAATCCAAACTTAGAAGAATATAAAGCTTAAGCTCATCGATCAATACACGTTAAAGTAAAAGCTTAGAACACTTCGATGTTTCCAACGTACACAGTTGTTTCCCTTCATCACACTAAGATCTTTTGTAGCTCAAACAAAGCTTAGAGAATCTCTGGAGATGTTAGATCCACAGTGTAACGAGGGGTTGGTTATAAATTTCACCTTAAACCTCAGTCTTTTTGTTTATAACTTTATGACCGAAAAACTTCGACTTAACCAATAAAAAAATTTAAATACAAACATAAAATATTTAAACACAAATACTATATTATCATAAATTTAAAAAGTTACATCCCTTCATCACCTTTGAGGCATTCTTTTTGGCTCAAACAAAGAACATACATGCTTTGGAGCTTCTAGATCTACCTTTATAATGCACAAAGTAACTCGACAAGACGTAAAACCTCCATTTATAGCGCTAAAAGTAGTTGTAGAAAATCTAACATTCTACGTCTAGCATTCAAATGACGTATTCATGGACAGAAACAAGTAAAGATATGTATAATAACAAGACACCAGCATATACTTGGTCCGACATGATTACTTACGTCCACGACTGTGAAAGGTTATTCTTATTAAGTTTACGAAGATTACAAGTTGCTAGGCTAACCTATGATTCTCTCACGAAAACTTATCAGTCTAGTTTTTGCTCTCTCTCTTACATAAAGAATTTGTCCACTCTTCACAACTAATTAGCCTGGTATTTAAATACGAAGTGCTCATACAATAATATTACAGTGTAGAACATGTGTATTTAAGTTGTTGTGTTTATGTCGGGAGGTGTGACCCAAACTCTCCATCGTGTCGTTCCCGATATCTTCTCTACTTCTCCCCGCACAGTAGCCGTCCCGACCCGAACTTTGAGTGACTTGCAAGTCTTTACCTTTCGGGGCCGATACCATTCTAGTTTTCTAATCACTTCACGTCTCCCTTGTCAGTGACATTTAATGCTTGGTCTCACATTTCAAACTCAACCGTAAATCTTCTTATCAGCTTTCCACGTGGTGCTCTTCTAGATTGATATGGTAGATATCTTGATTACTGTGTCTGACCTTCACAGAGATCCGGTGCTTTAGGCTTATTTTACCTCGACGACTCTTCAGATGCTGCCATGTGTCCCTGGATAATTTACCACTACGTCAACCAAGGTTTCCGTTGCATCCTCGAATGCTATATCGTTTATTCGATTTTACCACAGTAAAACATTGCGCGTCAAATCTAATTTGTATACCTATTTTGCCCCCACAAAACATTAAGTTTTACAGAAATCCTTACATATTTACATTGAAATAGAAAAACAAGTTGGTCTGGTGCACCCACTTATCTCTATGTAGCTACGTCACCGGCCATAGGAATTGCCCAAGGTTCTGAACTAACCCAAAGTCCGATACTCTAAAAGAGGGTTTAGGGTTTAATTTTGTTCGGTAGGTCAAAGATTAAGAGGTCGATTTAGCTCCAACAGTTCTAATTTCTAACTAAAACAGCTTCAGTTTTAGGCCTTGTATTTTTGCCGCAGGAAACGTGGACGAATTCTAAGCGAGAGAAACTCCTTGTGACATGGAGGAAGAAACTCCTTCAAATTCCCAACTCGAAAGTTAAGAACTTAATTAGCGAAGTTAAATCAGTGGATCGAGACAGACTCCAAATTTCTTGGAGTTCTGAAGTTTACTCAGTGAATTCAGTTCAGACATTCACTTTCATTTTATGATTTCGCTGTTTTGAAAAAAGAACGATCCATGTGTTCGAAAATGGGGTTTGAAAATAAGCACTGAAGAAGAAGAAGAAATGGTGGAAAAGAGTCTAGTAAAAATGAGAGGCATAGATGGGAGAATCTGTGAAGAATTCTCTACGAAATATTATGGGATCTGTACCATTGGAGGAATGCTTAGTGCTGGAACAACCCATTTAGCCATCACTCCTTTAGATGTCTTGAAAGTTAATATGCAGGTTCGTATTAATTGTGATCTTGTTTTTCTTTGTCTCTTAGATTTTGTATCAATTTTGTTTCTTTTCATTTGATCTGTTTGGTAAGTTGCAATCTAAGCAAATAACTCTAAAAATTACCTTTCGTTTTTGTGTTGACCTCCATGATTTTTATCTCTGTTTTGCTGCATTTTCATATAGGGGGGGACACATTTGAAATTAGAGATTTTATTGGTGGCTATGTTTATAATAGGGCTATCATAGTGCACTTAGTGGGTCTTGGAAATACATATTAGATTATCTTGTTTGTTTGATGAATGCTGGTGTCATAGTAACCAGGGAGCACATAGAAAGAGCGCAGAAGCCTAATTAACAATGTTTTGATGGTTGATCGAAGTATATATGGAAAAGAGTCTCCGAAATTAACACATTTATTGAGCGGCTTGAGCCAAAAGTGCTCGAATTGTTACTATACATTGTTTGGCCATGTTTAATAGACTACTGTTGTCATTCTTGAGGGTTTTTAATATACTTATTTTATGATTTAGGTGAACCCCACCAAGTATAGAAGTATTTCCTCGGGTTTAAAAACACTTTGGAGAGATCAAGGTTCATCTTCTCTTTGGAGAGGTTCGACCAGTAAATTCTTTGGGTATGGTCTTCAAGGTGGATGTAGATTCGGTCTCTATGAGTACTTTAAGAAGTTTTACTCGGATATATTGGTAGACCAACATAAAGGTCTTATCTTTCTTCTCAGCGGTGCTTCTGCCCAAGTATTTGCTGATGTTGCTCTATGCCCTTTTGAAGCCGTTAAAGTTCGTGTCCAAGCGCAACGCCACTTCGCAAAAGGTTTAGTTGATGGCTTTCCAAAGCTCTATGCAGCTGAAGGTGTTTCAGGGTAAGCAATGCGGAAGTTTTTTCTATTCTTGTCTCTGACTTGCAAAGTTCCATTAGTATTGATATGGTGATCATTCTTATTATGTGCAGATTCTACAAGGGGCTTGCTCCACTCTGGGGTCGAAATCTTCCATGTAATTCCTCACTTCGTCTATCTTTAACAAAATTGATCACATATTCTCTTAATATTTGAAATTTCAAATTTGTATGTACATGATAAATTAGGATAATATCTGAACGCATTCAAATTTTGTTTATGCAGTTTCGATATTTATGTTCTCCACTTTTGAGCATTCTGTGGATTTCTTATACCGGGATATCATTAAAAGAAAAAAGGAAGAGTGCTCAAGAGGTCAACAGCTGGCCGTGACATGTGCAGCTGGTTATGCAGCTGGAGCTGTGGGTACATTTGTTTCTAATCCTGCAGACAACATTGTTTCTTCTCTCTACAACAAAAATACAAATACTATATCACAGGTACTCTCAACATATGCCACCCAAGGCTGAATCTTTCTTTTTTAGTTTGTGCATTACTTTAATCCAAACATTTATAATTTTGGTTTCCCGTTTAATTCTATTTTTGAAACATGCAGGCTGTGAGGCAAATTGGGTTGCTAAATTTGTTTACTAGAAGTCTTCCAATTCGGTTTATGCTCGTTGGTCCGGTTATAACTATGCAGTGGTTTTTATATGACAGCATTAAAGTGTTAGCAGGACTGTGAGTACATCTTCCGTCACCGCTTTTATTTCAAATATTTTCTTAATTCCGATTTACGCACTATAGTTCTTCATAGTTAGCATATCCTAGCTAACTCATTGCCAGTGCCATCTCGAAAAACAAAACACAAAGTAAATAAAGAAAATATTGTATCAAATTCGTTTAACTGCTAATGACCATTTGGCATGAACGATGAAATGGTGATCAAATACAGATTAGCTGCCCTGGCTTGCAGATTTATATTCCAACTTGTTAAAATTAAGAAATCTTGAACGTGTAAATGTTTCAGGCCAACAAGTGGAGGTGCCAAAACTCAACAGTCATCTGGGAGAATCAACGAAAACAGCTCTATCGCTTATGAAGGGTGATAGACAAAGCTTAACCACCGGAATTAACCTAAAGTGGGGGCAAGACATCATTGTGAAATAACCAGCAAAATTTGGAGATTTCCAGGTTTACCCAATATACAGTATAAACAGATAGCTCATTATATGAACATGCTTTTTTAGCGGAGTTTTGTTTCAGTCGCTTACAGTTTTATGTTTTTTAGTAGGTATACTTTGTAAGAATCCCCAAAGTTTCTGGTGATGGTTTCTTTGCCTGCCATAACTAACCTTTGTGAGGGGAGATAGTATAGAATATTTATGTTACTAACAGCTCTCTATTACAAAAGTACTACCTCCGCTTCTGGGAAAGAGTTTACAGAAACGGAGGGAGTACTATATAATGATCGTGTAAAGTTGTAATTATGTTAGTGGTAAAAATCAAACACTGTTATACTTTTGCCCAAAAATAATTATCTAAAAATGATCCATGATAGCATTGTTGATAGTCTGAGATGGTAAACCTATTATTGTAACACCATTACAGTGAAAACATCTGAAACTGAAAACAATGAGCTGATTCATTCAGAACGCTTTCGATTTTTTGATTTTTGTAGAAGTCACAGACATGATATTGTGGTCATTTGAAGCATTTTGATGGAAGTAAAAGCCTCGGCCATTACTGATTACATCAAACAAAGTTCTTTGGAAGGTTTAAGGTGCTAAAATAGTCCGGGTCTTGTAGTGCTTCCATGCTTGACAAGGCTGTCAGCTGCTCTGTGTTTCATATGAGTATGTTCTATGCAGGCAGGTGAAGCTAGTACTCAGGTTTAGTTCCATTCCGGTTCGGTTCTTAAAGTCCCTTCAAAATTTTGCTTTATTAGTCTTCCTCCATTCCCTTTTTTCCCGCTCTCTTCTTCTTTTTTTCTTTTCAGGAACGAAACATCAAAAATGAAATGAAGGAGTTTCACTATAGAAATATCTCTCTCTATGATTTTCAAGCTTCCATGGCACATAATTATCCGAACCCCTTTTCTGTCTCTAAAACTGGTCCGTTACATGTCGTGCGAAGAAAATCTCGTTATACAAACCATGAATTCTCTGTACCAAGACTTCTCCACAGAAAAATCTTATATGAGGTACTCCCAAAGTCTCTCAGAAGCCATGAAAATATGTGGAAAGCAACGGTCAATATTAAATGCTAAAAAACTCCATGGTCATTTGATATCTACTGGTTTCATATCTTCAGTTTTTCTGCAGAACCATCTTCTTAATATGTACTCAAATTGTGGTTTAATTGAAGATTCTTCCCGGGTTTTCAATGAAATTGAGAATCCAAATGTTTTTAGTTGGAACACAATGATTAATGGGTTGTCAGATTTGGGTATGATAGAGAAAGCTAGACAACTGTTCGATGAAATGCCGGAAAGAGATTGTGTTTCCTGGAATACTATGATGTCTTGTTATTTTCAAAATGGGAAAGTTGAAGAAACCATTAAGGTATTCTTTATAATGTTTAAGGATTATATCTATTGTCCCGATTTGTATTCGTTTTCGTATGTGATTAAGGCTTGTGGCAGTCTCCGATTGTTGAAACTAGGTTTGGTGTTGCATTGCCTTGTTGAGAAATTTTCATATGGCAAAGACCCATTTATTCAAGTGTCTATTCTTGACATGTATGTTAAGTGTAAAGCTGTGGATTTAGCTGATAAAGTCTTTAGGCGGATTCAGAGTCCGAGTTTGTTTTGTTGGAATAATATGGTTTATGGTTATTCAAAAGCATACGGAGTAGGACGAGCAATTGAATTATTCGAACAAATGCCTGAACGTGACACTGTGTCATGGAACACTATCATTTCGATCTTATCACAACATGGGTTCGGAGTAAAAACTCTTTCTATGTTTATGGAGATGTGTTCTCATGGATGTGAACCAAATTCTGTGACTTATGCTAGTGTTCTTAGCTCATGCGCAAGCATTTTTGATGTGCAATGGGGTAGACATATCCATGCTCGGATTGTTAGATCTGAACCAAGTCTGGATGTTTTTGTAGGTAGCAGTCTGATTGATATGTATGCGAAATTTGGACATTTGGAAACTGCAAAGAGAGTGTTTAGTAACTTACCAGAAAGAAACACAGTATCCTGGACTTCTCTAATTGGAGGTTTTGCTCAGTTCGGATTTGAAGAAGAAGCTTTAGTATTATTTGATCAAATGAGAAAGGTAGCAGTGGCCTCGGATCAGTTTACAGTTGCTACTGTACTAGGAGTCTGTTCAAGTAGAAAATATACCTGTTTTGGAACTCAGCTCCATGCTCATTCAATCAAGATAGGACTTGACTATGCCATTCCTGTAAGTAATGCTCTTGTTACAATGTATTTTAAGTGCGACAACATTCAGATGGCCAATCATGTTTTCAGGCACATGCCTCTTAGGGATATAATATCATGGACAGCAATGATCAGTGCATATTCTCAGAAAGGCGACATTGGAAGTGCGCATGAATATTTTGACAAGATGCCACAGAGAAATGTTATAACATGGAACTCAATGTTAGCTGCATATATACAACATGGGCACTGGGAAGAAGGTCTGAAGCTGTACAAGGTGATGTTACTGCAAGATAGTGTAATGCCTGATTGGGTAACTTTCTCAACTTTATTCGGTGCATGTAATGATTTTGCATCATTGCGACTCGGCAACCAAATTATTGCTCAAGCTGTGAAAAGTGGGTTTGATTCTGATGTCTCTGTTGCAAATGGTATCGTCACCATGTATTCTAAATGTGGACAGTTCGAGAAAGCACGAAAGGTATTTGATTCGATTGTTTATAAGGATCTGGTTTCTTGGAATGCAATGATCACATCATACGCTCTAAATGGTCAAGGAAAAAGTGCGGTTCAAATTTTCGAAAATATGTTAACATCAGGTGTCATCCCAGATCACATAAGTTACATTGGTTTGCTGTCAGGTTGTAGCCATTCAGGACTTGTATCAGAAGGGAAATATTACTTTAATTCTATGACCAAAAATCATGGTATCTTGCGGAGTTCTGAACACTATACATGTATAGTTGATTTACTTGGAAGAGCGGGGTTTTTAGAGGAGGCCAAGAAAGTAATCGAAGAGATGCCTATTCAACCAGATTCAGCTGTTTGGGTTGCTCTACTTAGCGCTTGTTGTACCCACGGTGATTCAAAGCTAGCAGAGTATGCGGTCAAACATTTGCAAGAGTTGGATTTGAAGAATTCTGGTAGTTATGTGTTGCTAGCTAACGTCTACGCAGAAACAGGTGACTTGAATGGTGTGGTGAAGGTGAGAGCAATGATGAGAGACAGAGGAATCCGTAAGAATCCAGGGTGTAGCTGGATTGAAGTGGGAAACACAGTGCATGTGTTTACAGCAGATGACGCAAGCCACCCACAAATTAACGAGGTTCATAGGATGGTGGAGGAGGTTCTTAAGAAGATCGAGGATACAGGCAAGTATGTGAAAGAATACAGTTCTTCTCGATATCGAGGCTGTCACAGTGAGAAGCTTGCAGTAGCTTTTGGACTAATACATCTTCCTTCTTGGATGCCAATACATGTGATGAAGAACCTTAGGATTTGTTCTGATTGTCACAGTGTCATAAAGCTGGCATCTCTTGTTACTGCTAGAGAATTGGTTGTCCGAGATGCAAATCGTTTCCATCATTTCAGAAATGGAACCTGTTCTTGTGAAGATTACTGGTAACACCGGGTGGAGACATTCTTGTAACAGCAACTATATCTTCATACAGTGGCCAGCCAAAACATTTCGTTGCCCATGGATTTGTAAGGACTGATTGAAACTGATCTATTAAACAAACTTCAGGTTAGTTCGTTAGCAGAAAAATGAAAGCCTTTTGGGTTATTTCATCCAGAGTTCAGTGAAGCAATACCATAATTCTTGAATGAAGACCGCAAAGCATTTTTCCCTTCAGCAGGGGCTTTAAATGAGTTTCTGTTGGCTGATTATTTATTTCTTTATTAGTGTATTGAAACTGAGAAAACCTTGTAAAAACAGCCGCAGATCATTCCTTGTAAAACTCTAAACTTTTAGATACTCAAAAAAAAGGGATGACATTTTCTTCAAATATGATAAAATCTCCGCAAAGTAAACTTCATCACACTATAGGATAATTATGGACTTGTAATACATAGAAGTAAAAGATGGTCCAAACAAAGTAAAGTATTAAACGAAACTGTCGATCAATGATTTCCTCATCTCATCTTTTACGAGACTAGGTTGCGCTTCCCTCAACTTGAACACACTTTCAATGACAGAGAGTTCTGTTGCCGTAGTGTCTGATCCACAGAAAGCAGTCCAGTCATTAACAATCATACCAGCACCAATGACTTCGCTACCTCTGTTCACGGTCCCAGCCACTAAAGGAACCTGAAGAAGAGTTGACAGTTCATCCAGGTCTTCAATGGATGTATGGGGATGAACCTGTTTCAGACCAAAAAAGTCAAAACATCAAACAAGAGTAGAAAAGAATGTCTTTCAATACATTAGTAACAGCAAATAGATATTGATATCTTTCAATACATTAACATGTTTATCTTACCAATCCGCCTGTGTTAGAGAAGGTACAGTAACTTCCCACGAGAATATTTCCAGCAATTGTCTGCCTAAACACTTCAACTCCTAAAACATCTGCGATAATCTCCTCAGTATCCTGATAATATAATTGAAACCAGCACAAAGTTACGACAAATACTCGTCTAATTTCTAAGTGATATTAGTGGTCAGTATTTTGACAATTCAAGAGAGACTTTAATTGCTTATGGTAGGGCAACTAAAATAATTGTAAATAATTTTTATTAAATTCTTCTCATAACAAAGTTCCCCAATACAGAGTATATATCACATACCCTATCAAGATCAGTATGTACAAGAGCAACATGGTCGTTACAGGCAACGCAATTTCCCAATGCGGATAGTCTCTCGTCAATTCTCTGAACGACAACTTCATCTGGTAAACTATTCCTCAAGTGTTGAAGTTCTAAAACAAAAATGAAGAATAATATTTAGGAATCTGAACTGCTTTCTGCTCATTGATCTTTCAGATGTATGATTGTTGATAAAATAATGTGAAGTGTGAACCAAAAAGTAAGAGATCAAATCACTAATAAGAAACCGAACTAATAAGAAACCAAGATTGTAGTAAGTATGAAGAGTGATAACAACAATAAGTGCGAAATCAAATCAGCCAAGACACTGAAATGTCCTGTCAAAAAGGTTTTCACTAACCCTGATCTGTTGTAGTGTGCGGCACCAAAAGTCCATTCTTGTTTCCTGCAACCAGAACCAAGCATCAAATCAAGCATGTATCAAAGAGAAAATTTGATAGTTCAGGGGTTTCAAATAGACGTAATAGTTACACTCGCTATACTTACCAGCACATAAACGCCCAACGATCCTAGTGCCTCCTATAGAGGTTTTGACAACAGGGATGTGATCTGCTAACTCGGATTCAAATGTACTACAAAAAAAAGAAAGAATAAAATGAATAGCCGATCAAACAAATAAACAAGACAAATATATCCACAATAAATTGGCAATTTTGGTACACAAACCTATAAAAGTTTTCAGATCCTCCAATTGCAACCAAACAATATGCATTGGTTAACTTTGAGAACACCCCAACTTCACAATTGTTTTCAAATTGTAGACCTACATCAATTTGATTAAGTTTATAACTTCATTTACCAAAGATGAACCAACTCAAATTTTATTTAACAAAATTCAACTTCAAAACTTACGAGTTGCCATGATAAGAGTACAAGTTAAATCCCACAGCTTCCAACTAATAAAAACATGCAACAAATTCAAGAACAAATCAATGAAACAGATACCAAAAAACATAAGATTTTCACTCACAAAGGAAGAAAAAAAACTAGTACAAAATTTGTGCTTTTAAACAAGCAAAAATGAACAGTAAATTTGAAGTTCAAAACACATTAACAAAATAAATCTCCTTTACTCTACACATACAGATGTAAAACCCTAAAATCTCAAATCTATCATGCTTAAACAAACAAACAAAAACACCCTAATTCAGAAACTGTAATACCTCTGTAGAATTCCAAGCAAAGGGAACAGCAAAACGGAGGAACTATCAGTATCAGTGTTTTTAGGTTACAATGGTTGAGGTTTTAGGGTTTTTGGCCTTTTGTACCTCTTCCGCTGAAGAGTTGCAAACCCTTTGTCTATGTATTTAACCTCTTTAACTTCGCTAACCGTGTTTCGAAATATTGGCCGTTGATATAAAGAATCTTGATTTAGAAACTGTGAGATGGAAATGCCGTGGTGCTCACGTCCACGTGGTGTCATGGATGAGGAAGGCAGATAAAGACAGCGTAGTCTCCTTGGACACCAAGCATGCGTCAATGGGAAACATATGGTTTAGTCTAAAATCACATCTAAATATACTAGTTAGTCCAAACTCATTCAACTAGGTACATATTAGTCCATTATTTATTTGAAATATGGAAAATACATTAATAACCCTTATTATTACAATTTAGTCTGAATATTTGTAATTAAGTCCATAGTGATTTACGATGATGTCACAAATTTTAAATAATATAAAAATAATTTAAAAACGATTTATCTTTCGAACCGCTCGCCCAAAATTGACGAATTTTATATATTCGCAAAGCTCTTTTCGATAGCTACAAAAAGAGTACCCATATGACTATATGATTTTCCCTTTTAAAAAAAGTTAATTTTCGCATCATTATATGGTGTGTACAAAAAAATTGGACACGCCCGAAAATTTTATAAGTTTTTCACATATGCACCACTTTGTACACACTTACAAAACATACATGAAATTGGTTGTTCATATAAACTCTCGAACCTACTTTTTCATGGAAATTACACTGGTGCACCAATATGTACAACCCTGCAAAACATGCTTGCAGCCGTTTGTTCATAACCACACACAAACTTACTTTTTCATGGGAAATACATCGGTACATCAATATGTACACCCCATAAAAACATGCATAAAATCGATCATTCAACCACACCCAACCTTCTTTTTTCATGGGAATTACATTGATGCACCAATATGTGCACCCTGCAAAACATGCATGAAACCGTTTAACCACACACAAATTTACTTTTTCATGGAAAAATACGATGGTGCATCAATATGTACATGCATGAAATGGTCATTCATAACCACTATCTGACCTACTTTTTCATGGGAATTACATTGTTGCACCTATATGTACACCCCTGCAAAACATGCATGAACTGTTTATTCATAATCACACACAAATTTACCTTTTCATGTAAAAACACATTACTGCATCAATATGTACATTCCTACACAACACGTATAAAATCAATCATTCATAACCATACCCTCGCCTTCTTTTTCATGGGAATTACACGAGTGCATCAATATGTATGCCCCTCCAACCATGCATAAAATCGATCATTCATAAACACATACAAACCTACTTTTTCATGGGAATTACAGAGGTGCATCAATATGTACACCCCTACAAAACATGCATAAATTGACCATTTATACCCATAAGTCGACTTATTTTTCATACACAAGTGCAAAAATATGTACACCCATAAAAAAATGGAACAAATCAACCATATTCGCCTAGAAACAAATCTATTTCATGAGATTTACACAGGTGCACTACTATATACACACCTACCCATATTATATAAACATAACAAAGAAACTCATATGGATATGAATCATCAACCTCCGCAAACCTTGTGATAGGCTTGGACGCTCTACCATTTTGAGCTTGTGAGTCCCTAAATTATATGGTAAAAAAAAAAAATTATGTCAAAGGTGGACCAGGGTACAATACAGTTATATGTCATTAATAATCAACATGTGAACAACTATATACACAATAACAATCAACATGTGTACAACTATGTACACATTAGGAATCAACAAGTGTACATTAATTTAGGACTAGCAACACAGTCCCAAACTCACGACAATAATGCAAACAATTACCGCATAGGAAGAATTACGTACGGTGTAAAAATGTGTGCACATACACGATCATTGTGCATATCAACGATCAACAGGTGTAAAAATATGTACACATCAAAGATCAACATGTATACAATTATGTACACATTAAGTATCAACATATATATACCTTCTGTTACATCCAATTTTTAACAGCAAACATATATGATGTTAACACAACAATAGAAGGAAAACAGAATCATTTTAGTACCAACCAGATGTCGTTTTAAATGTGTTATTTTCCTGAATTTATATTAAATAATATTCTTGAATATTTGCCGGAAAAAAGTATAAAATAAGATGAGATTTTTGGTAATACCTTGAGCAACCGAGACCAATATGGGGGAACTGCTACAATGAAATAAAAAGAACTTTATATGACACTTTGGCGATAATTGTTTCGTCTCGGGGTAAACTCTCCCCAAGGCATGGTAGCAAAATATATAAATCAAGACTCCTAAAGTCCTGGACCTGATATGTGATTGATATACACTAGTTAGTTTGTGGAGGGAATGCGACATTGGAAAAAAATGTTATCAAGCAGCAAAGATTTGAGTTATAAATACCTGGCTAGTAAGTTGGTCTTCCAGGAAAAAGTCAATTCGTAACCTAAGAACGCAAAAACTTAAATATTACAAAATAATCTCAGCTATCGGTTAAGTCTGCAGTTTTTGTTTTAATGGATTAGTACCTTGGAGAAAGGAGCACAAATACAACACTAATAAAGAAAAAACGACCAGAACTATATATAATGTTGAAGGGGGAAATTTTTATGGCAAGTACGAGCTGCAAACAAAACACAAAATAAAGGTGATTAGTTATGTCATGTATTTCAAATTCTTAGTTCTTTTTTTAAGAGGAGAGTGTTCTGCTTTCAAAATCTTACAGTAACTAACCCCAAATGTTAACAAAATTAAAATAGTATAGTGATCATGTTAGTGAGGACATTTTTTTTCTATATTCACGCATAAAAGATCTTTTTATTTCCAATCAGCCAGATTAACAAAGTTAAAATAGTATAATGAGGAGACCATGTTGATGATTGGCACTAACTTGGTCACTGTATGATAGCTTTGAGTATGTGGATCCATATCCATGTTCAGGTTCGCAAGGACACCAGCTAGCGAAACTAGTGTCAAGCCAGCGCTAAGACGAAAAACTTCCCGGTATCCGAATTCAGTCTCTTGCTTGAAAACCGAGTATAAATGTGGTTTTGTAGGTTCATGTCAATAAAAATTGATGCTTAAGAATCATAAATATATAATTCAAATTGGCAAATACATCTAAAAGGAGCATGTTATGAACTATTAATTGGCAATTTAGATGAATCTTGTACACTGGTCTACTAAGTAAAATCTTTGAAGTCCATATGTTGTAAATTCAGAATTCGTACAGTAAATTAACGAAAATCAAATCGATGAAACAAACATTAATGTTTACAGAAATTGAGAAACGAAAATAGAAGATTCATCTAAATTTCACCATATTTTCACTAAATTAAGTTTATCAAGTTTCCTCCTATTGATTTTCGCATGCAAAGTCGTCGTCATCCATTAATAATTACAATAAACGAACCAGAGAAGTCTTAATCCAAATTTTCTTAGATACAACTATTCATATCTCTTGATTAATTAGCTTAAAGTGCACAAGTAGCCGCAGAATTTCGCAAAAGAAATCCAAAGAAGTCAAAATAATAAGAGAACTCACCGGATCTGTCTATCGAGTAGTTGATGATGTTTGAAAAACTCAAGTTAAGTGATGAAGATTAGTGAATTAGTAGCAGTAGCAGAAGAAAATCAGATGAAGAACTCCGAATCTTTCTCTATAAAACGAGAAATCATGAAGAACAAATCCCCAAATCGCCTACATCACTCGCCAAAGATCTCAGATATAAAATTTCTAAACTCTCTCTCTCTCGCTCTCTTAATATGTATGCGCAAAAGTGAACAGGGTATTTAGGGTAATAATAAAAAGGATGATTTTGTGGATCGGGAAAATTTTTGACTAACTCTTCCAGTTTTGGACTAAATTGTCTGTGCGGAGGGGAATTTGGATTAACGAGTACTGAGATTGAAGGGCGTGGACTAGAGCATCCAAAGCCCATAAAATATGGGAGTAAACGTTAATTTATACTCAGAAAATAGTCAATGGACAAACGGTGGTCAGACCTGATTGTTGGTGCCACGTCAAACCTTGTGCTATGGCTCCCATCGGCTAACCCACTTGCTCCATAAATACCTGGGTGTCTACAGGTCCGCCGATGATGGAGGTTTGAACTTGAGAGGTCTGAAATGTTTTATAGCGCTTTTGGATACCAGTACCATAAGTCAGAAGCAAAATCATTTTCCTTCAGAAAAAGTTAGTTTTTTTTTATCGTAGAAATCGTTTTGAAATAATGTATCTGAACTGACTTTTTGCTTTTTGTATTCTAAAAGTCAAAAAGCTACTTCTAAATGTGCATCCAAACACCCTATATACACTGAAAATAATATTTATTCTCTTAAGGAAAAGTACTTTAAATAAGGTACCTTTCTACGTGAACCTTAAAACAGGTATTGGAAGAGTATTAGTAAAGAATTTGAGTTTATTCAGAAGTTCAATTTATGGTCCTCGGATTAAAGTAAACAGATCTTCATATAGGGCAGTTGACGATTGATAGCAAGGATAATATGAACGATTACGGATAATCTCCATCCAGTACTGTTAGTAGTTTTAGTATCTATAAATTTATGTCAGATTTAATTGATCCAGTACTTCTAGTAGATTGTTTCACTCAGGACACGCATGAGTGATCTGATTGTAAGAACTATCCTTATATTGAACAATGTATCATTAACGGGGAATATAGATGAAGAAATGATTGAAAAAAATATTAAAGGTAAAGCAAAACAACTTACAAAATAGAAACTAAAACAATGGAAACATAATATAATTTAAAACAAATTATGTTGATCCAGGCCCATGTGAAAGACTAAAAACGAATAAGAGAACCATAATTACAATAATTTGAGTTGTTTAAGCATGGAAATGGAGTAAGGGATATCCGCATATAGAGAATTCGCAGATAATCCCTAAAAGATGTCAAAACAACAACAACACCCTATGAAATCACCAATAACACCCTCAACTCCAGCATTTGATGCAATTGTTGGCTTAGGAGCTTGGAATTGAACATTGTTAGTCATAACACAATTACAAGACACTAGTCAAAATTATAATATGTTTAATAAAGTAGCAGTAGAAACCTTTAACGCATTTTGTATGATATAAACACTAACTTTCTGGTCGAAGTTGGAGGTTTCCAATTTTTCCAGCTCCCTTGAAGCATATAACACTGTTTTTAGAGCATTGCTCGGTCGAACTCGCAAGCGTTGCTATCTCAAACTTGTTTGTCAAGTTTAGGTGATCAAAACTATTAGTATTGATTTCTAGTCTACTTATAGCTATGTCTCGAATTATGATAGAATGTGTAGTTGAGCTTTAGACTTCACGGTTTGTTCATCGATTTAAGATGAAGATCTACTGAGGAGAGCTTGGAGGAACTTCATCAACAAAAGGTATATGGATACTAAAACTTATATATCACTCAAAAGTCTATTATATTATATCTCCTATTGAGACTAAGTCGTATAGCTATATAGACTTTTACATTATACACATTTGATATTTCGAGCTGAGTTTAACTCGGTTATATATTTCTCGAAATATGTGTTGGAAGCTTTTTGCTTTAGCTACGTTCATCATTATTCTTGACGAGTTTAGTTGGAAACAATTTATTTGTGGAAACTAAATAATGAGTCAAAAGATGATCATGTGAAAATTGCCTTGAAACATCTTACATGATTTGTGTGAGACAGTCATTTGATGTCGACTCGGAATGTTTTGTATTGATCATTCGATCACTTGAAAATTACTTATAAGCTAATAGTTTGTGTGAGACAGCTATTGTCGTCTTCTAAGGATGTTTCAATGATTGAAATGGGAGTTTAGACCAATTAACCTTTGTCTGGATACATCACAGTATGCATACTAGTATGCAAACTGTTGTGGTATGATTCAGGTCCGGAAACCAAGTTTGCATACCAGTATGTGAACGATTTTAACTGTTAAAGTCCTGGAACCAAGTATGCATACCAGTATGCGAACGGTTCTACCTGAGTTAGGTCCGGGACGACAATATGCATATCGTTTTGCAAACTGTCAGACAAGACCAAAGCGGAACTTAAGCTTGTGTACTCGTTTGTAAACTAAGTGGTTAAGGATCTAAAATCAGTTAAGTATGATTTCATACTCATGAACAAATACGTTTATAAATTAAGGAATGCAATCTTTGAAAACCGTGGCTTAATGTTCATGAATTGATTATTGAATAAGTACTTTGTACAATCATGAAACAAATCCAATTTTGTTTCAATTGTGTCTTGTGTACTTCTATGAGAATATAAACAATTGAACAACTCTATGAGTAACACAATTAGATTCATTTGATTATATTTCATGTTTTATTGATCATCATATTTGATCTGGAAGTGTTAGATGAATTTGGTTAATATAAAGGTGTTCATATGGATAACTTCACTTAACTGTTATTGAGCCAACTCAATATACATGTTTAGGTACGGTTACCTATATCTATATGAAGGTATATTTCATTTGTGTGTAACAAGCTAAGACCATCAAACGGTGGAGAGATATTTTTTTTGTTTAAAGCAAACTTAACTTGATCTTAAATCAGGTTTTCATCTAACAGTGAATATTGATTGCTTTGTTTTTAAGCTATCAAACTCTGATAAGGGAGAACTCTAGCAACTGGAAAACCCAATCCTCACACTTCTTTGTGATACTAGTTGCGACTAGATTCGATTCTCCTTTAACCTAGGTTTTTCCTAAAACCATTATAGGTTAACGACTTAAAGACTTTATTGGGATTCTGAAGCCAGACCCAACTATTTTCTATGTAGTTGCGTGTTCTGATCTTACCTGTTTTGTCGTATTGAGTACTATCTTCTCTAAGATTTGCTCGAGATTTATCTCTGATTGGTAAGATATAAAAAGTAATCACAAATCTCTTCGTCTCATTCTTTGTTATTCCACAATAACTTGTTCTACTACCATATAGTTAAGTTATTGTGAGGTGATTGATATTTCTAGGTTGTTCTTCGGGAGTATAAGACCGGATTATCAATTGGTTCTTGTTCACCTTGATTTATCAAAAGACAAAACAATACTTCATAGGAACTTATATGGGAGACAGATTTATCTATCAGAATAGACTTATATATGGGAGACAAATTTGTTTATAAAGTCTTCGACTTTGGGTCGTAGCAACTCTTAGTTGTGGATGGGATCAGCTAAGGGAATCAAGTGCGTGGAGTCCTGCTGGGATTCAGAGACGTAAGGAACGCGACTGTACCTTAATCGGTGTGAGATTTGGTTTGGGATCAACTACATTCCAGTCCGAGGTTAACTTGTAGTAGGCTAATGTCTGTAGCGACTTAATATAGTATAGTGCTCAAAACTAGATTAGGTCCCGGGGTTTTTCTCCATTTGCGGTTTCCTCGTTAACAAATTTTTTGGTGTCTGTGTTATTTCTTTTCCGCATTATATTTTTTTATATATTTGAAATATCACATGTGTGTAGTTAAATCAATTGGTAAATCCAACCTTTGATTGTTGATATAGATTGATTGACACTTGGACATTGTTCTTTGGTACCGTCCAAGTTATTTCTCATATTAATCAGATTCACAGATTTCTATCTGTTCAATTGCAGATTGTATTGAGAAATTGAGATATAACTCTTGGATATTTTTCCTTGATTGAGTCTGACTGTCTAGTTTATTCTCTTGAAATTATATTGGAGTCAGTCCATACAGATTGCCGAACGAAATATTGGGTGTGGTTGTTAGACCCCCGCTTTTTCAACTGCAATACCACCTCCTGTAATGAAGTATTGCACTCAAGAACATGTTAGATACCAAATTGAAGCTTTACTAATGGATATATATAGAGAGAGAGATCTCGCATACAATTTATCAATAACGATAAACACAATCTAATACCAGAAACATTGTCTTTCTTAACAGACGCTTTGGTGGCATTTAAAACATCAATTATTCTGTTTTTTTCACAAACCAACTTCACTTTCACTAGTTCTTCCGATCTACAATACATTGAACAATGCTAGCATTTAAGGTATAAGTTACAGAGTAAAAATTGCATACCATAAAACAGTAGCAATAGAAAAACAAGACGATTACAGTTAATATAACAATGACTAAGGAAAGGTGACATATCTTTAAAACGGCAACACCAACATAAAACTTAGCTAGCCTCTCTTGCAACTTGTCTTTTTCATAATCAGAAGTGCACATTTCAACTCTATCTCTTAGTTGTCCACATCGCTCCTCGATGTATTTCTTGTCAAATGCCCGTCAAAAACTACAATATTATCCTTAAATATTGTCACATATATACAATACATATATTAAATATCAACAAAAAGGAAAGCGCTTGGAAAATACAAAATCCTTTATGCAACTCACAAAATATCTAGATGGTTCTACAACGACATCTTGTTGTAGTTATAAACATCAGAAATTCCAAAATCACTCACCTTTTTGCATGCACGTTCCAAGCATATCCAAGTTAAACTTCTCAAGATTCATGTTTACTTCTTCAGTTATGAGCTGCAATATACAACTAGGACAAATTATTACAAGGAATAAAGAACAAGATTGCCATTACAATTTAAGTAACAGATAGAGGAAACACCAGTACTTACTTGACCCCAGTTAAGACGAAAATTTATTGCATACTAGATTTACTGTTCTCTACAAAACCCAGAGCCTTAATAATACAAACTTGTAACAGATAATGAAATAATGAGGGTACCAAGTACACCACAATCTTTTTAATAATAACCTATGCGAGACACACCTTTTGTAATACAAACACGAACTCTCAAGGAGTAAACAACACGTAAAAGTAATATATGATATAAGTTCGAATCCGAACTAAACTATGGGATCAAACCAAGTATTTGGTTAACATATAGTGTTATTACTTTAGTTACAACTATAACAATAATTATAATAAGTAAGGTAATGGCACACAACAAGATTTTTTTAACTAGGACCAGTTCAGTTATTGAAACAAGATTTCTTTAAAATTCATTGGATCCATGTTTGAGAATCTCCTTTCTTCTTCAACTCCGTCCCAAAGAGTAAGTAGGTATAATTCAATCACGTCTTCATGTTCCAATTAAACACTTTCCTTTTTCGATTATTATCAAAGGAAAGAAGAAGATCCTTATTTTTACCAAATATATGCGGATTCAATCACGATCTTATAATACGAACAAGAGATTCCAGTTTTGAATACTCTCATAATGAAGCCAATGTACTCTCAGAATGAAGCCTATATACAAAGACTACTATAACTTTGTATAGTAAACTAACTCCAAGTTACTCAGTTCCTTTAGTATCCTGAGCCTACAACCATTCTAGTCTACGCACATGAATCCTAAGGTAGATTCAACTATTTTAAGTCGCTTCACCTTCTGTGAATACTTCAACCACTCAAATCATTGGATCGTAATCCGAAACAGTAAATTACTAATATGTTTTAGTAATCGCTCTATTAGTCTCCCAAATCAAATAAGTTAATCAGAGATATAGTCGGTACAGAGGTTCTCTCGTTTAATCAATATAAACTTATTTGTTCAATTAGATCAGCTAAGATCAAGATTACCGCAATAATCAATCTTATTGTCAAATTAGATCTCAAAGAGAACCACAGAGATGAATTTTCGGTATATACAATAAGCTTAAAAGGTATTTACGAGAAGCAAGTGTGCACAAAGTCATCACAAAGATCAAAATACCAAAAATAAATCTTCTAGTCTTCAATCTCCAGTCTTCAAAGTACTTGCACAAACAACTCGATTCCACTAAAGGTCGATGATGCGTGTCGTAGATGCTCAAATTAATTCACTTATATTCTACTTTACTAATATATAATATAGTAGCAAATAAGATTCGTTCCCACGAAGAGCATGGAGTTTTAGTTGTCAAAAGTGTCACAATGGGGGGTTTTGGTTTGGATTAAAGAAAAATCAAAGCAATTAAAAATAATTAGGTTGCAAGCAATGGAAAGAAATTTGATCAGGGAATCCTTCTTCGTTACTAAACCGCCATCAAAGTAGCATATTCATCTATTCTTTGTAAATCACAGATTATTACCAACCGTAGGAAAGAAAGTACGCTTAGCTATCCCTAAAATTCCTTATATAAATGGAAAATGGGTACGCTTAGTCTCCAAATTCTATCCGCCTTCACCACCTTGAGGTGCGCTTACAAGATGTAATTCATTTGAATGCCTTAAGGTTTGTGAACTTAGATTTGATCCTAGCAGTTAAACTCAGTACGCTCGGTCCACTTACTAGGGTTGTTTTTACTTACGATTGCTCCACAAAATCCCTCTGCAAGGTTTCACAATTTCTACTTGTGTAAGAGTTATTCAACAATTACGGATATCCTAACTCATTACTAGCATTAGGTTCACTAATAACTGACTTAGTTGGCCACCTAAACAATTTATCAATCAATCATAAAATTATTAAAGTAAAAGCAAAAAATAATCATATGAATAATTTTTGAATAGATTTATATGCTAAATAGAGTCATGTATTAGAACTAGAATTCATCCCTAATCACTAAGAAGTTTAGCTACTCGTGGTACTAACAAAACCCATGAATTTCGTATGATAAAATGGTAAAAAATAGTTACGGTGATGGAAATATCTCCAAACCCCACCTTTTCTTCTCTTGTGTTCTTATCTCCAATGGCTTGATTCAAGATTCTAAGATAGAAATATCTCTTATATTGTAGTTGCGCCCGTGCACCAAATCCCGGTCGAAGTAACTTGCCAAAACTTTCCAAATAGCCAAAACGGCTCACGCCCAAGTCTTGGTCGTGCATAGAGTGGATGAAACAGCCAAGTGGGCACATGTTCGAAACTGGACAAGCCCAGCCCAAAAGCACCATAAGCCTGTCAGTTTGCCAGAACTGACAAATATATATCTTTTCTTCCAATTCCCGCGGACAGACATCCTTCTGGGAAAAATTAAAGTTACGGGATTTTAATCTTTTCTCCGCCAGAATCACGGATAGATATCTCCCCGTGAGTTTTAAATTCCCCTGGATTTTCATTATTTCCTTCGTCTTTTCACGGTAACTCTTACCTCCGTGAAATATTTTCTTCCCTGACTTTCTGTTCTTGTTCACTGCCATTCACGGATACTAAAATCTCAGTGAAATCTTATTCTTCTGAATTTCTCTTTTCCGGACAATAACTCACATATACTAGGCCCTCCGAGAGAATCCATTTCTTCTGAGTTTTTGTATTCTCGGCCATACCTATCTTGGTTACAAACCCTTCCATAAAATATTGATTCATCTGGATTTCCTAAACTCAACCAATGTCCTATCTTCTCAGTCCTTATCTTCCAGGCGATATCCACCATCTATCATTCTCGACTGAATCACCGAGAAACCTTGACCACCACTATAACATCTACAACCATCATCCCATCTTCTCTGTCATGAATGGCTCGAGCAACTGCCAACTGCATCGAGCTCAACCATCAGAAGTATCACAAACTACGCTATCATCACCAACATCGTTATCATTCAACTTCCACCGAGTTCACCTGACTTATCCCTCTTGATTTATCTTCTCAGCTTCCAGACTCAGTCTACAACACCATCTCTGCCAGCAGACGCCATCAATGTTGGTAATGGCATCACCTCACTGAACTCGAGCTTTCTCTTCTTTACTGCCAGTAACCTCCATCGCAACCCGCTTCTATCAACCATAGTTCAACTCCAGCTAACTTCCTCGACAATCCTCACTGCCATCTTACAGGCTTACAGCCATCGACAATCAATGTCGCCATCAACTGCCAACACCGAAAGTGACAGCAGCCAATACCTCAATCCTTTATAAGATTTAATTTTATATATACTTAAATTAGGATCGTGAACTTCATGATAATCACACGATAATTATATACAAGAATAGTTTATACGGAATATCCGTAGCAGCGGTAGCAGCGGTAATACTTTGTGGAGGTCATGGTTTCTCCTTCTTCACCTCTTACGTTATGAATAATCAATTCTCTGAACCTAATACCGACGGCTATTGTGTTCCTCTTATAGGTAGAAGGAGGACCAAGTTCCTAGGATTTAATTAATAGCATTAGATCTCGATCGTCCATCAAAGAAGAGATATTAGGAAATAATCCCAGAAATGGTAACCGACATAAGTTAGCAATATTCTATAATTAACCAAAATTATTACGTGGCCCAAGGGAATATTTCTATGTGTATAAATATTCTGACATTCTCCCACTGGTCCATGTGATAATTTATTTAACGGTTAATCGTAGAAAAATATAAGGCGCGCGTAATTGCTAACAAAATTTAAAGGTTAACGTAATACCTTGGCCAACTAAGCTAATCATGCGAGTCATAGCGGTTGCACGTTGTCTTGTTATCAACATGTTACCTTCCATGTACCACAACACAAATAACTTACTTAACTAGGCCTTAAATTGGGATATCATAATGGTCCAGTGATGTCTTCAAAAGAAAGACAATTTCTGTTAACATTCATCCGTTTACATAAGTGTATACTAAACATGGATACATAAATAATTCAGAACAACATTAATAAGAGCTCATAAAGTGTTCAAAAACAGGCACATAAATTAGCTGAATTTAATAATCAATTACTCCAACAGACCTAGGATTTTATTCTTTTCTTAAGAGGTCTTAAAATGTAATTGTTCAATAAGTACACCTCTCAATGCAATTGTGCTTAACTGATACATGAATAACTATTGTTTTTGAATTTCTTGATTCACGCATATATACTCAAGGTTCATGTGTTTTGTTCCTTTTGTATCATATCATGCTTTAATGCTGCGAAACTAAGATGATAAATTTCAGCAATGTCGAGAAAAAACCTTAAGTCTCTAAGTATCACAGTCATAAATATTCAAACTCAATTGTGGGACTAGTATTAATGGATTCTTCCTTTATAGAATCCATACATCCATAAACATTGAAGTTTGAAAAACCCAATAAAATCTTGTTGGGTTTGCTAACTAATTATAAGACAGAAGTTAAAATAGTATCTCAAAATTCTTGATAGCTTTCCTGTAATTTGTTCTTCGATTCTTTAACATATCAACAACTTGTTATAAGTTTCATATCAGAATTAAGACGTAATGAAGATTAAATTTATATCTTCTATCCAACATGAAATAAAATCTGTTAAATATGTTATTATCTCAAAATTTCTTGAATATTCGATATATGCCTTATATGAGAGCTTTATTAATCCATATGATATTACTATCACATGGTAAGCTTCATTCATATCCTTTACTTCAAAAAACTATAGAGATATGCATAAAGTCAAGATCACTACTCGTAGGTAGTACGTCTTAAAATACAAGACCAAGAGTATGAATTTCTCCCACTGATCTTGAGGTATATGCATAAATCTGTAATAATTCATCCAAAACTTGAAACATTTATAGTTTTGTTGAATTTTATATACCATTATGGGAGGATGCTTAAATTTCATACTTTGATTTCTAAAATTTGTAGACTAAAATTTATCATTAATAAAGGCTATTTTCACATTTAATTAATGCAACTCTTAGGTCATACTGAGCTACTAATAATACTATGACAATTCTGAATAAGTCTTTCTTTGACACGAGAGAAAAACTTATTTATAATCAATGCATCGTTTCGGAGTAAAATCTTTGGCACTAAGTCTTGCTTTATACCGTTTAAAATTGCTATTACAGTCGTATTAGGTCAGAAAGACCCACTTTCATACAACTAATTTGTGGCTTTCGAGCAATTAAACAATATCCGAGACTTGACTTTCAACCAATGATTTTTGCTCACATAGCATCAATCCATTAATCAAAATTATTACACATAATATTTGTGAACCTAAAACCGAGTCTTTGCCATTCCATATCAAAATGTAATAAATTCTTGTAAGAAAATCACTGAAACAACATGAATAACTTTCTTTCAATCTCTGTTGAGACCTTCTTAATGCTGGTTCATGTTGTTATCAAAAAATTTCTTTATTGGCATATTATGGAGTATTGGATCAGTAATTTGTGGGCTTTCATTATCTAACATTCTTATAATGAGAAGATTCACAATAACTGTAGAAATCTTAAATAAAGGGATCATTATCATGATTTCTTGAACATATATATCCACGTACTCCCACTGATTATGCTATCATTAATAAATTTATATTTTCGATTTCAATAAATCCCATACTTCGGTTAGAATATTAATAAATACCATTTGGATTATTTAGGAAAACCAATGATCCAGTAATAGTTTTCAAATCCAATTTTCATTCTTTGGAATGTAAGCCCTCACCTCCAACTGAACAACCACAACTTAAAGGTGATTTAAACTAGGTTTCCAGCCTTTCTAGTCCAAAGTGTGTCTTTGAAACTTCTCTAACGTAAATCTATTTAAATTACACAGTTACAGAAAGAACAAACATTCACAAATGTATAGCCATTATGCATGGTTCATCATGCTTCTAACCATTTTCATAAAAGTATTATTTAGCCCTTTGATATACACCATTACGCCAAGGATAAGTTGGCATTGTGTATTGAGAAACAATTCCGAACTTTTGAAGATACTATACAAAAGATTTAGGATATTATCCTGTTTTGTCATACCTTTCACAATATTCACCACCTTTGTCAGACTTTATGATTTTTCACTTTATCTATAATTGCCTCTCAATTTCAATAATAAATGTCCGATAAAACACCCATGGATTGAGATTCATAATGCAATCGATAGATCTACATAATAACGCGAAAAATCATTAGGTGATAAAGAATTTTATCTTCCAAAAATTGGACCATTAAAAGTCTACAAAATAATCATAATCTACAATTAATAAGAACAAAAGCTGAAATTTATAATAGAGATAAATGACAATTAAGCTTACAATAGTTACATACCTTCAATAAGATTCTCCTGTGGGTAAAACCTTATCAAGGGACAATGTGAGACATGAAAAAACTTAGTACATATTTTACCTTCTCATACACACAACATTATGTTTGTTTAATACCATAACTAGAATCATCTGTGGGCAACTCACGTCCTAAAATGTATTAACAAACTCCAATAATTCTAAATATGTTCAACCTAATATAATGTGAGTTGTAGTCACCTGTGGGTGGCTATTATTTCACATGTATATGAAACATTTAGATAACCTTAATGCTTGTTTAAATTTATGAACCAAAACTACTTGTGAGCAACATTGTTCTAATAGTTAAATCAAACTAAGAGGACTCAAAATATACAACACTTACAAGATAGGAATTTAGTATCACTGTGGCGATAACTAAACAATCCAGCAAATATGTAGAATTGCAAATATCGCACTAGCTTTTCTTGTGACATTTCATGATCCTAATCAATGATATGGACATCCTTGATCTGATCATAAAATTAGTCGATTATAAACAATTATGAGTAACCCTAAAACATTAATCATAAACCTTTATTTAAAGGCATGTCATCATACATAAATTATAAAAATAATAACACCCTTTAATTGAAATGTCCAAACATAATGAACTTTTCGTAAAACAAAATCGAGCATTAATCAAGTCTATAAGTATAATTCAACAATGAAATTTCGTTGAAGAAAAATTCTTTGATGCATCGCTCATTTAAATATGGTACATACTTAAAGATCATAATAAATAATGAATATATGATGAATTAATATGAAAGGTGTTAAATAGTCAACGAGTATCATTTTCAGAAATATGAAGAAATTTATCAAAAATAAAACCTCAATTTCATAGAGGATGCAATAAGTTTTGGACAACATAATAAAAATATTCATGAAAATATGAAGGAAAAAAAATCGTAATAGGTTACTCAACTCGATAATGAGTTAATTTATGCACTTTTAAGAAATAACGTTTAATTATGTGCCAATTATTTAATTACCATAATGTATGATCAAATATTGTACACTTCAATGTTATCTTAAACATGTGAACTCAAATTACCTGTGGGTAATTGTTGTTCTAATACACTTAAGAAAAGCAATATTATAAGCACTTGACATAATAACGATTATGACTGAAAAAATTATTTGACATCACTGTGGTGATTGCCAAACAACTCAAAAATAATGCCATAATAACTACTAAACCTTGCCTTTACGGCTTGGCATATTCGTGCTTACAATAAAATTATTATTATTGCTAAGACAAAACACTCTATATCACTGTGGTGATATCTAAAGAATTATGGCCTAAGAATCTTAAGCACAATAATTTTATACGTACAACTGAAATTATCATTAACATTGGGAGAAAATTGAAACATAATGACACTAGACACCCTCAAGATTCAAATCAGTTCATATCCATATGATCAACAATCATATCAATCAGTGTTTTCTTAAATATGTAAACTCCAATTTCCTGTGGGTAAATTTTGTTCTGAAATATTTAAGAAAAACAGGATTACAAGCATTTGTCAAAATTTTTGATCATAACCAAAAGTGATTTGACGTCACTGTGGTGATAGCCAATCAACTAAAATAATGTCATTATCACATGATGTCGATAACTGCTAAACATACACTTTACGGTTTTCAAATTCATGCTTGTAATAACATTATGATTATACTGAGATATAACACTCTAGTATCACTGTGTGATACCTAAAGAGTCCCATAATAATTTTAAGTATAATCCCATAAAATTTAAAGAAAAAACAATAATGCGACAGAAACTATCTCATAACGCACAAGCACACACACAAACCATATCATAATGCACGCACAAATTTAATGGTGTCAAAAAATGATTTTGATCATAAAATTTATAATGAAACTCGATAAAAAATCGTGTTAGTGTTTCGATAAAGCGGAAGCGTAAGTTAATTTACAATAAAAATTGGTTTCATTAGTTTTAAAATTAGTACTGTCTCGTTATCTTAATATTAACTAACACGTATACATGCCCACAAGAAAATATTAATGTTTCCAATTTTTAATGTCTTAATAACCATTCACGTGATGAAAATATTATGTTTATCTTCATTTGCTTTGGAGCACTTATTGATTCATGCCATAAAGATATAATGCCCAATAAATATTTTTTCGTTTATATCATATCTCCAATATACCTCACTTTCACATACAAGACAAGTAGAATATATGGACTTTAGTGGAACAATTATGCATGTTTATGACTACATGATGTCGACATTCTTCCATTTTGATAGACGCATTTATGTGTCTAATATAGCCCAATTGTATACATTGTTAGTACCCATTTTTGTACTTATTATGTTGTTTTATTTATTTGTAGGAGTTTTTGGAAAAATAAAGTTTTGTGGCGAAATTGGCTAAAGATGCGGCGTCCGGAGCTCCATTGAGGTGTACCGGAAGTACCCTGGAAATGTCCCGGAGGAACCCCGAAAAAGTGCGAAAAATATCCCGGAAGAATTGCTAAAGGCACCCCTTTGGTTGGATAAGGGCACCCCATGGCTATTTACACCCCAAAAATGATATTTCCACCCAAATTGCTAAGGGGACACCACTGTTTGCTAAGGGGACACCATATTCACGATTCAAAAAAATGAATTTGGCGGGAAAAAAACATGCAGACGCTGTTGAAGTTTGGTCGGATTGTTGGAGGAATTCTAGCGAGATTCAATCGCTGGAAATTATTGGGTTAAGCCTGTTAAGGCTAAACAGGCCGAATGCAAATGATTTTAGCAATCAAGTTGGGCTGAAATGACCGGGAGAGAAGATCAAAGTCCAAACAGGGGATAGCAATATTTTTGGAAACAGAGAGAGAATATCGAATTCTCTGTTGGGTTTGTGGAAGATACTCGAGTAAAGAGGGAATATATGGTACCTATATCGAATCTTAGAAGATTGAAAAAACGAAATATCTGCCATTAATGCGTGAACAGAGTCCACAGGGAAAGAAACATCGAATATGGCTGTGAAGAATATTGGAAGATATTCGGGATTAAATCAAGGATATTTTGAAGGTTGTTGGGTATAAATAGGCTCTATGGGTCTACTAGAAGGGGTGTCGAGAGTTGGGAGGAGAGGAGAGAAGGCTGCAGAGGGAGAATCACCATTTTTCTCTGCTGCTGCTGCTGCCATTGATGAAGAGGAAGAACATGAAGAACGGACTAGCAGAAGCAGTCGTTTATCAACAGTGAAACGACTCGCAAGCGTGGGTCGCAGCACATTCTAAACAGTAGCAGCACTTGTCATTTATCATTCATTCTGAGACGCTTTTTGTGCGTCGCAGATTACAGTTTACACCATTTTCTCTTCTTCTCATCATTTGTAAATCATTTTTGAGCCATAATAAATATTTTGAGAGCATTTATACTATGATGAGCTAATTCCCTCGTAACCAAGGAAATGGAGGAAGCTATTCACGCAACATAAATGGGTAACTATTTCATTTAATTATATAATTCACCTAATCCCTGCTTTTGCGGAGTTTTAAATTGTTTGAATGATTGTCTTAATTATTTGTTATTCAGTTTGATAGGTTATGCTTGGTTTAATCTCTTGATAATCTATGCTTAAGGTTTACAAATAATGTTTGAGAATTTGTATGATTGATAGTGAATTAAAGATAAAAGAGGACTTAAGAATTGAATAGAGTTTTGAAATATTTATCATAATTTTGCGTAGTAGTGGAATCTAGTGTCTTGGTTACCTCTCGCCCAAATTTTTAATATTTTGTATAATTATTTATTAAGTCTAAAAAAATTATCCTTCACAAGTCCGAGAGTTTGAACCTCATTACTACAACCACGAAAAAATATTTAATCATTTTGGCGCCGCCGACGCGGAATTGTGTTTAGGTAGAATTTTTTTTAGATTTATTTTTCTTTGTTCTTTTTTTACGTTCTTTGGGTATTTGTCTATGTGATACAGGTTTTGAGGCTTGGATTAAAAAAAAAAAAAAGAAGAAGTTGTCAAAGATTTTTGGCGATTTCATAAAGACTAGGAGCAAAGCTTAAAGCAAAAAGAACGGAAAGAAGACGAAAGACTTTTTATTATTATTATTATTATTATTATTATTATTATTTTTAGATATTTTTTTTTAATTTTTTTTTTTTACAAACTGTAATTAAAGTTTTTATTTTTATAATCTTTTATTTTTGGTCATTTTTTTTCCGGACATTGAACATTGGACATTTTTTTAAACCCTACGGAAGGGTTATATAATTAAAAAAAAATATATTATATAAACTGTTTGCAGGGAAGGACGACGATTACTATATCGTCTCGGCCCCTCGGGTTCGCACACGGCATAGGAGTCGTGGCCCGAGTCGACGACAACGGTTCATCGCCCGTCTGGTACGGGAGGTAAGTCCAATCGAAACACCCGCGAATCTCCTGCAAGCGGGTTACTGTCTGCCTTAAGGTGATAATTGTTTGAGGACGAACCGGACTGTCTTTATTTTCCTAGTAAAGGGCAAGGCCTGGCCTAAACAAGATAAGGGTTCGGATTTCATCACCGCTCCCTTCTTGCCCGCCTTAGGAAAACGAAACCTAACGCGAACCCAAGCTTAAAATTTGGAATAGAACGAGACCGATAGGGTAACGAGCTTAATAGGAAACTCGTTCGAAAAATATTGGTTGCTATTTAAGCACACTCCAAAGTTCATGATGGTTTCTGTGAGTTGAATGCGTGACTGCGCCGCCTTGTGATAGCGGTGAGGCCTTGGGTATCAAAGCTCCACTGAGCTTCCCTCGCCTCAATTCAACTTACTTTGACTCGGATTGATTCCAGAGGGGTTTTCTCAAATTGCAAAGAATTCCCTTTCGAAAGATAGAAGCTGGTATAGAAACAATCTAAGTGGAGCCATCATGCTTTTTGTTTGCTAGAAATCTTTAGGTTTGTTTTGGTGGAGTCGAGTCGGCCTTGTTTGTGATTGTGTAGAATTCTCTTGCAATTAAGAATGTCGAGCTGGTATGATAGAAGCCAATACAATGAATATCGACCCGAATTTGAATATGGATATCATCAAGTTTATTACCATGGTGGGAATAGTGGTTGGGAACGCCAAACTCTTCAAGGTTATGGTTCATACCATGGTGAGCCCAATCACTATCCTCACAACCATCAGTCATACGAGAAAAATTCTGCTAATTCCTCTTTACTTGAGTCGACACGTAAGTTAGATGAGACAACACATAAGTTCGCTGAAATGAATAACTTAGTTATGGACGAAAATAATGCAATGAGTGAACTTTCTTTACCTGATTTCCTAGATTACGTCAGGAATTCGTGTGAGTCGGCCCAAAAGCTTTTGTTAGAGACCCAGAATAGAACTTCTCTAAAAGATCTAAATTTCCAAAATAGTGCTTCCAATTTTACCCTTGATGTAAATAGTGAATATTTTCCTAATTTAGAGGACGAGCTTAGAATAACAGACACTACTTATTTAGATAAGGTTCAATCATTTTCGTACTATGATGATGAGGATAGCAGTAATGAAGAATCCGAAATATGTAGGCATAGTGATCAGGAGTCTAATAATCCAATTGAGTTGTATAGTGATTATATTATTTCTAGTTCAAATCCAAATAATTTTTATGATTATTCACCTATTCAAAAGGACGAGGATTTGATTAGGGATACCACCGTTTTAGACGATGTAGTTTTTCCTTTTGATTACGAAGCCGATAATGGCCTAGAGGAATGAGTTTATTCTGAGAATATTGTTTTAGAGTCTAGCGATTTAGAAACATTAGTCTTAGACGAAGAACATGAACTCGTAGAGATTTTAAATATGAGTAAAGATGCACCACCTGATAATAACTTAGAAGAATCAATTGACCATTTTCAAGAATCTAATGATCCAGAAATTAGGGAGATTGTGACTAGTCTAGATAGAGACACTAAAAACTCTAAGTTTGGGGGTGATTATCACCTTCCTAGTGCCTTACCTTTAACTCTTAGAAAGGTCCCTCACTTGGGACTTGACATATGTGCCTCAACCATTTTACAAGATTACCTTCATACTCGTTTTGCCGAACCTAATGATGTCCAGGAAGAAGTTCAGTCGTTAGAAACCCATCCTCTGGTTGATGTGGTTTGCCCAGGCTATGGTCCCCAGATTGACTTTGTTTTCCCACCAAATAGTTTTCTTCCAACTGTGGGAACGTTTATATTCCAAATGTGTCGAATATTAAGTTGTGAGACTAAACCTAAATGCCTTGGGAAATTAGAATCGATACATTTGCTTAAGAATGACCACTATTCTCACTGTGGTCAATTTTGTAAGTCATATCTTATTGACTTAGAGGATCCGCAATTATTTAGGTTATTACTTTGTGATTCCAAGTTCTTATTTTGAGTTTTTCCAGACTCTAGGACCTAATAATTTGGATCCAACCTATGAAGAAACGCAACCAATGAAAATATTCTATTTAGACCCTTTCATAGAACCTGAACCTAAACCACAGTTAGCGATAGTTATCAGGAAACTAGGTAAGGGCATGCTAGTGTTGTTCATTTCGTTGGTTCACTGTAGTTTCCTTTTGTCAGCTCTTTTTGGTTTTAAAGACCCACAGTTATTCCGGCTACTGTTATACGGTTTGAGTTGACTAAACCTTTCCTACGTCTGGCTGAAGACTTTAAACTTAGCACTTCTTGGGAGGTAACCCAATCTCATGCAACACGGTAATATCTTTCCTTAACTCTTTCGCTTCAAAAGGTAACAGTTTCTCCTTGTTCATGCTTTTAGTTTCATCTTTAGAACATTGAGGACAATGTTAGATTTAAGTTTGGGGGTATGGGAGAAACTTTTTAGTTTCAATAAATAAACTCCAGAGCCTAGAAATTTATGCCTATTAAGGATAGCACTAACCAATCTAAGTGGATGGAAACATTTTTGTTTTAGGAGCTGAGGAACCAATCTGACTAGATGGAAACATCTATAGAGTCTATTCATAAAAGCACAGAGCTCAGGTGTTAGAATTAACATAATAGTTTCGCCATATCTCGTCGAGTCCTTTTCACTTTCTATTTTTAGTTTTCTTTTATTTCAAGTGATTTGGTGGGGCACACGATTCAAGTTGTTACAACTGCTAGGGTAAAATAGAGTGACTGAGTATGAAAAAAAAAAAAAGTTATGAAAAAAAAAAAATGATGAAAAAAAAAAGAAGTTTTAGACCAGACCATTTGACCAAACGGAATAAATTTCAATAAAGTCGACCACTGGTACCCTTGTATATGCCAGTTGTGTTGACCTAGAGTTAGGATTATTGACCACTGGTTCCCTTGTATATGCCAGTGTGTTAATATTAGTCAGACCGGTATCTCAGTCATTTAGGTTAGGTTCACCTTGGCAGAGGCCTTCAGACAGATATGGGAAACACCGTTCGCTTTTCAACCATCTACATTTTTCTTTTTCCATCTTCTTAATCTTTTCATGTGATTAGTCTGATTCCGAGTATGATGTCCATCGTGAAACTATCTTAGTAGAGCTCTGTCACTTATATGAATTTTAGTATGCTTGAGTGAAAACTCGTATACAGCAATTGGAATTTCGCGTCAGGGTACTTCCTCCTGTAATTAATAAGTATGCCAACCAAGGAGGTTCTTTAGTGCTTTCCAAGATTTTTCGTAGATAGCTAGGGTCTGGAGTATTGGTTTTTGTGGGTACACCTCTGATAAACCCACCCGAGATTAACTCGGTCACTTTTCAAGAATAAAATTTGCTCGAGGACTAGCAAATAATAAGTTTGAGGGTATTTGATAGACGCATTTATGTGTCTAATATAGCCCAATTGTATACATTGTTAGTACCCATTTTTGTACTTATTATGTTGTTTTATTTATTTGTAGGAGTTTTTGGAAAAATAAAGTTTTGTGGCGAAATTGGCTAAAGATGCGGCGTCCGGAGCTCCGTTGAGGTGTACCGGAAGTACCCTGGAAATGTCCCGGAGGAACCCCGAAAAAGTGCGGAAAATATCCCGGAAGAGTTGCTAAAGGCACCCCTTTGGTTGGATAAGGGCACCCCATGGCTATTTACACCCCAAAAATGATATTTCCACCCAAATTGCTAAGGGGAGACCACTGTTTGCTAAGGGGACACCATATTCACGATTCAAAAAAATGAATTTGGCGGGAAGAAAACATGCAGACGTTGTTGAAGTTTGGTCGGATTGTTGGAGGAATTCTAGCGAGATTCAATCGCTGGAAATTATTGGGTTAAGCCTGTTAAGGCTAAACAGGCCGAATGCAAATGATTTTAGCGATCAAGTTGGGCTGAAATGACCGGGAGAGAAGATCAATGTCCAAACAGGGGATAGCAATATTTTTGGAAACAGAGAGAGAATATCGAATTCTCTGTTGGGTTTGTGGAAGATACTCGAGTAAAGAGGGAATATATGGTACCTATATCTAATCCTAGAAGATTGAAAAAACGAAATATCTGCCATTAATGCGTGAACAGAGTCCACAGGGAAAGAAACATCTAATATGGCTGTGAAGAATATTGGAAGATATTCGGGATTAAATCAAGGATATTTTGAAGGTTGTTGGGTATAAATAGGCTCTATGGGTCTACTAGAAGGGGTGTCGAGAGTTGGGAGGAGAGGAGAGAAGGATGCAGAGGGAGAATCACCATTTTTCTCTGCTGCTGCTGCTGCCATTGATGAAGAGGAAGAACATGAAGAACGGGCTAGAAGAAGCAGTCGTTTATCAACAATGAAACGACTCGCAAGCGTGGGTCGCAGCACAGTCTAAACAGTAGCAGCACTTTTCATTTATCGTTCATTCTGAGACGCTTTTTGTGCGTCGCAGATTACAGTTTACACCATTTTCTCTTATTCTCATCATTTGTAAATCATTTTTGAGCCATAATAAATTATTTTGAGAGCATTTATACTATGATGAGCTAATTCCCTCGTAACCAAGGCAATGGAGGAAGCTATTCACGCAACATAAATGAGTAACTATTTCATTTAATTATATAATTCACCTAATCGCTGCTTTTGCGGAGTTTTAAATTGTTTGAATAATTGTCTTAATTATTTGTTATTCAGTTTGATAGGTTATGCTTGGTTTAATCTCTTGATAATCTATGCTTAAGGTTTACAAATAATGTTTGAGAATTTGTATGATTGATAGTGAATTAAAGATAAAAGAGGACTTAAGAATTGAATAGAGTTTTGAAATATTTATCATAATTTTGCGTAGTAGTGGAATCTAGTGTCTTGGTTACCTCTCGCCCAAATTGTTAATATTTTGTATAATTATTTATTAAGTCTAAAAAAATTATCCTTCACAAGTCCGAGAGTTTGAACCTCATTACTACAACCACGAAAAAAAACTTTAATCACATTTCACTTATCATCATTATTACGTTCATTATTACCTCATATGCTCATTATATGCCATTATTTAAAAAATAATATTTTTAAAATGATTTTCTTTTATTTACATGCCAAAAATAAAACCATTAGGCCAAAAATAAACTCAATAATCAAGATATATTAACTTATTTACATGAAATAAAAGGGTAGGACATTAGTATTAAATTAAAATATATTTTCCTCAAAAATTAAGTAGGTTATTAATGTTGAAATATATTTTCTTCCAAAATTAAGAAGATAATATAAAAGTATACAAGAAAATCATAAGTGATAATGGCCACATGATCTTAAATTTTACAGTATACCATAATTTTCAACCGGTTTGATTTTGATGAGATAATAAAAAATCAAACATGAACATGAAGTGTGAGCATGATATGGGTCAAGATAATTAGATGTGAAAAGTAATGCAATTCCATAAGAACGATTATGTTCACAGAAGGGGAAAAACAAATATATCAAACCCAATTTTATTTTATTATTGCATATGATTAACGGATGATCATGAGTTCTAAACACAAGCTCTAGATGCCAATTATAAGCATTAATTTTATAGATACTTAAATTAGGATCGTGAACTTCATGATAATCACGCGATAATTATCTATAAGAATAGTTTATACGGAATACCCGTGGCAGCGGTAATACTTTGTGGAGGTCATGGTTTCTCCTTCTTCACCTCTTACGTTATGAATAATCAATTCTCCGAACCTAATACCGATGGCTATTGTGTTCCTCTTATAGGTAGAAGGAGGACCAAGTTCCTAGGATTTAATTAATAGCATTAGATCTTGACCGTCCATCAAAGAAGAGATATTAGGAAATAATCCCAGAAATGGTAACCGACGTAAGTTAGCAATATTCTATAATTAACCAAAATTATTACGTGGCCCAAGGGAATATTTCTATGTGTAGAAATATTCTTACATCCTTCACCACAGCCCATAAAAGTAGCAATCTTTTAAACTTCGAGCTAAACCCTCAAGGACATCACAACATCATCCATGACAGTACCCTATCTTCTCTCGTGAATTACCACCATCACCATTCACCGAGAGAAATCTCTCATCTCAGTCTTCAATGACAACAACATCCATTCTCTCTTCATTGTCGCCATCATCTTTATCTAACCCATTGCTCCATTCGATATCGAGAATCACTCAAACCAAGTCAATCCTTCATTAATCCATGGTAACTATAATATGAGAATTGCCGGAGACCTGGTCGTGATGCTAGATGAAGAAGATGCTGGTGGTTAGCCCCGAGTAAAGAGGTGGGTGCCTTTATAAATTCGGTGCGTTCACAATTCTCGCAATTTTGGCTCGCTTCAAACGCCCATAAAATCCTCATACGATGTCGGAATAACTCCATTCTTTCGCCGTTGGCTTCATTTTTTCGTCCTCTTCGAGATGATAGCAAGAATCCTCAATTTTGATGAGTTTCACTTGGTCTTTGGCCCTTCTCCGCTTGCGGCTAACTTCTTTTATTGCACAATTAAGTGCCAATTCGCTTCTTTTGGATGATTTACCTAATAAAACATAAATAAGAGAAAACAAACGTAATATACAAATAATTTGCAAGAATATAAACAATTACTAATATGGATTTGAAACTAAATATATGAAAAATATGCACTTAACAAATTCCCCCACACTTGGCTTTTGCTAGTCCTCGAACAAACTATCTAAAATACAACAACTCCATATCGTCGAGAATACAGATGCAATTAGATAATGCAACATGCCTTTAAACCCCCTAGGTGTCCCTAGTGGACGAGTTATAATCTCGTGAGGGCTTACGAGAGGTATACCCACAAAACCAGCTCCAACTTCAAAGCGTTCCAACTTCCCTAACATCCAAAGAGCTATGAGGACATAGAGTTTCTGCATGCTAGTAATAAGAAGTGAGAAATACCAAAGAACATATTCATTCTTAAATCTTGAGTGAGAAATAACCACACCATAATGAGAGAATGCTTGTTTGAGAGCGATCAATAAGCATTTCTCCTCGACTTCTGCCTCACTTAAAAGGATTTTGTGATAATTGCACTCAATAAGACAGCTTTTTTATGGGTCTCACATGTGTGCATGTAGAATAAAAAGAGAAATCCATACACACGTTGAATGGTGGGAAGGAAACCTTCCGAATTATTTCTGGAGACCCCACTAGATAGTGGGAAATAAAGATATTTTCTGATAATCTCTAAGAAAGAAAATCAACCATTATTATTAAAAATAGAGGATGAGAGTACTTACCACCTTCACATCCGATTGCAGTGATGAAAGCACCACTCTCAAAGAATCCAATAGAAACATCTTCCTTCAGCTCGTCTTCTTCATCTTCTTGGTCTTCGTCTTCGGTCTTCAACTATTGATGATGAACTCTTGAACTTCATAAAACTTTGACAATTGTAACTCTTTTCCTCTATTCCTTGTTGCTCGAAACTTCCTTATAAATTTTTCTTCCTTCCCCACGGCCTTATTAAATAAATAAAAACAATATGAAAAAATTTTCTTGTCTCATTTTTTTTGAAGAGAACAAGAAAAATAATACAAAAATTAACAATGGAAATATCCATGGGTGAAGTACTTTACCACTTGATTCTTCACAACTTGTATTGTCTTCGATATCATAAACTCCAATAATTCTCATCTTTTGATTTTCTTAGCTCTTGTACTTAGTCTTCCACTTTGATATAGAATTTCGCTCCTTGTATTGTAAGTCTTCAACATGTATTTAAAATTCTGCTCATGGTATGTTGCTTTACTTGGATATGAAATTTTCTCTTCCTTGAATTGTTGCTTGTAAACCTTAAACGTCTTCAATTTTTCCTTGTATATTTTGATCTCGCTCCACTTTTTGATGATGATGTGTTTCTATGGACCTGTTGTTGGCGAGAGAGAGAATGGTGCTAACTGCAAATCAATCTACAAGAAGGTGGTTTTCATCTATAGACGTCACCCTCATGATTGCCAAAATTAGCACTCAAGAGATTAAAAAGTAGTGTTTCTATTGGTGGGAGGTTGGTTAGCTCACCATTCTACCCGGAATTTACGTACGGTGACACACACTCAAAATAACGCTCTTTAGTTATTTATAAAGAAATCTGGTCTGGTGCCTCGGTTGATATGAAAATGGGTAGTCTCCATTAATGATTGATCAGTAACTCTAATAATGGATTTCTCCCTGCACCTCATTTGCATCACCGGCATGATTAAATCCATTATTTAACACTCCAATTTGTAATAAATCCGAATGTAGTTCCCTAACACTTCCAAGTTCAGTTATGTCGGTCAGAATTCTCTATGTAAACATACCTAGAAGTATGCTAGTGACTCTAAAATCTCTACAAGTTGGAGGTATTATTCAAATATATACAAAAAAAAATGAAAATTTTGACTCCAAAAGGCTAAAAACTCTATATGCAAAAGACTCCCCACACTTAAACTTCACATTGTCCTCAATGTGTAAAACTGAAAATTCTGAATTCTGCCGTAATAGCAGATAAAACGCAAAAACTGTGCAAATTGGTAAGGAATTTGGAAAACTCCACTTCACAAAAGTTGCTCATCTACGTTTTTTCTACAAAGTGTCAAAAGGGAACAGTGTTTTGGTAAACGATCCGATAGTTATGGTCTCTGGACTGAACTACGCGCTGTCTGAATTTTTCTGACGAAAAGGTATTCGTCATAATCTTCTTCTAAGATAGATTCGGATTCAATAAAATTAAACATGGGGATACAAATATGATATGAAAACAATAAAAACAAAAAATAAATAAAAGATTTTAAGATACAAAACCTATGGGTTGCCTCCTATTAAGCGTTTGGTTTAAAGTCGTCAGCCCGACTTGGCATTCTCCTTACTACTCTTCCAGAGGGAGTAAATCTTGAAGTCTAATTGCGTCCACCTTCTCAGTAGAGAAGTTTTCTTAATATGGCTTTAATCTATGGCCGTTGACCTTGGATGTTATCCCGGTTTTACTACTTGTAATCTCAACTTCACCATGAGGAAAAACATTAGTAACAACAAAAGGTCCAATCCATCGGGACCTTAGCTTACCAGGAAATAAACGGAGACGAGAATTAAATAGAAGAACTTTTTATCCCACAACAAAAGTCTTTCGAAAAATCATCTTGTCATGGAAAACCTTAGTCTTTTCCTTGTATATACGGGCACTCTCGTAAGCATCATTACGTATCTCCTCTAACTCATTGATTTGTAGTTGCGTTTGTTTCCCCGCTTTGTCATACTCCATGTTGCACATCTTTACCGCCCATAATTCCTTGTGCTCAAGTTCAACTGGGAGATGAAAAGCTTTTCCATTAACCAATCGATACGGAGACATACCAAACGGTGTCTTATATGTTGTTCTATATGCCTAAAGTGTATCGTTGAGTCTATAACTCCAATCCTTCCGTGTAGTGTTAACGGTTTTCTCAAGGATGGACTTAATCTCACGATTAGAAATTTCAGCTTGCCCATTTTGTGGGTGATACGACGTATCAATCTTGTGTGTAATGTCGTACTTCTTGAGGAGAGCATGAAAGGATTTATTGAAGTGCGAGCCTCCATCACTGATAACCACTCGCGGTGTACCATGTCTAGAGAAAATATATTCCTTCACAAACTCACAAACAACTTGAGAATCATTAGTAGGGGTGGCTTTAGCTTCCACCCATTTAGAAACCTAATCCACATCAAGAAGTATATAAAATTTTCCATTCGAATAAAATTAATAAAAGGACCCATAAAATCAATGCCTCACACATCAAAAATCTCGACAGTGAGAATAGGATTGAGTGTCATTTGATTTCGAGCACCTAGATTTCCCGTTCGTTGACATCTATCACAAGATTTGCAAAAAGCATATGCATCCTCAAATAGGGTAGGCCAATAAAAGCCACTCTCAAGGACTTTGATAGAGGTACGTTTTGCACCAAAGTGACCACCACAAGCATAAGAATGACAAAAAGACAAAATCGATTGAAATTCAGAGTTTGGTACGCACCTGCGGATAATCTGATCAACACCATATTTCCACAAGTAAGGCTCATCCCACACATATTGCTTGGCTATTTTCTTAAGCTTTAGCTTTTAAAAAGTAGACATTGTACTAGGTACTTGCCTTGTAACCAAATAGTTCACTATATCATCATACCAAGGTGTTGATTCTTCAGTCGAGAAAAGTTGTTCATCTGGAAAACGATCATGTAAGGGGAGTTCTTCTTCGGAGACAACAAGTCTACTAAGATGATCAACAACTGTATTCTCAACACCTTTCTTATCTCTTATTTCCATATTTAATTCTTGCAGCAAAAGAATCCAACGTATGAGCCTTGGCTTAGCCTCCTTCCTTTTTAATAGGTACCGTAGTGCTGCATGATCAGAATATACAATCACATTGATACCCACCAAATAAGCTCTAAATTTTTCCAATTCAAATACTATAGCCAACAACTCCTTTTCAGTGGTTGAATAGTTGACTTGCACCAGATTAAGGGTCCTAGATTCATAGTAAATCACATGTGACCTCTTGTCTACTTTTTGACCCAAGACAGCTCCGACTGCATAATCACTTGCGTCACACATTAACTCGAACGACAAACTCCATTCATGTGACTTAATAATTGGTGCAGTAGTCAACAATTCCTTCAATTTATTAAAGGCATCCTTGCACACCTGGTCGAAGTTACAGGCAACCTCCTTTTGCAACAATTTGCACATCAGCATTGAGATTTTGGAGAAATCTCTGACAAACAGCCTATAAAAACCTGCATGACCAAGAAACGAGCGAATTTCCCTCACCGAAGTGGGGTATTGTAAGTTCCTAATAAAGTCTATCTTTGCTTTGTCTACTTCGAGTCCTTGAGAGGACACGATGTGGCCAAGTACAATTCCATGGTTTACCATAAAATGACATTTCTCCCTGTTTAAAACAAGATTAGTGTCTATGCATCTTTTTAGCACAAGTTCAAGATTATTTAAAAAAATATCAAATGAATCACCATAAGCACTAAAGTCGTCCATAAATACCTCAATGATGTTTTCCACATTATCAGAAAATATATTGACCATACATCTTTGAAAAGTGGCAGGCGAATTGCAAAGACCAAATGACATTCTCCTATACGCAAATGTACCGAAAGGAAAAGCAAAAGTAGCCTTCTCTTGATATTTCGGTGCAATAACGATCTGATTGTAGCCCGAATAACCATCTGAAAAGCAATAATGTGAATGTCCCGCTAACCTCTCTAATATCTGATCAATGAAAGGCAAAGGAAAGTGATCCTTGCGGGTAGCTGAATTGAGCTTTCTGTAGTCTATGCATACTCGCAATCCTGTTTGAACTCTTGTAGGAACGAGTCATCATCTTGATTTCTAACAACAGTGACACCTGATTTCTTAGGCACCACTTGCACCGGACTAACCCATTTGCTGTCAGAAATTGGGTAAATCACCCCCACACTTAGTAATTTGAGGATCTATTTCTTCACGACCTCCATCATTGGTGGGTTTAGCCTACGCTGAGCATCACGTACTGGCTTGACATCGTCTTCCATTAGGATTCTATGCATGCACATGGCTGGACGAATGCCTTTAATGTTAGCAATTGTCTAACCAATAGCCGTTTTGTGCTCTTTCAGAACCCTAAGAAGGCGTTCTTCTTGTATTGCTGTGAGATTATTTGCAATAATGACTGGAAGATCTTCCCCATCACCCAAGTAAGCGTACTTTAAGTGATCAGGTAGAGGTTTCAGCTCTAATTTAGGTACCTGCATAACAGAAGGTAAAGGAACTTCATCAGTTACAGGTAAAGAGATATATGAAATGTTACATGTTTTAAATTCTTGTGATGCCGTTAAAGCACCACATGTCTCGACAAACTCCTTGTGAATATCAACATCCAAATTAGGAAGGCCATGGACGTCCAAATCAATGTTATTTTGAAGCACAGATTCAAGTTCATCTTCGTTGTTCAAATAAAACATCTGTTGTGCCAACGAACTAATAACATCAACATAAAATGCAGAATGGATATCACTTGGATAACGCATCGCTTCAAAAATATTGAAGCGTATAATCTCTTTGTCAAACTCCATAGTGAGTGTCCCAGTATCACAATAAATCTTCGTCTTAACAGTCTTCAAAAATGGTCTCCCAAGAAGTAATGAAGTAGACGAACAATTGTCCCCATTATGCATATCCACAATAAAGAAATCAACCGGAAAGATTAGTTCATTCACTTGCACCAACACGTCTTCCACGAGTCCCTTAGGGTATATGTTAGACTTATTAGCTAATTGAATGATAATCCCTATCTCCTTCAAAGGTCCAAGATTCAAAGAATCATAAACATCGTCCGACGTCACGATTATGGAAGCTCCCAAATCAAGCAAAGCATGCTCGAACCGTTTGTCACCAATAGTAACTGGCACTGTAAAACCACCAGGATATTTACACTTTGCACGCATCTTCTTTAGCAACATAGATGAAGTACTTTCCCCCACCTGAGTGATCTCATTAGCAATCAACCTCTCATTCCTTGTGCATAAATCCTTCAGAACCTTGGCATACCTGGGTACCGTTCTGATGGCCTCAATAAATGGAATGTTGATATGCACCTTAACGAAAATACCCATAATATCCTTGTCTAGAGCTTGCTTCTTTGACTTGGAAAATCGACTAGAACAAGGAGGTGGTGTGGTAAAAGTAGGAACCGAATCCTTAGGTTGGCCGGTTGAAGTTGGCTTTCCTTTGGAACGATTTCTACCTCTACTTCCTTTTCTAAATTCTCACGAACCCTTTCTTATTGCTTTGGCTCTTCTGTTTGCTTTCCACTCATCAAAAGTACTGCATTTACATTCTCTATTGGATTCACAAAAGTTTGTGATGGCAACTTTGTCGAATTCTGTGCCTTTATTTCATTCATGTCGTCCAATCTGAAGTTGCAAGTTCTTTGTAGCCATATCTTGTTTCTGCAGGATTGTATCTTTACGCGGAGCATTTGCATCTTGCTTTTGCATCATCATTTTCATCATATCCTCTAAACTAGAATTCTGAGTCTGCTGTTGAGGATGAGGTGGAGGTTGTGGTCGGAACTGTGGTTGTTGAAAACCACTCTGTCGCCCATAAGGAATAGGAGCTGCAGCTTGCTGATTTGCATAACTGAAATTTGGATGATCTTTCCAACTTGGATTATAAGTATTAGAGTAGGGATCATACCTTGGCCTCTGATTAGGGAACACAACATTCACCTGTTCAGACTCTTCTTCATAAGTAGGAATAATCACTGCTGCCATTCCTTGTACTACCTTCTCTATGTTGTTCATCCGTTGCTCTGACTGTGCAGACTCTTCCATTTCGCTAACTCTTCTGACATTAGAGTTGTTTATGGTGTAGAATTGTTGAGCATTGGAAGGCATACTCTCAATCAAACTGATTGCCTGCGAGATTGTTTTCTCAGTAAGTGAACCACCGGCAGCTGCATCAATCAAATTCCTTTGTTATGGGAGTAATCCTTCGTAGAAGTATTAAATGATAAGTGTTGAGGATATATTATGGTGTGGGCAGCTTTCCAACAACCTCTTATACATCTCCCAGTATTCATATAGAGACTCCCCGGACATCTGTAAAATGCCACTAATCTCCTTACGAACGGATGCCGCTTTGGAAGCATGAAAATATTTCTCCAGAAATAGATTTTTCATCTGATTCCATGTTGTAACACTCCCTGGAGGAAGACAATACAACCATTCTTCTGCTAAGTCTGTCAATGATAACGGGAATGCTTGTAGCATAGTCATATCTCTGTCTGCGGTTGTATGCCTTAGACTTGTCATCGTGTTCTGGAACTGCTGAAGATGTCGATTTGGATTGTCACCTAGATGTCCCTTGAACTTTGGTAGATGATGAAGTATATTCTACTTCAGCTCCACTGGGTTAGTTATTGTAATGCAAAGTGGTTGCGAATCTAAGCATGGAGACGTCAACTCTCCTAGATTCCTCTCCGGAGGTGGAGGATCTATCTCGTCGTCTGTATTAACCATCTCTTCTGTAGAAGGTTCTGGTTGCAACTGTGGACGTGCTTGTAGTATTGTTCCCTTGCGAGTTTGAATTCCACACCTCGGGTAATTCCAATCCTTCGATGCCAGAGATCAAGTACCTAAAACAAAAATCTAAAGAAAAAATTAAAAACTAAAAGAAAATTTAAAAATAAAACAAAAATAAAAAGAAATAACAACTATAGCTACCAACTGCTCCTCGGCAACGGCGCCAAAATTTGATGCGTTTCGTAGGTGCTCAAATTAATTCACTTATATTCTACTTTACTAATGTATAATATAGTAGCAAATAAGATTCGTTCCCACGAAGAGCAGGGAGTTTTAGTTGTCAAAAGTGTCACAATGGGGGTTTTTGGTTTGGATTAAAGCAAAATCAAAGCAATTAAATATTTTTAAGTTACAGGCAATGGAGACAAATATGATCAGGGAATCCTTCTTCGTTACTAAACCGTCATCAAAGTAGCATATTCATCTATTCTTTATAAATCACAGATTATTACCAACCGTAGGAAAGCAAGTACGCTTAGCTATCCCTAAAATTCCTTATATCAATGGAAAACATGTATGCTTAGTCTCCAAAATCTATCCGCCTGAACCACCGTTTACAAGATGTAATTCATTTGAATGCCTTAAGGTTTGTGAACTTAGGTTTGATCCTAGCAGTTAAACTCAGTACGCTCGGTCCACTTACTAGGGTTGTTTTGACTTGCGATTGCTCCACAGAATCCCTCTGCAAGGTTTCACAATTTCTACTTGTGTAAGAGTTATTCAACAATTACGGATATCCTAACTCATGACTAGCATTAGATTCACTAATAAACTGACTTAGTTGGCCACCTAAACAATTTATCAATCAATCATAAAATTATTAAAGTAAAAGCAAACAATAATCATATGAATAATTTTTAAATAGATTTATATGCTAAATTGAGTCATGTATTAGAACTAGAATTCATCCTCAATCACTTAGAAGTTTAGCTACTCATGGTACTAACAAAACTCATGAGTTTCATATGATAAAATGGTAAAGAAATAGTTACTGTGATGAAAATAGCTCCAAACCCTAACTTTTCTTCTCTTGTGTTCTTCTCTCCAATGGCTTGATTCAAGATTCTAAGATAGAAATATCTCTTATATTGTAGTTGCGCCCGTGCACCAAATCCCGGTCGAAGTAACTTGCCAAAACTCTCCAAATAGCCAAAACGGCTCACGCCCAAGTCTTGGTCGTGCATAGAGTGGCTGAAACAGCCAAGTGGGCACATGTTCGAAACTGGACAAGCCCAGCCCCAAAGCACCATTAGCCTGTCAGTTTGCCAAAACTGACAAACATATATCTTTTCTTCCAATTCCCGCGGACAGACATCCTTCTATGAAAAATTAAAGTTACGGGGTTTTAATCTTTTCTCCGCCAGAATCACAGACAGATATCTCCCCGTGAGTTTTAAATTCCCCTGGATTTTCATTATTTCCTTCGTCTTTCACGGTAACTCTTACCTCCGTGAAATATTTTCTTCCCTGACTTTCTGTTCTCGTTCACTGCCATTCACGGATACTAAACTCTTAGTGAAATCTTATTCTTCTGAATTTCTCTTTTCCGGACAATAACTCACGTATACCAGGCCCTCCGCGAGAATTCATTTCTTCTGAGTTTTTGTATTCTCGGCCATACCTATCTTGGTTACAAACCCTTCCATGAAATATTGATTCATCTGGATTTCCTAAACTCAACCAATGTCCTATCTTCTCAGTCCTTATCTTCCAGGAGATATCCACCATCTATCATTCGCGACTGAATCACCGAGAAACCTTGACCACCACTATAACAGCTACAGCCATCATCCCATCTTCTCTGCCATGAATGGCTCGAGCAACTGCCAACTGCATCGAGCTCAACCATCAGAAGTATCACAAACTCCGATATCATCACCAACATCGTTATCATTCAACTTCCACCGAGTTCACCTGACTTATCCCTCTTGAGTTATCTTCCCAGCTTCCAGACTCAGTCTACAACACCATCTCTGCCAGTAGACGCCATCAATGTTGGTAATGGCATCACCTCACTGAACTCGAGCTTTCTCTTCTTTACTGCCAGCAACCTCCATCGCAACCCGCTTCTATCAACCACAGTTCAACTCCAGCTAACTTCCTCGACAATCCTCACTGCCATCTTTCGAGTTACAGGCTTGCAGCCATCGACAATCAATGGCGCCATCAACTGCCAACACCGGAAGTGACAGCAGCCAATACCTCAATCCTTCACCACAGCCCATGACGGTAGCAATCTTTTAAACTTCGAGCTAAACCCTCAAGGACATCACAACATCATCCATGACAGTACCCTATCTTCTCTCGTGAATTACCACCATCACCATTCACCGGGAGCAATTTCTCATCTCAGTCTTCAATGGCAGCAGCATCCATTCTCTCTTCATTGCTGCCATCATCTTTATCTAACCCATTGCTCCATTCGATATCGAGAATCACTCAAACCAAGTCAATCCTTCATTAATCCATGGTAACTATAATATGAGAATTGCCGGAGACCTGGTCGTGATGCTTGCTGAAGAAGATGCTGGTGGTAGCCCCGAGTAAAGAGGTGGGTGCCTTTATAAATTCTGTGCGTTCACAATTCTCGCAATTTTGGCTCGCTTTAAACGCCCATAAAATCTTCATACGATGTCGGAATAACTCCATTCTATCGCCGTTGGCTTCGTCTTTTCGTTCTCTTCGAGATGATAGCAAGAACTCCTCAATTTGGATGAGTTTCACTTGGTCTTTGGCCCTTCTCCGCTTGCGGCTTAGTTTTTTTATTGCACAATTAAGTGCCAATTCGCTTCTTTCGGATGATTCACCTAATTAAATAAGAGAAAAAAACGTAATATACAAATAATTTGCAAGAATATAAGCATTTACTAGCATGGATTCGACACTAAATATATGCAAAATATGCACTTAACAGTTGATTATGAACAAAATGAAGTTTGTTAATAATGGATGATCAAAGTTCTTATCTTCATATTCAGGTGCAATAAAGCAGATATGAAATCATTGATCCTTGAACTAGTTCGAGTGACCTTATCTAAGAGAAGAAGGATCACATAATAAATAAAATAGATGCATCAAGGTACAAATTTACCTTTAGTCAATCAAATCAATAATCGAAAACTAAAATAATAATACGATTCTAGTTTCCTACCAATGGTACTACTAGTGCTTCTTTGATCCCACGGAAGTCTTTCAACTAAGCGCGCATAAGATATTTCACCTAATTAGGATACTCTCCCATCGAACGAGTATTACAAGAATAATCCAGTGGGCTTCCCACACAAACGGTTAGGTCAGTGTTTCCTAGACATAAGTTTGTAAGAACTACAAGCTTCACTGTTTATAATGACCAAGGTAGTTTGGAAAACAAAGAATTTCCAAATCCGAAAATATTAAAAATATGCAATAAATGTTTAGTTTCGGTTCTGTTAATATTCCAACCGTAATCCAGCACATATATCGAAATCTCCCTTGGATGACAACTAATATTATCTAGCATATAACATATACTTTACTAATATACCGAAATCTCCCTTGGATAGCATATAAATGCCGAATATCAAAAAGATATTTAGAATATTTCAGTTCAGAATCTCACCTTGAGTATCAAGGAAAATACTTGAACATTAAGTAATAAGAGTTTAGCATATGTTCAAATACTATGTCGATATCTTATGAACTTTCCATATTAACCAAACCACTTTCGCGATAGCTATGTAAACCCTAAGATAATAGCCAAATCGAAAATGTATTATTAAGGATCGGATGGACTTTCCATCTTATGGATCAACCCAATGGGATTAACTGATACATGTATATCTTAATTTCTCTCCCCGGGAACTAGTGATCCTCAAGACGGATTGGGGATATAATTGTAATTTAGGAGGGATTACTGATTTAAGGCAGTATTCCTATAGAAGAAAAATAGATTCCTAAGAGGTTTGGGAAACCAAACCAAAGTAAGGAAGTATACCTAGATAAGGATATACTTCCTAGCTAGACAAAGTAATATACCTAGATAAGGAAATATACCTAAAAAAGGAATTATTCCTATATAAGGAAATAAATTCCTAGAAGGTTTGGGAAACCGTTAAAGCTATAAACAGAGATGTTTAGCTCATAGCTAAGACATCTAGAGAGTGTTGTTTGACACCTGCAAAAGGAGGTTTAACACACGTACCTAGAATGAAGTTTGTGAGGCAATTAATTATTATAAAAGCAAGCTTAGCAAATAGTTTAAGGTTATTTACCTAGAGAGATTGTAAGCGTAGAAAAGAGAGAATTGTAATCATTTTTTTGTTCATAATCTAGAGAAGATATATTTCTTCGAATTACTACTTTGTGTTCTGTTTTCTAGTTTTCGTCAATTATTATTATGAATTCCGCCTCTGTAATAATTGTCACTATGGTACAAAGATCATACTTATCAAGTTGGTATCAGAGCAAGGTTCGTTTCTTTTAAATCTCTCTACAAACAACTTGGTGAGTTACTCGGAAATTGGAATATGTTAGGAGAACAAGATAATCAAGGATGACTAAGTCAAATGATGATCCTAAGTAAAGCGAACCACAAAATATGGAACAAAAGGTGGCTATACAACAAATAGACATAAAGTCAACTCTGAATAACCTTAAGGAATTGACTGAATGTATTCGTTTTCATACACCCAAGTTGAAGGCGAAGAAAAAGACTACGTCTTCATCTGGTGTTTTTGAAGAAAAGGACGAGGAAGAAGGACAAAAAGAAGAACCACTTGAAGAAGATTGCATTATGGAGCGAATAGTGACTAAGACAAGAGAAGGAGACATGGATTCCTTTTAAATTAGACGTCAAGGTCAAGTTTTCAGCAAAGAGAGATGGTTCGGCAGGGTGAAAGTAACTCTCGGGTTCCCTAACCTCCATATATAACTTTCACAGGAGTTCAATTTCTTGAGGGGGGGAGGGGGGAGATGATACATGTGTATCTTCCTCTCCCCGGGGACTAGTAGTCCTTAAGACGGATTGGGGATAGAATTGTAATTTAGGAGGGATTACTGATTTAATGCAGTATTCCTATAGAAGGAAAATAGATTCCTAAGAGGTTTGAGAAACCTAACCAAAGTAAGAAAGTATACCTAGATAAGGATATACTTCCTAGACAAGGTAATATACCTAGATAAGGATATATACCTAGAAATGGAATTATTCCTAGATAAGGAAATATATTCCTAGAAGGTTTGGGAAACCGTTAAAGCTATAAATAGAGATGTTTAGCTCATAGCTAAGACATCTAGGGAGTGTGGTTTGACACTTAGAAAAGGAGGTTTAACACACATACCTAGAGAGAAGTTTGTGAGGAAATTAATTATTGTAAAAGCAAGCTTAGCTGAAAAGGCGAGGGTACCCAAATATACCTCAAGGTAAAACTTTTCCTACATATAAGTCCTTTCTCCGAAAGTGATTGTCTATGGATTGAGGCGAGACAATACAACTAATCGGTTCACATTTCGTGTGATCGTCTATAGATACGAGATCGAGACAATACAACAACGAAGTATGTTACTTGATAAAAAGGTTCAGACTTAACCAAACACAATAGGTTTCACTTATCAAGTAAATAGGAATTAACGTTTGTGTAATTTACTTTAATTATAATAAAACAATTATAAGGCGAAGATATAAAGTAAATGACACAGTAAGATTTTGTTAACGAAGAAATTGCAAATGCATAAAAACCCCGGGACCTTGTTCATAATTGAATACTCTCAGGATTAAGCCGCTACACAAAATTACACCTAAATTCATATAGTTGAGACCAACTAACTAAACCTATAGTTGAACTAGTTCCGTCTGTATTCCCACGCCTCCTACTTATAAATAAGTCACGTACTTGGAACAATTCCTTTGGTTCGTATTCCAAACAGTAAAAGAAAAACAAATCTGTTTGGTATCAACTCTCTTCAACCAAGTGATATGAGTTGGACAAAGGCTCTTCTGTTTATCTTAACATAAACTCGTTCGTCGGGTCCTTAGATCTATCTTATGTTCAATTACCGAAGTAATCGTTTAAGATTAATCCAACAACACTATTAATCCAAAGAATTGTGTTGATGACGATCTACTCAATTAATCAATCCAATCTATCACAAGGATAAACCGATTATTAATTGGATCCTCTTTTACCGAAACAAGTATTGTTCATACCAAAGATTCTGAACCCACAAATCAAAAATCTTCAATATCTTCTTCATCTTCAAATCTTCTTAGATCTTCAATAATAACCTGCACACAATTACTTGAATCTCTTGTGATCCATCACGCACAGAATGAAGTCTGTTAACAATGGACTATCACAAGATCGTCTTTAGAACTAACAACAGTCTAAAGATCCCTATCGAAACACTGAACTAGTTTGAGCGAATCTTACATCAGAAGAGAAGATTCTCAAGCATAAACAAACTAGGTGCAATCAAATTTCAACCACCGTTAGTCAATCAAAAGAATGAAAACAAAAAATAAACCGCAATTATCTAGTTTCCCACCAACGGTACACGCTAGAGATTCTCAATCCCAAAGAAGACTTTAAACTAAGCGGTCGTAAGATATTTCGCCTAATTAGGTTACTTTCCTCTCTGAATAGGCGGCTACACCGGTAACAACACAACAAAGAGGAAGCTTGTTGTTACGAAGGATTAGTTTGCTAGAAATGCAAACTTCAAGTATTTATAGACTAGGAAGTTTGGACACCAAGGAATTTCCAAAACCGAAAATATTCTCAAGATATTCATTAAATCACAAATTCGGTTTCCATAATTCCTGGAAATGTTCTATCCAAAAATAATGTTCGAAATCTCTAATTAGTAAATGCACATTACTAATTCTTATTTTCCCAAAAATAAAGTTAATTACCTTAATTAAAAGATTCTTAACTTATTTATGTTTCGATCCTGGGATTCTCTTCCCTTAGCTATTAAGGAATAACTTTGAACAATTAAAGAAATAACCATTCACAGCACGTGTTCAAAGTATGTCGACATCCTTACTTTGTAAGTTCTCTTTCACACTTACAACCTTGAAAACGATTTGCCACACTTCAAACAAGTTTAGAATTGGTTCATCTGACTTTCAAGAACTATGCGATTGATCAAATAACATTCAAACACAATCATCGGTTTAACGGTTCTACCAAAACAAGTTTCGGTTCTACCTCCATATGAGTATTGTGCATAGTCACACTAGCTTTCCAAAATTCGGTTGATTAGGTACTAGGATCGGTTCCCCACATATATATGGTATCTAACTTATATATGTTGCACATGTCCATAGGATCGGTTCCCCTTTGCCTAAAAACGTGTTGCACATGTTCATAGGATCGGTTCCCCTTTCTGCTATAAACCTTGCTGCACCTCATACAAGGATCGGTTCCCCTTTGTGATGTACTACACCTCTTACTAGGATCGGTTCCCTTTCCCAAATTTGGTCAGTCAAAACACAAACCCGATCATACCATCTCAGGTGGTTACTTAAGATCGGTTTCACTAATAAAAGTCATACCAATACATAAGTCAGGCCTTTGTGAATAGTTCTACCAAGAACACAAACAAGTCGTGAACGGTTATACTCAATCACACATATTGGTTGTTCATAAGATATGCAATGAATAACAAAACCAAGAACGCCTGGTAATTTCCTTTTTTATTTTCTTAGAACACATGTAAAGCATTGTTCCCTATGATGAAATACTCACCTCATCCCATATATAATCACAATATCATTCAAATGATTATGGCGATGTCTTATATATAAAGTTTAATGGTTAAGCAATAAACCTCATATTTTATTCCTTAATATATACTATGTCTATCTAGAGTTCAAATATGCTTCACAGTTTTGTTTTCAATATGCACGACTTGAAAGATACGTTAGGGAATGAAACAGTTCAATTCAAATATCACTAACCTCAAGTGGAATGATGATTGTTGTCGTTGTAGCTCCTTGTTTCTTCACATCTTCAAGTCTTCGCAATACTTGTAATGTCTCATTATCCTAATACTTTCAAGCTAACCTATACGAAGTTGACTCTAGTACATAATGAAGCGACTCTTAACATGAGTTTTGATTCACTAAAATATGACAACCAAACTTGACATACCAACGCTTGGTGGGTTCAACCGAGCAATGCTCTAATATTAGCAAATAGTTTAAGGTTGTTTACCTAGAGAGATTGTGGGCGTATCAAAGAGAGAATTGTAATCATTTTCTTGTTCATAATCTAGAGAAGATATATTTCTTCGAATTACTACTTTGTGATCTGTTTTCTAGTTTTCGACAATTATTATTCTGAATTCCGCCTATATAATAATAGTCACCAAGTGTATTTACTTTTAAGTATAATTAAAACAATAACTATAATTGTAGAGAGTAAAAATAAAGACAAGGAAAGATTTTTTAACAAGGAAACCACAAATGCAGAAAAAACTGGGAACTAGTGCAGTTTTGAATACCCTCTTTATTAAGCAGTTATCACAAAGGCACTAAGAACTTCGTATAGTTGAAACCAAGTAAATTACCCTTAGTTATCTAGTTTTGTCAGTATCCCTGCGCTACAACCAATCTTGCAAACACACTTAAGATAGTGTCCGCTATCTTAAGTTACTCCAGCCTCTCTAAATACTTTAAGCACTCAATCCTTTCGATCGTCTTCCAAACAGTAAAGAACTAATGTATTTGGTAACCACTCTCCTGTCTCAGAAAATCAATCATAGATGTATGTGTTGAGTGTGACAAAGGATTTTCTATTTAAAATCAATGAAACTCCTTTGTCGAGTTTAGATCTTCTAAGATCTGGATTAACAAGTTAACCAGATCGAGTCAAACAGAACTACCAGATTCAGATACTGAAGAGTACCACCAAATGATAGATTGTCGATCTAAATACGACAATCAATAACAAGTCTATCAAAAGATAAACCATATCTATTTGGATCCCAATCGATCAAGTTTTTTCATGAAGCAAATCGCAAAGATACGAAATCAATAAGAAAAATATTCATGTCTTCAAATCTTCAATAGTCTTCTGTACCTGCACAATAACAAACTGGATTCCGACTTATGATTGATCATATATAGAATGGAGTCTGTTAATAATGGATAATCACAAGTCAACGTCAGATCTAAAAAATGTTTTGAACTACCGTTAATATCTTGATCTAGTCTGAGTGACCTTGTGTTAGAAGATAAGGCTCTCAATAATAATCAAACCAGGTGCAATCAAGAGTTAACAAACCGTTAATCAATCAAATCAATATTGGAAAACTAAAATAACAATGCAATTCTAGTTTCCCACAAATGGTACGATTAAACGCTTATAGATTCCAAAGAAGTATTTAGACTAGCAGACATAAGAGATTTCGCCTAATTAGGTTACTCTCCTCTCAAAGATAGTATTACGATAATACTATTAGTCGGCTACAGCAGTGACTATGAATCGAAGTGCCTACCTCAGGATGAGTTTATAAGAAGAACAAATTTCACTATTTATAGACCAAGGTAGTTTGGACACCAAGGAATTTCCATAACCAAAAATATTCTTAAGATATGCAATAAAGCACCTAAATTTGGTATTGTCTAATTCCAACCAATATCTAACTGTATAACTGAAATCTTCATGGACAACTCAATATTAGCTAGCACTTAACTAATATATCTTTCCAGAGATATGTTCTGATTGCTGATAAAACAAAACATATTAATTTCGAAGTCTCAAAAAGATTATGTATTATCTCGGTTTGGGATCTCACCTTGAGTATCAAGGAATATCTTTGAACAATTAAGAAATAAGATTTCAGCACATGTTCAAGTTACTCATTATGTCGACGACTTGAACTTTCCTAATTTGCAAACCCAATTTCCAAGTCACACAAACCCTAAAGTGTACGTGACATAGAGAAATCAGTTTTGCATTTTGGAACTGGTTCTACCATGACTCCTAAAATAATTTAGGATTGGTTTTACCTTGACTCTCAATATAGGTAGGGAATGGTTCTACCTTTACTCCCAGTATAATGTAAGATGGTTTCTAACTTTATTTCCTATATAGGTTAGGATTGGTCCAATATTAAGATCTTCAATGGAAACCGGACCTTCAATCCTCTTGGTTTCCTTTCAATAATGAAACAAGTTCATATGTATACTTCCTTAAACTCATGTAATTAAGCATATTTTTCTAGGTATGAAATCAAACCTATGTTCACTACACAATCGAGTAACAAAGATTATGTTGATGTCGTAATTACGAAGTTCAAAAGATAAGCATTATACTTCGTAATTCAATATACCAATATAAAATACTTATCACCATTGATATATTGTTCCTTGACACTTAAATCACAATATTATGAGAAAGTCTTTTATACTATAGTTTCATGTATATAACTTCGCATATTATGTTCTCAATCAGAAACGACTTGAAATCTTATGATATACAAATGGAAAAAGTCAAGTCATGTATTACTAGCCTCGAGTGGAAGGATGATGTCATCGTTGATGTCGATACGTTTTCGGAATCTTCAGGTCTTCAGAGTAATAATTGTATGTCTCAATATTTCGAACCTGACGAAGTTGACTCTAATAATCTAATCAAGCGACTTATGAGTTTTGATACTAAAATATGACAACCAACCTTGACATACCAGCGCTTGGTGGGTGCAACTGAGCAATACTCTAGCACAACTAGTATATACTTCCTTGACAATTTGATCAAAATAAAATGGTAAATTCACCAATGTTAGAGATTCATAAATATACTATATATATTATGTTTCCAATCTAAACGATTTGAAAAAAAACATAGATAGAAATTGAATAATCCAAGTTTGTGTTACCAATGTTGAATGGAAGGATGATGTGTTCGTTGATGCCGATACGTCTTTAAGTTCGTCAAAGTAACACGAGCTAGTCTCAATATTTCTATGTTCCTAGTCTGACCTAACGAAGTTGACTCTAGTAATTTAATCAAGCAACATTCGAGTTTTGGAGCTAATATATGACAACCAAACTTGACCTACCAATGCTTGGTGTATTCAACATCCCAGTAATCTAACAATCTCCCCATTTGTCAATTTCAGTGAAAAACTCTTTACATATGGAGAATACAAGAATTATAAGACAAAATATTACATTATGTAACAATCTCTTAACTCTATCTTCATATGCTTGATTCCAAGTTTCAACGACATAAAGTCCGTAAATATTGAACAAATAAGCGTGGTTGTTGAAGCATTTGGATAACGAGAATCTTCTCCCTTTAAAGTTAAGATAGGTATGTATTCAATCCGTATATATTGTTATTCACTTTCGCAGTAGGTTTGGTGTGACAATTTGACTGCACAAGACCATGTTTTTAGGTAATGAGTTGCTTCCAAATAGGTTTGTCGTCAGTACCCATCCTCCATAAACACTTTATTAGCAAGAGATATTCATTATATGTAGATATTTTATGCCTAAACCCCCATTATGTTTTGTCTTTGTCGAATTTTTCCATGCCACGAGATGGTATTTCTTGTCACCATGTCATCCATCCTAAAGGAAATTACATGTTATGCTTTTAAGATTGCGGATAATATTCAATGAAACTTCAAAGATTGAGAAGTAATAAATTGGAAGTGTTGAGAGAACATTATTGATCAAAGTGAGGTTACCTCCTTTTGTCAGGTGCTTTGCCTTCCAAGCAGCAATACGAGACTCGAATCTTTCGACAATCTTATTTTACTTTGTATTTGACATGTAAAAATCCTTTAATGGCATGCCAAAATAAGTTATATGTAAGGATTATGTATTCCAAGGATCTAGCAAGTGTAGTGAGTTTACTACAAATGCATTTAAATTAAGTAGTAATAGAAGATATATAGGCATAGAAAAAGAAGGATTCAGAGGATTAAGATTGAGAAGAAGGAGGAGTGTAAGAGAACAAGGAATAGAAACTCAGAAAGAAGTAAGTAGGTAAGGTTTTACTAATTCATTATGTCCTGGCAATGAACATAACAACTCATATTGCTATAGCTATTATTATTCATGTAAAACATATGACTAATTAGCTAAAGGAAAAAAAATAATAAGATATGGGCCACCCAGGCATATAGATAGAAGGGGTGCCCATAACATAATTATCCTAACTACTAGTCTATGACAAATGTTGTTCTTTCCAAATTATTCTTTTCCTTAAGAATCAAGCTAGAAAAGTTATGTCGCTTGAAAACTGAATCCTCCCATGTAGCTTCTGATTCAGCGGAATGGGCCCAATGGACCAGAACTTGAGCGGCAGACTATTTATTCTTATTAATCATACATGATCCCAATACCTTGAGAGGAGTTACCTTCATACATCCATCAATATCTAATGTAGGAAGTGAGGTTTGTGGTAATAACCCTGCACCCAGTTTCAACTTGAGTTGAGAGACATGAAGACCGGAAGTATCTTTGAAGTATAAGGTAGTTGTAGTCTGTAAGCCATCTTTCCCACTCTATCCAGGATTTGATTGGACCCAAAAAATTTAGCAGCCAACTTGAGATTCCTTTTGAGTTGCATTGAAGTTTGGCGACAAGGTTGTAACCTCTGATAAGCCCAATCACCCTCCTTGAACTCTCTCTTAAGCCTTTTCTTATTTGCTTGTTGTTTAATTATGTGTTGTGCTTCCTCAAGTGTAGATTTCAGAATGATTTCCTTGGCCTGTCTTTTCTGCAAATAATCTTTGACTGAAGCAGATGTTGAGAATAATGGATACCATATTGAGAAGGAAAAAACCCATAAAGATCGTGGAATGGAGTAAGCTTGAGGCTAGATCGATAGGTAGTGTTAAACCACAATTCTATCGTAGCTAACCAACTAACCCATTCGGTTGGCCTATAGCTAGATATGCATCGTACATAGATAAGTTTCTAAGCATGTATTTACTCTCCTAATATAGCCATCAGATCGAGGGTGATAAGTTGTACCCATATATAGTGCAATGTCCAACTTAGAGAAAAGTTCTTGCCAAAAGCTGCTTAAGAAAATGATTACTCTATCTGACAATATAAAATTTGGGAGTCTATGAAGCTTATATACAATGTTCAAAAATACACTAGCAATAAAAGAGGACGTGAATATATGGATGACTGGTATAAAACGGTTATACTAAGTGAATCTAATCAATTACCACCAGAATAACCTCTCTAACCTCTGATTTTTTTGGTAACCTAGTGATAAAATCCATACTAATGTGCTGCCAAGCTTTTTCTGGTACATGCAAAGGTTGTAAAAGTCATGTTGGTAGAATGCTAGAGCTCTTGTGTTGTTGACATAAATCAAACTTGGATGTATCAAACTAGTTCATTATTCACGCCAACCTAGTAAAAGAAAGACTTTTCTTTTTGATGGTTGGCTTGTTGGACTGAGTGTCCTCCAACTGCAGAAGAGTGTACAACTGTCATGACTTGTTGTCTTAGGTTGTCTTCATCACCTATGTAAATTCTATTCTTGAACCTGATCATTTCGTGTGAATATGAGTAGTTCGAAATGCTGGTAGTGTTAGAGCATTGCTCGGTTGAACCCACCAAGCGTTGGCATGTCAAGTTTGGTTGTCATATTTTAGTGAATCAAAACTCATGTTAAGAGTCGCTTGATTATGTACTAGAGTCAACTTCGTATAGGTTAGCTTGAAAGTATTAGGATATGAGACATTACAAGTATTGCGAAGTCTTGAAGATGTGAAGAAGCAAGAAGCTACAACAACAACAATCATCTTTCCATTGAAGGTTAGTGATATTTGACTTGAACTGTTCATTTCCTAAAGTATCTTTCAAGTCGTGCATATTGAAAACATAACTGCGAAGAATATTTGAACTCTAGATAGATACAGTATTAAGAAATACAATACGAGGTTTATTTCTTAACCATTAAACTTTGTAGATAAGACATCGCCATAATCATTTGAATGCTATTGTGATTATGTATGCGTATGAGGTGAGGATTTCATCCTAGGAAACAATGTTTACATGTGTTCTAAGGAAGTAAGTTCATAAACTTGTTTTTGGACCAAAAAGGAAATTTCCCGCTGTTATTGATTTTGTTATTCATTGCATATCTTATGAACAACCAATATGTGTGATTGAGTATAACCGCTCACAACTTGTTGTGTTCTTGGTAGAACTATTCACAAAGGCCTGACTTATGTATTGGTATAACTTTTATTAGTAAAACCAATCTTAAGTAATCACCTGTGGTATAATCGGATTTTGTATGTCTGACCAATTAAAAAGAAAGGGGAACCGATTCTTGTAAGGGGTGCAGTACATCAAAGGGAACGATCCTTGTATAGGGTGCAACAAGGTTTATAGCAGAAATGGGAATCGATCCTATGGACATGTGCAACACGTTTTTAGGCAAGGGTAACCGATCCTATTGACATGTGAAACACATATAAGTTAGATACCATATATATGTGGGGAACCGATCCTAGTACCTAGTCAACAGAATTTTTGGAAAGCTAGTGTGACTATTGGTGTGATGATTAGAAGCACACAAAACACTTGCAAGTATACAAGGCCAAGGTTTGTAATAAAATGATGAGTAGGGGTTTGTCCACAGGGAGAGGAGCATACAAGAAGTCTTCCTAGGCTAACAATGGTGACAATGCACTATGGCAGTGAGCAAAGCAAGGTAAATCAGCAAAGAACCAACTAAGAAAAGAAAAACAGACAAGAACCAAGGCTTGGAAGCCAATGGCAGAGTGAGGATTGTGCACTGACTTCAGTGCACAGAAGCTACAAAGTGCAAGAAAATAAGAGGCAAGAAAATTAACTGAGTTGAAAGCACACAGGACTGAAAATGCAAATTACTGAGAAGGGATTGGTGGTTAAGCCAAGGCTTAGGATCCACCTTGTGTCCTAATCAAATGACATGTTTCTAGGTTGTGTTTGTTCCTAAGCATACATCTAGAAATGGAAGAATACCAAATTGCTCACTAGTCCCTGCCCTAGCATTGGATGTCTTTTGACAGTACAGCCAATCACAGGCTCTATGAGCATTGGTATCTCCCATTTGCTCAATCAAAACATAGCAACAGGAGAACTATCCTAGCTTCTAGTCACATGACAGTGCACAAGGCTTCATCTGAGCCTTGGCCTGATGCTGTTTAGCTCATGCTACACATGGATAAAACAATCACATTCAACATATGTAATAATTCAAGCACAACTAGCAACATTTGAGATAACTAAAAACTTATGCAATGTTCAACTGTTAACTGACAAGCAACTAAAATTCAAATTCATTAAAATTTTGTGACAAATTCTCTACTGGCTAGTCCAGAGAGATATATCGTCTTTCACACACTCCACACAACACCAATTTATACCCAATTACCCATTTAGGGTTTTCCCCCAATTTTCCCCCAAAATCAGTAGAACTAGGGTTTGGTGAAATTGATTTACCTACTGTTGATGAGATACTCGCTCCATCTCGTCGACCCACTCTTCTCCTGCTTCTTCTCGTTCCTCTCATGCTCCAATTGTTGCTTTAATCATCACTTATATCCCCAATTTCTCACCTAGGGTTTCAGTGAGCAGAGAGATGAGAAATTGGAGAAATTAGTGATGCTAAAGAGATGGTACGTGATGGTGATGATGGGCTTAGGTAGAGTAGAGTTGGGGAGAAAATAGTGGAGTGATTTGGGGTGAGGTGGTGGTGATGGAGACGGACATGGTGGTGGTACGGAGTATGGTGGTTCTGCAGAGGGGGGTGATGGAGGAGATGGGTTCGATGGAGAAAGGGGAAGGGTGCGTTTGTTTGAGGTCTAGGGTGTTCGGCACTTGGGTGTGAGGCGAGTGTATCGAGTTTGATGATCTGCGACGCTGAGCCGTGGGATAGGGAGATGAAAGATCAATCGGACGGTGAGATGAAGTGAAGCTTGTAGCGACCGCTGGATTATATAATACAACAAAATCAACGACGCCAGATGGAGTTAGGTGTTGTAGTGTTAGGCGGAGATATCAAACTTCGATGCACAGCAAGGGAGCGACCGTCGGATGCTTCTGAGAACTGATCTGACGGCTGAAGACGCAAGCGGGTATGGATTTGGGTTTTAGGCTTTTGGGTATAGAATATGGGTTTGGGAAATGAGTTTGGGCTTGGAAAACCTTGAGCCCACTTCTTCTTTAAGAACAACTTTCTTCTTCTTGAGCCCATTTCCAGCTTTTTGGACGTGCGCTCCATTCTTTGCGGCTTCCTTGCGTAATTTCTCCCGGCTTTTCACCACTTTTCTGCTCTTTTTGCTCCGCAACTCATCCAACTTTATTTATTACCTAAAAATGCAAAATTAATTAATAAAAATATTTATTCTTGAAAACAATGAAAATACAGAATATGGGATAAAATGTAGAATTAATGCACAAAAGATGAGTTAAATGCCAACAAAAAGGGATAATATATACAATATTTGGCACTCATCAAATACCCCCAAACCTGAATTTTACTTGTCCTCAAGTAAAACAAAACTAAGGAAATCCTAACTATACCACTGTCGCTGGTCTCTCGAATGCATTTAGCGTATGCACTAAGCCTTTTAAACCACTAAGTGTCCCTAGTGGACGAGTTGAAGTCTCGTGAAGGTTTGCTTAGAACGTACCTACAAAGTTCTAGGTCAAAATATAAGCTCAGATTCCATCAAATGTGACATGTGCAAAACAGTTTAAGCTCACAGCAAAATGGAGATGTCAATCTAGCTATCGAAGGCACAATCCTAGCACTGATAACAAAAAAGACATGTGATAAGAGTGTAAAGTGTATCTACACATGTGTAAAGAAAGATCTGAAGTCATGACTACTAATCACCAAGAGATAGTTTCTCAGGCTAAGAACTGAGGTCGAAATCTAGCTAGCTGTCCGGACTTTACGAGAATTGTGAATGAGTTGGAGGTATTTCACAATTACTCGCGTTGTACATCAATGGCATACACCCTCCTTGCTTACAACAAAAACAAAAGATGACTATTTACATGACTCTTATTTACATTGACTATTCTCTTTTTATTTTTGGAACAAGAGAGATGGAATTGATAAATACTTTGATTTTTTGTATTTTTCTGATATTTTTTTTTTCTGAATATATACATCGTTTTTTTTTTTTTTTTTTTTTTTTTTTTTTTTTTTTTTTCAAGGAAACACTTTTGATACATAACAAAAGAAACAAAAATTACATGACACTTTGCAAGAGGTAGCCCTTTTTGATGCACCCAGTTAAATTCGATGGTTGTCTTTCTTAATGTAACCTCCACCTTCTATCCCAACCAACCAAAGAACAAGCTAGTCAAGTTTCGTTCAGTATTCTAAAGTGATTGGCAATCGTAACTTCCTATCAAACACCTTGAAGATCGAGGCCATACATGTATTGGTAGATCGTGCGCGTGCAAATTTCTTATCACTATGTGAATTGTGCTAGAATCAGGGTGCCTAAATATCTAGACTAAGACTCCTAATAAAAATACATATTTGCACAAGAGTCAACATTTCAAGGTAAATGAGCTCCATTTTTATGATTTTTTCATTTTTTAATTTTTTTGAATTTTGATTTTTAATTTTTTTGGAATTTTTCAATTTTTTCAAAAAAAGAAGGAGTTCGTTTTCAATTATGCAAATTATCATGGTATCTACTCTATACCCCCAAACCTAAACTAAACATTGTCCTCAATGTTTCAAAATATGGAAAGAATTAAAAACATATGAAGAGGAACATGCTGAGTAGAGTAAAAGGAGAGAGAATACCCGATTGTACGGTGGAGCTCGATTAAAACTCCGTTATTCAAGGCAAAAATCCATCATATTAGGAGTCACAATGGATGAGCACAAAATATACAAAAGGAAATTTAACTAACACATTATCTACAAGAAAATTTGGTTTTTAATGGGATTGGACTTTTTGGAAAAAATTTGGTTTTGTTGGGAAACATTTGGTTTTGATGGGAAAACGAAAAATTTTGGTTTTTAGGGATTTGGAAAACTTTTTGGTTATTTAGGGAAAGAGTGGACCAGTTTAGTCCACATAGACTGGGTCCTCCAGGTTGGTTGTTTCAATGTCGGGTGGAAATGGCTCAAGGAATGGCTTTAATCTCTGCCCGTTGACTTTGAAAACGTTCTTGTTGGAGACATCCTCCAGCTCTACAGCTCCATGAGGAAAAACTGTGCGTACTAGGTACGGACCCTTCCATCTGGAACGCAGTTTTCCTGGAAAAAGATGTAATCGGGAGTCATACAGCAAGACTTTCTGACCAGGAGTGAAGGATTTGCGCAGAATACGCTTCATGAAATATCTTCATCTTTTGCTTGTACAGCTTGGCACTGTCATAAGCCTCATTTCTCAATTCTTCCAACTCGTTGAGTTGAAGTTTCCGTTGAATTCCAGCTTCGTCCAGAGAAAAGTTCAGCTCTTTGATTGCCCAGTAGGCACGATGTTCTAATTCCACAGGTAGATGGCACGGCTTTCCATACACTAGACGATAGGGGGACATGCCAATTGGTGTCTTATAAGCTGTTCTATAGGCCCACAAAGCATCATTCAATCTCAATGACCAATCTTTCCTGGACGGGTTGACCGTCTTCTCCAGAATGTGCTTAATTTCCCTATTAGACACTTCCACTTGTCCACTAGTCTGAGGGTGGTACGGAGTAGCAACCTTGTGAGTTATGCCATACTTGCGTACTAAAGACTCAAAGTACTTGTTACGAAAATGTGAACCGCCGTCACTGATGATAGCTCTAGGGGTACCAAAACGTGCAAAATGTTTTCCTTTAGAAATGAAAGTACCACCTTGTGGTCATTTGTTCTGGTTGCTATGGCTTCTACCCACTTAGAAACGTAATCAACTGCGACTAGGATGTACAACTTGCTGTCAGACATGGGAAATGGACCCATGAAGTCTATCCCCCAAACATCAAAAATCTCCACAATCAAAATGGGGTTCAATGGCATCATGTTTCTCCTCGAAATGCTTCCTAGCTTTTGACAGCGTTCACAAGCAACACAATAATCATGGCAATCCTTGAACAATGATGGCCAATAGAATCCACACTGCAAGATCTTTGCAGCGGTTTTCTTGGCACTGAAATGGCCTCCACATGCTTGGTCATGACAGAAAGATATCACATCTTTCTGTTCAGTGTTGGGGACACATCTCCTAATGATTTGGTCTGGACAGTACTTAAACAAATATGGGTCATCCCAAAGGAAATGTTTGACTTCAGCCAGGAATTTAGAGCGGTCTTGTCTCGACCAACGTGAGGGCATCCTACCTGTAGCGAGGTAGTTAACAATATCAGCAAACCAAGGAAGGTCTGAGATAGACATCAGCTGTTCATCTGGGAATGATTCTCTAATCAGCTCACATTCATCAATAGACTCTAAAGTTAATCTAGACAAATGATCAGCAACCACATTCTCACAACCTTTCTTATCACGGATTTCGAGATCGAATTCCTGTAATAAGAGTATCCATCGAATAAGGCGAGCTTTAGCATCCTTCTTGGAAAGAAGATACTTCAAAGCCGCATGGTCTGTGTATATGATGATCTTAGACCCTATCAGATAAGATCTAAACTTGTCTAATGCGAAAACGACGGCAAGCAATTCCTTCTCGGTAGTTGAATAATTGAGTTGGGCATCATTAAGGGTTTTGCTAGCATAGTATATCACATATGGTAGTCTATCAACTCGCTGTCCTAAAACAGCACCAACAGCATAATCAGAGGCATCACACATAAGTTCGAACGGAAGCTTCCAATCGGGTGGTCGGACTATAGGAGCGGTGGTGAGAAGGGTTTTTAATTCCTCCCATGCCTTCACACAGGCATCATTGAAGGCAACATCTTTGGAGAGAAGACTGCACAGAGGTCTGGAGATTTTGCTGAAATCTTTGATGAATCGCCGGTAAAAACCAGCATGACCTAGAAATGATCTGATCTCCTTCACAGAGCAAGGTTGTGGTAGATGTTGAATGAGGTCAACTTTAGCTTTATCCACTTCAATTCCTTTTCTGAGATGATGTGTCCTAGAACTATTCCTGAATTCACCATAAAATGGCATTTTTCCCAATTTAGAACAAGGTTCTTTTCTTTACATCTGGATATCACGAGGGCAAGATGCTTCAAACATTCGTCAAACGAGGAACCAAAAACAGAGAAATCATCCATAAAGATCTCGAGAAAACTATCTATCATGTCAGAAAAAATGCTCATCATGCAACGCTGAAAAGTAGCAGGTGCATTACACAACCCGAAGGGCATACGTCTATAAGCAAACGTCCCAAATGGACACGTGAATGTAGTTTTTTCCTGATCTTCCGGAGCAATGTGAATTTGGTTATAACCGGAAAAGCCATCTAGAAAACAGTAGTGACTGTGTCCAGACACACGTTCTAGCATTTGGTCAATGAAAGGGAGCGGGAAGTGATCCTTCCTTGTTACTGTGTTCAACTTCCTGTAGTCGATGCATACTCGCCATCCTGTGGTTGTACGAGTAGGGACTAATTCATTCTTGTCGTTCTGAACAACAGTAATGCCTGACTTCTTAGGCACAACTTGAATGGGACTAACCCATTTGCTATCGGGAATTGGGTATATGATACCCGCATCAAGTAGTTTCAGGATCTCTCCTTTGACTACATCTCTCATGTTAGGATTAAGTCTCCTTTGCATTTCCCTCGATGGTTTGGCATTCTCTTCAAGGTTAATGTGGTGCATGCAAATGGTGGGACTAATTCCTTTGAGATCTGAGATGGTCCATCCTAAGGCCTCTTTGTGTTCCTTAAGTACTTCTAAAAGCTTACTTTCCTGTTCCGTGTCTAAACATGATGAAATAATGACAGGTAAAGTATCAGAAGAACCTAGGAATGCGTACTTCAACGTACTAGGCAATGTTTTCAATTCAAGCTTGGGTGGCTCAACAATGGATGGAATAAGCTTGGAATCAGAGAGTAGGGGTGGTTCCACTTCATATTTCCTTTCAGTGACGTCCATTTGAGGTACAGATTCGAGCAGAGATAGGACGTCACTACAGTATGCATCATCATAGGAATCAGGGTTAAAGTTCTCCATACATGCTTGAAAGGGGTCGACGGATAGAATGTTAGTCAACGAATCTTGCATTAATCCTTCAATCATATTAACTTCATGCACATCATCATCATCAAGATTCACAGGTTGTTGACTAATATCGAACACATTCAATTCTACCGTCATGTTACCAAAAGACAGTTTTAACACTCCATTCCGACAGTTGATGATCGCGTTGGACGTAGCCAAGAAAGGACGTCCTAAGATGACAGGAATGTGACAGTCTGGGTTTTGTACAGGTTGAGTGTCTAAGACAATGAAGTCTACGGGAAAATAGAATTTGTCAACCTTGATCAAAACATCTTCGACCACTCCACGAGGAATCTTGACAGATCGGTCTGCCAGGTAGAGTGATAGATGTTGGTTTCAACTCCCCAAGACCTAACTGCTCATAAACAGAATATGGCAGTAGGTTAACACTTGCACCTAGGTCTAATAACGCTTTATTGACCGTGTGTTCTCCTATAGTGCAAGAAATTGTTGGACATCCTGGATCCCTAAACTTGGGTGGAGTTTTGTTCAGAATGATGGAACTCACCTGCTCAGCTAAGAAAGCACGTTTTTGCACATTGAGCTTGCGCTTTTGAGTACACAAGTCTTTGAGGAATTTGGCATAAGCAGGGATTTGCTTGATTGCTTCAAGAAAAGGAATGTTGATGTTGACTCTCTTGAACAGATCTAACATCTCATTGTAATGGGTACTTTTCTGTTGATAGATCAATCTTTGAGGAAATGGGCAACAGGAAAGTTGGCAAAGGGACATTCACAGCAGTAGAATTGTCAGATTTTCCAACTTGCTCAGATTCTTTGGTTTTCTGGGGTTGTGGAGACAGCGTGGAATTTGTATCAGATTCATTAGGTTCGCCCACGTTGTTCTCGATGACTTTACCACTTCGGAGGGTGGTAATGGCATGGATTTGATCAGGTGAGGTTTCAGTGCAGGATGTTGTGCCTGTTTGAAATATCCTCTTTGGATTTTGTTGGGGTTGGCTCGGAAGTTTACCCTTTTCTCTCTCACATATTTGATCCATCTTTTGATCTAGATTTTTCTGACTTTGCATCAAACTCTGGAACATTTCCTCTAGGGTGGATAATCTCTTGTCGGTATTGTGTTGAGGATATGATTGTTGTTGAGAGTTTGATTGTTGTTGAGGGTTTCTCGGGTGTTGATAACCTTGATTGTTCTGATATCCCTGATTGTTTTGATAGCTCTGATTGGGTTGAGATGGTCCTCCTTGAGTGGGTCCTTTTGACCATGAAAAGTTAGGGTGGTTTCTCCATCCTGGATTGTAGGTCTGTGAATAAGGGTTATGCTCTGGTTTTTGAAACATGGCATGTGCCTGTTCAAGCCTAGACTCCTGGACTGCAAGCAAATCTGGACAATTTTGGAATTGATGGTTGGGGTCGTTACAAGCAGCACAAACAGACGAAGCGACATGTTCTCGGAGAGTAGTGGTGGAAGGTTTTGAATTTTTATGTAGTTCTAACTCTTCTAATCTCCTAACTATTGATGCCATGTTTGCTCTACCCCAAAATCCGCTTCAATCCTAAAAGCCTTTGCTTCGGATGTAGTCTTTCTGGTTTCACGGATGGATTCCCACTGTTGCGTCTTTTCAGCTACTTCAATCAAGAAGTCCCAAGACGCGTCAGCAGTTTTATCTACGAATAGACCATTACACATCGACTCAACCGTTGTTCGGGTGGACACATCTAGACCTTCATACAAAATTTGCACAAGTCTCCATTTTTCAAAACCATGATGGGGACATTGGAGCAATAATTCATTGAATCTCTCCAGGTATCTAGCTAAGGTCTCACCTTCTAATTGCACAAAGCTATTCAGACTTTGACGAATTGTCGCAGTCTTGTGGTTCGGGAAAAACTTTTTGAAAAACTCCTTTGTGAGGTCATCCCATGTCATGATGGATTGAGGCTGTAAAGCATAGAGCCAGGCCTTTGCCTTATCTTTCAGGGAGAAAGGAAAAAGCCTTAACTTCAGGGTTTCGTCGGTCATTTGAGTGAAACGCAGAGTTCCACAAATTTCCTCGAATTCTCTCACGTGGTGGTACGGGTTTTCATTCTCAACACCTCTAAAAATAGGAAGCATCTGTATTGTGCTTGATTTCAGCTCATAATGGCCATTAGCCTCGGGCAGCAAATACAAGAAGGTTGACTGGCTCTAGTTGGGTACATATAATCCTTGAGGGTACGGGTTCTCCCATTGTTTCTGGTTGATCTGGACTGTCTCCCTCAGAACTTAGAATTTCGATAGGTTCGTCTGGGTTAATTCTAACAAGTCTGTTTGTCTGGTCTCTGTAGGTCACAATCATGTCCTAGTAGGTACCTTAACTAACATGTTGGTCAGACAGAGCAATCGGAAACAATTTGGCCCACAAGGGTTATGAAGATTTGGTTTTGAATGGGTTTTGGTTTAAAGAAGGGGTTTTGTTTTTGGTTTAAAAATTGGGCTTTGGAAAAAAATTTTGAACTAAACCTAGCATAAATTATCACAACTCATAAAAGAAAATAAAAACAATAATAATAATTAAACAAACCCATAAAAGAAAAAGAAAAATAAAGAAAAATAAAAGAAAAAAAAAAAAAAAATAATTACAGTCCCAAATATAAAAAAAAGAAAAAGAAAATAAATTATTACAATCCCAAATAAATAATTAAATTAATTATTACAAGCCCAAATTTGAATTTAAATGAGGCCCAAGTGGGTTAACTCATGGGTTAGGCTTACTTGTTTTTTGGAGGGAAGCCCAAAAATAGGCTTTTAGTCCCCTTTTAGTTGCACAGCCCAGTTGGGCTTTATGATCGTCCTAAGCAGCTCACGTCCAAGCCCAGCAGCAACAGGTGGAGCAGAGCCCAGCAGAATCTGCAGCGAAGCCCAGGAGCAGAAGTTACTAAGCCCAGCTCAGTTGGTTCAAGCCCAGCTACAAAGGTTGCACAAGCCCAGCAGCAGAGGGTGCACAAGCCCAGTTGACAGCTTCAGTTGGCAGCCCAGTTGGCTTGGCAGCAGGCTTGGCAACAACAGCAACAGCAGCAGCTTGGCAGAGAAAGCACCAACAGCAGCAGCAACAGAGAAAGCAGGCTTTGGCTTTGGCTTGGCAGCAGCACCAGCAGCAGCAACAGCAACAGCTCAGCAGAGAAGGCAACAGCAGCAGCAGGCTTTGCAGCAGGCTTTGCAGCAGACTTGGCAGCAACAACAAATAATGCACAGCTCCAGCAGCAGTTAGCAAGTGAACAAGATAGCAATGAACACACACAACTAGGCAAGCACAACAAGGCCACAACAGCTATGAAAACTTCAAAAATATGGCAGCCAGCTCCCGGCAGCGGCGCCAAAAACTTGGTGTGATGATTAGAAGCACACAAAACACTTGCAAGTATACAAGGCCAAGGTTTGTAATAAAATGATGAGTAGGGGTTTGTCCACAGGGAGAGGAGCATACAAGAAGTCTTCCTAGGCTAACAATGGTGACAATGCACTATGGCAGTGAGCAAAGCAAGGTAAATCAGCAAAGAACCAACTAAGAAAAGAAAAACAGACAAGAACCAAGGCTTGGAAGCCAAGGGCAGAGTGAGGATTGTGCACTGACTTCAGTGCACAGAAGCTACAAAGTGCAAGAAAATAAGAGGCAAGAAAATTAACTGAGTTGAAAGCACACAGGACTGAAAATGCAAATTACTGAGAAGGGATTGGTGGTTAAGCCAAGGCTTAGGATCCACCTTGTGTCCTAATCAAATGACATGTTTCTAGGTTGTGTTTGTTCCTAAGCATACATCTAGAAATGGAAGAATACCAAATTGCTCACTAGTCTGCCCCTAGCATTGGCTGTCTTTTGACAGTACAGCCAATCACAGGCTCTATGAGCATTGGTATCTCCCATTTGCTCAATCAAAACATAGCAACAGGAGAACTATCCTAGCTTCTAGTCACATGACAGTGCACAAGGCTTCAGCTGAGCCTTGGCCTGATGCTGTTTAGCTCATGCTACACATGGATAAAACAATCACATTCAACATATGTAATAATTCAAGCACAACTAGCAACATTTGAGATAACTAAAAACTATGCAATGTTCAACTGTTAACTGACAAGCAACTAAACAAATTCATTAAAATTTGTGACAAATTCTCTACTGGCTAGTCCAGAGAGATATACGTCTTTCACACACTCCACACAACACCAATTTATACCCAATTACCCATTTAGGGTTTTCCCCCAATTTTCCCCCAAAATCAGTAGAACTAGGGTTGGTGAAATTGATTTACCTACTGTTGATGAGATACTCGCTCCATCTCGTCGACCCACTCTTCTTCCTGCTTCTTCTCGTTCCTCCATGCTCCAATTGTTGCTTTAATCATCACTTATATCCCCAATTTCTCACCTAGGGTTTCAGTGAGCAGAGAGATGAGAAATTGGAGAAATTAGTGATGCTAAAGAGATGGTACGTGATGGTGATGATGGGCTTAGGTAGAGTAGAGTTGGGGAGAAAATAGTGGAGTGATTTGGGGTGAGGTGGTGGTGATGGAGACGGACATGGTGGTGGTACGGAGTATGGTGGTTCTGCAGAGGGGGGTGATGGAGGAGATGGGTTCGATGGAGAAAGGGGAAGGGTGCGTTTGTTTGAGGTCTAGGGTGTTCGGCACTTGGGTGTGAGGCGAGTGTATCGAGTTTGATGATCTGCGACGCTGAGCCGTGGGATAGGGAGATGAAAGATCAATCGGACGGTGAGATGAAGTGAAGCTTGTAGCGACCGCTGGATTATATAATACAACAAAATCAACGACGCCAGATGGAGTTAGGTGTTGTAGTGTTAGGCGGAGATATCAAACTTCGATGCACAGCAAGGGAGCGACCGTCGGATGCTTCTGAGAACTGATCTGACGGCTGAAGACGCAAGCGGGTATGGATTTGGGTTTTAGGCTTTTGGGTATAGAATATGGGTTTGGGAAATGAGTTTGGGCTTGGAAAACCTTGAGCCCACTTCTTCTTTAAGAACAACTTTCTTCTTCTTGAGCCCATTTCCAGCTTTTTGGACGTGCGCTCCATTCTTTGCGGCTTCCTTGCGTAATTTCTCCCGGCTTTTCACCACTTTTCTGCTCTTTTTGCTCCGCAACTCATCCAATCTTTATTTATTACCTAAAAATGCAAAATTAATTAATAAAAATATTTATTCTTGAAAACAATGAAAATACAGAATGTGGGATAAAATGTAGAATTAATGCACAAAAGATGAGTAAATGCCAACAAAAAGGGATAAAATATATACAATATTTGGCACTCATCAACTATGCACAGTACTCACATGGAGGTAGAGACGAAACTTGTTTTGGTAGAACCGTAAACCCATGATTGTGATTGAATGTTGGTTTGATCAATCACATAGTTCTTGAAAGTCAGATGAACCAATTTGAAAAAGCGGGGGTCTAACAACACCACCCAATATTTCGCTTAGCAATCTGTATGGACAAACTCGAATATACTTTTAAGAGAATCAACAAGAATCAATCAATCAAAAGTATATCAACTAGTTTATACATCTCTTCTTGATTTTATTTACTCAAACAAGAACTGTGAGTTCTAATCAAATACAAGGAATAACTTGGATGGTACCAAAGACCAATATCCAAGGATCAATCGATGACAATCAACAACCAAAGGTTGGATTACTCTAATTGATGATCTAACTCACAACATGTATTATTTCAATTATAAAGATAAAACAATATAATGCGGAAATTGAAATAACACAGACACCAGAAATTTTGTTAACGAGGAAACCGCAAATGCAGAAAAACCCCTGGACCTAGTCCAGATTGAACACACACTGTATTAAGCCGCTACAGACACTAGCCTACTCCAAGCTAACTTCGGACTGGACTGTAGTTGAACCCCAATCAGTCTTCGCTGATCCAAGGTACAGTTGTACTCCCTACGCCTCTGATCCCAGCAGGATACGGCGCACTTGATTCCCTTAGTTGATCTCACCCATAACTAAGAGTTGCTACGACCCAAAGTCGAAGACTTGACAATAAATAAATCTGTCTCACACAGACAAGTCTATCAAAGGATCAATCTGTCCCCTACAGATAAACCCTAAAATGTTTTGTTCTATCTTTTGATAATAATCAAGGTGAACAGGAACCAATTGATAATCCGGTTTTATATTCCCGAAGAACAACCTAGAGTTATCAATCACCTCACAACAATCTTAATCGTATGGTAGTGAAACAAGATATTGCGGAATCACAAACAATGAGACGAAGATGTTTGTGATTACTTTTTATATCTTGCCTATCGGAGATATCAATCTCAAGCCAATCAATCTGATTGTACTCGTACGATAGAAGATGCAAGATCAGATCACACAACTATGATAAAAGGAGTATCGGTCTGGCTTCACAATCCCAATGAAGTCTTTAAGTCGTTAACCTGGTTTTAGAAGAAGAAAACCAAAGGTTAAAGGAGAACCGACTCTAGTATGCAAACTAGTATCAGATGTGAGGTGTGGGGATTAGTTTTGCACATATACTAGAGTTCCCCTTATATAGTCTTTCAAATCAGGGTTTGCAATTAAGTTACCTTGGTAACAAAGCAATCAATATCCACCGTTAGATGAAAACCTGATTTAGATTCAATCTAATATTTCTCAACCGTTAGATCGAAAACTTAGCTTGTTATACACACTTGACAATGCACGCTTCTACGTTTGTTAACCATACTCAAACTATGCACTTGTTGGTTCAACAATATTTAACCAAAAGGTTAGCCATATGAGCATTCCATATTAACCACGTTCTTCTTCACCATAAATAGTTCAAATGATTTCAAATGAACTAGTTAGAGAGTTGTTCAATTGCAAGGAAATCTCATGTACTACACAAGACACAATTGAAGCAAAGATGATTTGATTCACTTGAACCGGTTCATGAACTTTTATAGCCACGGTTTGCAAACTGCATTGCTTAGTCTTTTTAAGTTTAAGTTCAGAAATCATCTTCAGATATATAACCTTCTCAAGCTCGCAAACTAGGTTCGCGGGATTAAGTTACCGGGAAGAGTTTGCAAACTCCAGCAGAAATTCTAGGGTATGAGAACTTCGCCAGTTCGTGGACTGGGTTCGCGGACTGAGTTCGCGGACTTAGTTTCATGCAAGTAGTTTGTCAACTCCAGCAAAAATTCTCGGGTTTGAGAACTTCGACAGTTCGCGGACTGAGTTAGGGGACTTGGCTCACGCCATTCTTCCGGTTCTCTTGATCCAAAAAGTTCACAAACTTTGGTTCAAGGAATAGGACTTATACATAAATGTGTTTCCACAATAATGCTTATGTCCACCATTGGTTATGTAATCTAAACTCTCATTTCAATCATTGAAACATTCTTAGAGGACGTTATATAGTTGTTACACCATTTCTCGTCAAAGCAATTTTCAAGATGATTGAAACATACCATGACTTTCGTCACATGGTAAAGATAAACTTGGTTAAAGCGAAAAGCTTACCAATTCATATTGCGAGATATAGATACGCGAGGTATACTCGTCTCGAAATACCAAATGTGTATAATCAAAGTCTATATATATATATATATATCATACGACTTCTTGTCTCAAAGAGTATGAGATAGAGTAGATAGAATTTTGAGTGATAGATAAGTTCAAGTCTTCACATACCTTTTTGTCGAGAAGTTCCACCGGTTCCTTAAGTAGTTCTTCTACTTGTATGATGAATCTCCATGAAGTCCTTGAGCTCAACTACACTTTCTATCCGAGTCCGAGACTTAGCTATAATAGACTGTAAATCAAGACTTATAGTTTTGATCACTAACATTGACAAACATGCTTGAGATAGGAACGCATGCGAGTTCGACCGAGCAATGCTCTAACAATCTCCCCCTTTGTCAATTTTAGTGACAAAACTATCAATACGTATGGAATACAAAAAAGATAAAGAAACTTTAGTAGCTCCTATTCCACATGTCTAATCTTCAACATTCCTCGAAATCTTCGTCAGTTCCAAGTACTCCAATGATCCCAAAGGTTGTAAGTTTAGCATCACTGTTGTTGAAGATCCGTAGCTATAACAATGAGAAAGCATCGGTCTCGATCATTGTTATACAGTGTCATAGTATTATTACACAGCGTCAAAGTACAATTGTATCATAACTTCAACAATAATACTATAGTGATATGTATCACTCCCCCTTAGTCAATACTCCATCTCACATGGAAACCACTCCCCCTTACACAATGATCCGAAAACCACATGTATTTGTAGTGTGAACTACATATTAATTCTCCCCCTTTTTGTCAATAAAATTGGCAAAGGTACAAGAATGGAATCATAATGAAATTTCCGAAAGAGACATTTCATGACTAAAAGAAAAAACACATACCAACTAATTTAGATGCAACCATAAAGCCGAAGCCAAATGCATTCATCAAGGAGTTTAAAGATACAATATAAGCCCTATAAAATTCCACAGCCGCACACCCCTCAAGATATGACCATTAAGCACAAGTTCAAAAGAACTCTCCCCCGTTTGATGTCATTCCCTAAGGAACAACAAGAGCGACCTTAATTTCGAAAGAAAAGAAGGATTTTTTATTGGACACCAAAAATCATAAGAATGATTTTCTATATCCAAAAACTCAATCAAATTAATCACAAGTACACCCATGACTAATTTAATCAGAATACACAATCAAATTAACCACAAAAAGTGATCAATTCAATTGATTATGCTCAACATAAGAGAACTTATGGAGACACGAAAATACTCAACTAGATTAATTACAAGTGAACCCATAATTAATCTAATTGGAATACACAACCAAACTAATCACAAAAGTAATCAATTTAATTGTCATTTGTTTTGCTCGACATAGAAAACTTACGGAGCAATAACTAAATAACCAAACAAGATGATTAATTTAGTTCAATATGCTCGACATAACATATCTCACGGAACAACAACTAAGCTAAAAAATCAACTTGGTTGTATAGTGCTCAACATAAGACACATTACAGAGCCTCACAGTAATACATAAAATATGGATCAGGGATGATCAATACTGCGGAATACACAAGGATTCATTCTGTTTTCCACCACTATTTGCATAACGATATTAATAGACATAATCCTTGAAAACAAAATATTTTAACCTATCTTCCATCAAATATTTGACAATATAGGTTTAACTTTTGTATTTGTCAAAAGTCCATTCATTTTTTTTATCAATACGTGAATATCAACATGAACGACTGTACTTTTGACAAAGTATGGGACAAACATATGTCACCGACGTAAAGACCAATATCCCATAACAAATTGCAATATAACAAATCATAACGATTAATATTGCAAAAACATCATCTTCCAAATAGTCTCTGGAATTGAAACCAATAAACCTAAAAAGAACAAGAAGATGAAAAATAATAGCTATGTGTAGTCACAATCATTGCTATTCCAAACACTAGTTATTCTTCCAACTAAACCAAAAAGAAGACATACTAGGAAACATGAAGCTTTCCCAAGGCCTCTTCAGAATTCCTTCTCGTTGTTGAAAAAACCATTGATAATGGGATCATCCAATTCCTCCAACTCTTTCGAAATAACAGTCAACTTACTAAGTTCTCTTTTCAGTTTACGTACGGTGTTCATTATTAGAGACAACATCCGTTCGTAGTGAATTAGCTCTTCCAAAGATGAAGCGATTTTGGATTTTAAACCGTTTCTTTTGCTAATGAATTCTTTTACCAGGTTCCTGAAGTTAACATCACTTTGATAAAAGGACAAGAACCAGTTTGAGGAAGGACCTTTACCATTAATTGCAGCCTTCACTTTCTTCACCCTTGTGGAGGAAATTCTTGTACACCTACGTACGTTAGCCGCTTCAACTGCATCCCTGCTTGTGGTTCTTCTAGTTACAGGTGCCATGAAATTGTACCTTTTTAGAGAAAGAGGATGTCTACAAACAATTTTAAAAAATAGACTTATGGACGTCTAAACCCTAGAAGAACAAGTCTTCTGTAGTTTAATTATCCATTATCTATATTGTTAGGAGAATATTTTCTTAACAAAAATAAATACAATACTTGAGCCACAAAGACGCAAAACCCCATTTTCTCAAGTTAAAGATGAGGGTGCGAACGTCTCTGGTATTAGATAGAGACGTTGTGAGCCAAACGCTCCCCTTGTTTACCACATAGTGGTTCACCTTGGTTTGTTGTATAAACAAATTTCCTACCTCTTGTGATTCTGGAAGCATTGGTTTTCTGAGACCCATGTTGATTATCCAGATTCATCTTTTGCATGTTCCTTTGCAGTATGGAAATTCTTTTGTTGTTCCTCTTGAATCTCCAACACGTGCTTTGAACATGATTTGCATTTCCACAAAACGAACAAATCAATGATCCTTTGTCTTGTTGAGATGCCTTCTTTTTATCACAACTGTAAACCTTTATTCCATGATCAATAGAAACAACAGGGTTGACAAAGCCAACATTTTTGCCTTTAAATCCTAAACCATTTGTGTTTCCAAAGGACTTCTGACCAAATAACATTTCTGAAATTTTGTCAAAGCTTCCAGATAATCTTTGTAGATCATCCTTAAGAGTATTATTCTCTTTTTTCTTTAGAGCAATGGTTCTGGTGAGTTCATCATTGAGACAGTCCATCTCAAGAGTTTCACCTGGATTAATGATTCCAGTTTCTTCATTGAAGCTTTTAATTGAAGATTTTCTTGAAGAACCTCTCTATTCAAGAATTCAATAATCTTTGTGTCAGACTCAAATTCTGGATCGGAACTTGAGTATGAGGATGTTTCTGTTGCATGAGCTGAGGGTTCATCACATCCTTCAGAAGTATTTAAAATGTTGACACATGAGGATTTTTCTTTCTTAGAATCATTAGCAGTAAAAGCTGACAGTGGATGTTTATCACATTAATGCTCCTGTTTACGAATTCATTAATCCTTTATGTTAATAATAGTTTATCGAACCATTCACCATTTGAGCAAAATTCATCATCCCAAGACAATTTAGAGGGTTCACTTGTGTCGGAAATGACATTGAAGGCAATGGTTTGAGTAGAAATTTAATCAAGAATTTTTACCTTTCCAGAAGAAGCATTTTTGGAGAGGGTGTTGAGGTTATTTCCTCCATCGATGACATGCTTCCTAGAAACGTATCTATTGTCTTCAAATACAATCTCTAAGATATCCCAGGCATCTTTAGACTTAGTGCAGGTAGATACATAGTGCTGAAGATCTGGGGTAATGGCATGTCTGATAGCATTCAATCCGTCAGAGTTTTGCATTGCAGCAAGAGATTCTTCAGGACTGTAACTACCAACATCCTTAGGTAAAGATACATCGCCTTCTGTATTTAACGGAGGATCGTATCCCTTAACAACACGTACCCAGGTTCGAAAATCACGTGCTTGAAGAAACGCACACATAGAAACTTTCCACCACGGGTAGTTTGAACCATCAAAGACTGGTGGTACGTTAATAGAGATAACACCTCTGTCCATAGAGTCAGATCGCTACAAACACAAACTTATAAGGTCTTAAACGTGTTTTCCTGCTCTGATACCAATTGAAAAGGCGGGGGTCTAACAACAACACCCAATATTTCGCTTAGAAATCTGTATGGACAAACTCGAATATACTTTTAAGAGAATCAACAAGACTCAATCAATTAAAAGTATATCAACGAGTTTATATCTCTCTTCTTGATTTGATTTAATCAAACAAGAACTGCGAGTTCTAATCAAATACAAGGAATAAGTTGGATGGTACTAAAGACCAATATCCAAGGATCAATCAATGACAATCAACAACCAAAGGTTGGATTACTCTAACTGATGATCTAACGCACAACCTGTATTATTTCAATTATAAAGATAAAACAATATAATGCGGAAATTGGAATAACACAGACACCATAAATTTTGTTAACGAGGAAACCGCAAATGTATAAAAACCCCGTGACCTAGTCCAGGTTGAACACACACTGTATTAAGACGCTAAAAACACTAGCCTAATCCAAGCTAACTTCGGACTGGACTATAGTTGAACCCCAATCAGTCTCCCACTAATCCAAGGTAAAGTTGTACTCCATACGCCTCTGATCCCAGCAGGATATTGCGCACTTGATTCCCTTAGATGTTCTCACCCACAACTAAGAGTTGTTACGACCCAAAGTCGAAGACTTGACAATAAACAAATCTGTCTCACACAGACAAGTCTATCAAAGGATCAATCTGTCTCCCATAGATAAACCCTAAAAGGTTTTGTTCCGTCTTTTGATAATAATCAAGGTGAATAGGAACCAATTTATAATCCGATCTTATATTCCCGAAGAACAACCTAGAGTTATTAATCACCTCACAACAATCTTAATCGTATGGTAGCGAAACAAGATGTTGTGGAATCACAAACAATGAGACGAAGATGTTTGTGATTACTTTTTATATCTTGCCTATCGGAGATATCAATCTCAAGCCAATCAATCTGATTGTACTCGTGCGATAAAAGATGCAAGATCAGATCACACAACTACGATAATAGTAGTATCGGTATGGCTTCACAATCCCAATGAAGTCTTTAAGTCGTTAACCTGGTTTTAGAAGAAGAAAACCAAAGGTTAAAGGAGAACCGACTCTAGTATGCAAACTAGTACCACACGTGAGGTGTGGGGATTAGTTTTGCACAGATACTAGAGTTCCCCTTATATAGTCTTTCAAATCAGGGTTTGCAATTAAGTTACCTTGGTAACAAAGCAATCAATATCCACCGTTAGATGAAAACCTGATTTAGATTCAATCTAATATTTTTCAACCGTTAGATCGAAAACTTAGCTTGTTATACACACTTGAAAATGCATGCTTCTAGGTTTGTTAACCGTACCCAAACGTATGCACTTGTTGGTTCAACAATATTTAACCAAAAGGTTAGGCATATGAGCATTCCATATTAACCACGTTCTTCTTCACCATAACTAGTTCAAATGATTTCAAATGGACTAGTTAGAGAGTTGTTCAATTTCAAGGAAATCTCATGTACTACACAAGACACAATTGAAGCAAAGATGATTTGATTCACTTGAATCGGTTCAAAAACTTTTATATCCACGGTTTGCAAACTGCATTCCTTAGTCTGTTTAAGTTTAAGTTCATAAATCATCTTCATATATATAACCATCTCAAGTTCGCAGACTAGGTTCGCGGACTTAAGTTACCGGGTAGAGTTTGCAAAGTCCAGCAGAAATTCTCGGGTATGAGAACTTCGCCAGTTCGCGGACTGGGCTGGGACTTAGTTTCACGCAAGTAGTTTGTCAACTCCAGCAGAAATTCTCGGGTTTGACAACTTCGACAGAGTCAAGAGTATTATAAGGATATTCCTCTGATGGTTATGAGAAGCAGCTTCTGTTGGAGAGAGCATTGAAGCATCTTCTATTGGAGAGAGAGCGTTGAAGCAGCATCTGTTGGAGAGAGCGTTGAAGCAGCTTCTATTGGAGAGACAGAGCGTTGAAGAAGCTTCTGTTGGAGAGAGCGTTGAAGCAGCTTCTATTGGAGAGAGCGTTGAAGCAGCTTCTATTGGAGAGAGCGTTGAAGCGGCTTCTTCTTCAGTTTGATTTCCCCTTGCGAATTACATGCTTCTTGACTATATCTCTTGTGTTGAAGAAGTTCTTGACTGGCGGTGAAGGAATTTCATGCTGAGACTCAGTCCCCAAACGTGGTCTACGTGGCTCTATCTTGTATGCCCTATGGGTCTACCATAATAAACGTATCGCAATCCAGCCTTCGTACTAGTAATCATATTACTTCTCCATGGGTAAAAATATGCAGAAGTTTAGATTACCTTTGGACGTAGTGGTTGTCGATATGGTGAAGCTCTGGATGATATCAATCAACGAACAACAACGGTTCTTGGCAGCAGTTGTGATCAGAAGAGACTTGAAGGGAGAGGCGTGGTGGCAACTTGCACGAACTTGGCACTCTTCATAAAATGGTAGAGATCGTCTCGTTATTAGAGGGAGAAGCTGGAAACGATGGCTTTCTTGATGTTTCTTCATGGAATAGAGAAGAGGGAGACAGTCCCCTTCCCACGAGTATCCATTGAGCTTTCGAATTGATAGATGTTGTCACGCTAGGTTCATAAGGCCGTCTTTACGTCTGCTTTCTTGAGTATATCCTCGTCTTTGGACATCTTGGAATCATAATGATAGCGTTCTTGCATCTCTCTAAATTCACCATCTTTGAGATGGGCAGTGCTAAGCAGTCCCCAGTCATACTCCTTTGACGTTATCATATTTGGATCGTGTCTTTGAGGAGTAGGGAAGTTCCCTTTGAGTCCCAGGTGCAATCTCCTTTGGTAATGCAACTACTTCTTCTACGGGAGACGAAACTCTGAAAGCGTCTCTCATTGATGTAGTTATCGTCGATCCATATATGGAATATCTTGGACATTGTTTCATCATTGTGGCAGTCGTGCATATGGTACTGGATTTGGAGTTGGCGATTTTGAACGCGCAGGATGTTGTATCTCAGTGGTTTTCCTCTTGATGCTTCAGCGAAACTGCTTACAGGAGGCTGAAGCTTGCATTGCCTGTTGGTGAGATGTATGCTTCCACGAACATCATGAGGCTACTGACAGGCTTGTTCTTTCTAGCAGGGCAGGTGTTGTTACAACTTGAGCGTTTAGCAGCTTCACGGGGTTCAGAGGATGTCTGAAAGCGCAGGTTCTTTGACAAAGTACGATTGACAGGTACCATCCTATTGATGCACAATTACACCACTTGTTGTTCAGTCACATTTGGATCGTGACCCTTCAATGCATGAATTCGGGACCTCTTGACATAATTATTTGGATGTTCGCTGTTTCGATGAAGTATTCCTCTTAAGTCTGACAGAGTGATTCACCTAAGCTGCGGATTCTTTCACTACATGATGATGCGGACATCGCTATCTTCTTGAGGATGCTCCCTTGAGGTGTCGTCTCCAGTAGATCTGAAGATGTCCCGGGCTCGCTCTCGTCCGGGCTGACATAATAGGAGAACTCTTTATGATGATTTGGAGATGACAATATTCGTTGAATGCTCCGAAACGCTTCATGTTGTAGTGTGGTCCACACGAAGCTTGCTCCTTTCTTCAACAATGGAGTGAATGAAGCAACGAGCTGGGACAAACTAGGTATAAAACGTCGAATGTAGTTCACCTTGCCCATGAATCTTTGGAGCTCCTTCACAGTCCGCGACGTAGGCATTGTGAGGATAGCTTGAGTCTTGGATGGGTCCACCATGATCCCCTCAGTAGTTACCTTTGGAACACTTGCCGTAGGACTCTTGTGTGATCTGCCTGAGTTTCGATTTGACTACTATATCATCCACATAGTCTTCGACTTGCTTATGCATCATGCCGTGGAAGATTAACGCATAGCGCGTTGATACGTTGCACCGGCATTCTTCAAACCAAATGGCATTACAGTATAATAAAAATTTCCGAGAGGAGTTCGAAAAGCTGTCTTACTTGCGTCATGCTGATATATCCTTATCTGATTGTACCCGCTATATCCATCCATGAAGGAGAACATGCCGTGTCCGCTGGTGGTATCTACTAACATGTCAATGTTAGGTAGAGGAAAATCATCTTTTGGGCAGCATCTGTTCAAGTCTCTGAAATCTACGCAGCACCTGATCTGTCCGTTTTTCTTTTTCAACGGAACCACATTATCCAACCAGGTCGGATGATGGATGGGCTTAATGAAGCCAGCAGCTAGCAGCTTCTGAATCTCAATCTTGATTTGCTCTTCTACCTCGTGCCTGAATTGCCTCGGAGATTGCTTGATCGGCTTGAATCCAGGTATGACATGTAGATGATGGGTGACCAATTTTTCATCTAGACCGGGCATTTCTGCATACTTCCAAGCGAATATATCCTGGTATTCTTTGAGAAGTTGCACGAGCTCCGTGCATTCATCCGTGGACAAGGTTGAGCTGATGGAGATAGGCCTGGGAGATTTTTCATTCCCGATATTAACGATTTCGAGCTCATCGGTCGTGGAGTCGGTGCCGTCCTGCAGTTGTCGTGGAGCATCCAGCACCTCTTCTTGTGGCTCGTCATTTTTGTAGCATTCCGTTGCGGAGAGACTGGGTAACAGTCTCCCCTGCTAATTTCTAGCAGCGGCGTCGGTAGACGGTTTTCCCTTTCTGATCACGACTTGGCACAAAGGTTCGCTCCCTCTTAGTGTGAACGTGGGTCGCGACTTTACCGGATGAAGAATAACGCCTTGTCTGCCAAGATGCCTCGTGGGTCTTAGCCCTCAATGATGCGAGTTGGTCCTCCTCCTGAATTGACGCCCACGTGGGGAGTGGGATGCAATGAACTTTGTCTGATTCTTCCCGCGGAGCTTCTCTTGGTTCAAACAACTTCACTCCACATATCGGTGCATAAGGAGACAACGATGCAGGGATACGAATGATTTTCCTATTCAGCATAGTCTTCAGGCACTTGTGATACGTCGAAGGGACAATCCTATTGTTATGAAGCCACGGTCTCCCCAGTATCATATGGTAGTCTGGCTCATTTTCTATGACTTCGAACTTCATCTTTGATTGGACGGTCCCTACAGATAAATTCAGATTGACATACCCGTACGTGTTGGTCTGGTTTCCTTCGAAGTTTTTCATCGTGGTAGGCTTCCGTACGATCTTTCCTGGGCGAACCTTGGCTGTCCTGAGAGTCTTGAGAGTAATCACATTCGAAGACGCTTCCGTGTCGACGAGGGCCTTCTTGAACTCTGAATCCTTGATGCGTGCTGTCACATGTAGGGCCCGGTTGTGACCTTCCTCCGCCATCATGTCTTCTTCTGTAAATGTGACATTATTCACAGACATCTCTGGCGTTTTCGAGACTTCTGGACGCAAAGGAGTTAAGTGCACATCCAGGGCTATCTGGTTGATTGCAGCAAATGTCTCCGCCCGTTGATTCTTCGAGAGGTGCAAAAGTTCGCATAAAATTTCCACTAGAGAAGTCGCTTCCTAATCCACCGGCCTCTGGTTCATAGTGAAGCTACTGACTTGAGGAGGATCGTTGTGAGGATCAGTCCCCAGTGTAGAAATCTCGGTCACAGGAAAACCGCTCATATCTAACGTCATCTTGGTGAGGAGATCGAGTATGTCGTTTATTGGTTCTTTGATCAAGTCCATATTCTTTGTGTGAATCCCCTGCACTCGTAGAAACTCGATCAATGTTGGGATTCTTCCAGCCGCGCCATCAGACATACCGTTGGAAATAGGAGCATCTTTGTTGGAGGAACTCCGACCGAGATTTGAAGTTGTTGGGGCAACCCTAAGACCAACCATTTTGAAATCATCCAAATGGAACTGGGTATTGAAGAAATTGACTTCACAACCGAGAGATTAATCTCCCACTGTAGTCGCCAATTATTTATGGGTGAGAACTATTTCTGCTGGTTTTGGTAATTTTGGGTGTGTGTGGATGAGAAATGAATCTAAACCCTAAACAAATGCATTGCACGGGAGTGCTTTCTGATTCGAGAGATCAATCTATACAATTCTGGCCTAAACCAAGAAATAGCCGTTCCAGACTTGCTTCGGTCACAAAGTGAAGGAGATGGGATTGATCTTAGGGAGGGAAGCGAAGAAGGTGTTGAGATTGTGAAGGTGTTGGCTGTTTATGACTTGTATCAGAATGATGAACTGGCTTGCAATAATGTAAGCAATCAGCTCTGGATGTTTTCTTGATACGGATGACAACACTTGGTTTTTCTGTGTTTGTTCGTGCTGTTTGGAAATAGGCGAAGGACCTATATATACAAGTCATTAAGCGCAAACCCTCATCTCGTAGGAAGTGGAGGAAGTTGAGTGATGGAGTAGTGGGGTCGTGTAGGTGATTGGACGATCACGTCTTTGCCCACTTTTCCCATCATCGTTAACCGTCCAGGCCTCCTGACACATTCTTGTGATGGCGCGTTGCACGCTGCACGCTATAAACCGCCAGACCAATACCCCAGTTTGTGACATGCTTGATGTCTCGAATGAGTGGATCGTGGGACCCACAGGAAGTAGCTGATAGACACATTTTTGTGTCTAAGTTGTCCTCAATTTTCTGTGTTGTTGGTACTCGATTTCGTACTTATTATGGTGTTTTATGTGTTTGTAGGTGTTTTGGGGAAATAAACATTTTTGGAAAATGCGGCTCGAAAAGTTGCTCGGGCACTCTCGGAGGACATTTTCTATACAGACACCCATTTTGGATAAGGGGCACACCAGATGATAAGGGGAACCCCAAGGCGCCAACTGCTAAACAAACCCCATCTCTGGTTAGGGGGAGTCCTTTGTTCATCGTTCAAATCCGATTGGATTCTGGCGGGAAAATTTACTTCTTCAGCTGCGTGAATTCTGGTTTGGATTTTCACGATATTCTTGTAGGTTTTTACGTGGACTTTCAATAGGATTGAGCTGTCATGACGAAACAGGATTGGTAATTACTTTGGCTGCGATAAAATATGAGTCTTCAATCGGTTCTCGTCAAATCAGGGAGGATATATTCTCGGTTTGATTTTCTTATATTTAGATGATACGTATTGCATGGGAGAATACTTTCCTCTTTGCTCAACATATTCGACTCTATCAAGCCAAGATAAATAAGGAAATCCATCTCAGAAGACACCTGTGATAAAAAGAAAAGGAAGAACGTGGAGAGAAAAAACAGGGCAGTCATATGCGGTGGCTTTATTCTCGGATTTTTGGTTATTCTTGGAGCAATGTACAAGTCTACAGAGTTGTCACTTATTCTGGGATGTGTTTCAGTTAATTTGGAGTGTGTCAGTTGAAGACTTTCGCGAGCAGAGACATGAAATATGAGAAAAATCCTGTATCTTGCATGAAAGTAAAGGAAAATATGTTTGATTGATTGCTTAAATTACGAGGAGTTATTCTTGGTGCTATGAAGTATAAAAGGGCTTTACGAGAGTCATAGAAGGAAACAGAGAGTTTGGGGGAGTTTTGCCTTCATATCTGATTTCCATAATGGATAAATAGTTTCATTAAATCTTGGTGGAACGTTAACTGAATCACTGATCAGATTCATTCTTATAGGTTGGATCGCAACAAACACAGATTGTTAGATCTTTTCGTGTTTGCCTGCTTTGATACCAATTGAAAAGGCGAGGGTACCCAAATATACCTCAAGCTAAAAAATTTCCTACCTATAATTCCTTTCTTCGAAAGTGATTGTCTATGGACTGAGTCGAGACAATACAACTAATCGGTTCACACTTCCTGTGATCGTCTATGGATACGAGATCGAGACAATACAACAACAACGTATGTTTACTTGATACAAAGGTTCGGACTTAACCAAACATAATAGGATTGCTTATCAAGTATATAGGAATAGCGTTTGTGTAATTTACTTTAATTATAATAAAACAATTATAATACGGAATATAAAAGTAAATGACACGACAATATTTTGTTAACGAGGAAACCGCAAATTCAGAAAAACCCCGGGACCCAGTTCAAAACTGAATACTCTAAGGATTAAGCCGCTACACAAAATTACACTAACTTCGTATAGTTGAGACTAAGTAACTAACCCTATAGTTCACCTAGTTCCTTCTGTATTCCCACGCCTCCAACTTATAAATAAGTCACGTACTTGGAACAATTCCTTTGCTTCATATTCCAAACAGTAAAGGAACAACAAACCTGTTTGGTATCAACTCTATTCAACCAAGTGATATGAGTTGGACAAAGGCTCTTCCGTTTATCTCAACATAAACTCCTTCGTCAGGTCCTTAGATCTATCTTATATTCAATCACCTAAAGGTAATCGTTTAAGATTAAGCCAATAACACCTTTAATCCGAAGAATCGTGTTGATGTCGATCTACTCAATTAATCAATCCAATCTACCACAAGGATAAACCGATTATTAACTGGATCCTCTTTTACCGAAACAAGTATTGTGCACACCAAAGATTATAAAACCCAAGTTAGATCTTCAATATCTTCTTTGTCTTCCAATCTTCTTAAATCTTCAATAAAAACTTGCACACAATCACTTGAATCTCTTGTGATCAATCACGCACAGAACGGAGTCTGTTAATAATGGATTATCACAAGATCGTTTTTAGAACTAACAACAGTCTAAAGATCACTGTCGAAACTCTGAACTAGTTTGAGTGAATCTTATATCAGAAGAGAAGATTCTCAAGAATAAACAAACTAGGTGCAATCAGATTTCAACTACCGTTAGTCGATCAAATCAATCGAAAACAAAAGATAAACCACAATTATCTAGTTTCCCACCAACGATACACACTAGAGCTCCTCAATCCCAAAGAAGACTTTAAACTGAGCGGCCGTAAGAGATTTCTCCTAATTAGGTTACTCTCCTCTCCGAATAGGCGACTACATCAGTAACAACAACAAAAGAGTAAATCTGTTGTTACGAAGGATTAGTTTGCTAGAAAGGCAAACTTCGAGTATTTATAGACTAGGAAGTTTGGACACCAAGTAATTTCCAAAACCGAAAATATTCTCAAGATATTCATAAAAGCACAGATTCGGTTTTCATAATTCCTGGAAATGCTCTGTCCAAAAATAACGATCGAAATCTCTCGGAAAATCTAATTAGTAAATGCACATTACTAATTCTGTAATTTCCCTACAAAATGAAATTAATAACCTTAATTAAAAGATTCTTAACTTACTTATTTCGATCCTGGGATTATCTTCCCTTAGCCGTTAAGGAATATCTTTGAATAATTAAAGAAATAAACATTCACAACACGTGTTCAAAGTTTGTCGACATCTTTATTTTGTAAGTTCTCTTTCACACTTACAACCTTGAAACCGATTTTCCACACTTCCAAACAAGTTTAGAATTGTGTTAGAGCATTGCTCGGTCGAAATCGCATGTGTTGCTATCTCAAGCATGTTTGTCAATGTTAGTGATCAAAACTAAAAGTCTTGATTTCTAGTCTATTATAGATAAGTCTCGGACTAGGATAGAAAGTGTAGTTGAGCTCAAGGACTTCATGGCGATTCATCATACAAGTAGAAGAAACTCAAGGAACCGGTGGAACTTCTCGACAAAAAGGTATGTGAAGACTTGAACTTATCTATCACTCAAAAGTCTATCTACTCCATCTCCTACTCTTTGATACAAGAAGTCGTATGCTATATATATAGACTTCGATTATACACATTTGGTATTTCGAGTCGAGTATACCTCGCCTATCTATATCTCGAAATATGAGTTGGTAATCTTTTCGCTTTAACCAAGTTTATCTTTACCATGTGACGAAAGACATGATATGTTTCAATCATCTTGAAAATTGCTTTGATGAGAAATGGTGTAACAACTACATAACGTCCTCTAAGAATGTTTCAATGATTGAAATGAGAGTTTAGATTTGTTGATGGTGGATTTTAGTTCACGGCTAAAATTATAAAACCAGATTTAGTGTGCCGACATCCTGCAAAGGGTAAGGCCATTTGACAAACAATGAGCGCAGAAATCCTCTCGTTTTATTTATTTGAAGCAATTCAATAAATATACAAAATTCACTCAGAATGGTGCATGTAGCAAATATCCCGAATATTCTGTGTATTTATAGTATTACTAATTAATGCATGAGTTTCCTTGTATTTCTTGTGATGTTCTCAGCAGGACTCTCATTATTGGTGCGGCATGACGACTGAGTGTTTACTCTCAGCAGAGTAACACGAATCTCCAAGTGTCAATAGTGAGGTATGCACGAAATACCCGTACAAGCCATATCATTCTCTAACCAAGAGAACCCGGTGTCGGTGCGCTTATATTAGCCCGATCGAGCATGTTTAATTCCCTAAGGGAAATCTGGACTGTCCATGTCAGTCTCAGAAACAATCACGGCCACGCAAGTTAGCCGCATAATTTAACTAACCTAGACGAACCCTAATAGGAGCACGCAATCACCGTGATGTTCACCGGCGGGTCCGCCTATGCCCTAGCAAGTCGAACACCACGTTATACCCCTAACGCCTGTCAAACGCCGGCCCCAAAGAGGGATGGCCGCGTTGCTTTGGGGAAAGCTCAAACGAGCAAGACCTCTCAAAGCAGTCTTAAAATCATCATGACCGTCCAACTTCACCAGCCAGGTTGGACGGATTAGATCATCCCATGATTGATCAGTGAAGCGCTAATGCACACATTGGCGGGCCCACTCCTTACCTACCTGATCGATTTTCTCACGACCTGGCCCTAAAGCAATGAACGCTTGCTCGAAGTGTGGCTGACGTGATGCTTAAAGGGTCGCGGAAATTCCACTAGAGTCTTAAATCGATCACAACCATCCAACTTCGCTAGCATGTTTGGATAGCTTAGATCGCGCCTAGGACCATCATACAGGTACACATATGTTCACCGTCGGCCCAACGTGGGCCCCAGACGGTCGGTCTCCCCAAAGGAGGAGCATAGCCTGCCAAACCGTTTGGCCAAAGTTACGCACGCATGACTGACCCAAAACCCTAATTAGGGTTTGCGGCATTACAGATATGTCGCAGTTTGATCACGACCATCCATCTTCGCCAGCTCGGATGGAGGGTATAGATATAGACTAAGGAGTTCTAGAGAGCATCAACATGATCACCGTGGGCCCACCTGCGCATGTAACCGGTCGGCCAAGGTGGACCATGGCCAGGCGCCTCGAAACGCGCGCCCAAAGGTGGCATGCCGTGGCCCCCTAAAATCCTTTGCGGCAAAGGATTTCTGTCGCAAATAGATCACGACCACTCATCTTTGCCATACAAATTGAGTGGCCTAGATCGCACCTCCGGGAGACAAAGTGGCATGGACTTATATACCGGCAAGCTGTCTACACGCATGCCCAGACGGTCCCACCAAAAAATTGGTCCATGCTCGATTTCGGTCAAGCTAAAGAGTGATGCTTACGCACCTCTTTAAAACCCTAAAATCCATCAACGGTTGCCAACATGCGCCGCTGATCATCTCGTCCGTCCAACTTTGCTAGCTTGATCGGACAGCCTAGGCTAAGAGTTAAACAACCAATGAGGCACCTTTTTGATCACCGCCAGTCACTCTACCACAAGGAGTGATCGGCCAAGGGATGGCCCACCCATGCGTCCTCCAAACGATCACTCAAAGATGGTTGGGAATGCAGCTATTTTAAGACGCTTAATCCGCGACTTACTCCGTTAAGCTTTAAAACAGCGATGCTTCACACATATTGATTGTATTCGATGCGTTACATGCATAGAGTATACACGATATTTCATGAATATCGATTTCCTAAATAACTTAGTTATTTAACCTAGCACCGCATGCTACTTCTTGTGGGTCCCACGATCCACTCATTCGAGACATCAATCATGTCACAAACTGGGGGATACTTACTGGGGTATTGGTCTGGCGGTTTACAGCATGCAGCGTGCAACGCGCCATCACAAGAACGTGTCAGGAGGACTGGACGGTTAACGATGATGGGAAAAGTGGGCAAAGACGTGATCGTGAAATCACCTACACGACTCCACTACTCCATCACTCAACTTCCTCCACTTCATACGATGAGGGTTTGTGCTCAATGACTTGTATAAATAGGTCCTTCGCCTATTTCCAAACAGCACGAACAAACACAGAAAAACCAAGTGTTGTCACCCGTATCCAGAAAACATCCAGAGCTGATTGCTTACATTATTGCAAGCCAGTTCATCATTCTGATACAAGTCATAAACATCCAACACCTTCACAATCTCAACACCTTCTTCGCTTCCCTCCCTAAGATCAATCCCATCTCCTTCACTTTGTGACCGAAGCAAGTCTGGAACGACCATTTCTTGGTTTAGGCCATAATTGTATAGATTGATCTCTCGAATCATAAAGCACTCCCGTGCAGTGCATTTGTTTAGGGTTTAGATTCATTTTTCATCCGCACACACCCAAAATTACCAAAACTAGCAGAAATAGTTCTCACCCATAAACAATTGGCGACTACAGTGGGAGGACCAACTCGCACCATTGAGGGATAAGACCCAAGATGCATTTTGGCAGACAAGGCGTTCTTCTTCATCCCGTAAAGTCGCGACCCACGTTCACACTAAGAGGGAGAGAACCTTTGTGGCAAGTCGTGATCAGAAAGGGAAAACCGTCTACCGACGCCGCTGTTAGCAATTAGCAGGGGAGAATGTTACCCAGTCTCTCCGCTAATGGAATGCTACAACAACGACGAGCCACGGGAAGAGGTGTTGGATGTTCCACGAAAACTGCAGGACGACACCAACTCCACGACCGATGAGCTCTAAATCATTAATATCGGGAATGAAAAATCTCCCAGGCCTATCTCCATCAGCTCAACCTTGTCCACGGATGAACGCACGGAGCTCGTGCAACTTCTCAAAGAATACCAGCACATATTCTCTTCGACGTATGAAGAAATGCCCGGTCTAGATAAAAAATTGGTCACCCATCATCTACATGTCATACCTGGATTCGAGCCGATCAAGCAATCTCCGAGGCAATTCAGGCACGAGGTAGAAGAGAAAATCAAGACTGAGATTCAGAAGCTGCTAGCTGCTGGCTTCATTAAGCCCATCCATCATCCGACCTGGTTGGATAATGTGGTTCCGTTGAAAAAGAAAAACGAACAGATCAGGTGTTGCGTAGATTTAAGAGACTTGAACAGATGCTGCCCAAAAGACGATTTTCCTCTACCTAACATTGACATGTTAGTAGATTCCACCAGCGGACACGACATGTTCTCCTTCATGGATGGATATAGCGGTTACAATCAGATAAGGATGTACGAGCATGACGCAAGTAAGATAACTTTTCGAACTCATCTCGGAAATTTTTATTATACTGTAATGCCATTTGGTTTGAAGAATGCCGGTGCAACGTATCAACGCGTTATGACGGCAATCTTCCACGACATGATGCATAAGCAAGTCGAAGACTATGTGGATGATATAGTAGTCAAATCGAAAGCTCAGGAAGATCACACAGGAGTCCTACGACAAGTGTTCGAAAGGTAACTGCTGAGGAGATCAAGGTGGACCCATCCAAGATTCAAGTTATCCTCACGATGCCGCCGCCGCGGACTGTGAAGGAGCTCCAAAGCTTCATGTGAAAGGTGAACTACATTCGACGTTTAATACCTAGTTTGGCCTAGCTCGTTGCTTCATTCTTTCCATTGCTGAAGAAAGGAGCAAGCTTCGTGTGGACCAAACTACAACATGGAGCGTTCGGAGGATTCAACGAATATTGTCATCTCCAAATCATCATAAAGAGTTCTTCTATTATGTCATCCCAGACGAGAGCGAGCCCGGGTGATAGGTGTCTAAAACACCTAATTTACTATGTAGTAGTTATGCTTTCTTTGCTATTTTTTCTTGTGAATTTTGTATTTTACGTTTGTTTTGAGTGTTTTAGGTATTTTGGAGTCGCACGGAGGAAAAGAAGAAGAAATCAGTCAATTTGAGCAAAAAGAGAAAAATTGTTATTTCATGGGCGAACACTGTCTGGAGCCCAGCCAAGGTTAAGGGGAAACTCTTGTTGGAGGGTTACTAAAACCAGCCAGCTGAGGATAACTAAGGGGATGCTACTATTGGGCGTCCTAATCTGTTGGGCGTTTTAATCCTGTCCCATTCATTTTACCCTAACACATAATTCAGAGAAATGAATTCTCAATCATTTGTTTATCTGAAAGAAAAGAAGGAAGAAAAGGGCAGTGACTGCTGCTGTGTTATTACAAGAAAGAGATGGAGAAATCGAGAGATGAAATCGTGAGAGAATAAGAGATGAAAACTTCTACTGATGCAGTGAATCAAGAACAGACAGTGATATCAGTGATTCGAAGATGGATGGATTTAGAACTTAGGGTTGTTGTTTCTCTGAGTTCGAATGAGAAGATTGGGTTTTGAGAAATGGAGACTGATGGATTTGATTGTGGGATTGAGCTCGATTACACCATAAGAAGAAATTGATTGCAACGAAGATGATAATGAAGATTGGGTTCGGTTCAGAAGATGGTACTGCTACTGTTGTTGCTCGAATTACGAGATAGAGATGTGTTTGTGGCTATGAATCGAGTTGGTTGCAGTTGCAGTGAGGAGTTGGTGATGTAATGGAATTAGATATTCGGATCTGATGGATTTGATGATGAATGGGTGATGTTCAGATTTCGATTCGGTTCAAGGCTATTTCTATTTGGAAGATGATGTTGTAGTTCAAATAGGTTTTTATAGCAAAGTGGAGATGAGTTAACTGATTCGAATTGAAATTAATCATTATGGGTATGTGGTTGTGGATCAAGTTGGTTTCTGTAGATGCATCTGTGGTCATGAAATGATGAGAAGAAGCAGATCGAGAAGAAATCAAGGAATGAAATCAGTATTAGTTGAGAAATAGAGAAGGGTCTGTTGGTGGTTGAAGTTATGAAGATTTTGAGCTGAAATGTTGTTGTTGTTGATTCAGAAGTTGAACCTGAACATGAACGAAACAAAGAAGAAGAGGTATCTGTTGATGTTGTGAATCAGACGAAGAAATGAAGTTAGGGTTCGATTTGAATCTGCAACCGAAGAACAAGAAGAAGAAGATGGGGTTTCTGGTGGAGTTGAGCTGTTTCTGTAATGGGTTATGTATGAAATTGGTGAATGAGTTGCTGGAATAGATGTATGTTAGGATTCTTACCAGGAGAAGACTAAAAGTAATAGGCCTGAAATCGGCCTGAGAAATTTTCGTAAAAACAGAGGAAACTATGTCCATTTTTCTGCTCAGGCGAGTTAACTCAGTGCCGGCGATGACCCTTCCAGACGAGTTCGATGACCGATCCATCCATGTGACTCAGTAACTCAGTGCCGGTGATCTCGAGGACTTTTCAGGCAACCCAAATTTACAGATTTTTATGTGGATTCTTTTCATGGGTGTGAATACTTGGATTTGGAAGTTGGATGGAAACTTGGAAGATTTTGAGAATTGGACTTAAAATTGGAATTAGGATCAAATTGGTTAAGTGGTGTTATTATGGAATGAGGATTATTTTTCTACAAGGATTGGAGAGCATTGAAGCCTATAAATAAAGGAGTTCTCTACACTTCTACATCTCTACCTCTCTACACACACAACACTTGTGTTTTTGCTTGCTTTCAAAATTCTTCTTTTAATTATTTGTGTGAACTTTAAAAAATTCTCCCTTTAATTATTTGCGTGAATTTCAAAAACATGAGTAGCTAATTTTCTTATTGATTGAGGATGAATTCCTAGTTCTTAACATGTTTTGAGTTTTGTTTTTAAATCTACTTTGAAGTTTTTCACATGATTATCGTTTGTTTTTACTAATAGGAATGTTTATACATTCATGGTTGATTGGTAGATTGTTTAGGTGGCCAACTAAATTGATTTTTTAATTGATCTAAAGCTAGTGAAAGTTAGGGGATAAGTAATCGTTTCATGACTCTTTACATAAGTAGAAAACACGAGACCTTGCGGAGGGATTCCGTGGAGCAATTGTGTGTGGAAACAACGTTAGCAAGTAGACCTTGAGCTAAGAGTCTAACTACTAATATCAACCTAATAAATTCATAAATCTTAATGCGTTTAACTAAATTACATCTTGAGTGAGCTACTACTAGGTCGTTTGGTGAATACAATTCGGTAGTCGAGAACTTCCGTATCCGGTGATACTAGGGGTTTAGGGGTTTAGCACTGAGCTAGCTGTTTTACCTACGGTTGGTGATAATCTGTAACTAATAAAAAGTGGAAAAGAACATAACTTGAATCACTGTTTTGCAACGAATAAGGATTCCTTGATCTAATCTCTCTTATTGGTTTCAACATACACTTTTAATTGCTTTGCTTATTTTTTTTTGTTTTAAAAATCTAAAACCAATCCCCCCTTTTTGTGACAACTAAACAACTAAAACCTCTTGCTCCTCGTGGGAACGAACTTGACTACACTATATTACTTGTTAATTAGGTGAAAAAATATTAATTAATTTGTTGTGGTTACGACACGCATCAAATTTTGGCGCCGCTGCCGGGGAGCAGCGGACGATTTTAGTTGTTTTATTTTTCTTTTTGCTTTATTCTTGCTTTGTTAGATTCTATATCGTATCTAACTTAGTTTTCGAGAATCTTGTTTCAGGTACTATATCTTTGGTGAATGGTTAAAGAGGGCAAACTGAGTCCAATTGGTATACGTCTTCGATCCAGCACTCAACTAAAGGACCTCTTTCGAGCGTTTAACACTCCGCTTCCTCCTTCTTCATCTAGTGAGTTCGCAGATTCCGATATAGACGAAGAAGAAATGGCTGATCGTACACTCAAGGATTTAGCTTCTCACAAGCTCGATACACAACAATGGTGTATCCAAACTAACTCAACCTTCGAGATCAAGCAGGGGTTGATTAGAGAGTTACCAAAGTTTCATGGAATGGTGAATGAAGATCCAAACAAACATCTTATGGACTTCTCTACCATAGTCATGGCCATGCTTCCACCGGAGACTAATGCGGATGGAGCAATGTTGAAAGCTTTCCCGTTCTCTTTGGCGGGCAATGCTAAGGAATGGTTGTATTATTTGCCTTCCGGAAGTATCACCACATGGAATGGGATGAAGAAACTTTTCCTCGAGAGATATTTTCCCGCATAAAAATCTACTCAAATTCGCAAGGAGATTTGTGGGATGAAGCAAAATGTGGGAGAGTCATTGTATGAATGTTGGGAGCGATGCAAGAGATTGCTGACAAGTTGTCCACCCCATCAATTCAGTGACATCATGATACTCCAATACTTCTACGAAGCTCTCCACCCAAGTGATATATCTCTTCTTGACGCCGCAGGTGGTGGTGCACTAATGAACAAGACGTTGACCCAAGCTAGAGAGTTGATTGAAAGTATGGCTGCAAACTCGCAACAATTCTACACAAGAGAAGAACCAACCGTTAGGCGAGTGCATGAAGTTAGTGATTCATCATCATACCTTGAACAAAGAATGGGGAGCATAGAAAGGGTAATGCAACGAGTGGCCGCGGTAATTATTCCGGATGATGAGACCGAACAAGTAAATGCTTTATATCCAAATCAAAGGCCAAGGTACGATCCATACTCCAATACTTACAATCCCGGTTGGAAGGATAACCCTAACTTAAGTTATGCCAACAAGAAAGCGGCGGCTCCTAATCCATATGTGCAACAAGGTGGTTTCCAACAATCACGCTTCCAACCTCAACAACAATTCCAACCACAACAAGTCAAGGAGCGTGATTCTTCGAGTGATGACAAGCTCAATGCGTTAATGCAAGGCATGTAAGGTCTTACTTCTATGTTACAACAAAGCCAACAAAAGAATGAATCAGCCATTAAGGCTTTGGAATCCCAAATGGGACAATTTTCAACCGATGTGAATCTATTGAAATCTCAAGCATCCACAAAGCTTCCTTCACAACCATTTGTGAATCCAAGAGAGAATGTTAATGCAGTTACGTTAAGAAGTGGGAGACAAGTGGAGAGTCCAAGTCATCATGAAGAAGCTAGTGAAGAGGTAGTCAAAGACAAGGAGGAAGTCGCACCAAAGGAGAATTCAACACCAACCAACCAATCCAAGGGACCGGTTCCTAGTTTCACTACTCCACCTTCTTTTCCTAGTCGCTTTGCTAATTCCAAGAAACAAGCTCAAGACAAGGCACTCATGGATATATTCAAGAAGATAGAGATCAACATCCCATTCATAGAGGCCATCAAGACAATCTAAGGTATGCTAAGTTCATGAAGGAATTATGCACAAATAAGGATAGGTTGCTTGAGAATGAAATTACTAAAGTTGGAGAGAGTGCGTCGGCTATGCTATTGAAGAAGATGCCTACAAAGTGCACGGATCCCGGTGGTTTCACGGTACCCATTACTATTGGTACACAAAGGTTTGAACATGCTTTACTTGACTTGGGAGCTTCCATATGTGTAATGTCGGCCGATATATATGACTCATTGAATCTTGGACCTTTGAAAGAGACAAGAGTGATTATCCAATTAGCAAACAAGTCTAACATATATCCTAAGGGACTTGTAGAAGACGTGCTATTGCAAGTAAATGAGCTTATTTTTCCGGTTGATTTCTTCGTGGTGGATATGGACAACAATGAGAATCGTTCATCTACTTCTTTACTTCTTGGAAGGCCATTTATGAAGACCTCAAAGACGAAGATTGACGTTGACAAGGGTACACTTACTATGGAATTCGATAAGGAGATAATACACTTCAATATATTTGAAGCCATGCGCTACCCAAGTGATGTGCATTCCGCTTACTCCATTGATGTGGTTAGTTCGTTAGCGCAACAAATGGTGTAATTGAGTCAAAAGGATGAACTTGAGGTGGTGTTGCAAAAGAGCATTAAATTGGACATCCACGACTTGTCTAATTTGGATGTTGAAATCTCCAAGGAATTGGTGGAGATGTGTGGTGCCTTGACGGTATTGCAAGAAGCTAAAAAGGGTAATGTTTCATATATTTCTTTACCCATGGATGATGAATTACTCGTACCATCTAATGTGAAGGCTCCTAAGCTAGAATTGAAGCCACTTCCGGAACATTTGAAGTATGCTTTATTGGGAGATGAAGATGAGTTTCCGGTGATTATTGTAAAGAACCTCACACCGGTACAAGGAGACCGTTTGCTTAGAGTTTTGAAAGAGCACAAAACGGCTATTGGGTGGACAATTGCGGACATCAAAAGCATTAGTTCATCCGTGTGCATGCATAGAATTCTAATGGAATAGAACGTGAAGCCGGTACGTGATGCTCAACGTAGGCTTAATCCTCCAATGATGGAGGTTGTGAAGAAAGAGATACTCAAATTGCTAAGTGTGGGGGTGATCTACCCAATATCCGATAGCAAATGGGTTAGTCTGGTACAAGTGGTACCAAAGAAGTCCGGTGTTACGGTTGTTAGAAATCAAGACGATGAACTTGTTCCTACAAGAGTTCAAACCGGTTGGAGCGTGTGCATTGATTATAGAAATCTTAATTCCGCAACTCGAAAGGATCACTTTCCTTTACCTTTCATTGATCAAATGTTGGAGCGGTTAGCGGGGCATTCTCATTATTGTTTCTTGGACGGTTATTCGGGATACAACCAAATTGTTATTGCACCGGAGGACCAAGAGAAGACCACTTTCACTTGTCCGTTTGGAACGTTTGCATATAGACGGATGCCGTTTGGTCTTTGCAATGCACCGGGTACTTTCCAAAGATGCATGGTAAGTATATTCTCGGACTATGTGGAGCATATCATCGAGGTATTTATGAATGATTTTAGTGTTTATGGAAATTCTTTTGATAGTTGTTTAGACAACCTTGAACTAGTTCTTAAACGATGCATAGACATAAACCTCGTCCTTAATTGGGAGAAATGTCACTTTATGGTAAACCATGGCATAGGACTTGGTCACATCGTGTCTTCTCGAGGGATTGAAGTGGACAAGTCAAAGATAGATTTAATAAGGAACTTACAATATCCCACTTCGGTGAGGGAAATCCGTTCATTTCTTGGCCATGCAGGTTTCTATAGGCGGTTTATCAAGGATTTCTCCAAAATCTCCATGCCGATGTGCAAGTTATTACAAAAGGAGGTACCTTTTAACTTCAACAAGGAATGCAAGGATGCCTTTGACAAATTGAAGGCAATGTTGACAAGTGCGCCAATTATCAAATCACCGGATTGGAATCTTCCATTTGAATTAATGTGTGATGCTAGTGATTATGCGGTTGGAGCCGTTTTGGGTCAAAGAGTGGACAAATTGTCCCATGTTATATATTATGCATCAAGGACCCTTAATGATACACAAATAAACTATTCTACCACGGAGAAGGAGTTATTGGCTATATTTTTTGCATTGGAAAAGTTTCAATCATACTTGGTGGGAACAAAGATTATTGTATATTCCGATTATGCCGCACTTAAATACTTAATAAAGAAGAAAGAAGCTAAGACAAGGATAATCCGATGGATCCTATTGCTACAAGAGTTAAACATAGAAATTCGAGATAAGAAAGGTGTGGAGAATACCATTGCGGATCATCTCAGTAGACTTGTTATGTCTCAAGAAGAACTTCCATTACAAGACCGCTTTCCGGACGAACAACTTTTCTCCTTGGAAAATTTTACACCTTGGTACGCGAATATAGTAAATTACTTGGTGACAAGGAAGGTACCTAATACAATGTCTAACTTCCAAAAGATGAAACTTAAGAAGATAGCCAAGCAATATGTGTGGGATGAACCATACTTATGGAAATATGGCGTGGATCAAATGATACGAAGGTGCGTGCCTAATTCCGAATTGCAATATACTCTCTCTTTTTTTCACACTCTTGCTTGTGGTGGCCATTTTGGTTCTAAACGTACCGCTCTCAAAGTTCTCGAGAGTGGATTTTATTGGCCCACCTTGTTTGAAGATGCACATGTTTTTTTTAAATCGTGTGATAGATGTCAAAGAACGGGCAATCTAGGTGCTCAAAATCAAATGCCACTCACACCAATTCTTGCCGTTGAGATTTTTAATGTGTGGGGAATCGATTTTATGGGCCCTTTTGTCAATTCAAATGGAAATTTTTATATACTTCTTGCGGTGGATTATGTTTCGAAATGGGTGGAAGCTAGAGCCACCAAAACTAATGATTCTCAAGTTGTTTGTGATTTTGTAAGAGAAAACATATTCACTAGGGATGGTATACCAAGCGATGGAGGCTCACATTTCAAGAAGGCTTTCCATGCTCTCCTCAAGAAGTACAACATTACACATAAGATTGGTATGCCTTATCATACACAAACTAGTGGACAAGCAGAAATTTCAAACCGGGAAATCAAGTCTATTCTTGAGAAAACGGTGAATATTACAAGGAAAGATTGGAGATTTAAGCTTAATGATGCACTTTGGGGGTATAGAATGGCGTATAAGACACCAATTGGAATGTCCCCATATAGGTTGGTTTATGGTAAAGCTTGTCATCTTCCGGTTGAACTTGAACATAAGGATTATTGGGCGATAAAGAAATGCAACATGGAGTATGATGAAACGGGAAAGCAAAGAAAGTTACAACTACATGAGCTAGAGGAGATACGTGATGATGCTTACGAGAGTGCCCGGATTTACAAGGAAAAAACCAAGATTTTTCATGACAAGATGATTTCTCGGAAAAGCTTCAAAGTGGGACAAAAAGTCTTTTTATATTATTCTCGCCTTAAACTATTTCCTGGAAAGTTAAGGTCCCGTTGGATTGGACCATATGTTGTTACTAATGTTTTTCCTTATGGTGCAGTTGAAATTACTAGTCTTAGAGACAACTCGGTTTCCAAGGTCAACGGCCATAGATTGAAGCCATACTACGAGAACATCGCATATGGGAATGTGGATGAACTTTCATTTGAAGATTCACTCTCTCTGGAGGAGTAATGTCAAGCAAGAGCTAAGTTGGGCCGTCGACTTTAAAACAAGCGCTTAATGGGAGGAAACCCATAGGTTTTGTATTTCTTACCTTTTAAAATTTTTTTCTTTTTTTTTTGTTTATTTATTTATTTTTCTTGTTCCATATCATACTAGGATTTCCCACCTTGACTTTACTTGGACGATTCAATTACATTGAGGATAATGTAAGGTTTAAGTGTGGGGGAGGGGTTAAGCATATTAAATTTTTTTTGCATAAAACCTCCAACTTTTAGAGATTTTAGAGTCACTAGCATACTTCTAGGTATGTTTACATAGAGAATTCTGACCGACATAACTGAACTTGGAAGTGTTAGGGAACTACGTTCAGAATTCTTGTTTGTTAGAGTGTTACATAATGGATTTAATCATGCCGGTGATGCAGATTAGGAGCAGGGAGACATGCATTATTAGAGTTGTTGATCAATCATTAGTGGAGACTACCCTATTTATATCATGCGAGGCACCGACCAGATTTCTTTATAAATAACTAAAGAGCTTTCTTTTGAGGGTGTGTCACCGTACGTTAATTCCGGGTAGAATGGTGAGCTACCCAACCTCCCACCAATAGAAGCACCACTCTTTGATCTTTTGAGTGCTAAATTTGTCAATCATGAGGGTGACGTCTATAGATGAAAGCCTCCTTCTTGTAGTTCGATTTGCAGTTAGCGCCATTCTCTCTCTCTCGACAAAAACAGATCCATAGGAACACCATCATCATCAACAAGGTAGCGACATCAAAATCTACAAGGAAAGTTGAAAACGTTCAAGGTTTACAAGCAACATAACAAGAAAAGAGTAAATTTCATATCCAAGTAAAGCAACATATAATGAGCGGATTTTTATATATACATGTTGAAGACTTACATATAAGGAGCATAATTTTATATCCAAGTTAAAGACTTATTTACAAGAGCAAAGAAAAGCAAAAGGTGAGAATTATTGAAGTTTATGATTTCGAGACGATACAAGTTGTGAAGAATCAAGCGGTAAAGTATTTTCCCCACGACTATGGTTTTTTTTTATTTAATAAGCCATGGGGAAGAAAAATCTATAAGGAAGTTTCAAGCGACAAGGATTTAAGGTAAAGAGTTACAAATTGTCAAGGAATTACGAAGTTCGAGAGTTTATCATCAATAGTTGAAGCCGAAGACGAAGACCAAGAAGATGAAAACGAGGAGTGGATTACGTTTCTATTGGATGTCGTGAGAGTGGTGTTACCATGATTGACAATCGGATGTGAAGGTAAGTAAGTAATCTCATCCTCGATAATAGTGGTTGATTTCCTTTCTTAGATATCGTCAGAAAAATAGTTTTTCAAAAAACGTTAAAAGACGTGGCTTTTTAAAATATTTCGGAAGTTGTCCTTCCCACCATTCAACGTGTTGCAGGAATTCTCTCTTTATTCCTGCCTACACATATGTGAGAACCATAAAAGTACGTCATTTGAGTGCAATTTCATAAAATCCTTTTTGGTGAGGCGGAAGTCGAGGCGAAATGCTTATTGATAGCTTCTAAAACACGCATTCTCTCATATGGTGTGGTTATTTATCACACAACATTTAAGAATGAGGATATGTTCTTTGGTATTTCTAACTTCTTATTACTAGCATGCAGAAACTCTATGTCCTCATAACTCTTTGGATGCGTGCGACGCTGGAAAGCTTTGAAATTGGAGTAGATTTTATTTGATTTGCTCGAGGACTAGCAAAGTCTAAGTGTGGGGGAATTTGGTAGGTGTCTAAAACACCTAATTTACTATGTAGTAGTTATGCTTTCTTTGCTATTTTTTCTTGTGAATTTTGTATTTTACGTTTGTTTTGAGTGTTTTAGGTATTTTGGAGTCACACGGAGGAAAAGAAGAAGAAATCAGTCAATTTGAGCAAAAAGAGAAAAATTGTTATTTCATGGGCGAACACTGTCTGGAGCCCAGCCAAGGTTAAGGGGAAACTCTTGTTGGAGGGTTACTAAAACCAGCCAGTTGAGGATAACTAAGGGGATGCTACTATTGGGCATCCTAATCTGTTGGGCGTTTTAATCCTGTCCCATTCATTTTACCCTAAAACATAATTCAGAGAATTGAATTCTCAATCATTTGTTCATCTGAAAGAAAAGAAGGAAGAAAAGGGCAGCGGCTGCTGCTGTGTTATTACAAGAAAGAGATGGAGAAATCGAGAGCTGAAATCGTGAGAGAAGAAGAGATGAAAACTGCTACTGATGCAGTGAGTCAAGAAGAGACAGTGAAATCAGTGATTCGAAGATGGATGGATTTAAAACTTAGGGTTGTTGTTTCTCTGAGTTCGAATGAGAAGATTGGGTTTTGAGAAATGGTGATTGATGGATTTGATGGTGGGATTGAGCTCGATTACACCAGAAGAAGAAATTGATTGCAGAGAAGATGATAATGAAGATTGGGTTCGGTTTAGAAGATGGTACTGCTACTGTTGCTGCTCGAATTACGAGATGGAGATGTGTTTGTGGCTATGAATCGAGTTGGTTGCAGTTGCAGTGAGGAGTTGGTGCTGTAATGGAATTAGAGATTGGGATCTGGTGGATGTGATAATGAATGGGTGATGTTCAGATTTCGATTCGGTTCAAGGTTATTTCTATTTGTGAAGATGATGTTGTAGTTTAAATGGGTTTTTATAGCAAAGTGGAGATGAGTTAACTGATTCGAATTGAAATTAATCATTATGGGTATGTGGTTATGGATCAAGTTGGTTTCTGTAGCTGCATCTGTGGTCATGAAATGATGAGAAGAAGCAGATCGAGAAGAAATCAAGGAATGAAATCAGTATTAGCTGAGAAATAGAGAAGGGTATGTTGGTGGTTGAAGTTATGAAGATTTTGAGCTGAAATGTTGCTGTTGTTGATTCAGAAGTTTAACCTGAACATGAACGAAACAAAGAAGAAGAGGGATCTGTTGATGCTGTGAATCAGACGAAGAAATGAAGTTAGGGTTTCGATTTGAATCTGTAACCGAAGAACAAGAAGAAGAAGATGGGTTTCTGGTGGAGTTGAGCTATTGCTGTAATGGGTTATGTATGAAATTGATGAATGAGTTGCTGGAATAGATGTATGTTCAGATTCTTACCAGGAGAAGACTAAAAATAATAGGCCTGAAATCGACCTGAGAAGTTGTCGTAAAAACAGAGGAAACTCTGTCCATTTTTCTGCTCAGGCGAGTTAACTCAGTGCCGGCGATGACCGTTCCAGACGAGTTCGATGACCGATCCATCCATGTGACTCAGTAATTCATCCGATTAAGACCGAGTCAGAGCAGCTGATTGAATAGCTGACTATCCTACCTTGACCCAGTTGACTGACAGCTTGACCTTTTTGACCGTTTAGTTTAACAGAACGTCGACGGCAACAGAACTCAGGAGGCCGGGTGCGACATTTCAGGTCGGATTTCCGGTAAGCTCGAGGAATTTTCAGGCAACCCAAATTTACAGATTTTTGTGCGGATTCTTTTCATGGGTGTGAATACTTGGATTTGGAAGTTGGATGGAAACTTGGAAGATTTTGAGAATTGGACTTAAAATTGGAATTAGGATCAAATTGGTAAAGTGGTGTTATTATGGAATGAGGATTATTTTTTCTACAAGGATTGGAGAGCATTGAAGCCTATAAATAAAGGAGTTCTCTACACTTCTACATCTCTACCTCTCTACACACACAACACTTGTGTTTTTGCTTGCTTTCAAAATTCTTCTTTTAATTATTTGTATGAACTTTAAAAATTCTCTCTTTAATTATTTGTGTGAATTTCAAAAACATGAGTAGCTAATTTTCTTATTGATTGAGGATGAATTCCTAGTTCTTAACATGTTTTGAGTTTTGTTTTTAAATCTACTTTGAAGTTTTTCACATGATTATCGTTTGTTTTTACTAATAGGAATGTTTATACATTCATGGTTGATTGATAGATTGTTTAGGTGGCCAACTAAATTGATTTTTTAATTGATCTAAAGATAGTGAAAGTTAGGGTACAAGTAATCGTTTCATGACTCTTTACATAAGTAGCAAACATGAGACCTTGCGGAGGGATTTCGTGGAGCAATTGTGTGTGGAAACAACGTTAGCAAGTAGACCTTGAGCTAAGAGTCTAGCAACTAATATCAACCTAATAAATTCATAAATCTTAATGTGTTTAACTAAATTACATCTTGAGTGAGCTACTACTAGGTGGTTTGGTGAATACAATCCGGTAGTCGAGAACTTCCGTATCCGGTGATACTAGGGATTTAGGGGTTTAGCACTGAGCTAGCTGCTTTACCTACGGATGGTGATAATCTGTGACTAATAAAAAGTGGAAAAGAACATAACTTGAATCATTTTTTTGCAACGAATAAGGATTCCTTGATCTAATCTCTCTTATTGGTTTCAACATAACTTTTAATTGCTTTGTTAATTTTCTTTTGTTTTTAAAATCTAAAACCAATCCCCCCTTTTTGTGACAACTAAAACCTCTTGCTCCTCGTGGGAACGAACTTGACTACACTATATTGCTTGTTAATTAGGTGGAAAAATATTAATTAATTTGTTGTGGTTACGACACGCATCACCGGGACATCTTCAGATATACTGGAGCCGACACCTCAAGGGAGTAGCCTCAAGAAGATAGCGATGTCCGCATCATCATGTCGAGAAAGAATCCTCATCTTGGGTGAATCACTCTGTCAGACTTAAGAGGAATGCTTCAGTGAAACAGCGAACATCCAAATGATGTCAAGAGGTCCCGAATTCATGCATTGAAGGGTCACGATCCAAATATGACTGAACAACAAGTGGTGTAATTGTGCATCAATAGGATGGTACCTGTCAATCGTGCTTTGTCAAAGAACCTGCACTTTCAGACATCCTCTTAACTCCGTGAAGCTGCTAAACGCTCAAGTTGCAACAGTTCCTGCCCTTCTAGAAAGAACAAGCCTGTCAGTAATGAAGAGCCTCATGATGTTCGTGGGGCAATGCAAGCTTCAGCCTCCTGTAAGCAGTTTCGCTGAAGCATCAACAGGAAAACCACTGAGATACAACATCATGCGCGTCCAAAATCGCCAACTCCCACTCCAGTATCATATGCACGACTGCCACAATGATGAAACAACGTCCAAGATATTCCATATCTGGATCGACGATAACTACATCAATGAGAGACGCTTTCAGAGTTTCGTCTCCCGTAGAAGAAGTAGTTGCGTTACCAAGGGAGATTGCACCTGGGACTCAAGAGGAACTTCCCTACTCCTCAAAGGCACGATCCAAAGATGATAATGGCAAAGGAGTATGACTGGGGACTGCTTAGCACTGCCCATCTCAAAGATGGTGAATTTAGAGAGATGCAAGCACGCTATCATTATGATTCCAAGATATCCAAAGACGAGGATATACTCAAGAGAGCAGACGTAAAGACGGCCTTATGAACCTAGCGTGACAACATCTATCAATTCGAAAGCTCAGTGGATACTCGTGGGAAGGGGACTGTCTCCCTCTTCTCTATTCCATGAAGAAACATCAAGAAAGCCATCGGTTCCAGCTTCTCCCTCTAATAACGAGACGATCTCTACCATTGTATGAAGAGTGCCAAGTTCGTGCAAGTTTCCACCACGCCTCTCCCTGCCAGTCTCTTCTGATCACAGCTGCTGCCAAGAACCGTTGTTGCTCGTCGATTGATATCATCCAGAGCTTCATCATATCAACAACCACTACGTACAAAGGTAATCTAAACTTCTGCATATTTTTACCCATGGAGAAGTAATATGATTACTAGTACGAAGGCTGGATTGCGATACCTTTATTATGGTAGACCCATCGGGCATACAAGATAGAGCCACGTAGACCACGTCTGGGACTGAGGCTCAACATGAAATTCCTTCGCCGTCAGTCAAGAACTTCTTCAACACAAGAGAGATAGTCAAGAAGCATGTAATTCGCAAAGGGAAATCAAACTGAAGAAGAAGCCGCTTCAACGCTCTCTCCAATAGAAGCTGCTTCAACGGTCTCTCCAACAGAAGCTGCTTCAACGCTCTCTCTCTCCAATAGAAGATGTTTCAACGGTCTCTCCAAAAGAAGTTGCTTCAACGCTCTCTCTCCAATACAATCTGCTTCAATGCTCTCTCCAACAGAAGCTGCTTCAACGCTCTCTCTGGGACCCGCTTCGACGTACGCTCTAGTAGCTCTTCAACGCTCTCTCTAGGAGCTGCCTCGACGTTCGCTTCAGAAGCTTCTTCAACACACTTTCCAGAAGCTACATCAACGTTGTCTTTGGGAGCTGCTTCAACATATTTTTCAGAAATTGCTTCAGCAGCCTTGTAAGGATATTCTTCATGATAGGGATCGTCCACATCAGAGTCAAGGATTATGACATCGTCATGAATAGTTTGAGATCACAACCAACCGCATGCCTAATCTACCTGGGACCAACCAACATCATACTAGGGGAACACTCATCTGGATGCCTCTTGAACGTGACATGTTCCAAAGACAGGCCGACCTATTTCTCCTGGTAACATCAAACTTTGTCTCATAAGTTTTATCTTTATTTGTCACAATCTCATGCCTACCCCACAATAATGCAACCATTATGTGCTAGGCAGAGGACTTAATGTTTATGGTGGATTTTAGTTCGGGGCTAAAATTGTAAAACCAGATTTAGTGTGCCGACATCCTGCAAAGGGTAAGGCCATTTGACAAAAGATGAACGCAGAAGTCCTCTCGTTTTATTTATTTGAAGCAATTCAATAAATATACAAAATTCACTCAAAATGGTGCATGTAGCAACAATCCCTAATATTCTATGTATTTATAGCATTATTAATTACTACATGAGTTGCCTTGTATTTTCTGTGTTGTTCTCAGCAGGACTCTCATTATTGGTGCGGCATGATGACTGAGTGTTTACTCTCAGCAGAGTAACACGAATCTCCAAGTGTCAATAGTGAGGTATGCACGAAATACCCGTACAGGACATATCATTCTCTAACCAAGAGAACCCTGTGTAGGTGCGCTTATATTAGCCCAATCGAGCATGTTTAATTCCCTAAGGGAAATCTGGACTGTCCATGTCAGTCTCAGAAACGATCACGGACACGCAAATTAGCCGTATAATTTAACTAGCCTAGACGAACCCTAATAGGAGCAGGAAATCACCGTGATGTTCACCGGCGGGCTGCCTATGCCCTAGCCAGTCGAACACCATGATATACCCCTAACGCCTGTCAAACGCCGGCCCCAAAGAGGGATGGCCGCGTTGCTTTGGAGAAGTCTCAAACGAGCAAGACCGCTCAAAGAAGTCTTAAAATCATCATGACCGTCCAACTTCACTAGCCTGGTTGGACGGATTAGATCATCCCACGATTGATCAATGAAGCGCTAATGCACACATTGGCGAGCCCACTCCTCACCCACCTGATCGGTTTTCTCACAACCTAGCCCTAGAGCAACGAACGCTTGCTCGAAGTGTGGCTGACGCGATGCTTAAAGGGTCGCGAAAATTCCACTAGCGTCTTAAATCGATCACAACCATCCAACTTCGCCAGCATGTTTGGATGGCTTAGATCGCGCCTAGGTACATCGGGCAAGTACACATATGTTAACCATCGGCCCAACGTGGGCCCCACACGGTCGGTCTCCCTAAAGGAGGAGCATAGCCTTCCAAACCGTTTGGCCAAAGTTGCGCACGCATGACTGACCCAAAACCCTAATTAGGGTTTGCGGCATTACATATATGTCGCAGTTCGATCACGACCATCCATCTTCGCCAGCTCGGATGGAGGGTGTAGATATAGACTAAGGAGGTCTAGAGAGCATCAACATGATCACCATGGGCCCACCTGCGCATGTAACCGGTCGACCATGGCCAGGCGCCTCGAAACACGCGCCCAAAGGTGGCATGTCGTGGCCCCTTAAAATCCTTGCGGCAAAGGATTTCTGTCGCAAATCGATCACGACCACTTATCTGTGCCAGAAAAATTGAGTGGCCTAGATCGCACCTCCACGAGACATAGTGGCATGGACTTGTAAACCGGCAAGCCGTCTACACGCATGCCCGGACGGTCCCACCAAAAACTTTGTCCATGCTCGATTTTGGTCAAGCTAAAGAGTGATGCTCGCGCACCTCTTTAAAACCCTAAAATCCATCAACGGTTGCCAACATGTGCCGCAGATCATCTCGTCCGTCCAACTTTGCCAGCTTGGTCGGACAGCCTAGGCTAAGAGTTAAACAGCCAATGAGGCACCTTGGTGATCACGGCCCGTCACTCTACCACAAGGAGTGATCGGCCAAGGGATGGCCCGCCCATGCGGCCTCCAAACGATCACTCAAAGATGGTTGGGCATACAACTATTTTAAGATGCTTAATCCGCGGCTTACTCCGTTAAGCTTTAAAACAGCGATGCTTCACACATATTGATTGTATTCGATATTACATGCATAGAGTATACACGATATTTCATGAATATCGATTTCCTAAATAACTTAGTTATTTAACCTAGCACCGTATGCTACTGATGTGATTTCAAATTGAGTCGGAGTAATAGGTTCGTTGAGACTTGTGAAAGCAATAGATTTTAGATTAAATTTTTAAGCCTAAAAATATAGCAAACTAAAATAAAAGTGATATGAAAAATATGGAGAAGACTGGGGCTATAGAATCCACTATTTACCAATATCAAAGTGATTTATATTCTCTAATTATAATCATGGAAATCATGCATTCAAATTGATTCTTAATATGGCAATAGTTGATTTTTTAGAAATAATAATTGTAGATCGAAAGTATGGGACATCAAAACCCTAGGCTAACATGCTCCATCAATTGAAATGACAATTATTTAACAAAAACCATTTTATCAATTTATTTATCTAGGCAAATAATCATATAATAATTGCATAAATTAGAGATTACCACTTTTCATCGGTGAAATAGCTTCCTCCTTCTCCCTAGAGGATGGGTTTAGCTCATCATTGTGTAAACACGCTCAAAATATTTGTTCATTGCTTCAAAAATTGTTTACAAAGATGAAATGGAGAGAAAATATTAAAAACCGGGTTTGCAACAGTTATAAGTGTTACAAAATGAAAAGAACGATAGAACGGAGTACTGTCGCTGATTCTCGACCCTCGCCTGTGTGTCGCTGTCACTGTCGATAAAAGACTGTCTCTGTGCGTCTAAAGTTCTTCGTGTTCTTTAGTGCACCAGCAGAAAACAGTTTTCCTGCAACTTTATTTTTATCTCTCTAATCTCTCCCAATCTCTCTGTTTTCTTCTATGACTCTCGTAAAGCCCTTTTATACTTCACATCACCAAGAATAACTCCTCGTAATTTCAGCAATCAATCAAACATAGTTTCCTTTACTTTCATGCAAGATACGGGATTTTTCTCCTATTTCATGTGTCTGCTCGCGAAAGTCTTCAATTGACACACTCCAAATTAACTGAAACACATCCCAGAATAAGTGACAACTCTGTAGACTCGTGCATTGCTCCAAGAATAGCCAAAAATCCGAGAATAAAGCCACCGCATATGACTGCCCTGTTTTTTATCTCCACGTTCTTCCTTTTCTTTTTATCACAGGTGTCTTCTGAGCTATATTTCCTTGTTTATCTTGGCTTGATAGGGTCGAATCTGTTGAGCAAAGAGGAAAGTATTCTCCCATGCAATACGTATCATCAAAATATAAGAAAATCAAACCGCGAATATATACTCCCTGATTTGACGAGAACAGATTGAAGACTCATATTTTATCACAGCCAAAGTAATTACCGATCCTGTTTCTTCATGACAGCTCAGTCCTATTGAAAGTCCACGTAAAAACCTACGAGAATATCGTGAAAATCCAAACCAGAATTCACGCAGCTGAAGAAGTAAATTTTCCCACCAGAATCCAACCGGATTTGAACGATGAACAAAGGACTCCCCCTAACCAGAGATGGGGTGTGCTTAGCAGTTGGCGCCCTGGGGTGCCCCTTATCAGCTGGTGTGTCCCTTATCCAAAATAGGAGTCTGTATAGCTAACGTCCTCCGAGAGAGCCCCGAGCAACTTTTCGAGCCGAATTTTCCAAAAATGTTTATTTCCCCAAAACACATACAAGCACATAAAACACCATAATAAGTACGAAATCGAGTACCAACAATACAGAAAATTGTGGAAAACTTAGACACAAAATGTGTCTATCAAATACCCCCAAACTTATTATTTGCTAGTCCTCGAGCAAAACTAATCTTGGAAAACTAGGTGGCCCTAGTGACCGAGTTATAAATTCGGGAGGGTTTACCAGAGGTGTACCCACAAAACCTTATACTCCAGACCCTAGCTATCTATACAAAACCTTGGAAGGCACTAAAGAATATCCTTGGTTGGCATACTCTCATTGACTACAGGAGGAAGCACCCTGATGCGAAATTCCAATTGTTGTACACGAGTTTGCACTCAGCATACTAAAATTCATATATAAGTGACAGAGCTCTACTCAGATAGTTTCTAGACATCATAACCGGAGTCAACCAATCACATGAAAAGATCAAGAAGATGGATAAAGAGAAAAATAGATGTTTAAAGTGAACGGTGTTTCCCATATCTGTCTGAAGGCCTCTGCCAAGATGAACTTATCCTAATGAACTGAGATACCGGTCTGACTAATATCAACACAACTGGCATATACAAGGGGACCAGTGGTCGATAAACCTAACTCTAGGTCGACACAACTGGCATATACAAGGGCACCAGTGGTCGACTTTATTGAATTTATTCCGGTTGGTCTGATGGTCTAGTCTCAATTTTTTTTTTGTATCTCAATCACTCTATTTCACCTAGCAATGGTAACAACTTGAGTCGTGTGCCCCACCAAATCACTTAAGAAATAAAAACAAAAGGGATTAGGATTCAACGAGTTATGGCGAAACTACCATGTTTTTTTTTTAATTCTAACACCTGAGCTCTGTGCTTTTATGAATAGACTCTTTAGATGTTTCCATCTAATCAGATTGGTTCCTCAACTCCTACAACCAAGATGTTCCCATCCACTTAGATTGGTTAGTGCCAATCTTAATAAGCATAAATTTCTAGGCTCTGGAGTTTATTTATTGCAACTAAAAGGTTTCCCCCATACCCCCAAACTTAAATCTAACATTGTCCTCAATGTTCTAAAGATAAAAGTAAAAGCATGAACAAGGAGAAACTGTTACCACTCGAAGCAAAAGAGTTAAGGAAAGATATTACCGTGTTGCATGAGATTGGGTTACCTCCCAAGAAGTGCTAAGTTTAAAGTCTTCATCCAGACATCGGAAGGAATTAATCACCTCATAGAATCATAAAGCAGTAGCCGGAATAACTATGGGTCATCTGGATCAAAAATTGCTAACCACAAGAAGAGGAAACTACAACAAACCAAGAAGACATCGAACATACCCTTGTTTAAAACAACTATATTTAGTTGTGGCTCAGGTTCAGGCTCTATAAAAGGGTCTAAATAAAAATATTTCATCAGTTGGATTTCCTCAAAGGCATTCTGAGGATCAGGATGAAGAGTCTGGAAATACTCAACTAAGAACTTCGAAGCGCATAACAAAATCCTGAATAATTGGGGATCCTCTAAGTCAATCAGATTTGACTCACACAACTGACCACAATGAAAGAGGTGGTCTTCCTTAAGAAAATGTGTCGACCCTATTTTCCTAAAGTAATTAGGTTTAGTCTCAAAACTTAATAACCGACACATCTGAAAATCATATGTTCCCACAATTGGAAGAAAGGTTTTTGGTGGGAAAACGAAGTCAATCTTGGTATCATAGCCTGGGTTAACCACATCAACCAGAGGATGGGTTTCTAACAACTGAGCTCTCTTATGGACACAACTAGGTTCAGGAAAAAGTGTATGAAGATAATCTTGTAAGATGGTTGAGGCACAAATGTCAAGTCCTACACGAGGGAACTTTCTAAGAGTTCAAGGTAAGGCACCAGGAAAGTGATAATCACCCTCAAACTTAGAGTTTTCAGTGTCTCTGGGTAGACTAGTCACAATTTCCCTAATTTCTAAATCATTAGATTCCTGAAAATGGTCAATTGATTCTTCTAAGTTGTAATCAGGTTCATCCTCACTCATTTTTACGAGTTCACTTTCTTTGTCTAAGACTGTTGTTTGTAAATCGCTAGACTCAAAATAAACTCGTTCCTCTAAACCATCATCACAATCATATAAAGGATTATCATATAAAGTTTCTAGTAAAGGCTCATTAACTAATGTGTTAATCAAAGTTACTTCCTCCGATTCACTGATAGGCACATCTAAATTATCCAACACACTGCAGGCTAAAGGATCATGAACTACATCGTCTAAAACGGTGGTATCCCTAGTCAAATCCTCATACTTTTGAATAGGTGAATAATTATTAAAATTATTTGGATTTGTACTAGAAACAAAACTATCATTATAAAGCTCAATCGGAGTAACGATTCCTGATCACTATGCCTACATATTTCATGTTCTTCATCAATACTATCCTCATCATAATCACCATTATAATAACATGAAAATGATCGAACCTCATCTAAAAAAGTAGTGTTACCAATTCTAACCTCTTCATCTTGATTATTATAAAAATTATCTCCATTTTCACGGGTGATATAGGAAAGAATATATTGGCAATCACGAGTAATTCGAGCTTCTCTTTCTTCCGTCTCTAATCCAAGCCTACGTGTTGACTTAGAAAACTCACGTGTTGACTCAGTTAACTTACATGTTGACTCAGCTAACTTCCTGAAGGATTCTTCTAAAGAGGTTTCACTCATTTTTACCGTTCTTTCGTCCATAACTAAGTCATTTGTATCCGCTAACTTATGTGTCGACTCAAGTAACTTACGCGTTGACTCAAGTATCTTACTGCTTCATCTAGAGGAGAGGAATTATAAGAATCTTGCTCGTATGACCGGTGTGCATGTGGATAGTAATTGGGCTCACCATGGTATGACCCATAACCTTCAAAAGTTTGGTGTTCCCAACCACTATTCACACTATGGTCATAAAAAGAATAATGTTCATGCTGCTTAGTCGAATAATCATTGTATTGGCTATACCAGTTCGACATCCTAACTGCAACGGAATTCTAAACAAACACAAAGAAGGCCGACTCGACCACAACAAGCCTATTTTATCTAGCAAACAAAAAGCATGATGGCTCCCTTAGATTGTTTCTAGACCAGCTTTTATTTTTCATTACAATCTGATCAAACCTCTCTGGAATCAATCCGAGTTAAAGTAAGTTGAATAGAGACGAGGGAAGCTCAGTGGAGCTTTGATACCCAAGGCCTCACCGGTGTTACAAGGCGGCGTATTCAACTCATAGAAACCATCATGAACTTTAAAGTATGCTCAAAAGAGTAACCAATATTTTCCGAACGACTTTCCTAATAAGCTCGTTACCCTGTCGGTCTCGTTCTAGTCCAAATTTTAAAGCTTAAGTTCGCGTAGGTTACGTGTTCCTAAGGAGCGCAAGAAGGAAACAGTGATGAAATCCGAGTCCTTATCTTGATTTGTCCAGGACTTGCCCTTTACTAGAAAATAAAATCCGATTTCAGGTCCTCAACATATATGCATACGAAATCATCCAGTAAATCCGCTAACAGGGGATTCGCGGGTGTTTAGAATTCTTACCTCCCGTTCCAGACGGGGGATGAACCGTTGAAGTCGACTCGGGCCACGACTCCTATGTCATGTACGAACCCGAGGGGCCGAGGCGATATATTAATCGCGGTCCTTCTCTGTAAACAGTTTATTTAAAACTACTCTTCCGTAGGGTTTTAAAAATAAAGTTCAATGTTCAATGTCCAAAAGTAAAGAAGAAAAAAAATGTCCAAAAATAAAAACCTTAATTATAGTTTCTAAAAAAATAAAAATAAAATTATTTACAAAAATCTTCTTCTTCACTCCTTTTGGATTTCTCTTTTCTTTCCTTTTTGGGCTTTTCCTTTCTTTTCAACACTTTCTCTTTTCCTTTAGCTTAGCTCCACATCTGAAAGCAAACAAAAATACCAAAACGCGTAAAAAAGAACAAATAAAATAAAACCTAAAAACAAATCTATAACGCCAAAAATTGATGAAATTTTATATAGTGGTAAGAAGGTTGTAGTAATAGGTTCGTTGAGACTTGTGAAAGCAATAGATTTTAGATTTAATTTTTAAGACTAAAAATATAGCAAACTTAAATAAAAGTGATATAAAAATATGGAGAAGACTTGGGCTATAGAATCCACTATTTACCAATATCAAAGTGATTTATATTCTCTAATTATAATCATGCAAATCATGCATTCAAATTGATTCTTAATATTGCAATAGTTGATTTTTTAGAAATAACAATTGTAGATCGAAAGTATGGGACATCAAAACCCTAGGCTAGCATGCTCTATCAATTGAAATGACAATTGTTTAACAAAAACCATTTTATCAATTTATTTATCTAGGAAAATAATCATATGATAATTGCATAATTAGAGATTACCACTTTTCGTTGGTGAAATATCTTCCTCCTTCGCCCCAGAGGATGGGTTTAGCTCATCATTGTGTAAACACGCTTAAAATATTTGTTCATTGCTTCAAAAATTGTTTTCAAAGATGAAATGGAGAGAAAATATTAAAAACCGGGTTTCCAACAGTTATAAGTGTTACAAACTGAAAAGAACGATAGATTAGAGTAATGTCGCTGATTCTCGACCCTCGCATGTGTGTCGTTGTCACTGTTGATAAACGACTGTCTCTGTGTGTCTAAAATTCTTCGTGTTTTTCAGTGCACCAGCAGAAAACAGTTTTCCTGCAACTTGATTTTCAGCTCTCTAATCTCCCCCAAACTCTCTGTTTCCTTCTATGACTCTCGTAAAGCCCTTTTATACTTCACATCACCAAGAATAACTCCTCGTAATTTCATCAATCAATCAAACATATTTTCCTTTACTTTCATGCAAGATACGAGATTTTTCTCCTATTTCATGTCTCTGCTCGCGAAAGTCTTCAACTGACACACTCCAAATTAACTGAAACACATCCCAGAATAAGTGACAACTCTGTAGACTCGTACATTTCTCCAAGAATAGCCAAAAATCCGAGAATAAAGCCACCGCATATGACTGCCCTGTTTTTTCTATCCACGTTCTTCGTTTTCTTTTTATCACAGATGTCTTCTGAGCTAGATTTCCTTGTTTATCTTGGCTTGATAGAGTCGAATTTGTTGAGCAAAGAGGAAAGTGTTCTCTCATGCAATACGTATCATCCAAATATAAGAAAATCAAACCGAGAATATATCCTCCCTGATTTGACGAGAACCGATTGAAGACTCATATTTTATTGCAGCCAAAGTAATTACCGATCCTGTTTCGTCATGACAGCTCAATCCTATTGAAATTCCACGTAAAAACCTACGAGAATATCATGAAAATCCAAACCAGAATTCACGCAGCTGAAGAAGTAAACTTTCCCGCCAGAATCCAACCGGATTTGAACGATGAACAAAGGTTTCCCCCTTACCAGAGATGGGGTGTGCTTAGCAGTTGGCGCCCTGGGGTGCCCCTTATAAGCTGGTGTGCCCCTTATCCAAAATGGGAGTCCGTATAGCAAATGTCCTCCGAGAGTTCCCCAAGCAACTTTTCGAGCCAAATTTTCCAAAAATGTTTATTTCCCCAAAACACCTACGAGCACATAAAACACCATAATAAGTACGAATCGAGTACCAACAATACAGAAAATTGAGGACAACTTAGACACAAAAATGTGTTTATCAAAGGCCTTTCTTCAATCCCGAGATTTTAATACATGGATATTAATCGAAAACGGATACCAGCGTCCGATAGACTATTCGGAGTCGAGTTCAAACTACTAGCGTCATATATTCTTGAAGAAAGGATTCTTGCAAAACATAATTTTGCTGGTTTAAACGCCATTATACATGCAGTTAGTGATGACCTTCTACATCATGTACTGTCTTGTAGAACTTCTAAAGAAGCATGGGATATTCTTGAGACTGTATTCGAAGGAGAAGAATCTGAAAAAGAATCTAGACTTCTCATCCTTTCATTTGAATGGGAACATCTCCATTTGGATGATAACGACACCTTTGAGGAGTTTAACTCTAAACTTTCTGAGATTGTTAATGCATCTTTTCTCCTTGGAAAGGCAATACCTGAAAAGGAAATAGTATGCAAAATTCTCAGACTGTTACCATCCAAATACGAGTCTAAGAAGCATGCCATAATAGAAGGGAATGATCTTTCTACACTTTCTCATAGATCTCTTATAGGAAAGTTAAAGATCTTTGATAGAGAAATTCTGCTGAAGAATCAAACTTCAAAATGTTGCCAAAAGGTTATGGCACCTATTGAAAAGGAGCTTGACTCAACTATTGTGCTTCTTGTGCAACGAATTAAGAACATATTATCCTGTGAAAAATGTATGCCTGATACACTATCAGTTTTCCATAGAAATGGTAATGATGAAGTTCAATGCTTCAAGTGTCGTAGATTCAGACATATGGCAAAATAGTGTCCCAGCAGAAAAACTGGAAAGTACAATAGAGCGTATGTTTCCAATCTTGATGGTATTCCGGAGGAAGTATCCAAATGAAGAAATATCTAATTGCAATGCACTTGTTGCTAACTCTAATTATGATGTTTTCAGTAAGTCTAATCAACTTCTAGAAAAACTTGAGTTGGAAATTAAGAAAAGTGAAAGGTTAATCCTAGATCTTGAAAATCGGTTGAAATCCATTTCAGATCAACCCTGTATGGTAAAATCTGAACCAGAAAAATTGGGTGAAATACCAAGAGAATCAGAAACCAGTTTTTCTAATGACACAACAAGTTTTTCATGTGAATAAAATGATCTCGCTACAATCTTTTACGAAATCAAACTTATCCAGGCTCTTCAAAAAGGGATAAGGAAGACTGGTAAAGTTCTTGGCTTACAAAAGATGATTGGAAACTCTCGCAATAACAAGAGAGAGGAAGAACCTAAGGAAACATAGTCCACTGTGTTGATTAATCATCCGAAAGATGTTTTTGCTAAGAATGGTGAGAATATTTCTCACCTCAACACACACTGATTGTGTTTAGTTTTGTATCCTCACTTGTTGCCCAAAATTCTGATTGTGAGGAAGCATAAATTTAGGCAAGATATTCATGATTGTTTCTCTAGTGAAAAATATTGAATATTTCTTATTTTTGGGAAAGAATAGTTTCGGTTTCCTTAAACCAATTTTTTTATATATATTCCTTGACTTTCTCCCATCTTATAAATCTTCCTGTCCGAAAGGAGATTATCATATTTCAATGGAAAAATCGGTAAAAGAATCATCTCTTGGTGATCTAGCACTCTGTGCATCAGTTATGACTGAAACTCATGATGTTCCTCTTCATGAAATCTCTCAAGACTCTCTAAGGAAACATATTCACTCTGTTAAAGGTTGTATTAGGTATCATGAACTGATGATAAAGGATTCGAAAGAAGTACTAACAAATCTGCATTCTCAACTGCTGGAGATGAACATATCTTCTGAAAGAGGAAGTACTCAGAGGAATTTGAATCCAGTTTTTGAAAGCAATCTTCACAAGAAATGAGAGAGTATAATAGACATCAATTTTTGATTTCTTTCATTGATTGTATTGGTATATTATGAATAAAATTATTTGACTAGTAATTTTTCTTGTGATAGTTTTCGGTTTACATAGCCTGTGCTTAATTGCTTTTATCCTTTTGCTATGTATGTTTATGGGATGTTTGATTTCGGTTTTACTACCTTAATATTCGATCTCATATATTGTGAACCCTTATGGTTTGGGTGACTTTTTGATTTAGCGGGATTAAGTTCTGGCCCTAGTAGGTAGGCTTTATCAAAGGATCATGAGGGGTTCTGGTAGAAACAATATGTGAAAAAGTCACAATATGTTGAATCGGTTTTGGTTTAGCATAAAAGCATATGTGTTTCGACGGTTTTCAACTTTTGCTTGCAATTGTTAAAACCGGTTTTCAACCTTTCTCTGGTAAAGGTTGAGGTATGTTGTTATTCTTTTGTTTATGCATAAGGATGACAATGTGGTGATATTTCGATATCAATTATCCCTGGACGAGGATACTATCATATTGGAGAAGTGGATGCGAAATTTGAGGTAACAATCTTGTTAGTTAATTGTTTTCCTGTTTAAGAAAAGCCTGAGTTTATATTATATATATTTGTTGCTATTGCTTAACAAAATTTCGGTTCAATTTATATTTATTCCATGATGTGTGTGTGGATGTGTGATTCAGTTGGTTCCGGTTAAAAAAAACTATTGTTATCTTGCTTTATTGTGTGGTATCAATTGTTTAGGCTTACAAAATTTCGGTACAATTGATGTGTGTGTGATTCAATTGGTTCCGGTTAAGAAAAACCATTGTTATCTTGCTTTTGTATGGTATCAATTGTTTAGGCTTACAAAATTACGGTGCAATTGCGGTGCTTTTAATGCCTATGTTGTTTCAATTGCTTCCGGTTGAGGTGAATAATTATACAAGTTGATTTATTTTGGTTTGTATGAATTATTTATGGCTTAACGAAATAATTTGTGTACGCGATGAGTTGTTTAGTCCAATTCGATTCCGGATAAGAAACTAAGTTAATTCTGATCTTAGTTTGTCTTATCAAAGTGAGGTTTCGGTTATTCAAGTCTAATCGAATGCCTAAACAAAGAATGCTAGTTAACTAACCTAGTACTTGTCTTGTTTAAAATTGAAAGGTCTAAGTTTATGGATAATTAGAACCTGATGAGAAAATGGAGTTTATCTTTATTTTGGTATTATCGAATTAAGCGGTTGTTTTTGAACAATTGGTTTAGCAAAGGGACTAATGTGCTTAGTTGTTTTTGGTTTGCTAAACTAAATTGGAAAAATTGTTTCAGACAATTGTTTCCTTGGTAATATATCAAAATAAGACTACTTGTAGTTTCGGTTTTGATATTAGTTATCAGAACGTGATGTGTGGAACCCTTGTGCCTAACTCTACAGGTTTGCAAGTCTATTCTGAGATTTGTAAGATTCTTTTCGTGTTGTCCTTTATTTTTTCGTTTCTTTGTCATTTTTGTGACAAAAAAAGGGAGAAATATATGGAGTAAACAAGTGATGATGGCATTGATTTTATATTGATTGGCATCGCTAGGGAAAAGAACATTGGTACTTGAATGTTTTATCTAACGAAAGAGTGAAAGCACAGACTAAGGGGGAGTAACATGTCATATAAATTGGTATAACAAAGACGTGCGGATTGAATATCTACCTATCTTTCTTAGGGGGAGTATTAGCTTTGTTATTATAATGTCAACAACGGCATTTTCAAGGATTGAATGTAAGCAGTTTTACTGTGTTGTTGGATCGGGAATCAAGCGGATTGTAATGAATTCTTGTAATTTGTTTATCCATATGATGTAAGAGTTTTGTCACTGAAATTGACAAAGAGGGAGATTGTTAGAGCATTTCTCGGTTGAACCCACCAAGCGTTGGTATGTCAAGTTTGGTTGTCATATTTTAGTGAATCAAAACTCATGTTAAGAGTCGCTTTAGAGTCAACTTCGTATAGGTTAGCTTGAAATTATTAGGATATGAGACATTACAAGTATTGTGAAGTCTTGAAAATGTGAAGAAGAAAGGAGATACAACGACAATAATCATCCTTCCACTTGAGGTTAGTGATATTTGACTTGAACTATATCATTCCCTAATGTATCTTTCAAGTCGTGCATATTGAAAACATAACTGCGAAGCATATTTGAACTCTAGATAGACATAGTATTAAGGAATACAATACGAGGTTTATTACTTAACCATTAAAATTTATAGATAAGACATCGCCAAAATCATTTTAATGTTATTGTGATTATGTATGGGTATGAGGTGAGGATTTCTTCCTAGGGAACAATGTTTACATGTGTTCTAAGGAAGTAAGTTCATAAACTTGTTTGTGGACCGAAAAGGAAATCGCCAGGTGTTATTGGTTTTGTTATTCATTGCATATCTTATGAACAACCAAATATGTGTGATAGAGTATAACCGCTCACAACTTGTTGTGTTCTTGGTATAACTATTCACAAAGGCCTGACTTATGTATTGGTATAACTTTTATTAGTAAAACCGATCTTAAGTAATCACCTGTGGTATGATCGGATTTTGTATGTCTGACCAATTAAAAGGAAAGGGGAACCGATCCTTGTAAGGGGTGCAGTACATCAAAGGGAACCGATCCTTGTATGGGGTGCATCAAGGTTTATAGCAGAAAGGGGAACCGATCCTATGGACATGTGCAACACGTTTTTAGGCAAAGAGGAACCGATCCTATGGACATGTGCAACACATATAAGTTAGATACCATATATATGTGGGGAACCGATCCTAGTACCTAGTCAACCGAATTTTTGGAAAGCTATTGTGACTATGCACAATACTCACATGGAGGTAGAACCAAAACTTGTTTTGGTAGAACCGTAAACCCATGATTGTGATTGAATGTTGGTTTGATCAATCACATAGTTCTTGAAAGTCAGATGAACCAACTATAAACTTGTTTGGAAGTGTGGCAAATAGGTTTCAAGGTTGTAAGTGTGAATGAGAACTTACAAAGTAAAGATGTCGACAAACTGTGAACACGTGCTGTGAATGTTTATTTCTTTAATTGTTCAAAGATATTCCTTAACGGCTAAGGGAAGAGAATACCAGGATCGAAACAAAAGTAAGTTAAGAATCTTTTAATTAAGGTTATTAATTTCATTTTGTAGGGAAATTACAGAATTAGTAATGTGCATTTACTAATTAGATTTTCCGAGAGATTTCGATCGTTATTTTTGGACAAAGCATTTCCAGGAATTATGAAAACCGAATCTGTGCTTTTATGAATATCTTGAGAATATTTTTGGTTTTGGAAATTCCTTGATGTCCAAACTTCCTTGTCTATAAATACTTGAAGTTTGCCTTTCTAGGAAACTAATCCTTCGTAACAACAGATTTACTCTTTTGTAGTTGTTACCGGTTTGGCCGCCTATTCGGATAGGAGAGTAACCTAATTAGGCGAAATCTCTTACAGCCACTCAGTTTAAAGTCTTTTTTGGGATTGAGAAGCTCTAGCGTGTACCGTTGGTGGGAAACTATATAATTGCATTTTATCTTTTGTTTTCGATTGATTTGATTGACTGACGGTGGTTGAAATCTGATTGCACCTAGTTTGTTTATTCTTGAGAATCTTCTCTTCTGATATAAGATTCACTCAAAACTAGTTCAGAGTTTCGACAGGGATCTTTAAACTGTTGTTAGTTCTAAATACGATCTTGTGATAATCCATTGTTAACAGACTCCATTCTGTGCGTGATTGATCACAAGAGATTCAAGTGATTGTGTGCAGGTTTTTATTGAAGATTTAAGAAGATTTGAAGACAAAGAAGATATTGAAGATCTGACTTGGGTTTTATAATCTTTGGTGTGCACAATACTTGTTTCGGTAAAAGAGGATCCAATTAATAATCGGGTTAGCCTTGTGGTAGATTGGATTGATTAATTGAGTAAATCGGCATCAACACGATTCTTCGGATTAAAGGTGTTGTTGTCTAAGGACCTGATGAAGGAGTTTATGTTGAGATAAACGGAAGAGCCTTTGTCCGACTCATATCACTTGGTTGAATAGAGTTGATACCAAAAAAAATTGTTGTTCCTTTACTGTTTGGAATACGAACCAAAGGAATTGTTCCAAGTACGTGACTTATTTATAAGTTGGAGGCGTGGGAATACAGAAGAAACTAGGTGAACTATAGGGTTAGTTACTTGGTCTCAACTATACGAAGTTAGTGTAATTTTGTGTAGCGGCTTAATCCTGAGAGTATTCAATTCTGGACTAGTTCCCGAGTTTTTTCTGCATTTGTTGTTTCCTCGTTAACAAAATCTTGTTGTGTCATTTACTTTTATATTCCGTATTATAATTGTTTTATTATAATAATAACAAATTACACAAACTTTAAATCCTATTTACTTGATAAGCAATCCTATTGTGTTTGGTTAAGTCCGAACCTTTGTATCAAGTAAACATACTTCGTTGTTGTATTGTCTCGATCTCGTATCCATAGATGATCACACGAAGTGTGAACGTATTAGTTGTATTGTCTCGACTCAGTCCATAGACAATCACTTTCGAAGAAAGGACTTATAGGTAGGAAAAGTTTTAGCTTGAGGTGTATTTGGGTACCCTCGCCTTTTCAGGTAGGAGCAAGCATCAATTTGGGAAACAATTCTTGTGCCAATGTGTCTGAGGTGTAGCTTTTGAGGATTTCATATATCCAAGAAGGATGTATGTGTGTGAGAGTGTTACACTAAGAGGATGTTGAATGACCCAACCTGGAGAGGTCATCTGCAGTTCTATCATTAACTCCTATCTTATAACAAAGCTCATAGTCATAACCAAGAAATTTGGCCAGCCACTTTGTTGAAATACAGTGTTCAACCTTTGTTCCATGAAGAATTTAATGCTTTGATGGTCAGTGAAAATCTTAAAGTGACTCTCCGGTACAGTAGATAAGGCCTCCATTTGTGCACTGCCATGACAATAGCTAGCAGCTCTTTTTTATAAGTAGAGTGAGCTAGGAATCTAGCTCTCGTACCTTTGCTAAAATAAACAATTGATATTTTTTATTATATCAAAACAACACTTACTCCAGAATCACAAGCATTTGTTTCTACTTCAAATGCCTTTGAAAAATCTGGAAATACCAGAACTGGAGTTGTAGTAACAGCCTCTTTGAGTTGCTTGAAAGCAGTTTGAGCTGAAGAGTTCCAAGTGAAGTTGTTTTTCTTGAGTAGTTCAGTGAGTGGCTTTCCGGTGAGTCCGTAGTGTTTAAAATACTTCATATAATACCCAGTTAACCCAAGAAACCTCTAAAGTCTTTAAGACATTTTCGAATATAAAAATTAACCATGCACTCAATTTTGACAGGATTTGCAGCTATTCCTTCACCATAAATAATGTGGACCAGATATTTAATTTGAGTTTGACCAAAAGAACATATGTTATTTTTTGAGAACAAGGAGTGTTGTTGGAGTGTAGTAAGAGTTGTTTGAAGATGTTGTAAATTTGACTTTATATTTGTGTTATAAATGAGGATATCATCAAAAATAAATAAATAAATAAATAAATTTCTCAAGTAAGGCTTGAACACCTCATTCATCAATGCCTGAAATGTGGCATGAGTATTAGTTAAACCAAATGCATTACCAAAAACTCAAATGTCCTTGGTTTGTTTTTAATGTTGTCTTGTGTATATCAGCAGGATATACCGTGATTTGATGGTAGCCAGCCCTGATATCAATCTCGGAGAAGATCTTAGTACCTTTTAATTCACCCAGTAACTCATGTATGACAGGTATAAGATACTTTTCCTTGATGGTAAGGTCCTTCAGCTTTTTATTGTCCACACAGAATCTGAAACTCCCATCTTTTTTCTTTACCAGAAGAATGAGCAATGAGAATGGAGTATGCCTAGGTTGAATCACCCTTGAATTAAGCATTTCTTGCATTTCTCAACCAATTCCTTTTGCACATTAGGGATCTTGTATGGTCTTTGATTGGGTGGTGAGGATAAGGGTTTTAGTGGAATATGATAGTCATGAATTCTGGAAGGTGGTAATTGAGTTGGTTCTTTGTATATGTAAGAAAATGACTCGAGTAGAGTGAATATGGGTGGTGGAGTGAGCGATGTAGTGGTAGGTGTAGTTTCTAAGATGGAGAAGAGATGACCCACCATACCATTTCTAGTCTTTTGAAATACCTTTTTAATGCTGCTTTAAAAATCATGGATATTTTGAAGGATTCAGAATTACAATTCAACTCAATCTTTCTACCAACTCTAGTAAATGAGACCGTAGGTGCATTAAAATCAAAGACCACAAGATTGACTCCTTTTGTCCAATCTATTCCAAGCAGTGTGTCATATTATGCTAATGATAATAACCTCAAATCAAACTGGAAATCATGACCTACATCTAGCCTCACTAACCAACTTATTGCCATCTTCTACAACCACCATGTAATACTCGCGTTCTTTTTCTTAAAAATATCATGGTGCGATTCCAATCAATTTGAACTGGAATACTAAAAGTAACGCAATGTGGAGTGTGAAACCTAGTTGTCATTGTGTTTCGGTTGAGAAACACTATTTATTTTCCTACGAAATGATGTTTTTATTTCGTGTGAGCCTTCCCATAGAAATGTATGGGTGCTTGTATAGTTTTACACTCAAATTTGTGGTGAAAGGACACTCACTAGGTATGTGTGTCGATTTTACAGCAAAGCAAGGGTATTTCAGCCCTTTTTATTCTTTGATAAAATACTTTTTATGATTTTCATTAGAGAAACAACCAATTTCTCCTCACTCTTGAATTGTTATTCTTCCTACAAAAGAAATCTTCTCGTAGAACTTAAAATTTGAAGCTTAACTAACATCATTTGGTGGTTTGCTTGAATTTGATTGCGTTGAAAGCTTCAATTGTACAAAAGGTAGGGGGATTCTTTTAAAGCTGTTTTTGAATTGATTTGTATGATTTCAGTTCTATGATTTCATGTTCAAATGAAATTCAAACCTCTTCATACTCTTATGAAACTCTATATGATGGATTTGTGACGTTTTAAATGAATTCATGATTGTTCATCTTGATATTGATTTTAGGTTCATGAAAAAAGTTAGGATTTTCTTCTAATTTGATGTTAAAACTCTATTACTTTTAAAAATTAGCCATGGGTACTCTCAATCTATTAGAATTGATCTCTAATTTCTCTTGAAACTCAATTTTAAAGCAATTCAGGGATTTCTGAAATAGTTTATGTCATGTTTTTGGGATAAATTATCACCAAGTTCTTGTTAATCTTATTTTTGGTTATATTTTTTGTGTGTAAAATATGGCCTTTTCTTCTTTAGAACTATATAAGAATCAATTGATTTCGATAAGTAATGAAGTTTGGGTGAATGTTTGAGTATGGATTACAAAAACTGGAGGTTTCTGTAAACAATTTTTCTGCCTGACTTTTCCAAAGTGATTCAACCTTCTTACTGAATTTATTATTTTTGTTCGTATTTTATATACAATACCTTATCTTCTCTTCTTTTAAATGAGTTAAGAATCACTGATTTCCGATTAGAAATGAAGCATGTGTGAATTTTTGAGTAAAGACTATCAAAACTGTTGGATTTCTGCAAAACAATTACTGTCAGTGGTTTACATCGTATTTTATTTTTATTTTTTTTAAACAATAGGTTATATTTTCTTATTTAAAATGAGCCAAGAACCAATGAATTTGGTTGAGTAATGAACCTTTTGTGAATTTTTAAGTTTGAACTCTCAAAACTGTAGTTTTTCTGAAGTAATTGCACTGACAGGTTTTATTGAAGTGATTTAGACATGTTCATAAATTTAATAATTTTTCTCATATTTTTTATAATATATCTCATCCTTTTATATTTGAAATGGGTTAAAAACCACTCCTTTTCACTGTGTGATGAATCCTACACAGCTATGCAATATGAAATTTCAGAAACATTGTGCAGTTGTCTTATAATTAAATATCTTGTTACCTAAACTATTTGATTTTCTTCTTTTTTTTTAATGATTTTTGTGTGAAAGGAGGTATTCTCCAGTTTCTAAAATGGTAAGATTTATCGCATTTTGTTTTGAAACGAAGCCCATGGTAATATTTTTGAGTAAGTGGTTTAAAACAATCTTTTTGTGAAACTCTTGGTTTGAATGAACTTATTGATTCTGAGCTTATGACCAGCTCTAAGATTTAATAATTTAATGTATTTATGATATTTTTTTATGTGGGAAAATCAAAGGTAAGTCTCTTTCTTGATTTATGAAGAAATATTTGTTGATGGTTTGTTCGATACTCGTATTTAACGATGTTTGCGAACTATTTATGAACTGTGTTGAGCATCCTCTTGGTTATGAACCCTACTGTTGAGTTTGTCGGGCCCATAAGGGGCAATCCATAGTAATGTGACCTGCGGAAGATCTTCCAAGACGATAGGTTAGTTTTCCGATAAACAACGACAATTGGTTATTCAAACCCTCATAGTAGATTATTGCGAACTCACTGGTTTTAGATGAATTCGATTGTGTGTTGGGTTTGTAAGGCCTTTGATACTTCGATTTGGATGTGCTCAACAACTTAACACATTGTTTATGCTTTATTCGATTCCATATCTTATTGTTAACGTATTTGGGCATTATTTATACTCGTGTTATCGTGTCGTTAACTCTCTACTGGGTTGTGGCTTACCCTTTAGTTTTATTTTCTTTTCCACAGAGGTTGAGGTTGGCTTGAAGCAGTAAGCTTTCTTAAGCTTGGTGCATTCAGCTTTGGGGTCAAAGTGAGTACATCACTTTGTGTTCATGTATATATTCATGTGTATCTGGGTTAGCTTATGAAAAAGGATATTGTATTTCCTATTGCTTTAGTTTGTGAAAACTGATACTATCGTTTCTTATTGAAGTTGTTGTTTGTAAAAAGAGTACTATTATTAGTAAGTGTGGGTTATGTTTAATAATAACATGACTTTTACTCTTGTTTACAAACTGGTTTTCAATCCGTGCATCTCAAATGGCAGCTCGGAGAATTTGGAACTTGTCAATTGATCGAACTCCACGACCGACCGGAAGTGAAAAATTTTCCAGGACGCCACACACCAACAATGCAACCGTGGGTTCCATGTAGCTGCAGCATCTTCTAGAAGCCTCTGAATCTATAAAGTTGTGAGTACTACCACTGTCTATAAGGATTGATAAGGCAGTTTTTCTAACCAGATCTTGAATCTTGATGGTGGAGTGGGAGACATTACCAGAAAGTGGATGAAAAAATATCTGCACTTCCTCCGCTACCTCTTGAACCATTAGTGTGTCGACCGGAGAACCATATTCTCTTGAGGATCAATCAACTTCTTATTAATTCAACATACAAATTTGTTGTTCGACACATCAATGTCCCGGTTTAAACACTTCATCACAGTTATATCAAAGGCCCTTATCTTTTTTCCCTTTCATTTTAGCCAAAGATAGTCTTTTGATTGTAGGAAATTGGTGTATAGGACTGGTGACAGTGGAGCTAGTGGTTTTGTTTAAGGATCCTGGACAAGTAACTGGTGATGAATGATTTCTAAAATATTGTTGGTTAGGTACATAAGCTGGTGGAGGTCTATGATTTCTTATCTTTCTAGTCGCGCCTTCTAGTAGTTCTTCTTGCATTTTAGCAAGAAAAACTGCTTGCGTGAGACTCTTTGGTGAATGCATGAGCACATGCATTATTAATTCTTCTTTGTGGCCATTGAAAAAACTAGAGGTAAAATACTCCTTAGTGAAGTGAAGATTCTTGGCTAGCGTAAGTGCTTTCAATTCTTCAAAAACCTCATGGTAGTCTAAAACACTACCCACTTGAATTAGTTTATTGAATTCACCCACAATATCATCATCTTATAATCCCCAAATTCGGTTACAAATATCTCTAACAAAATCCTCTAAACTTATATTCAACTTGCATTCTTGATAATCATGAAACTATACATTTGCTTTACCATCTAAGTACATAACAATTGTATTTACCTTAACACCATCAAGTAGATTATGAAGGAGGTTTTTTTAGCTTACGAATCCAAGATTTAGGATTAGTACCATCAAACCTTGGAAAATCTACCTTCGGCTTGTGTTGTTGAAAATTCGGTTCATAAGATCCGATAAAGAAACGAGGAAGGTTAACCGGGATATAACCTGAAAGAGTGTGTATATTATTGTGAGATCCCTGGCCAGCATGATTAATTAAAGAGTTGCCCAAAATTCCTGCAGATTGATCCCGCTGCTATATATGAAGATAGTTATTCTTCGACCACGTGCCGAAAAGCTTGAGGAATTCTAGATGAGACTGTTTAATTTGTTCTTCATGTTTTAGCTGAGACCGTTTAATTTGTTCTTAATGATGTTCTACCAAATCCACTACTGTTTTCATATGCTTTTATCTCATCTCTTGCCGAGTTTTAGTTATTCAATCCATCATACTATCTATTTCATAAAATCTTTTGGCTAATTCGTTCACGGTAACCATGATTGTAGTCCATAAACGACCGCTGTGATACCACTTGTAGTGAGTTTACTACAAATGCATTCGATTAATCAATAATAAAAAATATGAAGGATCGAAAAAAGAAGGACTCAAGGGATTAAGGTTAAGATGAAGGAAGAGACACAGAGAGAACGAAGAAGATAAGGTTTTACTAATTCATCATGTCCAAGGAATGAGCCGAACAACTCATATAGCTACAACTAACACTCACGTAAAACATGTGGATAATTAACTAAAGTCAAAAGAAAATGAGATAGGGGCCACCCAGGCACATAGATCGAAAGAGTTGCCCATAACATAATTATCTTAACTACTAGTCCATGACATCAAGAGAGTTAATATTTGGAACATCTCCAAAAACCATAAGCACAGTCTTGAGGAAGTTCACGTTTCATCTAGAATGAACTCAAACCAAATTAAGATATTGCGAAGATGAGATATATTATGATTATCATTTTAGATGCTCCAGAGTGTCTTCAAAGAATTGAAGGTGTGTGATTTTAGTTCCCCTTAGCACATTTCAAAGCCTTTGAAGTTTGAACCACCCTATCGACAAGACTCCTTCGAAGATTAAGTTCTACGATTCAACAACCAGTAAGAATAAAAAAAATGAGCAGAGTGTCTCCCTAACGAAGACCTTTAGAGCTTTGCATTAATTTTCCGCAAAAGTTCTATCACTATGGCATTCCATGTAAGATCAATTTTGAAAAAGTTTATGACAATGTTGCTTGGTTTTTTCTAGACTATGTAATGCAAAGTATGAGCTTTAGAGTTGTTTGGAGAAAATTGATTGAAGATGAAATTTTCCATGTCCACTTTTTTGTGCCCATTAATGTTCCCTTAAGTGACCACTTTGGAAGAGGGGTTAACGGAACGCCAACCTACAAACAATTAATATCCGTACATGTGAGTTAGTGTATAACACACAAATATGAATACACTTAAAGACAGGGACGGATCCAGGAAGGATAAATTTCCTCTTAAGATCCGGGATAGAAGTCTTGGTCGAGCAAAAAAAAGAAAAGAATTGACTTGTGGAATGGGAAGGCTACCCGGGCTAAAGCCCCCTTTAGCCCAGCTGTAGGTCCCTCAATGCTTAAAGATATATACATGAGCATACCGTACACATAAGCCAGGTATATACATAATATATCTCTCACTCTCTCCCCAATGGGAACCATGAGTTCGGTGTAGTCTAAATTTAAGATGCATTGAATCCAATCGTAATAAATCATGATGGAAGCTTTGACACTTTTAGAGCACAGATGAATTATAAGAGGTAAGACTATAGACATCGTACTAATCTTTAAGCCAAAAGTGATACTAGCATGTGGTGATATCTAGGTTCAGTTGGAGGGAGGGCCGACTAATAATTTGGAAACATGAAAAACAAATTAAGTTGTTGGTAACTTGATAGATTTTGCGCAAACAAAATCTTTTGCTCCCAATTTATAGCGTTTCCCATACCCAATTGACAAATAAATGTTGGGTGCATAATCAAAAACAAGGAAAAATCAAATAAGCACAAGTTATTGATACTTAGCTCCTTTATAATGGAAGTGATCGATTTGATGAAACGGACGAGCTCCCCATATCTCCGCAACAGCAACAAGGCAAAACTTTAGAAAAACAGAGTGAGTCACGTGTTCAACACGTTGCCCTTAAGACATTAGCATCGAGCTACACTCAAGAGTGATGCTATAGCCCTCACAGGACGGATATCTCCAGGATAAAACACCCTACTACACCTACTACTAGCATATGTAGTAGATGTTCAACTTGAGCTTGGCAACTCCGAAAAAAACCATAAAGGAAAATCTCGAACACTTGAGAAAATAATATAAAATATTTTTTCCCTTAGAGGTCTCTCTAAATATAAAGCAACCCCTTTCCCTTGGATTTTACAAAAGTAGTGAATTTGTTTATATAATTGACAAATACAACTTAAGAAGAAAAACTCCCCGACGTGGGACTAAAAGGTTTATATAGTTTCTTAAAACTATTAAAAATTGGAAACTCCACAATGCGGGACTAATAAGTTTCATTCACAAAAGAAAACAATAAATTATAATTTTTATTAAATTTTTAAAAAATTATTTTTTTATTAATCGTTTTCCAACAATCCCCCACATGAATGAAAATTCAATAAAACATGAAAACACATATAGATCTTGGTAAATCAACATCCCAATCTCACGATCCAAACAGACTGATCGTGCAAGTGATGAAATCATAGTAGTCATTTCTATGTCCTCTCCCTCACATAAAAGTGTGTTGACCCCAGGGTCATACTATGGATTGCACAAATCATAATAGTATTGAGAGCTTTCATCTTTAGTTCTCACATGGTGAGACTATAGGTATCTTTCACCAAAGTGAAAAAGCATGAACTAGTGAACCCTTAGTGACCTTTAGGTCCTAAGTTCCAGTAATACCAAAACCATCAAAACGAAAATCACATAAAAAGCGCAGGAAATACCATTTTAGGCAGAGGTGTCCATGAGGTCTTGAACCTTTGCTTAGTGAGATATTACCGGAATTACTTGCTAGAGACAGTGAACTATGTCTTGAACTGCTAGCATTTGATGTAATTCGCGATAACAACCACGGGTGATATCTCCAAGGTTGCTGCCAAGCTCGTGCCGCTTTGTCCAATTTGGCCCTGGACATATCCTGTTTCTCAGAATGCTCTAGAGAATCAAAGCTCATATTCTCATAGGAAGCGGCCCACTTCCTCATTCAGATAGGTGAGTTTCCATAAAGAGTGTTACTGCTATACCCCACTTCAATCTTAAATTGAAACTATAGAACTCATTAAGACTTCTTAAAAGTCATCATTCACATGCAGTCACACTATCACGTCTACACCATAGGGAAGGGACAGAGAATAAAATTCTCTGATAGTGTTTACCTTTACTCACCACAAATTAGTTGTCTCATTCGAAACCTTGATCTTGGGATCTCCAGTCAGCAAGGTTGAGTATCCTTCATGGCAAGTTTAATTTATGAGCTTAAGCCCCTTCCCCCTCGATGCATTTCTAACTATCTCTTGGGATAAACCTTTCGTCAAAGGTTGCGCGATATTCTCCTTGGACTTTATCCAATCAATGGAAATAACGCCGATTGAGATTAGTTATTTTCAGCTTTAGCTATTATAGCTTGGCTAACACAATGTATAGATATAGCTGGCACATGCCTATGCCAGAGAGGAATGTCTTCTAAAAAGCATCTTAGGAACTCGGCCCCCTCTCGTGCTTTACCTAACTCAATACTCTCAGATTCCATAATGAATTGAGCAATATATGTTTGTTTGTAAATCTTCCAAAAACAAAACCTCATGTGAGTGAAACATATCCACTTGTAGACTTAGACTCATCTGAGTCAACTATCCAGTTTACATCACAAACTCCCTCAAGGACAACAAGATACCTTTGATAAATCAAATAAAAGGTAATAGAGTATTTTAGGTACCATAATACTCTACTCAGTGCATCTGAATGCTATTGCTCACTACAATTATATCTACTTAACTTACTCACAATATAGGCAATGTATGGACTCTTACAGTTCATTAAATTCATCAGACATCCTATAACTCTTGAGTATTCAAGTTAAGATACTCCATAACCTTTTTTTCCTGAGTCTACAAGAATAATCGTACGGAGTACAAGCAGGCTTTACAATCACACTGATTGTATCTCTTAAGCACAAATTCAACATAATGAGAATGACTAAGACTACAAATATTAGATTATTTTTTAATCCTCATCCCTAAGATTACATCAACAAGGCCTAAGTCTTTCAAGTCAACGTTCTCATTCAGCGCATGTTTTTAGTGGAATTAATCACATCTATGTTTGTATCAAGTATAAGCATATCATCAACATACAAGCATACAATCACACATGCATCCTTAACAAGTTACTTGTAAATATACTTGTCAGATGCATTAACTTAAATCCACTACACATTATCACATGATCAAATTTTCCATGTCACTGTTTACGTGCTTATTTTATAAACCATACAAAATTTTGTTCAACTTACAAACTTTGTCATCATAACCTTTCACTACAAAGTCCTCAGGTTGGTCTATGTAATTTTTTTTATCTAATTCACAATTTTAGAAAAGTTGTCTTAACATCCATCTGATGTGTCTCTAATTTGTTTATGACAGCAATAACAATTAGCATCTCAACGGAAGTAAATCTCGTCACATGTGAATAAGAATCAAGGAAATATACACCTTCTTTTAGTTTATAGCCTTTAGCCACCAACTTAGCCTAATATTTTTCCAAAGTTACATATATCTAATGTTTCCTCTTAAAGACTCATTTACATCTGATGGTCTTACTCTCTGGAGGTAAACAAGAAACCTCCCAAGTCAGGTTCCGACGGACTGAGTCCATTTCACTAAATGAAGCTTCTTTCCAGATTGGGGTTTCAGTAGATATCAAAGCTTCTTTACAAGTCCAGGGCTTAGACTAATCTAGGCATGTTATGAAGTCGGCTTCATAAGAAGTCTCAAGTCTAATTGTTTTACTTCTCTTAGGCTCAACCTTAACTTCATCTTCCTTTAAGATAAGTTATGACTATTTGAAAATAAATCTAGGGGATCAACAACACATCTCTAATGAGGTACAGGTGTAAGAATAAACATGTTCAAAGAACTCAGCATCCCTAGATTATGTAATAGTATTCACAACAAAGTCAGAAAAATCACACCAAAGTATGAAAAATCAGAACACACAACCAAAAATCTATATGTAGAAGTATACTCAGCATACCCTATATGAAGACACAATCAACATTTTTGGTTTCTATCTAGTTCTTTTAGGAAGAGGAATGACAATCTTAGTCAAACACCCCCACACTTTGACGTATTCATAAGAAGGTCATCTACCTTTCCATAAATCATATGGAGTTTCATCTGATCCTTAAGGGTACTATATTCAGGATATACTAGTTAAGAGGACTGCCTCCCCCCACAAGCCCGCAGGTAATCCTGAACTAATCAACATGGCAATTATCATCTTCTTAAGGATACAATTGTTATGTTCAAGGCTTCTAATTGGTTTTTAACTTCAAGTTTAAACATCTTAAGGCTTCTAAGGCATCATCCTTATCCCTAAGAAAGTATACAAGATAGTACCTCGTATAATCATCTATGAAAGTTATAAGCCATCTTTTACCATAGTGGTTTTGGGTTGAACTCATGTCAACTAGGCCTAACTGAATTAATTCTAAAGGCTTAGAATTACTCTGAACATTTGTGCTAAAAGATTTTATAGCATATTCAAAGATCCAAACTAAATTTGGGTACGTAGCCTATGTTAGGCAGTTTATGCATTGACTTATAATTTTACGGTTCCAAGTCTACCATGCAAAACATTCAAAGACACACAAAAGAAAGCATAAGAATCAACTATGTTCACTTCATCAGATTTTCCTTTAAACTTATATAGACCCTAAGTCCTATAATTGTTGCCTAAAAATTCAATGCCCTTAGTTATAACAAGTTTTCCACATTTAATTAAGATCTTCAATCTTTTACCATCTTCAAGAGAACAAGATACAAGATTCTTTCATATGCTCGGAACATGAAAACTTCATTTAGTGTGAGAATATTACAGATATGAGCTTATGCCCGACCTTTCCCTTTTATGCAACCTCTGTCGCAGATGAGTTACTTATATAGAGTTTCTCGACATCCCTTATCCTCTGATAAGAGGTGAACATGTCTCTGTTTCAACAAATATACTTAGTGGCTCCAGAGTCCACCCACCAGTCTCTCACATTGGTTATTAAAATAACTTCCGACATCATTTCAATGAACTCGTTCTAATTTGTTTCAACTAAATTAGCATTAACTTTCTACTTATTAAGGTTTTATGTTGTCTACACTTTACTGCAGTATGGCCAGGAATTTTACAAACATAACAATCACCCTTAATTAAAGTAATGCCGGATTCAGTTTTACGAAACATACCTTTCTTATGAAGACAACGCTTAGAGTTGTGTTTGATGTTCTCGCCTTTGTCAGCATTGGAATACTTGTGTTCATCCACATGCGCCCGATAGCCATGTTTCTTTTCAATTTCATGTCACAAACTTCGTTTCTACTCTGACCACGGACACGGTAATTATGCAATCACCTAATACACCACATCTCACAAACCTTAGTTCAGATAAAATATGAGTTTTGAAGATAATATCTAGATTTATAAACTTCGTTTGAACCACCATATCAAAAAAAACTCATGGTTACCCCATAAAAACTACTTTAGTTAACAACAAAATTCTGCCCGTCAGAACTTTTCAGGAACGTTTCTCTGTTTTGTAAAATATCAAAAAATACTTTTACAACTCCAAAAATTTTGAAATTTTACGTGGGTAACTATCAGGATGTCTACTACGTTGTGTCAAAAGGGTTCATCGAAATTCCTTGTAGGTTAAGAGATAAACTCGAAACTATACAGCTGACCAAAAATTCGTTTTTGTTTTTCACTCCACAATTAACATCCATGATTCACAAACCAACCAACCATTTTTCGATTATTAAAAATTTTAATGTCTTAAGATTGTTGGGTGCATAATCAAAAACAAGGAAAAATCAAATAAGCAAAAGTTATTGATACTTAGCTCCTTTATAATGGAAGTGATCGATTTGATGAAACGAACGAGCTCCTCATATCTCCGCAACAGCAACAAGGCAAAACTTTAGAAAAACAGAGTGAGTCACGTGTTCAACACATTGCCCTTAAGACATTAGCACCCGGCTACACTCAAGAGTGATGCTATAACCCTCACAGGACGGATATCTCCAGGATAAAACACCCTACTACACCTACTACTAGCATATGTAGTAGATGCTCAACTTGAGCTTGGTAACTCCGAAAAAAACCATAAAGGAAAATCTCGAACACTTGAGAAAACAATATAAAATATTTTTTCCCTTAGGGGTCCCTCTAAATATAGAGCAACCCCTTTCCCTTGGATTTTACAAAAGTAGTGAATTTGTTTATATAATTGACAAATACAACTTAAGAAAACAAAACTCCCCGACGTGGGAGTAAAAGGTTTATATAGTTTCTTATAACTACTAAAAATTGGAAACTCCACAATGTGGGACTAATAAGTTTCATTCACAAAAAAAAAATTATAATTTTTATTAAAACTTTAAAAAATTATTTTTTTATTAATCGTTTTCCAACAATAAATTCATATTTTATAGCTATGTAGAGCTTCATAACACGAACTTAACTCCAAAATGTGAACTTACAATATTGTTGTTTACACTTTATTACAAAAATTCACCAAAAATATGAGATCGTGTGAATTTAAGAGTGTAAGGAATCCTTCCTTATACGGAAAATGGGTCATTTGTCCAAATATTTTTAAAACATGGTTCTAATGGACGAGTGAAAATTAGTACGGGTGAAATGGACACAAAAAAAATAGCAAGGATGAAACTGGATTCATCCTGGCTTAAACTTAAAAAATAGCGAGGATGAAACTTGATGCATCCTGTGTAAATTAAAAATAAGAAAAAGTATTTGAAAATGGGCAGGATGAAACTGTTTACATCCTGACTATTTTTACATTTTTGTCCATTTAAACAGTATCAAAATCTAGATATTTTTTTCACCCAGAAATTGTTAATTTTGGTCTTTTTAACCAATTTTGTGCTCCCTACATACATATACACACAAGCTGTTCCAAAGGGATGCCATGAATTTAAGAGTGATAATTTTTTGTTAGGAATTTATTTCCCATGATAATATTCATACGGGTATACAAGTTAACAAGAGCCTTCATATTCATTTAAAATAAACAAAGGTAAACCATAATTTAGAAAGACATTGGGAATTTTGGCACTTGGGTATAGTAATAATGTGAGTGATCCACTTTTCTCTTAAAATATTATACCTATCACCTATGTTGATATACTAGAATCATAATTAGCTAAACAACAATTTAATTAGCTAAGATAAAATTAGATTATTCCATAAAGATGCATCAGTCTTTTTGCTTGAACTTTTACTCGATTGCAGCTAGCATTAGTACCAACTTTAGTGCTAATAAATATGCACCAACCTCATTACATCTCACCTAATCACTTTCACTCCCAACAGTCCAACTACACTTGTACTTCATAAATTCAACTTCCCGAGTCCTCGAATCACAACAGAAGATCCAAAACCCGCCAGTAAGAGTTCCGAAATGCAAACTATCTCTAACATCAACTTAAGACTAAAACATTATTATGACAAAGAATCTAAAGCTAAGCCTATCAAAATTCATTCTATCGCATGAGCGACTTTGGATCGAAAAGTATCAAACTTTTGCTACATGATTAGACATCCAAAGTAACTTGAGCTATCAAAGCCCATTTGTAAAGGTAAGTGAACTAACCAAACCTAATCCTACGGTGCGTCACCGTTGACTTTGAGTATTGAAAGGCTAGGTTCTGGTGAGTGTTGATCACCCGTGCTAAGTAAGTGAACAAAACCACACACGTATTCAGAAAAAAAAAATGAAGGACAAATAGCTGGTCAGCACAACGTTTGTCTGTGTTCTCGTTTGGTTTCTTCTACGACAGCAAAGAAAAAAACCCTAAAATCAAGACTTAATAAAAAAGAAAACAAAATAAACTTCTTCTTTCTTTACTACTTCTTCTTCTAAAAACAGGAAATAACCATGAAACATACTTTGAATCCTCTTTAATTAGATCTTCCACCACCACTCTTCACTCATTCTCAGCTCTGGTAAGATCTCTGTCTATATCTTCCTCTGTTTTCTGTTTTACTTTTGGATTTCTTTTCAAGATTTTGATTATTTATTCGTTTTCAACTTCAAGATTTTGCAGGTTTAGTTGGTTTTAGCTAGTTTTACGAGATAAATCTTTTCCTTGAATGAGGAAAAGATTGTAAGGTTGTTTTAGTGGTTTACTTTTTGTTTCATGGGCAATTCATGCCGTGGATCTTTAGGAAGTAAATTAGTAGAAGGCCAGAACGAGCCGGTAGATCATTCGAAACGAAATACTTCTGAACATTCCAATAATTCTGATTATTCGCCAACTAGATTGAACACTCAGCTGATTTCTGAAGAATCTGGGAAAGATAGTCCTAAGAAAAGTAGTAAATTGTCTGTTTTTAGTCCAAGAAAGGATAACAGCATGAGAAGAGGAATGGAAAATCATGCTTATTATGTTTTGGGTCATCAGACTGCTAATATTCGTGATCTTTACACGTTGGGGCGTAAATTAGGGCAAGGTCAATTTGGTACCACTTATTTGTGTGTTGAGAATGGTACTGGTCATGAATATGCTTGCAAATCTATATCTAAGAGGAAGTTGATTTCCAAAGAAGACGTGGAGGATGTTAGAAGAGAGATTCAGATAATGCACCATTTGTCAGGTCACAAGAACATTGTGTCGATTAAGGGTGCTTATGAAGATCCGTTGTATGTCCATATTGTGATGGAGTTGTGTGCTGGTGGTGAACTGTTTGATCGGATTATTCAGAGAGGGCATTACAGTGAGAGAAAGGCAGCTGAGTTGACAAAGATTATTGTGGGAGTTGTTGAGGCTTGTCACTCACTTGGGGTTATGCATAGAGATTTAAAACCAGAAAATTTCTTGTTAATCAACAAGGATGATGATTTCTCTCTTAAAGCTATTGATTTCGGGCTCTCAGTCTTCTTCAAACCAGGTATAATCATCTAATCTTATTCGAATCTTCTGTGAATTAGACAAAAATTTAATAGTCTACCTTATCATAACTTCTTTGTTTAAATGAAATGACCCGTCTTAAGCAATTACTTTCTATAAATGCTTCTCAATTCTGTTATTTAAAGTTTAATTGGAGTTATTGTGATTGTTCAGCTCTAACCATGAGTTGTTATTTCAGGTCAGATCTTCACTGATGTTGTTGGAAGCCCATATTATGTTGCTCCCGAGGTTCTCTGTAAACATTATGGGCCAGAAGCAGATGTGTGGACAGCTGGAGTCATTCTCTACATATTGCTTAGTGGTGTACCACCTTTCTGGGCAGGTATATGTCCATTCTCTCCCACCTTGTATGCGCAAAAAGTCATGACTAGTTCCTGTTATACTAAAAATTCTTTTTGAATGTTTTGAGTTCAGAAACACAACAAGGGATATTCGACGCCGTATTGAAGGGAGAGATTGACTTCGATTCAGACCCATGGCCTGTGATCTCAGACAGTGCCAAAGACCTTATCCGGAAGATGCTTTGCTCTAAGCCTTCTGATCGTTTGACGGCTCATCAAGTATTATGTATGTCCCCAAATCTCCTTCCACCTGTTTATTCTTTTCTGGTTTATTAATAGGCTAAACTTTGTGGGGATTGCGTTTGTATAGTCCCATGCACTGCATTTTGTGACAACTCAAAATGGTGAAATTACTTTTAAATTCCTTGCCATGATATTTCAGTTTTTATCTGAAACCCGACAAAAGAACCAATTAAATGACCATACAAGTTAGGTCGCAATAGTAGCATGATTTCTCTGCTTCTAAACCTGCTGAAGAGGATAGCATTTGTTCTTTCCTACAAATTTTGTTAATTACTTAATCCTTCTAGAAGTCCGTGGAAGCTGGGGCCTCTTCCTGTTATTGAGCGAGGGTCAATATCTGGTTAAGATGGTAGCTTGAAGTTCTATCATCTTCATACTGATGACCTAATGTTTGTGCTGAACCCAGGCCATCCTTGGATATGCGAGAATGGTGTTGCTCCTGATCGTTCACTGGATCCAGCTGTCCTCTCCCGTTTGAAGCAATTCTCTGCAATGAATAAACTGAAGAAGATGGCTTTGCGTGTAAGTACAATTTCTTATATTTTCCATGGCAAAATGTAGGTTTGTGGCATGGACAATTAACTTGTTGATTTTCCGGAACACATTTGACCAATTAGGGCTGAGATGGTAACCACATCGACCAGCACTATTTATCATACTAATAATAATCTGAATTTATATGAAGAACACTTCAACCTCAACTTTCTATAGGATCTTTTTTTTCTCTGCATGTTTGAATGCTCCTCCTTTCTGCTAATGATTTTACCTACTTAAAAGTAACTATTACTGTTTGCTAAGGCATAAGTATGTTTTCTGATACTTTTCTACTGGTTATCAGGTTATAGCTGAAAGTTTATCAGAGGAAGAGATTGCTGGATTAAAGGAGATGTTTAAGGCAATGGATACTGATAACAGTGGTGCAATTACATTTGATGAACTCAAAGCGGGTTTGAAAAAATATGGCTCTAACTTGAAGGAGTGGGAGATCCGTGATCTGATGGATGCAGTATGTTTTTCCTGCTGAGCTAGTTGTGAAATACAATGTTATGGTTTCCATGTATGTGAACTGATTCTATCATATACACATTTCAGGCAGATGTAGACAACAGCGGGACAATCGATTATGGGGAATTCATTGCTGCAACTGTACATCTTAACAAGCTGGAACGTGAGGAACACTTGGTTGCAGCATTTGCATACTTTGACAAAGACGGTAGTGGTTATATTACAGTTGACGAACTCCAGCAAGCTTGTGTGGAGCATAACATGACTGACGTTCTTCTTGAGGATATCATTAAAGAAGTTGATCAAGATAATGTATGTATCGAAAAATCATTGAACTATTAAACTTAGGCTTGATTATTGTTCATATATCATTTTAGGCGAGCCTTCATTTTTGTTAAATGTTGTTAATTTATCAGGATGGTAGGATCGATTATGGTGAGTTTGTGGCTATGATGACAAAGGGATCTGCTGGAATTGGACGAAGAACCATGCGAAACAGTGTGAATATAAGCATGAGAGATGCTCCTGGAGCCCTCTAACAACATATCATGCGTACATGGTGTACAGGTATTTGTTATTTTCTGCTTTTACTTGCACCTTTGCTCTCCTCCGCTCAAAATTGATGTCATATGATACAAATTAACAGTCAAATAATAGTTTACATTGATTAGTAAAATAATGAATAGAGTAGTCAAATAGAAAAGTAAAGCGAGTGTTCATAAATGGATGGTGCGTACAGCTGTTGTGTTTTGCTCATCTTCTGTATGTGGTTACCACAGGTCGTGTAAAACAAGGCTAGAACAGAAGATTCAGAGAAGTAGCTTTAAAGATGCAGCCTTGGTTCCTCACTAGCTTTGAAGCCTTGCAGGTGTATTTTCAGCAATTTTGGAGATGGAGATTTTGATACTGAGAACTTCACCCCAGCTTGTGTTGGCAAAATGATTTTGAAAGTAACATGTATCTCCAGTCTCCAACTTAAGGTGTTTGCCTGCTGTTTGACGTTTGAAGTTTTATTTGCATTGTTGTAATTTGTGATTTGTATCCTTCGCAATCAACAGAAATAGGTTACCGTGATTGTAAACATGTTCCAATTATGTAATTAGCTGGCTTTCTTTAAAAAAAAAAGAAGAAGAAGATTTTAGGGATTGCAGGTTGTCAGGTTGACCAGTACATGCATTGCATAAAATCTGCAAAAAATCATAACATGTAGTTTAGTTGGTTCACTAGATATTTGCACTACTGCCCTGCCACCGGTTAGTAATCAGGACCATGTAGTAAAGAAGCAACTCAGTGATGCCTTATACATAAAGTGGACTTGAAAGAATCAGCGTACGATACAGTACCTGTGCTTTGAGAATTAGAACTTTTTTTTTATGAAGGAGCTGACTATTCCCTGTAAGGTCCCCTGTCTTAGCAGTGGTGCCTAAAATAGTGGTATCATCCAACAGTTCAGTTGGCTCGGAAACTGAAAATACATTAGAAATTAAAATTGAGTTTTTATCTATCATTAAAGCAGAATTTATAAAATTAGGCATGCTGTTGTTGCAAATCTGATCAAGAGTGCTTTTCCTTCCTTGCAAAGTTCTCATTGCTTCCTTCAAAGTTGCTTGATTCTGCCACTTTACTCAGTTCTATATTGCGGTTGCATAGTCTATTATTCTTTGACAATTGCCTTCTGGATCCTTCCACCTTTGCCCACTGTGAAGCTTTGAGCGGTTGCCTTGAAGATCCCAGTTGATGCTTTGGTAGCTGTATCTATAATTTGCTATAGCTTTTGTCTAAGCACTTTGTGGATGATTCCTATACTCCGCGGTACATGTATAATTGACCTGTAGCACAATCAACCTGTAATTTTCGAGTTGACTGACAAATACTCAATGTATATAAAATTTACAGGCACACCATATTTTTATAATATACTGATGCACAATAGACAATACACTCGACAATTATAATCCGCGAGTTCATTCAATGAAATGTGCCTCCATGTATTATTTATCCCATAATTTATGTATACTTCCACACTAATGGATTCACTCGACAGATGTTAAGATGCGAATCTAATTGAGAAAAGAAGATCCCAGTAACACGAGAGGTACTATCTACTGTGATCATTATTCAATCCATGATGTAAATATACTACCCATACAGATGCATGTAAAACATCTTCTTTTCATTATATCAAATTTTCTCTAGTACAACTTGGTGTTATAATCTAGCAACACAACTATTTATTGATGTAAATATACTACCAATACAAATACAGTTGAATTCCTGTGAGCTCAAACATTGGATTTTTACTGGCTGTTCTCCAACATTGCATGTTCTTGTCCAACTGCAATTTCCTGCAAAAAAGAAGTAATTCTGATAAAACAAAAATCACCAGGTTATAAGTATCTAACGACATGACTATCATATAAAGATGCGTCATGTAAGATTGGCTACAATCTACGGGCATCAACTTGCCTGCAATTTTCCGTCTTCTGAGAAAATACACCTTGATGTGATTGCACGTCCTTGCTCTAGTAACCATCCTACTTCTGCACAAGTTTCTCCATTTCCTGTTTCTTTCAATGAACACCATAACTGTTTGGGAAGCAGTACAAGATTTTGCTCATCTCTTACTGATTGTTGGCTCTTTTCTCCAGCAAGTTCTTGGAAAAAACTCTGAAACAACTAAACATTAGCTTTGAATCCCATGTTTAGACCATGATAACTAGTGAATTGTTAAATCAGAAATGTTAAAGAGTATATGGGAGTTAGGAGAATGACACTTACAGTTTCGGAACTCTGAAAACTGGCTACACATTTTGAACTTTTCCATGTACCCATAACTTCTGACCCTTTGATGACATCCGTTTTAGCAAATGCGGCATCACGTATAGAACATCCACCTAAGGATTCCCCATTTCTAAACGGCCCATACCATTGTTCACGGCAAACTTTGATCTTCAACAAGGAAAATGCTGTCCCGTCTATCCGAACAACTTGAACTATCCTAACACGCACCTCTCGATTTTGAGGATCAACCAAGCAATGTTCTAATTCAAGTAAACTGACACCCTTATTTTCCTTTGGCCAGACAGCTACATAACATCCACTTGAGTTATAAGCAAATGCTGAAACTTTGTTATCCACACCTCCTATATGTCTCTCATCGACGGTATGTCTGGTTGCAGCATCAGCTTCACATCCAACAGTGGGAAGTAGGTGTATCAACTTATAAAAAAGAGCAGACTTATCAGACTCGGCGAGCGTAGGGCATTGTGTTACCCAATCGAAAACTCGAACCTCCCAGTCTCTATATGCATCCGGTACTACGTTTTCAGGAAGTTCAATTGGCTCGCCTTCTTTAGTGAAATCTGCACCGTGCCCATCCCATTCTCCTGACACATTTCTAGCAAATTCTTCCCATGCTGCAATTTTCGTTTATAACAAAAACAATCATAATCTTTGATTTGCACATCAAGGTAAACAATCTCGCTGACAAATACAATCTTTCATGGGTTACTGTGAATTATGGTCTAATCTTTTAAAACTCCAATCAGTCAAATTAAGTATTCCAATAAAATTTGAGGCATAAAATTAAGCTGAAATTCAGAAAGTGAAAGAGAGAAAGTGGAACATTACCGGGAGTGGTGGGATTAGAGAGATTTTGTTGAACCTCGACGTCAGAGGCAACGTTGGCGGCAGACATGGAAACAGAATTCCGATGAATTTGATTAAGGAGATAGTAAGAACGTATATATGCAGATTTGGAGACGAATTTTGGGTTTCGGAATTTGAGAATAGGAGATGAAGGAATGAAAGTTTTAGTTTGACAGATAATATTCGCAGAAAATGCTGCCATAGCTTTTTCTCTATCCACCACCACTTTACAGAAAGGCAAAGTCAGAGAGAAAAGAAAGGAGTGGGAAGTAATGTGGATTAATTCGTCAGCTGACACGAGGATTTAAAATTCGCACAAATTTATTCTTTGCAAGAGTCCAATTTGGGATGTATCGTTACGAACCGGGTTGGCTACGAGTCCATTCCCAAGACCCGTCACTAGCCGACTTGTACTCTCGAAATAGTTGGAGAGGGAAGAAGCACAGGAAGATGATCTTTCTCATGTCTCGTCTTTTCCTAACCCGCGCAATGAGTTCGTTCCCCATGTTTGTCTCCGCTTGAATTTTTCATGTAAACAATCTTTTTTTTTTTCTTTTTTTTTTCTATTCTTGGTATCTACACGCAAACCCTTAAGTACTCAAATCATTTGAATAAAAAGAGGAAGGCTAACTGTAGTGTAGATTCTCTGCATCCCTGCTGACATTTTCCCTTGTCAAACCAAGCCAGCAAACGAGAAACCATAAATCGCGAACCACGTCTCCCGGACTCCCAATTGCCTAAAAGACCTTAATAGCTAGCAAATTCGAAATGAATCGCATATAAGAGCATCCCCGTGGTAAGTTGGTGTATATTTATGTGTCAACTTTTTTTTTTGTTTTTTGTTTTTTTCTTTTACAGAAGTGAGATCAAAATCTCTTATATATCTGGCTAGTTTGAGGCTTGCCCAAGTTTTCTTCCCAGCTAGATTGAGGATAGGAGGCCTAGTACTGCAGTTACCCTACATTAAATCCTAATCATAACACCTAAAACTTTAATCCATTTTATTTCCATCTCTATCCACCGATTCTTCTTGTCTTCTTCATTTTCAAACAAAAGTATCGTCAATTCAAAAAATGATTAATTGTTTTTTTTTTTTTACGGAGTGTTGAAGCCATCAAAATTTAAACAAACCACTGAAGTTACTTATCATTGTGAGGTAATCCAAGGATTGTTCAAGTGATTCGAAATAAAAAAATTGAGGAAGAAAATGGTTACGGAAGACGAACATTCTCCGAACGCAATATAGGTAGAAGACACATCTCAAATCAGGTACTTTTCTAAATCTCAATCCTCTAAATTAGGTTTTAACAATATGCATTCGAGCAAAAATTGGAAATTTTGATTTCAAAAGTTTAATGAGTTTACCATAATCGGTCTATGTTCATGTTTGTACACAAATTCCTCCATGAAACGGTCAATGTTCATCCGCACGTAGGCCGATTATTCTGTATGTATTTTCTGGTTGAAGGTCATCTATCGGTAAATGTTTATGTCTCCATCGATCGTTTCTGGTATGTAAGAAATAATCGTGTTTTTGTTGGTTATTATTGATAGAATCGGTTTACGTGAACATCCAAATAGACCGATTATATAACATGTGATTTCTTAATCGTCAAGCCCATAATCGGTTTTTGTGAATGTCTACATAGACCGGTTATAATAATTAATTAAGTTAATAGACTAGTTGGTTTATGATTATTATTATAAATTTAGATATTTGATTAGAAAGTAAAGGATAATATTTAAGGAGAAAGGAATCGGGTGACAATGAGTGATGATAATAAACAAAGAGATGGTGTTGAATCTCCAACTCATCAATAATAAGGTGTCTGTCTTGATTTTCAGGTAATGATAACGATTCACAATTACAATTTTTTGTGAATCAAGCACCCTTAAATTATGATATTTATGAGCATGAAAATTTTCATATAGAACTAACCTAAGAAATTAAACAAACTAAGGCTGTCAACAGGTTCGGATCCTCCCGAGTATCACTAGATCCAGACCCGGACCCTACTTATAAAAATCGGGTCCAGTTTTTAAATTTTTGGACCCAGAACCCGTTAAAAATTTCGGGTACTCATCGGTTGCGGGTACCCATTGGATATCAAGAAAACTATAAAAAGGAATTCAAAACTTTTTTTTGGCTTGGATTTAAATCTTTTTTACAAAAGTTTATTATTGTTTCTTCGTTAATGTATTAAATAAAGATTAAATATAAGAAGAAAACCAAAAAAAAAAAAAATCTAAGCCAAAACTATCAAAATACTTATAATTTTGCTAAAAAATTAGTAAAAGTTAGGATAACCGGGTACTCATCACCTGCGGGTACCCGACAGGTATTACCTGTTTGGACCCGTTAAGATTCGGGTCCAACAGGGTAATTAACCGTCGGTTCCAAAGTTGTTAATGGGTTCAACTTTAGGACCCGAAATCAGACCCATTTCTGTAGAGTACGGTTTCAGGTCCGGATAATGGATATCCATTGACATCCCTAAACAAGTTCAACACACATGTACTCCAAATACTCAGGTATATGTATTAATACGTTGGAATTTAATTTTTTTTCCCTTTGAATTCGTCATCTTTACAACTGAAAAAACTCAGTGCCGGCATGGTAAAAATACGAGTACCATGCCGACAACCACATAATCGACATGGTCTACTTTTTCCATGCCGACAAACAATATCCTCCAAATTTAATTGTCAACCGACATTTTTTTGTATATATAAGAAAACTATGCCGGCAGAAAAGTTACTTTTCCCATGGACTTCCACTAAACCTTCAATTCACACAGTTGTTACAAAACTTATAGAGCAAAATGTACGAAAGCACAATGTCGGCATTATTGTTTATTTATCGAGCATGCCGGAACACTTTTTTCGGCATTGTATGCTGGTCAAAATTCTATGCCCAAGAATTTAAGTGGTTACCCTTAGATGTCGAGCATGTCGTTTGGTCTGCCCAGCGTGGTTATTTTACGATAGTCAATGCTTGAAGACTATACATGCATAGATGTGTCAGCTTCTTCTATGTCGGCTCATTATGTATCTCAACTAATTTTTATTCGTTTCATATCTTAGATTGTACTATACGATGAGCCAACATCTGCAAAATCATTGGGACCTGATATGTTGGAGTGCTATACAAATGATGCAGTAGGTTACCAAAAAGTTAGCTCACTTAGTGCTATTACTTGCTTTGAACTATACTTTGGGTTTTCATATAATCTTTTTTATTTGTCCTTATGTAGAGATTAACAAGTAAAGAAGAGGCAATTAAGTGGGATGAATACGTGGGTTAGTGAGGAACACTCAAGGTTTGACGACTCGGTTTGAGATGGTTTGCGAGAGAGGTAGCTCGTACAAGAAAAACAGCCATAAAAGAAAGGATTGTGTATATCCAAAAAAGACTAATAAGGTATAATACGAGGAAGGATGGATGACCCTTTAAGCTTGTATTTAATTTGAGATGAGGTGAATGGTGTTGAGAGAGAAAATATTATTTGTAGCGGAGTTGGCCAAGATATAGAGATATTCTCTTGATTTGTGAGCATGACTAGGGTGAGTCGTGTGAAGAGGCATGGAATGCCTCAAAAATCATGTATAGAGTGTGAGAGGAGCTGAGATTAGACTCTATCTCATTGTGTCCGGTCATACGTGTAATGTGGAGGCCAAATTCCCGCCTTTTGTTGATCATGGGGATCTCAAGGGAGTTTATCCACGTTTTCGGATAGACACATGTATTTTTACTAGCCATGAGTGTGTTTGAGACGTTGGGGAAGAGGCTTGAGCCCTAAGTAATACTTGTGCCAAAGTCTTATGCTTGTATAAGACACTTCAGACGAGATGGTTCGTCTCAGATTAGCATGAGGCGTCTGAGGCTTGGCTCATGCGATTGAGTCTCTCCGTAGTCAGCTGGGACATGTTTGATAGAAAAATGAGACTTGCATGCCTAATAACGTCTCCGTGAGACCTTCAGTCACTTGTTTTTGACCAGCGTATCTTCCGTAGATGTGCTAGTCAATTGTGTCTGTATAGTGAGTCCTGCATGACCAGTGTATCTCGAAAGAATGCTCTAGGAATCTGTTGAAAGGGTCTGGAGGCAACATAACCAGTGTATCTCGCAGGGATGTCCTAGGAATTATACGAAAACCTCACTAAGTCGAGTCGGTCCTAGAGTAAACGTGACCAATATCGCGATGATGTACTAGGAATCAGTCGTTGACCTCAAATAGGGATGAGTCGTACTTACGAGAGACACGAAAGTCTCCGCTCGGGTCATAAGTCCCCGGGGACGTTTATGCATTTACAGATCCTACATGACCATCAATATCTCATCGAGTATATGTACTACGAATCATGGCATTACAACCAGATGCGTCTCACGAAGACATGCTGAAGTCATGGATGTTATGGGTCGTAAGTCTTCCATGGACGTTTGAAAAACCGGGAGTTTAAAAACCACACTCAATATTTCGTTTAGGCAATCTGTATGGACAAACTCCAATATATTTCCAAGAGAGTCAAATTGACAGTCAGACTCAATCAAGGGAAATATATCCAAGAGTTATATCTCAATTTCTCAAATTAATCTGCAATCGAACAAATAGAAATATGTGAGCCGGATTAATATGAGAAATAACTTGGATGGTGCCAAGGATCAATATCCAAGTGTCAATCAATTTATATCAATAACCAAAGGTTGGATTATGTAATTGATTGAACTACGCACAACCTGTGATATTTCAATTTTATAAAAATATAATGCGGAAAAGAAATAACACAGACACCAGAAATTTTGTTAACGAGGAAACCGAAAACGCAGAAAAACCCCGGGACCTAGTCCATATTTGAACACTACACTGTATTAAGCGGCTACAGACACTAGCCTACTACAAGTTAACTTCGGACTGGAATGCAGTTGAGCCCTAACCAATCTCACACTGATTAAGGTACAATCGCGTTTCTTTCGCCTCTTGAACCACGCCGGATTCGACGCACTTGATTTCCTTAGCTGATCTCACCCGTAACTAAGAGTTGCCACGACCCAAAGTCGAAGACTTGATAAACAAATCTGACTCACACAGAAAAGTCTATTGAATAGATAAATCTATCTCCCACAAAAATACCTACGAGTTTTGTTCCGTATTTTGATAAATCAAGGTGAACATGAACCAATTGATACACCAGACTTATATTCCCGAAGAACATCCTAGTAATATCAATCACCTCACAATAATATATGGAAGCGAAACAAGACATTGTGGAATCACAAACGATGAGACGAAGATGTTTGTGACTACTTTTTATCTTACATATCAGAGATTAAATCTCGAGCTAATCTTAGAGAAGATAGTACTCAACACGATAGAACAAAGTAAGATCAGAACACGTAACTACAGAGAAGATAGTTGGTTCTAGCTTCTGAATCCTAATGAAGTCTTTAAGTCGTTAACCTATAATGGTTTTAGGAAAAACCTAGGTCAAAGGAGAATCGACTCTAGTCGTAACTAGTATCACACAAGAGGTGTGGGGATTAGGTTTCCCAGTTGCTAGAGTTCTCGCTTATACAGTCTTCAAATCAGGGTTTGGAATCAATGTTACCTTGGGAATAAAGCATTCAATATTCACCGTTAGATGGAAACCTAATTAGAGTCAAGCTAATATCTTTCAACCGTTAGATCGAACTTAGCTTGTTATACACAAATGAAATGTGACTTCATTTAGGTATGAGTAACCGTACCCAAACGTGTCCACATAGTTAGCTCAGCAATAGTTAACCGAAGTTAGCCATATCAACCTTGTTCATCTTAATCACAACTAGTTCAAATGACTCAAATGAAATTCGTTATGGAGTTGTTCAATTTTTTATATTCTCATAGAAGTATACAAGACACAATTGAAGCAAAATCGATTTTGATTCACTTAAATCAATTCATGAACATTATAGCCACGGTTTGCAAAAGATTCCATTCCTTAATATATAAATGTATTAGTTCATGAATAAACCGATTTTAGAACTTAACCCACTCAAGTATGCAAACGGGTACGCATACTTAAAGTTCTGGACTTGGTCGGGGTTCCCCAGTATGCGAACAGGTATGCATACTGTCGTACATGACCAAACTTAGTTGAATTCTCAGACTTGAACTTCTCAGCCGGTACGCATACGGGTATGCATATACTAAGTTCCCGGACTTCAACTTATCAAACCAGTACACATACGGGTATGCATACTATGGTTCCCGGACTTTGAATAACTTGCAACAGTTAGCATACAAGTATGCATACTGTTCTATATCCAATCAATGGTTAATCGTCCTAAACTTCATCTTAATCTTTGAAACATTCTTGGAAGATGGGAATACCTGTCTCACACAAACTATTAGCTTCAAAGCAATTTTTAAGTGATCAATAGATCAATACGAAACATTCCGAGTTTACATCAAATGACTGTCTCACAAAAATCATGTAAGATGTTACCAGGCGATTTTCACATGATCATCTTTTGACTTTCGTCAAGAATAAAGATGAACTTGGTTAAAGCGAAAGCTTACCAACACATATTTCGAGAAATATGTAAGCGAGTTAAACTAAAATCGAAATATCAAATGTGTATAATATAAAGTCTATATAGCTATACGACTTTTGTCTCAATAGGAGATAAAATAGAAATAAACTTCTGAGTGATAGATGAGTTCAAGTCTCCACATACCTGTAGTTACCTAAAATCGGTGAGAGGCTAGAGATGGGATTCTTGGGTTTTGAAAGTGAGTTTCGGGAGGTTGGGCACAAATAGTCTTCGCCTAAACCACGCACAGTGGCCATTCAAAGGCTGCTTCAGTCACATGGATGGAGGTTTAGGGCCGGTCTTAGTGAGGGAAGCAAATGATGAGAGAAATGAGAGAACAAGTTATTGCTCTGAGAGGTTATGAGAAAGATACCCGTAACTTGGAAAAATAGAGGACTTATTTATAGTTGAAAATTCTCTAATCTCAGGTCGGTGAAGATAAAGATTGTTTTCTGTGCCGTGCGGAGCAATTCTCCCTCTCTTCAGGAATAGGCATGTAGCGCCTTCTAAGCTAGCAGCTGACTAATCCACGAGATTAACTAAATAAGAGGCACCAAAGATGTAACTCATATATTTAAGCATTCAATTAAGAAATCTGCTACAAAACTTAACCCAAAACTAGTCCCGCTCAAAATATAAATATACAAGAACTCCTCTCAATTGATATATATACCATAGTCATTTGGTTTACAAATAGAATATACAACATAATACACACACTACACCAATTTTACCGTTTAGCAACAGTAACTAACAGTTGCAACGGGGTCGCAACAGTTTGGCTCCGTTACGAAAGTCGATGTTGCTGTTTTGCAACGGCTACGTAGCCTGTGCAAATTTTCGGTTGCAACAGTTTTAATCTGTTGACACCAAAAATTAGTAACAGTTACGAAACTGTTGCGACCAGCTGATGTCGTAACAGTTGTCAACTGTTGCAACTCTTAAAACTGTATGATTTGTAGCAACAGCTTCACACAGTTACGAAAATTTTACCCAGCTTTTTTAAAGAACGGAAAATGTTATCCGATCCGGCTATGATAGTTCCGGTATAAAATTAGCAACAGGGTGCAACCGTTTCGAAATTTTTGTAGCACCAAAAATTTGTTCCAAGTCGATTTTGACCTGGTTAAAATTAGGGTACCTGCAACAGTACCTAGTTTCTAAAACAGAGTTCAGTTGCAAGCTTTTCAACAAAACATTTACAACATACAAGAATTCTCTACAACACATACACTCTGCAGTTTATAAAGAATGAGAAAGGATATGTAACTAACTAAACATAGTCATTTCCTAAGTTGTTTTATTCTCATTTCCTAAGAAATACTTGAAGGTTTTGTCTAAGACATACAAAACTGAAAAAATGCAACAGTGATTAAATCGTACTTACTACAAAGAAGCATTAACAGTTCTCTTCTCATATTTTGTATCCTCAACTTTATCTAGAAGACCTAACTCAGAATTTGTGATACCCAAGAGAACCTACACAAAAATTATCCATTCATGAGATACAATCCATGACACATCCATCATTACGAAGAAAAACAAATTCAAACTCCACTGAAGTAGAAAAGAATGATAAAAACTAACTGCCAAAGGGAAAAAAACAAGCTGAGAACATTTTTAATAGATACGAAACATTAACTGCACCATAAACAAGGTAAAGATTTTTTGTTTAAGACATAAGAAACTGAAAAAAATGGAACAATGATTAGAGAGAACTTACTATCAGAGAACAGTGCGCTTCTCATATTCTACATCCTCAATTTTATCCAGAAATCGTATCTCAGAATCTGTGATACCCAAGAGAACCTGCACAATGAACACAATAATCAAATGAAGGATTGTATATCTATGAATTCTGTATCATACCAAAGTAATCTTACAAAATGATGATTTGAAGTAAAAAGAACTTTCACATTGGATGTCCTCAGGAAACCAAGGAATTCTGTATCATACCACTTCAAAAATAAAGTTCCCTGTAACATGAAGTTGTCCCTGTTCATTTGGAAATCAAATTAATAAGAATTGATAGCTTATGCTCTTATTACTAGCTTATAACCTGTCATGTAATAAGAACTTAGTATATAAAATGCATAACTGTACACCTATGACAACCAATAAAAATGTATCCAATCTTAAATAGTCTAATAGATACTACATATACGAAGTAAAAGAGGAGTCCGGTCCTTCAACTACAATACTTAGTTTTTTTTTGTTAAAATTCTTCGATGTTCTGTAGGACTTCCGACTGATTATCATCATCTCCTCCAACTATGCCCATGATGGGATCCTTTGATATATCAGCTAAACCACAAACAACCTGAGATATAAAGAGATGCATTAGATAAACACACTATAACTTATGGATTTCTGCAGACCAAAACATCGAATCACACCCTGAATCTCTAAAAACATGACAAAATGAAGATCCCGAAAGATGGATAGCATTAACAAGTGGGCTAACATTTGCTGAGAAATTACTAGCATAATTATAAATCAGATGCATATAAGAGTAAACTAAAAGAAAAGACATGATTCTAAAAGAAAAGACATGATTCTAAAAGAAAAGACATTATAAATGAACTAGAAAACACTCAAGTATAATCCACATCAAGATACTATCAATTGCCAGCAAACTGGCAGTATAGAAAATGAAGTGCAAATGTTGAGAAATACTACTTTAATGAATCATCAATATCCCTACACATAATAAAAAACTCAAAGGTGGACATAATGTGATGCAAACAAATTCTGCAGGTCTTGCATAGATCTATTACATACTACTAAAATATATCTAGATAAGCATCGACATTTTTTACGTAAATGTATTATTTGGTTGTTACCCATGTTTATAATTCAGTTCTCATGGACTCCATGTTTTAACATGCAGGAATTTGGGCTTATCAAGGTGGTAGAGAGGTTTTGACCAGATATTGCACAAGGATGTCGACTATCTGATAACTTTAAGAGCTTCCAATAACAAGCGTAAACCCACGTCAACCTTTACAAGCAGTAGAAAATGGATGCAGTTGCCTTACCACTATTGACCATGATGAGATCCAACGCTAAGTATTCCACAAAGAACTTCGTGTTGTGTTTCATTTTCTGACCATACTGAGTGTACAACAAAGCATGGCCGGTCAGACACAGGTTCAGAAAAGCTTAAATGAATGATTTAAGACATCATATGAAGAAAAAAAGCATGCACCATAAAATACCTTTCTCGTAGTCCAGGGCTTTGACCACCAAAAGCACGCTGATAAATTTTTCCTTCTTTAGTTCGGGAAAGGAAAATGGTAATCCTTAATTTTCTAGTTCTATGACTGCTTTTGGTGCCTCCCTGCACATGTACTGAATAACATCCTGACCACCTATATCAAGCCAAATAGTTCCAACATGTCAACACAACAAGGAAGAACTTTAGATGAAAATATATTAAAAAACTTGTACATAAAAAGATAAGAGAGTAAGTAAACACTCTGGAGTGACTAGGAAGTTAAATGGGTATTAGTATTTAATTAAAAAAAAAAAAAAAAACCTAGGGTTTGGTCGGACTAGCTCCGGTTTTTCTCTCCTTTTTTCTCCTTGCGTTCTTTGTGCTAAGATTTGGCGTCGATGGCGCTGAATCAATCAATTCCGCCTGATCTGGGCAACCATCCAAATCAGCAACGCCATGATCGTGCTCAAAATAGGAATCGATCACGTTCAAGGCCAAGATTTACTTACGTTCCAAAAAAAGGTAACCCTAATCATGGCGCGGACAATTCCAAAGATGGGAGTAGTTCGTATGCAAATATAGTTAAGAAGAAATCAATTGTTATGTCCAATACTGATGCGGACTCTTTGTCACATCCTCCGGTTCGAGCCTCTACAGGGGAGATTGTGATCACAATTCCTAAGGATGTCATTCGACGTTCCAAAGAAGTATGGAAATTCAGTATTGTAGGCCGTTTTGATTTTAAAACCCTAGGTGCTAAGTTTGAAGATGTTAAGCGCATTTTATGCGATCATTGGAAATTAACAGGCCAAGTCCAGTTTATTCCGTGAGTGAAAGGTTATTTTGTCATTAAGCTTAACAATGAGGTTGATCATAAAAGAGTCAGCTATGAAGGTCCGTGGAAAGTTAAGGAACAACAATTAAAGATGCTTCCATGGACACCTAAGTTTGATCCTGAATCGGAAAAAAACTCAAGGGCAACAGTTTGGGTGCGTTTTCCATATCTTCACTTTGAATATTGGGAGGAGGAAATATTATTTCGAATAGCTCGTGGCCTTGGCAAGCCTGTGGCTGTTGATCCGAGAACATTAAAAGTAGAATATGGTTATTTTTCTGCGATACTTGTGAATATAGATTTTTCAAAACCTTTGCCTAAGCTTGTCATTGATGATGAAGATTGTCCGGAGGGTTTTCATCTTGATTATGATTTTTTGAATAAGCCAGAATTTTGTGATCATTGTAAATCAGTTGGTCACACTTTATCCCAATGCAGACCGGCTAAGTATAAAGATTTGGAGAAGTTGCATGATGCTGAGGAGGATGCTTTGAAACGTGCGGCTCTCAAGGCTGAAATGGATGAACTGAAGGATTATTGGAAGAAGGAAAAATATGTTAAGCCAAAAGATAAGCCTCCACCGCCGGCATACACTAGAGGAGGAGGATAACAATCATTGGATCCCAAGGATAACAATCATGGGTTATGTATTGGAGGAGTTAGACATACTGGGCGTCGTACTCTGATTCCTAGTCCATCTTCGAGTATTGCTGGAGATGGCAATATTGCAGACATTCCGCATGCCTTGCCTGAATCCGCTAGCACTAATCTTACAGCTGGTTCAGTGCCTTTGCGTTACCTTGCTGATGATGCTGCTACAATCTCTTTGGACCTTGAAAAGGAGGAAAAGAACTTTACAAAGTCTATGATGAACAAAAAAAGATAGCTGATGATATGGCTAAAGCTGCAGCTCTTGCAAAAATAGAACAAGATGCTCTATTGGCTAAATTGCAAAATACTAGACAATTGCTTATGGCAAAGAAGAAGCAAGAGGAAGAGAAGAGTGCTCAAGAAGAAGATGGTATTTTGGACTTAAAGAAACAACAACAAGAAGTTGCTCAACAAGATGTTTCACAAACGCAACAAATTCAAGACTCACTCTTAGTTACAGATGAGCTGCAATCTAATATTGTTTTGGAAAAAATTGATGATGGTTTTAGTTCTCCAACTAGAACGGCTAGAAGATCCTCTCCAGTTGGAACTGACGAAGTTCTTGAGACTTCTAATATTTTTGAAACTGGTATTGAAGATAGTGAAGATGAAGAAGAAAGCATTGAAGCTGATGCATTGCCTATTAAGGAAAAGCCGCCAGATTCTTTGCAATCTGCTCGCAACGTAGAGACTGAGGCTGAAAAACTGGAATGGAGTGCCGCTAAAGATGAGGAAGATAAACTTAAAAGGGAGTTAGCTGATAAGAAGAAGTTGGATAATTTGGCTAAGAAGGGCGCTGTTAAAACCGCGCCAAAAAAGAAAAGCAAACCTGGTGCCAAGCCAATTGAGGATGATGGCCAAGTTGTTAGAAGAGGTCGAAGTCAGACACGCAAAGAGGATGATAAGGGTTCAGCAATCCCTTCAAGGAGCATGGTTAATTAATGCGTGTTTTTTATTGGAACGCTCAAGGCTTGGCTAAGGATGGTTCAAGAGCCAAGTTGCAGGAGCTTATTTTCTTGCACAAACCTGACGTAATTTGCATTGCAGAGCCGCATGTTTTCTGCAATGTACGTTTTGTTATGTCACTTAAATTGGTTGATTTTTCTGAAGATGTTATTACAAATGAGGTTGATGGAGAGAAAGGTAATATTTGGATTTTATGGAGGAATACTCTATTAAGGCCTGATATTTTATCTACTTCAAAGCAAGAAATTACTGTGAATTTTTACGGGGGATTTCATTACGGCTGTTCATGCTTCTTATAATCCGGTGGTAAGAAAGATACTTTGGCGTCAATTGGATTTAGGTTTTATATTTATTCCTTGGTTGGTGTTGGGAAATTTTAATTACGTTTTACGCTTGGAGGAAAAGAAGGGTGGAAGGCCGATCAAAGAGGTTTATATGAATGAGTTTCGTAGCTGGATTTCTGACAATGGTTTGGTTGAGGCTGATGCTATTGGTAAAAAATATACTTGGTCTAATTGTAGAAGTGGATCTCAAAGAATTGTCTCAAAACATGATAAAGCGGTTGTTAATGATGCTTGGTGCTATAAGTATGCGAACTGGAGATACAAGGCCTTGCCTAGAGTTTGTTCAGATCATTCCCCCCTTTTTGGGTTTGCTTTTGAAAATCCAAGGTCGGCTAGAGTTCCTTTTCGAATTTAGAAGATGTGGCTTTCTCATCCAGGTTTTATGCAGTTGGTTAATGAGAACTGGAATTTGGATCTTAATGGTGCTCCCCCTTTTGTTTTTACTTCTAAGCTGAAGAGATTAAAGGAGGTGTTGAAGATTTGGAACAGAACTATTTTTGGAGATGTGCAACTTCGCTTGAAGCAGGCTGAATTGAACCTTGAAACTGAGAATGATATTCTTGATTATGATCCGGCTGATGAGTTTCAATTTGTAAAAGTTGTGGATGCCAAAAAGGCTGTTGATGATGTGAGAACGGAGTTGGCAATTATGCTTAAGATGAAGTCGAGAGTAACTTGGTTGGAAGATGGTGACCAAAATACTCGTTTCTTTCATAATAGCATCCGCATGAGGAGAAGTCAAAATACCATCTCAGAGCTTAAGGTTTCTAACGATACTACTTTGTTTTTGCATGATGAGATAAAAGATTTGATTGTTAATCATTATCAGGCCAAATTCAATGGTGGTGACGTTAATATTGATCCAGTTTTATTTGGTATTGAACATGAGAGCATTTCAGTTGCTGAGAGTGCTTATATGGATGTTATTCCATCTTTGGAGGAAGTTAGAGTGACGGTTTTTGACTTGGGAGCTGATTCTGCGCCTGGCCCAGATGGCTTCACAGGTTTTCTATAGACAGTGTTGGGACATTATTTCTAGAGATCTCTTTAATGCCATTGCAAACTGTTGGTCTATGCGTAAAATTCCCAATGGCATTAATTCTAGTTTTATTGTTCTTATTCCAAAAAATAACAAATCTGATGCTATTAAAGATTATAGGCCAGTTGGCTTGAGTAATTTTTTCTTCAAGATCATTACTAAGATTATGGCTACCAGGCTTGGTACTGTGCTAAATAAGATGATCTCTGAGTAGCAAGTGGCGTTTATGAAGGGTAGAAACATACATGATAATATAGCTTTGGCGTCTGAATTGATCAATGAGATCAATACGGAAAGGAAGCATGGAAATGTTGGCCTCAAACTGGATATTGCTCAAGCTTTTGATACAGTAAGTTGGGATTTCATAGCTGAAGTTTTTCGTCAATATGGCTTTTCTGATTCTTGGTGCATGTGGGTTCTTAATATCCTTAGCTCAGCTCGGATTTCTGTTATGATTAATGGCTGCCCTGAAGGTTATTTCAGTATTACTAGAGGTCTGCGTCAGGGTGATCCTCTCTCACCTTTGATCTTTGTTCTTATTGAAGATGTTTTAAGTCGCAATCTTTCAAAGTTGTTTGCAAATCATAGTATGAATGTTATGGTTAGTAAAAAAGGTGTGGCGCCTACACACTTGCTTTTTGCGGATGATATCCTTATATTCTGCAAAGGTAATCTTCATAGTTTGCAAATTTTGAAGAATATGCTTGTTTTGTATGAACATGCGTCTGGCCAGTGCGTAAACTATGAAAAGAGCAAGTTTTATATTGGAGGTGATAGAATTTCTCGTGCTATTGCTATTTCTAACTATTTGGGTTGTCTTTAGAGAAGACTTTGGAATCCATTTAGAAATGGGTTTTATAGGAGCAACTTTGTTCTTCCTATTATTTCTTCCTGAAATCCAAGATGAATCTCTTGATGAAACATTATGGTAACTGAAATGTGGAAAACTCGGAGAGTTAGCCTTTCTCCAATTTGGAACATCAGATCTGGTCTTTACAAAGTTATCTTTTCTTTTATTGTTTGAGTGATAATGATAAAACTTTGTGGAAGCCTGACCAGCAAACTTTGAACTATCATTACAATAATTCTTTTGCTCATTTTTAGGACAATGATGTCCTGATTTAGCACGAGAAGCATTATTGAGATCATCTAATTTTGTGGAAACACTTGCATCTATGGCTTTCTCATTCCTTTTACGGAATCTGCACCCCATTTCCAAATGTCCTTTATTCCCACAATAAGAGCAATGCTTAGTAACATACGAAATATGAGGCTTAGTGTTACCTTGTTGTGGATCCACTTGTATTAGATTTTGACGGAATTTACGTTTTCCATATTTTGCTGAAGATGAAGGTCCTACAGATTTTTCTTTTAAGGAAGAGCAATCTTTTGTGGCAACTTTTGAAGCAATTTCTTCAGCAGAGTCTTTAGGCTTTACAAACTTTGTCTCCTTTTTAGCTTAAAAGTTTGTTTATCTTTGTAGCCCAGTCCTCGCATGTCACGAGGAACTCTATTTGACTTCAACATTGAGTCAAGTTGTTTTGTGCTACTATCGAACTTTTTCAAGTCCGCTTTTAGACCCATATTATCTTTTTCCAATGTTTTTATTTTTTCGAGAGCATTATCTAAATCAACCTTAAATTTATCAATTTGAACTTTATAATCTATTTCAGATTCGGTAGAATTACTTACCTTGGTGTTCTTTAGATTCTCCAACTCTGTGTGTAGCTTCACTTCTCGATCATGACCTTCTTCGATTTGCTCTCTGTAACATTTCATGCATTCAAGATAATTACCAGAACCAATAATCTCTGTATCGTTCTCCAATTCATCAAGTTCCCTTTTCAATCTTTCATTCTCTTCACGAAGATCACAGTTGAATGTCTTTGGCTATGGGGCTGCTCGATCATCACCTTTTTCAATTTGTTTTCTATATTCTTCCAAGACTTCAAGATAAGTTTGACCATTGCTTACACGTTCTATATCCTTATATAGAATATCAAGTTCCTTTTTAAGACTTTCATTCTCTTTACAAAGTCTATCACATTCAAGTGCCTTTGTTTCTGAAGTTACTTCAGTATCCTTTTCAGCTGTGCATTTAACAGTTGCATGAAAAGATTTGTTATCTTGATCCTTGGAACAATTAGAGCTATCAAAATTATTTTGTTCTTTATTCTCTACACATTTTTGTGATTTTTGAGAAGGAGAAGAACTCCTTTTATTTTGTCTTAATAACTTTCTAAATTGCCGTGCAGTCGTATCAACACTGCAATTCTCAGTTTTTGTATCCGAAGAACAAGTCTTAGTTACATATTTAAAGGTAATACCCTCTTCATTCTTGAATTGGTATTCAAGGTCAAAGATCTTTAATTTACCAACTAGAGCGTTTCTAGATAGTGTGGAAAGATCATTAGCTTCCATGATGGCATGCTTTTTAGATGCGTATCTTGGTGGTAAAGACCTTAGAATTTTACACACAATATCTTTATCTGAAATAGTTTTTCCTAAAGCATAAGAGGCATTCACTATTTCAGAAAGTTTTTGATCAAACTCATCAGAGGTATGTTCTTCATCCATACGAAGATTTTCCCATCTAGAAGATAGGGTTTGAATCCTAGCTTCTTTTTCAGAGGAATTCCCTTCAAAAACGATATTGAGAATATCCCAAGCCTCCTTTGATGTTTTAAACTTGGTTACATGATGATGGAGATCTCGAGTTACAACATGTATAATGGCATTCAATCCATAAGAATTTTGCTTCGAAAGCAATTTTTCTTCATTAATGAATTCTTTCAATTCCTTTAGTCTAAACTCAGTGGTTGAGTTGTTGACCAGTACTTTTGGGTGTACATACCCATCAATAACTAAAACCCAAGTTTTAAAGTCATGAGCTTGAAGAAAAGACTGCATAGCCATTTTCCACCATAGATAGTTTGAGCCATCAAACCCTGGAGGTACGTTAACCGGATCAATTATCATTTGATTCACAACTTTATAGGTTGGATCACACCAAACACATATTGTTAGATCTTTTCGTGTTTGCCTGCTCTGATACCAATTGAAAAGACGAGGGTACGAAAATACACCACAATCTTTTTATTTGATAACAACCTACTCGATCTCTACTGTGTATAAACCTCTTGGAGCAACAATCACTCAAGGAATATTTCAACACAGTGTCCACTTGAAATAGGGTTAGTCCGGACTGGCCTAACACATGAATGATTATATCATACAAGTGGAGAAATACAATACAATTTGTGTGATCGTCTACGGATATGAAATCGAGACAATACAACAACAAAGTGTTCACTTGATAATAGTAAAACCTTATAAGATAAATATCAAGTGCCTAGTTAACATATAAGTGTAATTACTTTAATTATAATATAAAAACAATTATAATGCGGAAATAAAGTAAAGCACACACCAGAATTTTTTTAACGATCTGAATACTCGATGAATACTCGATGAATTAAGACGCTACAAAAAGTAAACCTGCAACTTCGTGTAGACTATACTAAGTAAACTAAAATTCTATTTACTCAGCTTCAACAGTATTCTTGTTTTGATAATATCTAGAAGAACCTAAGTTCTCAATAGATATTTGATACCAAATATCCTAGCAGAACAGACGTTCTCTTTAGGACTGGATCTAGTATATATTATTAATGATTCACAACAACTTCTTCTTCAAATCTTCAAAGTATTCAATCTTTTATTTAATCTTCAAAGTAACAACCTGCAAAAAATACTTGATTCCTTATTGATTTGTCGCACGGAGCGGAGTCTGTTAACAATGGAAAATCAATGAATCTATCTTACGGATCTAGAAAAACTTAGATCCGTAGAAACGTTAAATCCTTGATCTAGTTTGAGTGAACCTTATATCAGAAGAGAAGGTTCTCAAGAATAAACAAACTAGGTGTAATCAAAGATTCAACAACCGTTAGTCAATCAAATCAATCGAAAACAAAAGATAAACCGTAATTATCTAGTTTCCCACCAACGGTACTAATAGAGCTTCTCAATCCCAAAGAAGACTTTAAACTGAGCGGTCGTAAGAGATTTCTCCTAATTAGGTTACTCTCCTCTCCGAATAGGCGGCTACACCAGTAACAACAACAAAAGAAGAAGTTTGTTGTTACGAAGGATTAGTTTGCTAGAAAGGCAAACTTCAAGTATTTATAGACAAGGAAGTTTGGACACCAAGGAATTTCCAAAACCGAAAAACTCTCAAGATATTCATTAAAGCACAAATTCGGTTTCCATAATTCCTGGAAATACTCTGTCCAAAATAATGATCGAAATCTCTCGGAAAATCTAATTAGTAAACGCACATTACTAATTCTTGTATTTCCCTATAAAATGAAATTAATAACCTTAATTAAAAGATTCTTAACTTACTTATGTTTCGATCCTGGGATTATCTTTCCTTAGCTATTAAGGAATATCTTTGAACAATTAATGATAAACAATATTGCAGACTTCCTTACACATTAACCAAATATATTTTCGATATCTCTAATATTTATAGAATAATAGAAAATTCGGAAAGATATTTTTGGATAATTTTTTGTGTTAAAAACACAAAACGTGCTCGGATTTGATTGAGACTTTTTGTGGCCGACTGCACATGTTCAAAGGATCGGTTCCCCCTTGTTGCACATTTCCATAGGATCGGTTCCCCACATATTTATGGTATCTAACTTGTATGTGTTTCACATGTCCATAGGATAGGTTCCCCTTCGCCTAAAAACGTGTTGCACATGTTCATAGGATCGGTTCCCCTTTGTTGTACCTCATACAAGTATCGATTCCCCTTTGTGATGTGCTACACCTCTTACTAGGATCGGTTATCCTTTACCCAGAGTCGGTCATACACAAATCACAAACTCGATCATACCATCTCAGATGATTACTTAAGATCGGTTTCACTAATAAAAGTCATACCAATACATAAGTCAGGCCTTTGTGAATAGTTTTACCAAGAACACAAACAAGTCGTGAGCGGTTATACTAAATCACACATATTGGATATTCACAAGATATGCAAAAAATAACAATCCCAATAACACCTGGTAATTTCCTTTTCGATTCATAAACAAGTTTATGAACTTACTTCCTTAAAACACATGTAGAACATTGTTTCCTAGGATGAAATCCTCACCTTATACTCATACATAACCACAGTAGCATTCAACCGATTATATATAGCGATGTCTTATCTACAAAGTTTAATGGTTAAGCAATAAACCTCGTATTGTATTCCTTAATACTATGTCTAACTAGAGTATAATCATGCTTTGCAGTTTTGTTTTCAATATACATGACTTGAAAGACACAAGATAGATATGAAACAAGTCAAGTCATAGTTACTAACCTCAAGTTGAAGGATAATGTCTTTGTTGTTTTCAATCCATCTTCAGATCTTTGTGAGTAACTGGAGCACAAAACTTCTATCATTTCTAGTCTAACCTATCGAAGTTGACTGTAGTTTACATAATACTGACTCAAGTTTTGGAACTAAATATGACAACCAATCTTGACATACCAACGCTTGGTTGGTTCAACCGAGAAGTGCTCTAACACTTGGTAACAATGCATTCAATATTCACCGTTAGATGAAAACCTGATTAGAGTCAAGCTAATATCTTTCAACCGTTAGATCAAACTTAGCTTGTTATACACAAATGAAATGTGACTTCATCTAGGTATGAGTAACCGTACCCAAACGTGTGCACATAGTTGGCTCAACAATAATTAACCGAAGTTAGCCATATGAACACTTTCATACCAACCTTGTTCATCTTAATCACAACTAGTTCAAATGACTCTAACGAAACTATTTATGGAGTTGTTCAATTGTTTATATTCTCTAATGTGGAACAAGGTAAAAGAAAGAAATACTAGATTGCTATAAGCAAGAAGAGAAAGATAAGTTTTGTGTTTAATAATTTGATTGAGTAATAGATAGCTCTTACAAGACTTAATCTAGCCTTTATATAGGCTTGAAGAATAACTAAACTAGGAAACAGAAAACTAAAAGGAAATCTAAAAGAATCCTAAAAATAAGAAAGACTGAAACTAGGAAACCATGGAAGCCAAACCTCTAAGCGGAATCTTATGGAATTGTAGTATGCCCTGCATCAGTCCCCCCTTCTAGAGTAAAGCTCGTCCTCGAGTTGTCCAAACAAACCAGAAGTTCATTGTCACTATGAAACGTAAAAATCTCTTGAACATTAAATGTGTTGGAGATATTCCAATCATTTGGTAGATCAATAACATAAGCATTATCATTGATCTTCTTTAAAACCTTGAAAGGACCATATTTCTTCATCTTGGTTTTGTTATAAGTACCCACTGGAAATCTCTCTTTTCTTAGATGTATCATCACGAGCTCCCCTTCCTTGAAGGTTTTAAACCTCTTGTGTTTATCAGCATCCTATTTATATTTAGGATTGGACTTCTCCAGTTTAGATTTTACTTCATTATGTAATTCAGTTGCTTTGTCTACAAAAGAGTCGGCTGCAGTGTTTGTACTCTGTGTAGTGGGTAAGGCTACCAAATCAAGAGTATGATTAGGTAATTTAGAGTACACAATCTCAAATGGAGTTTTCCCAGTAGAACGATTCACAGAAGTGTTGAAAGCGAATTCCATATGTGGCAATAACACATCCCACTGCTTACTATTATCCAGGCACTTAGCTCTAATCAAATTCCCAAGTGATCTATTAACAACCTCAGTCCGTCCATCAGTTTGCGGATGTGAAGTTGTGCTGAATTGTAAAACTGTGCCTAAGCGCATCCATAAACTTTTCCAGAAATAACTCAAAAATTTTGTATCTCTGTCAGAAGTGATAGACTTTGGAACCCCATGCAATCTTACTACTTCTTTAAAGAACAAAGAAGCAACATTAGAAGCGTCAGTTGATTTCTTACAAGCTACGAAGTGAGCCATTTTAGAGTAACGATCAACTACAACCATAACAGAATCATTACCTCTAGCAGTACGAGGTAAACCAAGTATAAAATCCATACTTATATCAACCCAAGGTGCATCAGGAACTGGTAAAGGAGTATACAACCCGGTATTTTGAATTGTACCTTTTGCTCTCTGACAGACCATGCATTTTTGTACGAACTTTTGTACATCATGTTTCAAAGATGGCCAGAAATATCTTTCTTCAATCAGGGAAATGGTTTTATCTCTCCCAAAATGACCACCAAGACCACTGCCATGTAATTCTCGCATAAGATGTAAACGTAAAGACCCTTGAGGAATACATAATCGATTCCCTTTAAAAAGAAAACCTTCTTGTATAAGAAAATCATCAACCCCATGAGTTTGAGAACTGCATTGATCCCATAGTTTGCTAAAATCTTCATCTTCTGGATAAATGTCTTTGATATAGTCAAATGCATAACTCTCATTACGAATTGTTGTTAATAGATGACTTCTTCTACTTAAGGCATCAGCAACTTGATTCAATTTACCACTGTTATGTCTCACGGAGAAAGTGTATTTGTTGAGTGTGGAAAGCCATCGATCATGCATTCTGTTAACTTTAGCATAAGTATTCAAAAACTTCAAAGCATGGTTGTCAGTGTTGACAACAAATTACCTATGTATAAGATAAGTATGCCACTGCTTAAGAGATTGAACAAGAGCCAATAACTCTAATTTATATGTAGACCATTTCTTTTGTGCATCTGAATTCTTCTCACTGTAATATGCAATTGCATGACCCTCCTGTGATAATACTGCACCAATACCAACAACAGATGCATCACAATCTATTTCAAAAGGCTTGTTGAAATTCGGAAGTGCAAGAATTGGTGTCGTACAAAGCTTTTATTTAAGAAGAATAAAGCTTTTATCCATTGCTTCCGTCCACTCAAACTTCTCCTTCTTGAGACAGTCAGTCAAAGGTGCAGAAATAGAGCTAAAGTTCTTCACAAATCTTCGATAGAAAGAAGCCAAACCATGAAAACTACGAACATCACGAATAGAAGTAGGAACTGGCCAATCTTCAATTGATTGAACTTTAGAAGGATCGACATGAATACCATCAGTAGAAATCACATATCCCAAAAATGTTACTGAAGAAGCCATGAAGGTACACTTCTTCAAATTAACATATAAAGAGTTGTCAGCAAGAACTTGAAACACTTGTGAAAGATGTTGGAGGTGTTCTGGCTCACTGCGACTAAAAATTAGTATGTCATCAAAATAGACAATAACAAATTTACTGAGAAAGGGTTGGAGAACCTGATTCATAAGTCGCATAAAAGTACTAGGTGCATTAGATAACCCAAATGGCATGACCAGCCATTCATATAAACCTTCACGTGTCTTGAATGCTGTTTTCCACTCATCTCCACCTCGAATGCGTATTTGGTGGTAACCACTGCGTAAGTCCAACTTAGTAAAAATAATAGAGCCCGACAGTAAATCAATCATATCATCAATACGCGGGATCAGAAATATATAAGGAATGGTGATGCGATTTAATGCTCTGCAATCGATACACATCCTCCATCCATTGTCTTTTTTACTAACCAAGAAGGCAGGACTGGCACAAGGACTGTTGCTAGGTCGTATCAAACCCTTTGTAAGCAAATCATTTACCTGTCCCTGTAGTATCTCATGCTCAGTAGGACTCAAGCGATAGTGTGCTTGGTTTGGTAAAGAGGCTCCAGGAATAAAATCGATGCAGTGTTGAATATTCCGTAAAGGAGGTAATGCAGTTGGTAGTTCATCTGGAAATAAAACATTATATTGAAATAATAAGGGCTTCACCTTTGCAGGCAACTCAATCATAGGCTTAGAATCTTCATGGGAATGTAAAGAATGTTGTGGGTGCAAAGAACGAATAACAGTGGCTACGACAGCATCAGTCTGCGCACAAGAGTTTGAAGTGGAATTGGATGGACTAAGAAACTTGGTTTTCCCATTATGAACAAAAGTGTAAGTATTCTCGAATCCATTGTGAACCGCGTGAAGATCGTATTGCCAAGGTCTTCCAAGAAGAAGATGGGTTGCCGTCATATTAATGACATCATATAGAACTGTGTCTTCATAACCCTCAAAAGAGAATGACACATAACACTGAAGAGTAATCTTCTGTGTGCTAGAGGCATTAACCCATCCTACAGTGTAAGGTTCTGGATGAGAAGTTACTGGTAGTTCAAGCTTCTTAACTACGTGATCAGCAATATAATTATCCACACTGCCACTATCAATTATCATCTTGCAGATTTTACCCCCAATATAACATCTGGATTTAAAGATACTGTGTCTCTGAGACTTGCATTGTTGAGTAAGAAATAATGGACGAATCATCCCAACAAACTCATCGTCATCACCAGGTGAGTATTCATCTTCGAACTCATTAAGCACACCAGTGACTTCATTAATTAACTGAGGTTCACCAATCAAAGCATTGAATTTCCGACAATCACTAAACGTGTGCCCCGATTGCTGGCATTTATTGCACTTATCTCCACGAAATTTTGCATAAGTATTAGTAGTTCTCTGTTGCGGTGGAAATTTTTGTTGCCTGTTATGAAACCGATTCCCTGTAGTAGGAGGAGTTGGTTGCAGAGAGTGAGACTGCTGACCCGGCTGAAGATCAACTGGATTGGCTAAGATAGGTGTAGCCAGAGGTGGAGTATAAGGCACAATATGGCTAGGTTGTCGATGTGAATGGCTAACATCATCATAAGGAGGCCTGGGAATAGTCAAAACAGTATCTGGAGAAAAGTTTTTAGATGAATTGGTACCCCTGGAATTATTTTGATAACGCCCTTGTCTGGATGGATAAGTCCTAAAAGAACGAAGAAGGCGATTTTCTATCTTAATAGCTTACTGCACCGCTTCGACCATAGTAAAAACTGAATGAGTCATACCATTTTGTATTAATCTATTCAACCCCTCAATGAATCTTGCAACTAACTGTTCTTCAGATTCTTTGAGTTGATTTCGTGCCACCAAATTATAAAAATATGACACATATTCTTCAACAGTGCGTGCCCCCTGCTGAATGTTCTGCAATTTGATGAAAAGTTGCTGCATAAAGTCTCTAGGTAAGAACTTATCCCTGATCAAAGTTTTCATACGTGTCCAAGCACGTATTTTCGGTTTGTTAGCGTTTCTACGATCATCACAGATCTTATCCCACCAGGCTGCAGCTCCTCCTTTGAGCTTGTAAGTCACAAGTTTGACCTTAGAATCTTCAGGGACTTCCATAAATTCAAAAAAATCTTCTACCTCAAAGAACCAATCAGTTAGTTCTTCAATACGAAAATTTCCAGAGAAGTTGGGAATATCAGCTTTTAGCTTATATTCGGGTAAAGAACTGTAAGGGTTGTGACCAGTTTTTAAACGTCGTTCTTCAATCCAATTCTTCTCTAGATCGTTCTCACGTTCATCTTCATCATCACTGTCGAGTGTAGGAGAAACTAGCTTCTTCTTTGAATGACCTATGAACCCTTCATACGGTTTCTTAATGTTTAAAGTACGCAATACATCTTTAGGTACTTCATCATTCTGTAAAAACTGAAGTGTATCGTTTTTAGTTTTTTCTTCTAAGTCTACAAGCTCAGGCATATCCAAATCTATATTTATGTGTTTTGCAACCTTGAAAAGTTGATTCTGCATTGCTTCAAGCTTGTTATCTCTTAACCCTAATTTTTCCTCCATGGACTTCTCAAGAGTTTCAGTAATGTTTTTTTTCCAAAATCTCGGTATGAGATTTGATGAGAGCTTCGATTGCTGCTAGAGTAACTGGTTGAGCAGTCATATTATTTTTTTATTTTTTTATTTTTTTTTTGTGTATTTAAAAGGAATGAAAAGGTGTTGCGGAAGCGAAGTAAAGGATCAAGTGATAGGATGAAAAACCTAAAACTAAGCGGGTGATACCAACTAATGTGGAACAAGGTAAAAGAAAGCAATACTAGATTGCTATAAGCAAGAAGAGAAGAGAATTCAAGCAAGAAGAGAAAGATAAGTTTTTTGTTTAATAATTTGATTGAGTAATAGATAGCTCTTACAAGACTTAATCTAGCCTTTATATAGGCTTGAAGAATAACTAAACTAGGAAACAGAAAACTAAAAGGAAATCTAAAAGAATCCTAAAAATAAGAAAGACTGAAACTAGGAAACCATGGAAGCCAAACCTCTAAGCGGAATCTTCTGGAATTGTAGTATGCCCTGCATCATTCCCATAGGAAGTATACAAGACACAATTGAAGCAAAATCGATTTTGATTCACTTGAATCAATTCCTGAACATTATAGCCACGGTTTACAAAAGATTGCATTCCTTAATATATAAATGTATTAGTTCATGAAAAAACCGATTTTAGAACTTAACCCACTCAAGTATGCAAACGGGTACGCATACTTAGAGTTCCGGACTTGGTCTGGGTTCGCGAGTATGCGAACGCGTACGCATACTATCTTACGTGACCAAACTCAGTTGAATTCCCGGACTTGAACTTCTAAGCTGGTACACATACGTGTATGCATACTAAGTTCCCGGACTTCAACTTATCAAACCAGTACGCATACGGGTATCCATTTTATGGTTCCCGGACTTTGAATAACTTGCAACAGTTAGCATACATGAACACATACTGTCTTATATCCAATCAATGGGTAATCGTCCTAAACTCCATCTTAATCATTGAAATTGGAAGTCGGGAATAGATGTCTCACACAAACTATTAGCTTCAAAGCAATTTTCAAGTGATCAATAAATCAATACGAAACATTCCGAGTCTACATCAAATGACTGTCTCACACAAATCATGTAAGATGTTACCAGGCGATTTTCACATGATCATCTTTTGACTTTCGTCAAGAATAAAGATGAACTTGGTTAAAGCGAAATCTTATCAACACATATTTCGAGAAATATGTAAGCGAGTTAAACTTAGCTCGAAATATCAAATGTGTATAATATAAAGTCCATACAGCTATACGACTTTTGTTTCAATAAGAGATAGAATAGAAACAGACTTCTGAGTGATATATGAGTTCAAGTCTCCACATACCTTTTGTTGATGAAGTTCCACAAGCTCCCCTTAGTAGTTTTTCGTCTTCAGTTGATAAACTCCGTGAAGTCTAATGCTCAAATACACATTCTATCCTAATCCGAGAAATAGCTATAAGTAGACTAGAAATCAAGACTTATAGTTTTGGCAACTAAACTTGACAATAAGCTTGAGATAGCAACGCTTGCGAGTTCGACCGAGCAGTGCTCTAACAACGTTTTTAGGCTCTACAGATGTTACGTGACCAGTAGTATCTCCTCGAGGATGTGTGATAGGAGTCACGACATCATGACCAGCAGTGTGTCGCGGGGATGTAAAATAGAGATCGTGGTTGTAGGTGCATTGAAGACCAAGGATTGGGTCTCTCTCATGAGAGTTGAGTTTTTATCCTATGTAGACGAGCTTATCTTTTGGAGATGAGGATTGAACTTGTGATACCTTACATTTTCATATACCTATTTTGTATGTGTTTCGAGTCGGGTTCTAACCCGAGTTAGATAATCTGTTTGTCTTTCGTTGATTTAATACTAAATGGGAAGTTTAGTCCTGTGCTTGCAATGTTTTCTGTACGTTTAGGATAACTATTCATTTCTTATTTTTGGTTTGTCGACAAGCGGTATTTCCTTAGAGCCACTTCATAATTCAAGTTACATTTTTAAAGTATAAAAATTTAAATAGTCTTGTTTCACCCTTTATAGAGATAGTAGGCTGGGGTGGGAATAATCACTTGTTTACATGTGAGTTAAGAACAAAAAATGAATGTTTACAAGGGAATTTAGGAACATAAAATTTATTAGGGAGAATGGATTCTATTACTGTAGGAGATGAAAATATTGAGAAGGAATTGAAACGTCAGAGTTATATATCAGAAATTTTCCTAGAGTTAAATCTAGGGAATGAGAAGAGTTCTAAGGAAAAATTGCTAGAATTAGTCAAAAATTGAGGTAGGTTTACTACTCATTTTCTTTGAGAATTTTTATTTTACTTTGATATTATTTCTTCGCAATTACGATTTGAATTCCCTAATTTATCTTTGTGCTGTTATTGAATTGCTTCATACGAATTGAATTACTTGTTTTGTTATCTTCAGTTATGAAATTGGAATGCTTGGTTTTTGAAAAGAAAATACCTAATTTCAAATGATGGTTCTCACTGATTTCTTTTGGAATATAAGATGTTTGTAAAAATGCTTATTAGAACCTTAGTTCTGTTACTACGAATTTGTAGAGTTCATTGTTGACATACCTATTTTTCTTGCCATTTTACATTAATGAATGACTAGTTTCTTTATGTCCATAAATGTTGATTTCAAGGATGAGTGTTTTCTGATTTTTATGGAGTGACAGTTAACTCCATGTGCACATTACATTGTTCTTATGAATGAATTTGTGTTGTTATGGCTCTTGATTTAAAAATCAGTTGGATTCGATTGTGAATGAAACTCATTCTCATAGTGATAAAACAAGTTGTTTATAAAAAATATTATTGAGTTTATGTCTTCCTTTAGTTGGAATATAATTCCATCTTACATTGGGTAATGATCCCCGATATAGAGAAATTGGTAATGGTCCCCATGGAAACTTAGCTTCCCGACTATCGATGACGACTATCCAAGCCGAGAAAAGATAGGTGGGTGTATGAACCAAGGTTTTCGTGTTGTGGACTCAATATACCGAAATCCAAATGAATTGATTTTTCGGAGACTTCATGGGTATTGTGAATTTTATTTGTTGAATACATCGTTCACTATTAGAATTTCTATCGTTGTTTTTATTACATTTAATCCCTTATATTTTTCTGAGATTTCTTCCACATCTATTTTAGGATGGGAACATAAACCTATTGAGTTGTCATCTCACCCCAATTGACGTTTTGCAGATTTTATCGAAGGGGGAAGCAAGTAGAAGTTTCCCAGTTTAAAGTGTGCGTTGTTCTTGACTTACTTCCTATGTATTTTGCTTGGATGGTTCACTTGAAATTGATATTGGAAATTTAAACGCATGTTTTATTTTCTTAGAAGTTTCTTTACTAATATTTGAAAGTATTTAAGTAAGGTTTATTTTCATTTGAGAGTTAGATCGAAATGAATGTTGAAAATGTTGTTTCACTGTCAGTTTACTGCAGCCTTTTTCCCTTGAGAACTGGCATCATTTGGCAGGGGTTTAGTCCCTGATTTCTTATGGAAAATGTTCATCTATATCTTGTTTATAATGGGTTTAAAGGGTTTGGTGTTTCGACCTTACGTTTAGGAGATTTGGCTTCTATAGTACGACACTTCAAAACTGAAAACTGTAGGTTCGCAGTTCTGTTGACCGACCATTTGAACTTAGAATCTGAATTTTTAAAATGTGCTTCAAATTTTTATTTTCTAAATTGGGGTTAAGATCTGAATTCCGACTTCTGCCGAAGTCTGTAGAGCCTCGACAGTGTAGGCTACCAAAGATGTAATTCTGCGACGTTTTTGTCTATCTTTTGTTGCGTACTTTTTGACAGTCATTCCATTTTGTTTTCTTTTGAACCTCCAAATGTTATATTATTAAAAATGCTTTAAAATAATGCTTAGTGGACCTGGTTATGGAATTGAAGGCCTGAAATTTAAGTGAATGTTATTTTAGGCTTCGATACCTGCCCGTAACATCTTGAATTTGGTTTAATCCATAATCCGAATTTGGGGTGTTGCAGAACTTGTCTTTAGAGATCCCTTTTCACGTTCGATTCTCTCATATTTTAGATTTACTGAACTTTTGAAGAAAACTATTGGCTCATAATGATAACTCAATCCCTAGTTATGAAATTACCATTTTTGTCGCTGGTCTTGAAATAACACTTTTTCCCCTCATCTAAATTTCACCATCTTCGAGTAGATACCTTTTACTTTGCACACAGTAGTTGGCATAACCTACCAAACTATCCCATTACTTTTATTAAATCCAATTGACGATTCCTCTGGTTTAGAAAACCACAAAATACACCTTCATAAGGTATAGCCGTATCTAACCGCTTGATCATATGAAGGACGCACATGCTTCTGATCTTACTTGTGCCAAGGACTACAACACCATCCAAGTATCATCCTTGTTCCACATCTTCTCCATCCAGATGGTGCAAGTGTGCGTGTGCGAGTTCTGCCAACTTGTACGTTCAATACCTCATGCATTCCAAAGCCAAAATTGCAATTTGAGCATGCTGTCAGACGACTGGAGGCTAAGAGCATTACAATCATGAAACTAAGTAAAGAGCAAAAACCAAAATAAAAACCAAAATTTTTGGTTTGCTCTTTGGTCAACCGCAACAGTAGCAGAGCAAAATTTGATCAAGCGAACGTATAACAAGCGCTTGATATCGAGCATACACATAGATATCGTCTGATTGGGGCGGACGTACGGTAAGCCCCTGGTGTGAGATGCAAATTAAAGCACTGTTTGATGTCAGATGGAGATTATAAGTTTGCCCAACGGAGAGGCGTATGTTTTACCATCGTTTCTATGCATAAAATATATGTCTGAAATTAAGAGGTTACCATTGGTCTTGATACTTAATTTTACAACATAATTTTGATTAATTAAATATAACTAAGCTCTAATCAGCACACTCATTTTTATATTAACGGATTAAGGACACCACATTTCCAATTGAAAAAGGTACTAACCGGAGAAATAAAAAGGATATTTGAAAATTGATTAGTGGGGATTATAAAGACGCCTGATATCAGGCGGAAATTATACTCATGTATGGCGGGGCGGACGTTTTATGTTCACCCAATTTTAACGGTCTTTACTCCATTATTAAGCGATTACTTCAATCTATGCCTGTTAAGATACGCCAATTATACCACCGCCTGCTATCAGACACACACAATACCACCGTCCGAGCAAATATAGTTTTGGTAAGGATTCTTGACAAAATTTGGTCTCAAATCCTAAAAAGTCGGACTAAATTTGGTTATGCTCGCACCACAATGATTTTTTTTTACCAAATTTGGTTTTGCTCCGTATTTTATTCCATGATTGTGGACGCTCTAAGAGCAGGGGCTATGGGTAGTGTCACTCCTTCGAAATGAAGGAGACACTTCCAATTTGCTCTAATTAGAGGCAACTATGGTTCACTTCCAACCCACTTTCACCCCCAACTAGCTCACACACTTTTTTAGTTGAACGAGAGGTTGGTAGTGTAACACTAGACGGGGGTAGTCCCTCATCTGGAAAAAAAAAACCCTACACGGGGGACAGTCTCCCATCTAAAGAAATTTTTTGACATACACGGAAGACTGTCTCCCGTGTAGCAATTTTCTTTTTTTGGCAGTGGAAAGGAATTGTCCCCCGATTGGTTTCAAAAAAATTTATTAGTTTTTCTCATTTTCCCGTAGTGGGTTACGTTATTTTCTTCTTCATCATCATTAACATCTCCATTGGATACTTTTAATCAGAACTAGCTAGGGTTTTGTCTATCTAACGCATAGTATTATATTATTAACAAACATAATCATAACCATAAGTAGTATCAGATCATCATCAACAATAAAAACAACAGTTCTTTCAAACACTGAATGCAACTTCTTTTCCTAAAGATGAAAATGAGAATGACGGGTCAACTAATCTATCTATATGTAACTTTAATCTGAAACTTGGGATTAGGAAAACATGCCGAGAGAAATAGGTTGTCTTTCAATCGATTCTTTGAGAATATCAAAACTGGATTGTAGATGTTTGCAGAAACATGCTAGGGTTTTACAGAAGGTCGATATTGATTCATCCATCTCTCTATTTCTCGCGCTAGATTACGGTTTTGGAATTCTCTAGTTTGATTTCAAATTTCCTTTTAATGATTTTGAAATCGAATATTCACATGCCCTTTTTTTATCGATGGAAATGTTAAAAGTTCAGTTTGTGAAATTGAACAAGATGGACAACAACCGAGCCTATTTCCACATGTCTTTTTTACTTTCAGTTATGATACATCCACCGAAGGTGGATACCGAGCTGTGCGCCAAGAGGGGATTTGACGGTCTCAAAGTCACCCTCTCTGCATTGGGATAGGGGTGGGGCATGAATGGGCCCCACCATCCACTCACATGGTGCACGCTCGGTGCATTTCCTTCCGTCAATGTATCATTTTCGTTTTTCTTTTGTGGTTTCAAATCTTTTTATTGCACGGAAAACTATCTTCGGGACAGTGTTTTTTTTCCTTTTGCTCATAGTGGATTCACTCGTTCATTTGAACGAGTACTCCTTCGTACCAAAGAGTTAAGTCGCCAAATGAAACTCCTCATAGCCCTTATTCCCCCGAATAGAACATGGTCATCTGAGTTGATACCATCACTATCTGTAGAAACACACCAAGTGTTAACCTATAATAGATCGATCCCAGATATTTCCGGAACACCTCTAACAGAGGGACAAATAGTCAAGCTTTAACCATAAGGGTAAATATATCCTTTAATTTTTCGCATCGTTACCACTTGCCAGACTTCGAATTCTCTATAGACATGAAACAGAAGAGAAACCCCCGTTTTGATTATCTCTATCATCGTAACCCTAGCATTTTCGTTCAAAAATGCTATTTTCACCAGGCCATTCTCCTCGTCACTTATCGTTTCCTTTCCCTTCTTTGTCATTTGAAAGAAACAAATTCTATCGAGCCGTCAAAATCCTCAAACACCCCTAAGAAATGTAACATCGTTATTGTTGAGGATACTTGTGTAGCATCTATTGAGAAAATCATTGAAAGGAATTTCTTTTCTGACATTCCAAAGCGTTTTGATTGGCTTGAAGCTTGTTAATCTGGTGTCCAGTTTTGATTAAAGATGCTCAGTTGAAGATAATGGAGCGGCTATGTGGGGAAAAACCCTTAATTTCCGATGTTGCTCAAGGTAACACTTTCCAAACGCCCCGGAAGTCGAATTTGAGATTATTTTCTTTATCTGATTTAGACAAAACCCCTACTGTTCCGCAACACTTATATGTATCAGAAACTAGTGAAATTGGTGATAATTCTATCGATGTATCCGTGTCTCTTGATGAGTTTATGCGGCAATGGTGAAGTGCCATTGACATAGGCAGAAAGGAATGAAAGGGTTATGGGCTTGCCAAAAGAAATCAGTCGAACAAACACTCGGTTTCATGGAAAATTGATAGATTCTGGTCCGAGGGACATACAATTGCAGTGATGTATACTCCTGTGGCTGGGAGTACCCTTGTACCTTTAACATTTCCAGGTCGTGAAGCAGAAGATATGACCTGGAGGATTTGAGAAAAACCCCTAATCCATTTTTATGTTGAATCGGGTATAATTATGTCAAGACACCTTCTCCTGCACCTGGTGTTGATGATTCACCATTTATTACATGGGGAGAGATAGAAGGGACACCTTTAAGATTGGAAACTGAGGATACACCCGTTGGGTTAGGGGAAGTGGAGACGGTCCCCATTTTAGTATTCCATGGGCACCTTCTAGAGATGTGAAGTCCCACTCATTATCGACAGAAGCTGCTCGTAAACTGAGGGAGAGATCAAAGATGTTTCAGAAGCCACCTCTGCCTTCACCAGCTAGAGGGGGAAGTGCAAGTCCAGGTGTAAGAACACTTTCACATGCTGCCCAGAAATTCGTGAGGAACGTAATTGCAAAATCATCTTCTTCCGTGGATGGATCACTACGTGCAAGTTAGTGTGGTTCAAGTCCAGCTGCAGTTACTCCAAAATCTGGGAGAAGCTCGACAAGGTTAGGAACAGATTCAATATTGGGTTCAAGGTCACCCTCTGTTAGAGATGGATCCAATCCTGTTAGAGATGGGTCTATTCCTCCCTGGTGATTGAGTTTCATTCTTTTTTTTCATTTGGCAAGTAGTGAGCATGATTGGATGTATAAACCTTTGAACTTGAGTTTGTTGTTTCTGGATTATAAAGTGCTCATCATTCTGTTAAAAATGAGAGAGAAGCTTGAACTTGAAGACCTTCGAGGGCTTATAATGTCGAGGGGAAAACCATAGGTCAAAAAGGTGCTGCTCTGTTTCAGTATGGATCCTTTCTATTTTCAGGTTTGATTTCCTCAATTTCTTGTTTCATGTTTAGGTTGTTTGATGTAATTCATTTTTTGTTCTTTCTTTTTATCCAATTCGCTTGTTATCGAATGAAAACGTCCAGAAACATACTTAGAATTGAGGTTATGCTTTTATTAGTATGAACACGAGTCTGTACTACTAAGTCATGAGGTCAAATGGACTATGTCAGTTTAGAAGCTAAGTAAATTCGTTCATGCATGGTAATTGTCCAGTGATTTTGTAGACGATATCACGGAACATGCTTACTCGATTAGGTTTTGTGTTAATATCAACCTTAAAGTTCATTCGGTTAAAACAGAAGGGGTACCCATTAACACTGACTTGCTATGTTGGAGATAACGCGAAGTTCATTTGATACTTGATAACCACGATCATCTTATATATGTGGATTATAAAATAAAGTGAGTGGTGGATTGAAAGAGTTTGGAAGTGTGTGATGTGTTAACTAAATAACAGGTATAGTTTGTCTGTAACTGGTAATGTTATAGACAGGATGGTGTTTTCGTATCTTTACTCACATAGGTCTAGTTTGTGCTCAAGTTTGAAAATAAATGAATAATAGTGTTGTATGATGTGCAGCTTCCTAATCTAGGACAATATTATATGAAAACGATTCCTGATCTTGTGCAATCTGAATTCTAACAAACCATCAATAATATGCTAAATGAGTCTCGCACTTCAGCTATTGTTCGGATGTAATGTTCATACTTCCCACGGTATTCATGAATCTTTATAAACACGAATTTCTTGGAAACTTTATTCTTGTGGTATTGCTGGCAACATGTAATTGTGATATGCTTCAAAAAAAACATGTGATTGTGATGAATGGTAATCCAAAATTCTTTCCTCTGCCGGTTTTCCCTCTTTGCATGTTTTTAAAATTCAAATCATAGGAGGTTCTGTGGAGTTGATTTAGAGGATTTGCAAAAACATAATTCCAATCTCCTATATAGAGTGTCAGAAAGCACCGTCCATGTGTCCATATGTTCATATTGGTTCTTGATTTTGATATCAGTGTCAACCAAAAACCCCATTTTATGTTTTACTGCTATCATCTAATTAGGTACTTTCTTTTACAGAAATTTCTGCCTGTAGAGACTGCAGGTGCAGAGGCGGAGTTCAACGCAACATGTCTGGTTTGCAATAAATCCGTTATTTGTTAGTGTTCCTTCTTGTGTGTCTCAAAATGTTAGAAATAGACTGCTTCAATTGTTGGATGGCTGATCTCGACTTGTTTCATTCATTTGAATAACATGAAGAGCTAAATGTGTAGCTTTGCTATTTCCATGAAAATTATAAACACACATCTTTATTCTGTTGCACCATGGTTTTAAGTCCATCACCCCATCAATGCATTCATTATATGTGGAGAGTTGCAACCTAGGCGGCTTGGTGGCCTAGTATATGAGGTGCAATGGAGAACAACATGAATTTTTTGCAGTAAATCATCAAGAACGGGAACAACATGAATTTTTATAGCTGGCTAATCCGGTATGAAACCAAGGAAAAGAGATTCTGTACAGTGTATTTTTTTTAATTTTTTTTTTTTGACACGATCAGAGCCTGTTCACCAGTTCATCGGGTCGTCCTCTACAGTATTTACTCATCCGTATACATGATCAAACACTCAACTGTGAACTGCTCTCAGTAAAAGAAGTAAGTTTCGACAACCTTTGGCACCTTTGAGCCTAGTTTCTGCTCTGTTCTCTCGCTTTAATTCACACTGCCTAGAAACATTACAGGAAGATCACAAGAAAGTTATTCACATTCATTCACAGGAGCCTGGATCTAAGGTAGTAGTACCTTAGAAATTGTTTTCACTCTCGTGTACAATACTGAAATTACTTATTTCTCATTTCCATGGTGATGATTTGACTGGTGCGCATGAGACAAAAACCATCACAAGGAGGTCCCATCAATTGATGGAACTGTAGGCTCCACCAGTGTTTCAATAAAAAACAGGGCAAGGCAACGGTAATGATGGTATCGTTTCAAAACCAAAGAAACGGTAATGATGCTAGTTGTCTTCCTCAATTGTCCTTTTACCTCCGTTGGTGGTATTATTGGATCTTTTGTTTTTAAATTAGGCTTTTATTGGGCAGCGCAACATGCAGCCACAGCTTCTAGTTGTTGTTTTTAACCCTAGTAGTAGGCCACCAAAACCCAAGTGAATCTACAGAAGATCTATTTTGTATATCACTTTGCCATGATCATGCACCATCAAAATGATCATCTTATCTTTTCTATCATCAGGCCATGATGACATGAACTTATCATGTACCAATGTTCATGCTTCAAAAAATGTACCAGTGATACCATCCCCTAAACGGCTAAACCTCATCAGGGTGGTTCCCTAACTTCCATGTTTGAAGTACACCGTTATCAATAATGGTTATTAGCCCCGTATGCCAGTCAGTCTGGTTCAAACAACTTAACTTTGAGCCAATTTGCTTTCCTTATGGGATGGGTCTCTGGTCTGTTTATCTTGCCATTTTTATTTCCAAATTGTAGTTTTCTCAAAATTAATTGAACCCATGACGGGCAGGTAGCATCCAATGATTTTAGGACCCTCTGTTAGATTAGAAACTCATTTTTGAATGCTAACTAAACTTCAGTCCTGCGGTTTTCATTTGGCAAGAAGGAAAATAATGAAATAAACAAACTTATGAACGTGTAACATTAAATGCACAAGTCTCCAGCAAACAGAAGAGTGACATCAAATTTCTAATCTGTCATTCATGTCAAATCAGCCCATCTCTTCAATCTCTGGGCCTAAAATACCAAACCCCGATGACAAAAACAGAAGTAGTTTTTTTTTCAAGTTTCAACGATAACTCGCCTAAAACTGGCATTAACTCCCTAATACATTTATAGTAAAAACAGTACACCATTATTTACAGCCACATACATATATCTTAGATTTCTAATTCCATACTATAAACTAACTATATAATAATCTATATAAAGTAGATAATTAGATATTTCCAACATTCAATGGTCCAGATACTACTGTTTATCCGATGTGAGTAGAATCTAACATCGTCTAGATAGCCCTGCTGAAAGCAACTGAAGTAGACATCTCTTGAATTGTATTTGGATGATCAGTGCAGAACCCTAAAGCACCATAACCCGTTTCAAAAGACAATGAGGAGGATGAAGAGAAACTGTGCTGCCATGGATTTTGGTTCTGAATTTTGTCTAGCCAGTTCAAATTACTAGCTCCACCATCTAGTTGTTGAAAATAAGAATTCAAGTTCGTATCGGGTTTTATAAACTGTTTAGTATGAAAACTCGGTTCTTCCTTTGACATGCAATCTTGATGATGTGAAAGCAAACTTTTGAAGAGAGCTGATGAGATGTTGTTGCTGCAGTTAGATGACAAGGAAGAGAAAGGTTGAATATTATTACTATTCACTGCCATATTGTTGGGTACTATCTGATGAGGGTTTGAAGCTGGGTTTACTAAAGTTCCAATGTCACTGTCTTGGTTCATGAAGTAAGGTTCCTGAAATACTTGTAACGGTTGTGCTTCAAGTAATTTTGTTGGAGATTCAAGAAGTGGAGGCAAAGTGTTGCTGGAGTGATGCTGATGAAGAGGTGAAGCAACTTCAACAAGGTAGTTGTGATGATGATGATGAGCAAAATAAAATGGTGTTTTCTTCTCTCCTCCTGGTTTATGAACAATTCTACAAATAACCCACTCTTCCTGCATAAAAATGGAAAACCCGTTAAAACACAGTAACAAACTTTTGCAAATGATTGAATGAACGAACTCACATTGTAGCTACAAATAGAGTTGATCATCATACCTTAGAGGAAGCGTGACGGTAAGAGAAGTTGCCGTCCAGGCGATATTCATGCATGACCCATTTAGTTTTCTCACCACGAGGAGCTCTTCCTTTGTAGAAAACAAGTGTTTTCTTCATACCTAGTAAAGCACCATTAGAAGCACTATAAACTTCTCTATCTTTTCCAGTTGCTTTCCAGTACCCAGCTTCAGTTGCTCTGTTTGTTCTCAACCCTGTTGGATATTTCCTATCTCTTAAACTGAAGAAATACCACTCTCTTTCTCCCATCTTAGCTATCTCTGCACCAAGAAAAAACAACAAACAGTATAAAAATCTTCGTTTTAAGTAATACAAGACAAAAATATTGGACTCATAAGAAGTGTCAGGAAGTAAAAAAAAATGTAGCAATAAAAGAGAAAGTTTTGTATGGAGAGGTAGTGAGGGTAGCTGCGAAGTCTTTAATATAGAAGGAACACTGTTATGACATTGACATAAAGTATAAAAGAATTGTATAGCGAATTTAAGAGGACTAGAGATAAGCTTACAAGCAATCTTTCACATAATGAACCTGCAGAACTAGGAGCTTACATGCAATTGGCATAGAACAAATATAAAGTTTTTAAAGAGACGGTAGAAGTTTTGGGCATAGTAGCTACTAGCTAGAACTAATTCTTCAAGACAAGCATTTTGGTTTGAAAACAAAGTTTAAAATGAATGAAGAAAGATGGATAGTATTTTACCAGGAAGTTCCCATGGTTCACATCTGTTAAGATCAACTTCGGCTATTTCAATACCACAAAAACTTCCACTGAATACTTTTGAAGCTAAGTAAAAAGTAATAAGCTCTTCATCAGTTGGATGAAATCTAAAACCAGGAGGTAACCCTTGTTCATTCACATCATCTAAATGAACTTCACTTAAAAAATCTCCTCCTCCTCCTCCCATGGTTGCTAACATCATCTTCATCAAGGATTGCAAAAGAAAGTGAGCTTGAAAATGTAAATGGTACAGTAAGAAAAATTGAGAGTGAAGAAAAGTTTCTGTGAAGGAAAAGGATAGAAATGAGAGGGGGTATATATAATGGAAATGAGCACTGAAATCGAAAACAAGAAAACAAATTGAGAGAAAGAAATAAAATGTAAGAAACAAATTTGGGGATGGTAGAAGGCAGATTTGGGTTCATTAATGGCTATGGGGGGGCCTAGTTCAGCTCACCTGAGACATAGAACCCCTTCAAAACAGGAAATAAGATAATAAATAATACATTCAGAAAAAAGAAAAAAAATAGGTTCGTAGATTAGGGGGTGGGCAGAAGTTAATGCAAAAGAGTTGGCAGAGATTTATGCGTGCGTGTGTGAGAATTGAGTTGTTAAAGAGTCAGGTTTTTGATTCAGAACTCGGGCAGAGAAGATAACTAAAATATCCATCTATCTTTAATTAAAAAGAAGTCTGATGACTAGTTAGTAAGTTCGCGAATTTTTTCGTATCACGAATTTTACGGTTTTATTCGCGTACGTTTGCAACTTCGAACCCAAATCACGTATTATGTGGTATTCCCGGATTATTCGTGAACCGTTCACGAATTTTACGTATTCCGAATGATACGTCCGCTTAATTCGCCATAAATTCTTTAGCTTTTACTTTTCAAAGACTCCACTTTTTGGGCTTTACTGCCTTCCGAGCATACACGACCGAATATTAGACGTGTTGTAATTTTTATGAAACAAAAACGACTGAAGAGATTTGAAGGTGAAGGTGAGAGAGATCTCAAACTCACTAACCAAGCATCTAAACCACCATACGACGTCCTCTTGGATAACTAATGTTGTATATATTATTAATATCATCATATTAAGTTTATTTTTTCTTTAAATAACTCACACATATGCATAAAAATTGGTTTATGACCTTATAAATACAAATTATTTGTTATATATAGATACCGAATTTTCAGAGCCGAACTCACATTTATAAATCGAATTATACACGTACGTATGCCGTTCCGAATTACTGACGAATCACGTCCCGTTGACCGAATTTTGGACCGAAACTGGAATTTACAAAACCGTACAATTCTCATACGTTTGCCGTTCCGTACGTTTGCCGAATCCCGAATTGCTAACTAGGGTCTGATGAGATCATTTCCTCACTCTCGTATTTATAACTACTGCCCCCAGCTTTACAATGAAGAGTTTTTTTATTGGAGAGAGAAAGATTGTAGCTTGTAGAAATACACATGCATGTCAAAACTTGTGCTGTTTGATTTTGAAAGATTTCCCTCATCAGTACAGTACTTCTCTGTAGAAACGGTAAAGGTATAGTGAGGACATTAAATTGAATCAGCTTCGAGCTGCAACCCATACCGTCTAGTGTTTTTCAGGCTTGGATAAGAGTTCCATTTGCCTTCAATTTAAAACTTTGCAGAGACGGAACAAGGACATTAGTTCACCTTGTTAAATGATTTTTGCTATGTGAGTTTTTACTTTACTGATTTTTGTTAAAGAGCGACCAAAATGAAAATATGGATTGACAAGTGGGGAAAAAAGATAAATTCGACCTTTGTGAACGTTATACATACTGATGGAAATCAATATGAAGTGAAGTTTGGCAAAGCTATCACGTAAAAGTATTTTGGATTAGGTACGTGCTGATGTGCCAGGTCCTTTCATGAAATCCTCCAGAAGTATCCAAAGGAGGAAGGAGGTCCATTGTAACTTTTGTTGACGACTTATTAAAGAGAGTGTGATTGTATGCCGTGAAGACGAAGAACTGAACTCGTAGAAAAATTTCAAGGCAGGGAAAACTATAATATGGAAGTAACAGATTTTAATGAAGTATTGCACGATTTAACTGAGCTTCTCAATGTCAAACAAGTTAATATAGATTAATTGTGAGTCCAGGACTCAAGCCCAAAGCTAATTTTTCTTCTACTCTAATTCTATCATCTAATCACCAAATAATGTTTGTTTTATTGCATATATAAAGATGCTAATTAAACCAAAGCAGAAAAGCAAAAAAGAAACATCATACACCGAATGCATGGCAATGCAGAGTTATAGGGTTTACGCATATCTATATCATTAGGCTTTTAAGTCCACTTTTTTTACTGCTGCTTTAGCAACTAATTCCATGATTAGTCCATTCACTGTTTGTTTTTGTCTTCTCTATATGCCTACTTAGATGTAACTTAGAGAATGGCGTCGACGAGTATTGGCCTCAAGAGTTCTGACTAGTCATCACTCATGAGATAATTTTCTGAAGAAACTAGACGTGAGGTACTATGGGCTTTTATAATCCTCCATTTTCTTAAGAGGACCTTTTTGATCACTAATTATCTAAGAGAAGTGAACAACCGCGTATATAGAGCTGATTGTGATTTTTCTTTTCTTATGCAAGTATGAACACGCAATGAAAAAAATACTGGCAGGCAGTAATTTATAGTAAATGTTCGTTTGCTTATCGCGGCCTCCATAAATTAATGTATCACCTGGTGAAAGAATAAAGATGGATTTAACGTGAGAGAGTCTAATAAATCTCGAATAAACAGCTACTACATTTTTTTTTTACGTCAGTGCTTTATTGATATTTCCTCCTCGATATTTGTTGTGGATGGTGATCATCTAATGTGAATTTCAAGGAGATATGCATCAAAATACTACGTAAGGTTAGAAGGAGCTACTATACAGCCTATGGTATCTAACGCATCTTAGCTAGCTAGTACGTGCAGGACTGACGAACCCTAGGAATATGGGTAGTGAGGAAGGTGAAGCTATTTAATGTGAAGAATATACTAGTAGCGTTAGAAATTAGAAAACATGGAAGGACGGCCCAGTGCGGCACTATTAGAGTAATGCTACAGCTGCCGGGAGAATCCACCCCGGATTCTCCCGCGTCTCACAAAAAAGGAAGTCCCGAGGACCCACAGGGAGAAAACAGGGGTGCAGATATTTGGTGTGAGTCGCGTGAGAATCTGCGATGGATTCTTCCGGGTAGAAATTGACGTTTAGTCCCAAAGTTTGTGAGCTTTGGACGTTTTAGTCCACCCCTCTCAAGCCTGGTACTCTCTGATCCAAATTTACCAAATCTCAAACGAGTCGGTCCTTATTTGAACGATTTAGTCCAAAACTTTCTTTTTCAATGACAAAATTAACCTTCATGTAGAAACCCGGAGTGTCGGTGTATTTCTAATTCATTTCTTCATCGTCATGTGACGACAAAGTTCTGCAACGAAAATGATTTAGGTTTTAGTTAATCATCACGTTTCAGATCGATTATCCAAGCTTTTCATCAATTTTAATTTGTATATGAGATCCAAGTTAGATGAGCGAATTTCTCCACAAATCTACCAGATCTCAGGTAATTCTAGCCTCTTTTTTCCCATTTTTTTCTTTAAATTTTAGAGATTCTTTTGATTCTTGCCATAAGTTTTTGTTTGATGATTCTAAGAACTAAAGATGATGAAGACTCATGATAATCTGATCGATTTAAAGATGGGATTAGAAAACTCGATTGCATCTTTCTTTCTCTGTTCTTCTACATTTCGTAAATATAAAATCGCCGACTCTCTTGTTAAACAAGTTCAAAAATCTTAATTACATCTCTTAATCTCTTTGTTTTGTTTGAATTTTACCTAACTGTAACTTTTTTTTTTTTGGATTCAGTAAGTGGTTATTTAATGTTTTGTTGTTGTTAGAGATAAATTGATTATTGACGCAATAATTTGCAGAGAGAAAATTGTGTATAATTTCTAAGATGGAATACATTGACAATTAGGTGACTAGTTGATTAGAAATCGACATCCTAACACGTATCATGTAGGCATTATATTATTGTATTGTGGTTGACATAGGACAATCTCCACCCATGTGTATCAGGCTGTTAAAATAATCATCCATACTTTGTTTTACTACATTGATAATGAATCAAACTAGTATACAGTTTACAGTAGATATCCATGTAGGCATGATTCCTTGTTTGATTGTGAGAGAGAAATATTATGGAGGTGCATAGTCTTTAACTCGTTTATGCTTTCTCTGGTTAGATTCGTTGTGTTAGTCGTAATATTTTTGAAAATGTAATATAAGCATGAATCTAATAAGTGATTTTGTAGTCGACTCACATGAAATTTGTAAATGGGTACAATTTTTTTTCTATTCTAATTAATATGTCTGTACTTGCATATCCACATCAAAATACACACATAAATGAACAGTTTCAAATTTAACAACATATACCGGGTTAGGCTGAAAACATCAACAGTTCTCATACTAGCTACACCATTTCTCGGGCAACACTTAGTGAGATGGTTATTCATATTTGGATAGTAATATTAATTTATATTAAAATATTTGAATCTAACTTCAGAGTATTTTATGGACATTTCGAATTATCTATAGCTAAGAAGGCATGGTGGTCTCATCCTAACACGTACGATGTAATGATATTATTATGATTCTCTATGCAGGTCACGTAATTTTCTCATTGTATGGTAAGAGCAGCTGTTTTTGCCTACCTCCCTAGGGAACTTGAGCAATTGCTTGCAGACTGTCAGGTAATGTACTTGTTGTATATATGGGTTGGGTTTGTTGTTTCTGATGAAAATTAGACTGAATGGGTGTTAAGCCTTCCGCCTAAACTAATTTTTGTTTCCATATAAAGATGAAAACATAAGTTTGATTAATGGTAATTTTATGGGAAGAGAAGCCAAGCTGGTTCACAAGCATATGCATGGATGTTGTCTTATATGACCATTTTATTTGGTTACATGATCTTTGTAACTATATTTTATCAACTGAATAGTATTTGTGAATGAAAATATCTAGAATACTATTTCGTATGTGATATTTTAAACACTTGATTTACCAGTTTGTGCATATTTTGTTATTGAATTGTTAATGTGTACATAGTTGTACACCTGTTGATTCTTAATGTGTACATAATTATACACATGTTTATTGTTAACGTGTACATAATTGTACACCTATTTTTGATTTTATTACTTTTTTTTAGCTCCTTAAGAGATATTTATCTATGTTCATTTTGTTTTCATTTTGTATACGTTGAATATTTTACTAGTTCAAGTTGAATAATTTAACCTCATGTTCACATAGTTGGACACATGTTGATTGTTCATGTTTACGTAGTTGTACACTTTTTGATTATTCATGTGTACATAGTTGTACACCTGTTGATTGTTATTGTGTATATAGTTGTACACCTGCTGAATATTAATGATACAAAAGTGTATTGTACTCTGATGCACCTTTGACATCATTTTTTTTCTTCTTTTTATGCATCTAATTTAGGGACTCACAAGCTCAAAATGGTAGAGCGCCCAAGCCTATCACAAGGTTTGCGGAGGTTGATGGTTCAAATCCATCTGAGTTTCCTTGTTATGTTTATACAATATGGGTAGGTGAGTACATATTAGTGCACCTGTGTAAATCCAATGAAATGGATTTGTTTGTAGGCGAATATGGTTGATTTGTTCCATGTTTTGTATGGGTGTACATATTTTTGCACCAGTGTATCTTTCATTAAAAATAAGTCGGCGTAGGGTAAAAAATTATGAATGGTTAATTTTATGCATGTTTTGGAGGGGTGTACATATTGGTGCACCTGTGTAATTCCCATGAAAAAGTAGGTTTGTGTGTGTTTATGAATGATCAATTTTATGCATGTTTGGAGGGGTGTACATATTGATGCACTCGTATAATTCCCATGAAAAAAAAGGTCAGGTTGTGGTTATGAATGATTGATTTTATGCATGTGTTTGCAAGGATGTACATATTGATGCACCAGTGTATTTTTCCTTGAGAAAATAAATTTGTGTGTGATTATGAATAAACGGTTTCATGCATGTGTTGCAGGGGTGTACACATATATGTGCACCAATGTAATTCCCATGAAAAAGTCGGTAAGAGAGTGGATTGAATGACCATTTCATGCATGTGCATATTGATACACCAGTGTATTTTTCCATGAAAAAGTAAATTTGTGTGTGGTTATAATTAAACGGTTTCATGCATGTTTCGTATGATGCACATATTGGTGTACCAATGTAATTCCCATGAAAAAGAAGGTTAGGTGTGGTTATGAATGATTGATTATATGCATGTTTTGCAGGGGGTACATAACGATGCACCAATGTATTTTCCCATGAAAAGGTAAATTTGTGTGTGGTTATGAACAAACGGTTTCATGCATGTTCTGCAGGGGTGTACATATTGATGCACTAGTGTAATTTCCATGAAAAAGTAGGTTTGGGAGTGGATATGAATGACCAATTTCATGTATGTTTTATAGGCGTGTACAAGGCGGTACACATGTTAAAAAATGACTGAAAAACTTCTGAAAATTTCGTGCATGTGCACATTTTGAAGCGAAAATTAAAAATTTTTAAAAATGAAAATTATATAGTCATATGGGTACTCTTTTTGTAGCTATCGGAAAGAGCTTTCCGAATATATAAAGTTCATGAATTTTGGATGAGCGGTTAGAAAGATAAATCGTTTTTATATTATTTTTATATTTTTTAAAATTGGTGACATCATCATAAGTCACTGTGGACTAAACTTCAAATATTTGGACTAAATTGTAATAATAAGGGTTATTAGTGTACTTTTCATATTTCAAATGAATAATGGAATGATTTGTACCTAGTTGAATGAGTATGGACTAACTAGTATATTTAGATATGGTTTTGGACTAAACCGTATTTTTCCCTTCTCCCGGTAGCTGTAGAATTATCGGCACTATTACCGCTATATCACCAGGCCACCACAGCTGGAGTAAATATCTGAAATGATTCACGTGTTAAGGGTAGGTGGTTTCAGTGTTGCGATTGTAGAGTGACGAAAGTCTTTGGGAGGGGATCCATCCCCACCACAGGAAGTTCTGTTGTTTCAATGTTACATATAAGCAATTATTCCAAGATTGCTAATGGGGGTGCCAGATTAAATGAAGGTATACCAAAATTAAGATAAGACAAAACAGGTTTTTATATAGGATAAAACAAGTTTTGCCTTGGCTTGGTACACCCCCATTAGATCTGGCACCCCTATTAGCAGCCTTGAACTATTCTGTCAAAGTAAAACAAACAAAATAAGAAATAAAAGATGGAAAGCAAATCGATAATCACGATCCTCACTATGTTCTTACGACAATATTCATCTTGTATAGGTTGCTGTTATCCTGATTCTATTTTTTATACCGGCCAAAAAACTCTGATTACTAGAACTTAAAATAACTAATTTGCTATATTCGGAACAATCTACATTATCTGGGAGAACTTTCCGTGGATTCTACCGTATCTCACATAAAAAATGGAGCCTCTAAGACCCACAACCCAGGATTCATAGGAGATCAATTTTTATGTGAGATACGGGAGAATCCACAGTGAGTTTTTTTTTTCTTTTTTGACGTAAAAAGTTAAAATTTTATTGGTAAAAAGAAAAAAGAACATAAGAAGAAGGACCTAGGTGAAACAAAAAGGAGGGATAAAAAACCAACTCCAAACAACCAGAAATGAGAACAAGAGAGGGAACTAACAAGCGAGCTCTCAACAAACAAACAAGAACAAGTTCAAGTCCCCAAAGAAAAGGAGCTGAAACACAAACTTGAGACCATAGACCGGAAACAAACTCTAGAAAGATTAAAATGATCTCTTTTTCTCCTATGATCTTTGACCTCTCCTAAGATTTTCCTTGTCAAGGCTACCATTCCAGTTGATCCTGTGAAGATCTCTTTCCCTTCTCTTGGATTTCTTCTCCTCACAGGCCAAAAATTTGAGATTTTTCTCAAATTAAATATCAGTGACACCTTCTCAAATCCACAGTGAGTTCTCCCTGTCAGTGAATCATTTTCGTAAATTTATTGAAAGAGGAAAAATAATACAACCCCATTATTGTAATGGAGTATCCACCAACAAGGTGACCACATGCTATAGATTTCGCTCACTACGACTTTCTGTTGGAGAAAAATAAGTTTAATAAGATGTTTTTGGTCGTGGTGTGGTTTGATCTTAGGTCCTCAAGTGTTATATGGGTGCTCACTCATTTCTTTGAGTGAATGAATCTCTTTAGTCCCACATTGGGTATACTAGAGAAGAAGCTCCACTATATAACCACATTCCTATGGATATATTAACAAACGAGGGTGGAGCGGGCCCAACCCATGAAGATGGTTGTCTACCTGAAAAGAGTCTACCTTTTAAAACTCCATATGAGTTATAAAAGGTAGACAACCATCTTATGCTTACTTCAAAGTATGGGGGTGTTTGGCAAAGGTGTCCATCGTTCCTCCCAAGAGAACTAAGGTAGGACCCAAAACTGTTGATTGTGTTTTCATAGGATATCCTGAGCATACTAGTGCTTATAGGTTTATGGTTGTGAGTTCCAAAATTTCTGACATAGGGTTGAATACTATTATGGAGTCTAGGGATGCTGAGTTTGTTGAGAATGTTTTTCATATGAAACGCGATTCTCGAAAGAGATGTTTAGATGATCCTGTAGATTTGTCGTTAACTAGTCAGTCTTTACCATTAGAGGAAGATGCACCAAAAATAGAACCTAGAAGAGGTAAAAGGGTTAGAACTGAGAAAACCTATCCTGGTTGCATCACATACCTAGACGAGTCTGATCCCAAGACTTATAAAGAAGCCATAACTTGTCTTGAAGCTCCATGGTGGAAAGAAGCTTTGATCGGTGAAATGATTCCGTCCGATAAAACGGTACATTTGAGCTTGTAGATATACCTCCAGGGTAAGGCCATAGGTTGTAAATGGATCTTCAATAGGAAACGTAATATAGATGGAAGTGTTGAAAAATACAAGGCTAGGTTGGTAGCTAAAGGTTACAAACAGAAAGAAGGTGTAGATTTCCTTGACACCTATTCACCGGTGAGTAGAATTAGCTCCATTAGGATGTTAATTACTATAGCTTCTGTCCATAACCTAGATATACATCAAATGGATGTAAAGACAACATTTCTTAATGGTGAATTAGATGAAGAAATTTATATGGAACAACCCGAGGGATTTGTAGTTAAAGGTTGTGAAAAGAAAGTTTGTAAACTGATTAAATCTTTGTATGGATTGAAATAATGAATTTGATAAGTTGTTTATACTAAAATTATCAAGGATGCATGTGTAATTGTATACTTGTATGTTGATGATAGGCTTATACTAGGTACAAACATGGATGTTATTAATTCCACTAAGAAATTGCTGAATGAGAACTTTGACATGAAAGACTTAGCCCCCTGCTGATGTCATATTAGGGATGAAGATTAGTAAAACTTCTAATGGCTATAGTCTGAGTCAGTCTAATTATTTTGAATCCATACTTAAGAAATATAAACAGATTGACTGTAAACTTGCTTGTACTCTGTATGATTCTTCTTGTAATCTCAAGAAGAATAAGGGTGTAAGAGTTAACCAACTTGAATACTCGAGAGTCATAGGAAGTCTGATGTATATGATGAATTGTACGAGACCATACGTTGCTTATGTTGTGAGTAGGTTAAGCAGGTGTACTTGTAATCCAGGGAATATGCATTGGGATGCACTTATTAGAGTGCTAAGGTACTTGAATCACACAATGCCCTTTTGTTTGAATTACGAAGGGTATCCGGCCGTCATTGAAGGATTTTGCAATGCAAATTGGATAGCATACTCAGAGGATTCTAAGTCTACCAGTGGATATATATTCACTCTAGCAGGTGCATCTGTAGCTTGGAAAAGTTCCAAACATACGTGTATAGATCGTTCCACTATGGAATCAGAGTTTATTGCTTTAGATAAAGCAGGAGAGGAGGACGAATGACTAAGAAACTTTTTTAGAAGATATTCCTCTCTGGCATAGGATTGTGCCAGCTATATCTATACACTTCGACAACAAAGCTGCAACAGGTATAGTTAAGAATAGCTTGTACAATGAGAAGTCTATACATATACGTAGAAGACATAATTTCTTGAAAAAACTAATCTGAACAGGCGTTATTTCCATATATTACACAAGTTCCAAGGAGAATATCGCGGACCCTTTGACGAAAGGTTTGTCCAAGGAGATAGTTAGTAATGCATCGAGGGGGACAGGGCTTAGGATGAATAATTAAAACTTGCCATGAAGGATACTCAACCTTACTGACTGGAGATCCCAAGATCAATGTTTCGAATGAGACAACTAATTTGTAGTGGATAAACATATACACTATCAGGTAATTCCATTCTCTGTCCCTTCCTTATGTTGTAGATGTGATAGTGTGACTGCATGTGGAGGATGACTTTTAAGTCTTAATAAGTTCTATAATTTCAATTTAAGATTGAAGTGGGATGTAACAATAAACATTATTGATGGAACTCACTTATCTGAATGAGTAAGTGGGGTCGGTTCCTATGAGAATGAATCCGATTCTCTAGAGCATTCTGAGAAACAAGAAATATCCAGGACCAAATTGGACAAAACGACACGAACTTAGCAACGCCATGAGGATATCATGCGTGGTTGTTGTCGTGAATTGTACCAAATGCTAGCAGTTCAAGAACACATTCACTATCTAGCAAGTAGTTCCGCTAAATTCTCACTAAGCAAGGGTTCAAGACCTCATAGACACCTTTGCCTAAATGGTATTTTCCTTATTCTGATTTTTTTTTTCTCGTTTTTTCAGAGATTTCATTCATGTGGGGGATTTTTGAAGAAAAATGAGTTTTAATAAAATGTTTATGGTCTTAGTGTGGTTTGATTTTAGGACCTACGGGTTCTATGGATGCTTACTCATTTCTTTGAGTGAATGAATCTCTTTAGTCCCACATTGGGTATACCAGAGAAGAAGCTCCACTATATAACCATGTTCCTATGGATATATTGACAAACTAGGGTGGAGCGGATAAGGCAAAAGATACATGGACCAACCCATGAATATGCGTGTATACCTTACACCAAATCCTATGTCTACTCGGATTTATTTATGCGAGTTTTTCTTTAGGAAACAATTTCCAAAATTAATTTATCTAAAGTGTTTTATTTATGGGAGAATTCCTTTTCCGATTTTCATTGTTTTTGAAGAAAACTAAAACCTAACTTGATTTGCAAGTATCTTCTCCTATAAATACAACTCGAAAACATGTTTTCAAGACACACCAGAAGCGACTACTTTATAGTCTTATTTTTATCTTCTTCTTACTTTGTTCTCCGCGGCGCGTTCATTTCCAATTCCCGTTGATAAGTTCAAGAGTGGGTAACTTACGTTGTGCTAACTCAAGTTATGTCGGGTAGTCTTATCCTGGACACATCTTCGCTATGATGGGTTTAGCATTACTCATATCGAGTATACCTTCGAACTAAAGTGTTAAGGACAACTTGTTGAACCTGTGATTCTTCCCTTGTCAAGTTATTTCGGTAGAGTTGTTTTGATTCAGTTTTTTCGATATTATTTTGTTACATCTAACGTGTTGTTTATTGTTTCAAGATTCCAACAATATTAACACGTTATAAATCCTTGCAACAGTGTAAATAAAGATCGATATTGAAACACCACATAAGTTTAACGGAAATGATTCAAGAGATGGAAATCCAAGATGCTTTTTTTTCTGAGCCATGTTGTTCATTGTTGCAAGATTCCAACACTTTCCAGTTTAGGACTAAGTTTTTGAACATTGCAAATTTAAACCACCAAGGCTCCAATTCCAAAATGAACAATGATCTATGCACCTCATTTATGATTATCTCAATATTTATTAATTTCTTGTAAGTTGTAAAGCTCTTGTAAAACCTAACTCAGTTTTTATTTAAAATTGAAAGGATAAGGCCTTACCCGATAACCACAGGGGATACTTATTAAAGGTATCTATTGGACTGGATCTTATGATGCTTCCCAGACCCTTCCTAAGCCAAAAAACCATGGCCTAATCCCCCAGTTCCCACCCACGTTCTCTATTGAGTGGGAATCCCTACAGGAAGAAATCTCAAACAGACAATGGTTGTTCATTTTGAAAAAGTGAAAAACGGATAATGATCGTCCGTTCTATTTTTAAATCCCCTGTAACTTAGTGGGATGAAGAAATACTTTTGCATAAAATCGATTAACTTATAAAATCGATCATCTTATCCGTTTTTGTTTAAATTTAGTGGGACCATGATATGGAACAAGCGGAAGTGATAAAAGACAAGGAGAATCCACTACTTAATTTCAGAGCACTTCTCTGTCGAACTCGAAAGCGTTGCTATCTCAAGCTTGTTTGTCAAGTTTAGTTGATCAAAACTATATACTTGATTTCTAGTCTACTTATAGCTATGTCTCGGATTAGGATAAAATGTGTAGTTGAGCTTTAAACTTCACGGCGTTCACCAATTGAAGAAGAAGGTATACTGAGGAGCTTGGAGGAACTTCATCAACAAAAGGTATATGGAGACTAAAACTTATCTATTACTCAGAATTCTATTCTATTCTATCTTCTAATGAGACTAAGACGTACAACTATATAGACTTTTACATTATACACATTTGATATTTCGAGCCGAGTTTATCTCGCTTATCTATTTCTCAAAATATGTGTTGGAAGATTTTTGCTTTAACTATGCTCATCGTATTCTTGACGAGTTTAGTTGGAAACAATTTATTTGTTAGAAACTAAATATTAAGTCAAAAGATGATCATTTGAAAATTACCTTGAAAATCTTATATGATTGGTGTGAGACATTCATTTGATGTTAGCTCGAAAAGTTTCTTATTGACCATCAATGGTATGTGTTAGATTACCATTGTCGTCTTCCAAGGATGTTTCAATGATTGAAATGAGAGTTTATAGCATTTACCCATGTCTAGATACAACACGGTATGCATACCTAGTATGCGAACTGTGTTGTGATGATTCAAGTCCAGAACTCTTGTTTGCGTACCTAGTATACGAATGGATTTACCTGAGAAGGTCCGGAACTCTTGTTTGCGTACCTAGTATGCGAACGGGTTTACCTGAGTTGGGTCCGGAACGGTTTTTCGCGAACCGGGTTTACGAACGGCTTGACTAGGCCAAGGTCCGGAGCTGCTGTTTGCGAACACAGTGGTTAAGTTCCAAAATCGGTAATGTATGATTCTCATACTCATGAACTAAAACATTTATGATTTAAGGAATGCAAATTAACTTTGCAAACAATGGATTAATGTTCATGAATTGACTCTTGTATAAGTACTTTGTACGATTACGAATCAAACCAATTTCGTTTCAATTTATTCATGAATATTTTTATGAGATAGTGAATAATTGAACAACTGTATGAAACACAATTAGATTCATTTGATTATCAATCATGATTGATTGATCTTCATTTTTGATCCATAAGTGTTAGATGAATACATCTAATACAAAACTGTTCATATGGCTAACATCGGTTAAATGTTATTGAGACAACTCAATATACATGTTTAGGTATGGTAACCCATATCTAAATATAAGTATATTTTGTTTGTGTGTAACAAGCTAAGACCATCTAACGGTGGAGATTAATTGCTTAATTTCTAAGCAGACTTAGCTTGAATCTTAAATCAGGAGTTCATCTAACGGAGAATATTGAATTCTTTGTTACTAAGCTATCTTATCTTTGATTGTAAGCAATCCTGACTTGAAAGACTATATAAAGGAGAACTCTAGCAACTGGAAAACCTAATCCCGACACTTTCTTATGTCCTAGTTTCAAACTAGAGTCTATTCTCCCTTAACCTAGGTTTTCCAAAACCATTATTAGGTTAACGACTTGAAGAATTCATTTGGGATTCGTGAAGCTAGGTCCAATTATTTTCTCTGTAGTTGTGTATTCTGATCTTACTTATTCTATCGTATTGAGTTTTATCTTCTCTAAGATTTACTCGAGATTTATTTTCGATAGGTAGAATATAAAAAGTAATCACGACAGTTCTTCGTCTCAGACTCTTATGATTCCGCAATAACTTCTTCTGTTAATCAGTTAGGTTATTGTGAGGTGACTAATATTTCTAAGCTGCTCTTCAGGAGTATAAGACTGGATTATTAGTTGGTTCCTGTTCAACTTGATATTTATATAAAAAAACAGAACAAACAAAATAAAGGATAGACATATCTGTGGGAGACAGATTTGTTTACAAGTCTTCGACTTTGGGTCGTAGCAACTCTTAGTTGTGTGTGAGATCAGATAAGGGAATCAAGTGCGCAGAATCCAGCGTAGTTCTAGAGGCGTAAGGTACGCGACTGTACCTTAATCGGTGCGAGACTTGGTTAGGGCTCAACTACATTCCACTAATAACAAATTAGGGTTTCTGAAGTACATCAATAGTTGAACAACAGAAGTACGTACAAGATACTTACTGAAACTGAAGTGTGCGACGGTGATGATGAACAAGACCCCACAACTTCTACTGATTTTATTTTTTTGATAAAATCCTAGAGATCACATGAATCCTCGGCTGATTCTTCTAGGCGGCCTCACAGAAGATTAACGCATGAAAACATGCTCTGATTACCACCTGATATGGCACAAGCGGAAGCGATAAAAGACAAGGAGAATCCACCCCTTAAGATGTCGATAGAAACTCCAATCCAGGAGAAAAGACTTTAATCCAAGAATTAAAAGAGACAAATAGTCAATGATATAAACCAACTACTTAAGAGTTTTCATTAAACGATAAAAGGTGAGCCGCAACTACTTTGCAATGATAATAGAAAAGGTTATATATAGTCTGCAAACATAAACCCTAAAGTCTAGAACTTTCCTAAACAAGATAAATCTAATAAAGAAACTGATTATCCTAGTAAATAAAATATTAAAGTTATAAATATCCAAGATTTAGCCAAATCTTGGAAAATACGTGAGTTGTCATATTATGTCCCGTATCAGACCACTAGAAAGATAAGTGGGGTTTCAGCTAAATATTACATGAGGTGGACCCAACAAATTATAAAACAAATTACCATTGTCCGTTTTTTCTTCTCAAAACCGGGAAGAACCACAAGGTCTAGGCTCTTCCCAGGCTAACTTGGAGAGGAAATTGGGAATGACTTGGGAGGAGCCATAAGACCCAGTCTTAGTGATGAAGATGCATCTCTAGCATATGTAAATACTCTATAAGTAGTGATGAATTTATTCTCAATCACCACACATCAAAGATTTCTATTTTGTTTCTTCTCTTAGCATCATCAGAAACTTTTTAATATGTGTTTTTGGTTATAAGGGGTAATATCCATGGATTCAATTACCTTATTAAAGGGTTCACTGTATCCTGACTGCATTGTTTCGCATACCCATGTATCCTTGTCAATTATTTGGAAAGGGTTGAATGATTGTCTCAAACAAATCTTCAAAGATCCATAAAGTCAGAAGTACAACAATCCTGTATTAGTGTTTCATCCCCTCTCTTAGCCTAATTTCCAACAACTTTTTCTTCAGCATTTAAATAACAAGTGCAATTTTGACTTTCTTTTACAACTCAGATATCCCATTTGTATTAAAAATGTATATGAACTGGCTAAATCTTCAAGAAATCCTTCTTATCTGTAACCACACTCATGAATTGGATATTGAAATTATTGATCAACATTTCATTGATTTTCTATTTAGAAAAAAATATGGACTACCAAATGTTAGTGAATACATACGCTAGTTCAAAACCCCATTGATTTTGTTGTAGCAGTTTTGAAACTTATAAGCAAATAACAATATGCTCTTGAAAAATTAGTGGGGAAACTTGTGTAAAACCTAACATTCATGGTTTTTCTTTTTTGGATCAGTTTAGTTTGTATTAATCTGTATCATAATGACGTGGACTGATACGGGCTGGTATCAGACTATCAGCTCGATACAACATGTTGTAAAACTGATACAAATAGACAAAGAGTTATTGATTGGTATTGATACATAAATAATCTTGCTGGCTACTGATCCAGATATCTGTTGGCCAATATGAAGTTGTTTTTTTTTTTTGATAAAAAGAGCTCTTCTTCATTTCATTGATAACCCAAAGTTGAGGTTACAAGAGGTTTCAAGACATCAAGATACAAGAGTAATAAAGTAATACCATACAAATCTAGTGCAAAACCAAGTGTTCTAGCAAGAGAAGAGAAAGAACAATGGAAAAAGACTAGGGATATGTATGTAAGAACCGATTGAATCGGAGGAGAAATGGTATTCAGATCATAAGTCCACCATGTTTGATGATTTTCTTCTTCTTTAGAAAGAGATACTCCAAGGTAGGAGGGATTTGCTTTGAGTCTTGAATATGTCTATGAAAAATCCGGCCGCCGGAGCTCACCGCCGATGATCTTGAACACCATGAAACTTAACCAAGAACAACCATGAAAGTTAATAGAAGATGCTATAAAAGCATAAAAAGAGTCGTCATAAAGACGAAGATAACTTGCCGCCGGCAAGGGGGAATAAATCCCAAAACTAAACCTAAAAAACATGAAAAAAACCTAGCTAATCTAAGAAATCACTTGATTGAAAACTAAAAGAAAATTGGGTACTGCTCAGATCCACCCCAAAAGGAACGGATATGATCAGTTAGAGGTTTCTGGGGAGGAGGTTTTTTTGTTGCCGGAAATATGAAGAAGGAGAGAGAGCGGCACAACATATAATTGAGTTATGCCAATATGAAGTTGTATCGGCCAATGTTGCAAACCATGGCCTAAATAGGTTACTTGTCTTTGAGTACTTCTATCTATGGACCATGGTTAATTTTTGTATAGAGATGACCTTTTTTTTGGTTTGCTAGACGTAAACAAGAGGTCCACAAAGGCACCAACCATCTCATTAAGATCAAATAATTGTGAATGAAAAGCTGGTGAATTTATGTAGAAAATCAGCTTGTGTATCAATTATATCAAATTAACTGAACATCGATTAGTATCTGTATTGTATAGTCCTGAGTCTCCTGACACAATAAGTTGCTTCAAAGGGCTTCAATCACCTCGTTTTCCATACTTTTAACATAAAATTGGTTAAAAAGACCAAAATCAATAATTTTTGGGTGAAAAAGACATTTAGATTTTGATACTGTTTAAACGGACAAAAATGTAAAAATAGCCAGGATGTAAACAGTTTCATCCTACCCATTTTCAAATACTTTTTCTTATTTTTAATTTACATCAGGAAGCATCCAGTTTCATCCTTACTATTTTTTAAGTTTAAGTCAGGATGAATCCAGTTTCATCCTTGCTATTTTTTTAGTGTTCATTTCACGCATACTAATTTTTACTCGTCTATTTAAACCGTGCTTTAAACATATTTGGACAATGACCCATTTTCCGTACTTTTAATTTCTCCCTTAAATGCTCAATTCTCTACCTTTCCGCATATCCGAATCAAGTAGTAGCAGTAGTGTAGTGTGGTACTTGGCTTAGCTTATAAAGCAATATAAATCCAAGGCGCCCCATCTTACCTTGGAGAGATTGGGGTATATCCAGATTAATTGGGGTATTACCTAATGAGTAAGGGTCATTTTGAAGTAAAACAAGATACCTCTTAACCTTGTATTTTTTAAATGGCTAATATACCCTTTTTAATTAACACTAAAAAAATCTGATTAGGTTAATTAATTGGTTTAGATTAAAACTTATGAGTAGATTAAAACTTATGAATTTAAGTTATGAAATTTTGTTTTTGATTGAACTCATGTGGGAAGATTTTTGATGAAAAAAATTTGTTTCGAAAAAAGTTTTTGCAACGGAAATGAAAGCATACTACCCAAGCACTTCTACAAAGGGGATTGCAAAGCTGATGTATGAAATCATACTCAAAATTATAGAAGAAATCAACACTTTCAGTTCTGAAACCATGAAAAATCGGCAAGATCGACGAATGAAGAAGATGCCGACTGTACTTTGGCCGGCAAGGTCATCGAAAGAAGAAGACGCCGGCTATACTTTAGCCGGCAAGGTAGTCGAATGAAGAAGATGCCGATTTTTTTTTTGACATACAGGAGACTGTTGTAAATCCTTCACTAGTCGGCATCTTATTGATTTCTTACCTTGCCGACCCTGTAAATGCTAATTTCAGAGATGAAAATTCGGCATGATATACAACCCAGGAAGCTGCCGACTAGTATTAGTCGGCAAGGTCAACAAAAAATACCCTGCCGACTTTTATCAAAAATGTTGAGTCATAAGGGATTTGAGATTGGGTATGATTTTGTACCCAATATGAACTCGAGTTGAGATTGGGTACAAAATCATACCCAATCTCAAAACCCGTATGTTTTTTTTTTTGTTTCATTTTTTTTTTATTTCATCATGTAGAGATTTTGAAATCATACCCAATCTTAAAGAGATTTTGAATTTTTTTTTTGAAAGATTTTAGGTTTTAGTCGGAAGGGTTTAAATTTGGTTGAAAATAGTTAGGATAATTTAGTCTTTTAGCATCTTTTAGACACCCCTTAATACACTATCTTGGATGAATTTAAAATTGAATACCCCAATTAATTTGGGTATACCCCAATAAAGCCAGGCATCTTATTGTGTGTCAAAGGCACTTAATAGCTTTAAACTCGGTCTGTATAACATCAAAGGCACTTATTGCCCGATCCTTCTTAATAAAAATTTCTCTTGTTATCAACTTTTTTTTTTGTTAATTAGCTTTAGTTTGTTCCAAATCCTAAGTTGTTTTCATTGTTTGTTCCACTTCTAATGTTTTTTTTTACTTTAGATTCAATTTCACAATCTAATAAGGCGCTGTAATTACAAGTTCGTGGATGCTTTAATTTTCAATAAAATTGTTATACACACGACAATAAAATTCTAAAGTTAGATCCTCACAGCTGAAAGTTATCTTTTGTAATTCCAAATTTTGGTTTCATCTAATTTTGGTGAAATCAATTTTGGTTTCATCATATTTTTTGTTTGGTTTCATCATTTTTTTTTCATTTTGTTGAATATTGATCAATGAAACTCATTTTTTTGTGACGGTGGCAGCTGGTTGGTGATGGTGGTGGCCGGTGATAATGGTGGTGTTACTTGGCGGCGGCGGTCTGTGGTGGTGGTTGGCGGCGGCGACGGTGGCGCGGTGGTGGTGATGGGCAGCGGTGACGCGGTGGTGGTTGGCGTCGACGGTAGGTGGCGACCGGTGGTCGGTGATGGTTGCTGGCGGCGGATGGTGGCTGGCGGTATTGCTAGTTGTTGGTGGTGGGTTGTTGTATTTGGTGACAATATAATAAAAATTAAATCTGGGGTTGATTTTTGTTTTTGTTGGGTTAATTTAAACTAGAAGGGTAATATAGACAGTTTATGTTAAATGGGGTTTTTGTGCACAATTTGTTTGTTGGAGTTTTTGTGTATGGATAGTGACACCTTTGGGGTAACTCACGGCCCGAAAAATTAAACATTCAATTACATTTTGAAACTTATTGAAAGTGAAAATCATCTTCAGCAGAATCTGTAATATGCCACTTCTGGAAGTTCAATTCTTGTCAGGAATGAAGGTCTCCCCATGATGATCTGCCTTTCACCAGCTGCTAAATTGACACCTTTTTTAGCTGCAGAATCAACATAATAATTTGTTTCTCTGAAATTGTGCCTGCATAAGATATATGTTATTTTACTTGTTGCTTTCCTCCATCTCATGTGAAGAAACCAATCACTTTTTTTGAATCTGAACATAAGACAATTTTTTCCATGCCCCATTCTACTGCTAATTCTGCTGCACATACCACTCCATACACTTCTGCAATGTAATTTTTTCCAATGCCTATACCCCCAGATAAGACTCCAAGCACTTGACATGTGTGATCTCTCACAACAGCACCAAAACCAGCTTTTCCTGGATTACCGATGAACCATCACAACAGAACATAATATATCCAAGAGAAGGAGGATGCCAGTAACAAATTTTGATATATTTAAATTTACTATTTCTTGCACCAAGATTTAAAAAGGCTATTATTTGCAGATCATAGTTCTGATGCCACTTATTGCTTTTAATTCTGTATCAACTTTCAAGAACCATCTTCTTTATTTTGGTTTTGAACTGCTTCTCATTTGGCTTAATATCTTCAAAGAGTCTTTTGTTTTTTTGAAACCATAATTCTTTAATGATAGAACAAGCTGAAGTTAACCAAGTCTCTCTAATTAGAGGACTACAATTTCTTGCCCTTGTCCAGATATCATCAAAAGTAACGTGCATGCTAAAACCAAATATAGAACATATCTATTTCCAGATTTTGACACTAAAACTACAGTGCCAAAGATGGTGGTTCATGCTATCTTGCTCATGCTCACAGATACAACATCTTGATGCTAGGCTATAACCTCTATCAACCATAACTGAATCATCAATAAAGACTCCCTAAACTATTTTCCAAATATTACTTGAAGTGCTTGGATGCAGATAAGAATTCCATATTTTTGTTGAGCAATGCATTTTAGGTTCTTTATGTCTTAACAGATTAATAGCTGAAGCAGTAGTGAACCTACCATTTAGAGTACCAGTCCAGAAAAGCTTATCTTATCCACCTCCTATGTCAGGTAGGCTGAAAGAATAAAATAATTGTTGTAGGTCTTGAGGAATGCTCCAAATGACATCTTGTATAAGATCAACTACCTTCATTTGCATATTGTTCCTCATGTACTGAGTTACTTCAGCTTGATCACTTATAGAGGAGTTTCAAGAATCCAATTGTCAAACCAAACATTTACATTCTAACTATTGCCAATGCACCATTTTATGTTGTCTTTTAACACACTCCAAGCCCACTTCAAACCAGGCCAAATATAAAACAGCTGCCAATTTTCATTTCATAGTCCATTTGAATTTTTGAATTTAGCTTTAATGAATAATGCCAATTCTTATTCTGAATTAATGATTCTCCACATCATCTTCAATAGCAGAGCTTTGTTAATGACTTCCAATCTTTGAATTCCAAGACCACCTTCACTAAAATGACCGCTAGCCTGACATGTTGTATCTCAACATTGTGCCCAGGGCCAGGAGTGAGGAGAGTGGTGATACATCTTTCCCAAACTTATACCAACAACTCCTGCCTCACTGGCACTGGATTTGCGCCTAAACCAGTTAGCTTTGCTTGCCGCGGTATTTCCAAATGCGTTCATGATGCATTTCGAGACAGGTTACGGAGGAAAACAACGAAATCTTTCAAAAGCTTACTTTAGTCTAAGCTAGGCCAAGATTATTGGTTCTCAACATTTAATAATCACAAAGTGACAGAGAACTTCAAGACGCATTCTTTAATGACAGATATTACCGATAGTTGTAGGGGACTTCTCCGGTGACTTGTTTGGTTATGTTCTACTTATCGTCCTTCTTTGCACGCACTTTTACTTACTCCCATGTACCATTTGTAATAATGTTAGGCCTAACAACATATATTTGACTTAATTGGGGTGCTTAAGTTATGCTTTTGTTATTTTGATAGGAACAGTTAAAATATCAGTTCCCATTGATGTTCTGGAATGTAATTTTTTTTGGATATATAATTGTCAAATAATTGAGTTCGTACTGCGTATTATCTTACCGTGTCATCTCCAAATTGAAAGGACGGTTATATTTTAATAATGGATACCGAGTTTGATCTTGTGTTATGAATTTTTAAGGCAAAGTTAGTAGTCTATGGATTCTATACCGATATTGTGTTTCAGTGCCCAGTGGATTCTGGCCTATCCAGATGGACCGTAACACTGCTGCAAAAAGTCTACTCCAGAGCTCTTTAGGAAACCTATTTTGAGGCATACTCATTCATTATATCATTTAGGATGGGTTTATAAGGGGTGTCTAAAGGTACTGCAATTACTCGTATATCCTTAAACAATTTAAATTACTAGAGTGCCCTTATCCTCAAAAACCTAAAATCAAAAATCAAAATAAATTTTAAAATTAAACATCTTGGACTCCAATTCAATCAATAAATTGATCAAGCAAAGCAAACACGAATCGAAGTGAGCGATGTTGGAATGCGAAATCCAAATCTCAATTGCTCTTAGATGTATTTTAGAATGTATATGTAACAAACCCATCTTGTTTTTGATTGATTTTAATTTGTTTGATCGATAGAATATAATTTCAAAGATGAAATTCGGGTTTTCAGAAGATCAGTTCGGCAGATCTTGGAGTATCAATTTTGAGCCGAACCTAGTGTATGATTTAGAGAAACACTATGTTCGGCTAATGCGACTTTGCTAGATTTTGTTCGAATTAGCCGAACCTAAATTTGTCAATTACAGAGTGAAGTTCGGCTGATAACTTTATCAGCCGAACTTAGGTATATTTTCAAAAAACTGAGGTTCGGCTGAAAAGTTATCAGCCGAACTGTTCATCTGGTCAGTGGATCTGGGTTTTAAAAATTCAATTTTTTTACAGATTCAACTTATAAAAAGAAATTAAACCTCTTATATAATCTACCTCTGATTTGAGTCACACATTTTTGGTCACTTCTAATCACTAAAATCTCAAAATTCAAGATCCAAGTTTTTTTTCTTCACTTCTTCTTCTTCTTCCTCTCAAAAACCCCAACTCCCTCACATAAATTTGATTTTCTACTAATTCACCACTAATAATTTAATCTTTAATAAATCCTTAAAATTACTAACTAATCAAATCTAATCATAATCATTAATACTAATTATGTAAAGGTAGTTATGCCATTATCAAAAAGGGTGAATAAGGGATGATGTTGTTTTTTATTTAGTGACCTTATTTTGCATTATTTAGAGCAACCACAGTCACGACCAAATTTGGGTACTAAACCCAAATTTGGTCCCCGAAAGTGCCGCAGTGGTGAGGAGTAAACCCAAATTTGGTCGCAAAATTTAGGGTTTGAGACCAAATGTGGTCGTTGACCCAGACTAAAAAAGATATAGTGGGACGGAAGTATTAGGAGCGTATGATACCAGGCGTAAGTTTAATCACCGTATACAATCAGGCGTAAGTTTAATCACCGTATGAGTCATGCGCATGTATAAACTCCGCCCTCTTCAAACGCGTCAGACGCTGTTAATACTTACGCCTGAAATGGGACGCATGTATAGAAAGCGTATGAATGAGGCGCAGTTATAAAAAACGCCTGGGCTGGGCGCATGTATTTTGAGCGTCTCTGTCTAGGCGTATCTTTAATGTGCGTTTAGGTGAGGCGCATTTATAAAGAGCGTCTGTTAGCAACATCCACTATAAGAGAAGATCAACTTGCAAGCATGTCAAAGGTGCTTCCCTCGACCTACCACAAAGAACCTTCTTTCCCCTTAAAAGCAGTTTCCACCATCACCCGCCCCTCGTGAAGTAGAGCAACACCAAGCGATAATGATTTTCAACGTGGCAAACCAAGAAATTAGTAGATATTCTCGGAGATTAGTCACTCACCCAAAGACTGGTCCAGTTAGCTGTCATCATCCGTTGCCCCTATGTATGTGAGTTCTGCTCTTCTAACTCTAACTGATCCTCTTAGCAAGCTACACGCCTTGAGATTGTTTAGAGATGATGGTGGTGATTGCTCAGCAGTACCACTAGGTAAAAGACCAGCAGCAACTACCACGCAGCTGCTGCTGCTGTTGTAATTACTACTACTGCTACTATTGGACAAGATGAGACCGCTGTTTGCTGGCAAGAAAAGATGTGTGGCATGTAAGGAGGGAGAACTGTCATTGCAGACTGAATGGGACGCACTTTATATCTCCGTATGAATGGGACGCACTTTTAATCCCCGTCCCTGTAGACGCACTTACCATCCCCGTCCCATATCCGGCGTTAATTATACCTACGCCTCAATCAAACGCGCATTATACCTACGTTTCACTCAAACGCATAATATAAAGCCGCCTAATCAACAAACGTGAATATAATTTCCGTCTGACATCGGGCGTGTGTATAAGTTACGCTTCACCAAATTTGGTGTTCTACCACTGCGCTTGAACACCCAGAATACCAATTTTTTTTGGTTTTTAGTCTTACTTTTGGTATTTGGTCCGTCTCATGGCTGTGGTTGCTCTTAGTATGCCTAAAAAAAGTCGGTATGCCTCAAAATAGGTTTCCTCTTTAGAGGGACCAGTGAAATTAGAAGTACACTAGTTAGAAATAAGGCTAAGAGTCGGAGTCAGTGGAGAGTAGCAAAGCCCAGCTGCATGGAAGAAATACTACCAAATCATCATTGCAATTGGAAGAAATTTGTGACCAGAAGTCCCAGTAGACTGATGGCAGGCACATAAGGCAGCTGGTGGCAATTGGATTTCCACTTGCAGAGATAAGAGAACAAATCCTCTAGAGCATAGGTAACATGTCTAACGAAACTTTCCACAGGAAGAACCCTGTTTTATTTCTCCAGACTTTGGCTCTTGGATAAGCTGTAGAAAGAGCCGAGTCTCTCCAATGTGTCTGTAGACAATATAGTACGGCGCTCGAAATTTTTGGACCCTCCATAATCTTTTTGGTTTTTGCTGTTTTTTTCTTTTTGTTTTGCCTTTAGATTCATGAGAAAATCACTACTCAAGTCAAATGCATTGAGTACTTTTGTGCTTTAATCAAATGATCTGACTTAGAATTAGGTGATAGTGGGTTTGAGTTCCCCGAAATATTCTAGTTATTCATCTGGTTTCTTTCTAAGGTTTTGTTTCTGCTCACAGTGTTAAAGCTTTGGTAATAGTTTCTCATTTCTCTTCCTGCTGCTATAAATTTTATTTTCTATTTTTGATTGAAAGAGAAGACATGAGAAAATAGTGTAGAGTGGCAGACAGTTACAGCTAAAAGAAAAAGTACATAAAGATTGTAGCCCAGTTAAGAACTGAACTAGAGAAAATTGATATGTGGTGGAGTTCCTGCCACAGACGCCATTGCAAAGCCCATATAACTGCAGCTGATATATATATATCCAAGAACACCAATTTTCGGCATGCCTAAAACTTTCAAGGCATACAAAGGACTAGTCCTAACTTGGGTGACCTTATAAGGGGTACCCTATGGGGTGGTTCAATTACCTATATGCCCTTAAATTCTCTAAATTACTACTAATCTATCCCTATCCCTAATACAAAAACCTATAATCAATAAACCAAAATCAGTTTCATATCCCTAACCCCTTCTTCTTCCTCCTCCACAACAGCCGAACCCTTCTTCTTCTTTTTTTTTTCATCGTATCATCGCGGAAATTTAATCGTCGATTCGTGAAAATTTAGTCGACGATTAAACTCATCTATATAATGGTTCGCCGTAAGCCAGTATCTCGTTCTAATCGAGCGATTGAACAACCCATTGAAGAAGAAGAAGATTTAGAGAGTGAAGAAGAAACTCAAAATCAACCACAAAATCAACCGGAAGAAGAGATTGAAGAAGAACCAACTCCACAAATGAGAATAAGAAGGTTAGTTTTACAAACCCATCTCGTATTTGATGTTTTTGATTGGTTTGATTGATTTAATTCGTCAAAATCATGTTTCTGCGGCGGTTACAGGGTATGGTTCGGCGCAAAACAAATCTTAGATGTGCGCCGAGCTGTTCTTGAAACTGAACCCTGAAAGTGCATTTGAACGGCTCGGCGTATATCTGAAATCCGTTTTGAGCCGAACTTGGTGACACAGAGACTTATACTTAGGATCTGCTTATTCGATGGTGTTAGTTTTGTGCCGAATATGTTTTGTGAATTTCAGAAATTTTGCATGTGCGTAGGATCGGCTTATATGGTAGTATTAGTTTTGTGCCGAATAATTGTTGTTTGAATTTTCTGAATTTTTGCATGTGTATAGGATCGGCTCATATGGTAGTACTAGTTTTGTGCCGAATAAATGTTTGAATTCATAAGTCTAGATTCGGCTTATTCGATAGTATTAGGGTTGCGCCGAATATCATTGTTAAAATTTCATAAATTTTACTAGTGTGTAGGATCGGCTTATTTATATGATATCATGTTGCGCCGAATACATGTTTGAGTTCATAATCATAGATTCGGCTTATTCGACGGTATCGGTTGTGAGCCGAATATATAGGATCGGCTAATAATTTTGCATGTGCGTAGGATCGGCTTGTATGGTAGTATTAGTTTTGTGCCGAATAATTGTTGTTTGAATTTCAGAATTTTTGCATGTGTATAGGATCGGCTCATATGGTAGTACTAGTTTTGTGCCGAATAAATGTTTGAATTCATAAGTCTAGATTCGGCTTATTCGACGGTATCGGTTGTGAGCCGAATATATAGGATCGGCTAATAATTTTGCATGTGCGTAGGATCGGCTTGTATGGTAGTATTAATTTTGTGCCGAATAATTGTTGTTTGAATTTCAGAATTTTTGCATGTGCTTAGGATCGGCTTATATGGTTGTATTAGTTTTGCGCCGAATAAAGGTTTTGATTCATAAGTCTAGATTCGGCTTATTCGATAGTATTAGTGTTGCGCCGAATATTATTGTTAAAATTTCATAAATTTTACAAGTGTGTAGGATCGGCTTATTTATATTATATCATGTTGCGCCGAATACATGTTTGAGTTCATAATCATAGATTCGGATTATTCGACGGTATCGGTTGTGAGCCGAATATATGGGATCGGCTTATAATTGTTTTTTGGTATGAGCCGATCCACTCTCTGTGTAAGCTAATAAAAATTTCAAGACATGATTCGGCTCATATGTGTTATTTCGGGTAAGCCGAGCCTTCTTATTTTCTTACAAGTTTTTGGCTTTCCAAATCTCTTTGTTGTTCGAATTAGTCTTATAACTTTCATACTTGTGTCAGGACCAATGCAGCTACAAAGAGGAAGAAGATGGAGATAACACCTTCTACTTCTAAAACTCCCGATCCTAGAGGAGGAGGTAAGAAAAAATTGGGAGCGGGAGGTAGAGGAGGAACTTTAGAAGAAGTAAGAATTGAAAGACAAGAAGAAGGAATAGCTGAAGATGAAGAAGTTCATCAAGAAACACAACCCCAAGGAAAACCCAAGAAAGACAAGAAAGGTAAGAAGGTGGCAGAACCCGAGAAAGAGAAGAACGATGATGATCGACGGATCACTGGTTTACACATTCCTGATGAAGATGACGTAATTACACCTCGATCAGATGGTTTGCCTCATGGTCTTCCGGAAGATGGAGGAAATGTGTTGATTGGTTATGCCGATTCTTGGGCGAAGAGAATTTATGAGACTCCTGATCACAACCGTGCAGTACGAGTATTGAGACACCAGAGGGCAGCGGAATGGAGTCTTGATGAAGAGGTTCCTGAGGTGATTGCTTACGTACAAGCCAGTGCTTTATGGCCTGCTATCAATTATGGACATAAGGAATATGATAGTGTGTCGGCCTCTGCATTTACCGAGCACTTTTGTCCAGAAACTTACACATTTCAATTACCTTTTGGAGAGATGTCAATCACTCCTGATGAGGCTAGTAAGATTACAGGTCTTAAAGCAAGGGGTGTAAGTGTGGATGCTGGTTTTTATGACATGAGTTGGGATGAGCTATACAATTTGTACCTGGAATGCCTTGGTTGGGGTTCAATGAAAACTGAGTTGGAGTTTTGTCGATCAGTTAAAGATGTCGATACCGTTTTCATACCAGGTGGCAGAAATAAGAAGAATAAGAAGATCAAGTTGACTAACTTGAAAAGGGAGTTTGAGAACACAAAGGAAAGAGTCACACAAGGTTTGTTGATAATGGATCCCGTCAAAGTGAAGCAAACCGGAACTGCCTACTTGCTTTATACTCTTGGTAGAGACATCTTTCCCGACACTACCGGAAACAAGGTAAATGCTAATTATCTCCAATTGGTAAAGAATATTGAAACTTGTAACAAGTATGCTTGGGGAACGGCTACGCTCGCTTACCTGCTGGACCAACTTTCCACCGCGTCTAGGTTGACAAGTACAAACATCGGAGGGAACTTCACTTTGCTCCAGGTAACTTTTGGGAGTTCAGAGTATGGTTCGGCTTATAGCCATAAAACCTTTTAAGCCGAAGTTTTTTATTACTTGGTTCGGCTTATAATACTTGATCCATATAAGCCTAACAGTTCTCTGAGTTTGCAAACTTTAGTCTTACTTTGATGTTTCCAAGTAAAACTTGTTTCTATGAATTCAATTCCTTTGATTTTTTAATGTGGTTCTTTGGATGCAGGTGTGGATATATGACCATTTCCCAATTTTGAACTTGGCCAAAGTATTTGAGAAAGATGTCGATTATGTTGATACTTAGCCAACTGCAGCACGGTACGCGTACGAGGACTCCAAGAAAAGGAACAAAAAGAAGTTGGTGGCAAGTTTGAGAGAGACGTTAGACTGTCTTGGTGTTGATGATGTCGCTTTTCAACCATATGAGAATGAAGATGAAGAAGATGAAGTTGTTGAAGATGAGGATATGCCGGTAGGTATGTATCATGGGACATTGTGGTATCCCGGTGGTTATGTTATATACGATCCTAGGCAAGTACTCCGTCAATTAGGATGTGTCAGAAAGGTTCCTTTGTTTGACGAGAAATTCAGGTTGTTACCAAAGAGTGGTAATGGAACTAAAAGCACCACTTCATCTTGGGAACCAAAGTATGATCCTGATCCCACCGTTGAGTTTTGGAATAATTTAGACAATCACACATTAGATGCGTCCAAGTTAACACCTTTACTTGATGATCCATGTGAAGAGGATCCGGGCTATATGGATTGGTATAACCAAATTTCTCATCCCTTCATTATCAATAAGAAAAGGCAAAAGATATCTGATAAGGGGAAGGCGAGGCCAATCAAGATCACCAACAAGTCTACTTCCGAAGATGTAGTTAAGGCTTTCAAGGTTATGGTAAGAATGACTTCACTTTATACTGTTTTCATATATTAGTTATGGTAAAAATGTCTTCAACCTCATGGTTATAAGTTGTTCTCAAATGAAAAATAGGTTGCCGCGGGTAGGGAGATGTTGAAGAAAATGAAGGTCAAACTTGGTTGCAAAACAACAATGACCGTGGAAGAACAAAAATACCTCATCGACAAGTGGGATGCAATCATCAACAAAGGACAAGGACCCGAGGAACCCGAACAAAGGCCTACCACTAAGAGGTCTCGACAAGTTGGTGAAGGTACAAGCCAAGTTGGTGCTACCGTCCAACCCGGTAATGATGCGTCGGAAGATGAAGACCAAGGTGGAATAAGAAGTGGTCGTGGAACTAAGAAGAGGGGTCGTGGTTAAATTCCCTTTTATGTACACTTTTATGGTACACTTTTTCTTAAGTTTTAAGTACACTTTTATGGTGTTGCAAACACCTTTGCTTTAAGGTGCTGAACTTTGTTTTTAATGGTGCTGGGATTGGGTTATGGACACCGTCAATTTCATGTTTTAATGAATAGCTTAACAGTTATGTGCCGAATTTACAGAGTTCGGCTTATCCTCTAATGTTAGTTACACGCCGAATCATTTTTCCTTCAGGTTCGGCACATTCGATAATAACATTATGTGCCGAACTATGAACATTTACAGGTTTCGGCTTATACGATATCCTCAATATGTGCCGAACCGCGAACAATATTTTAACCCAAAAATTAACAAATTCATGTTCGGCTCAGACGATAATCATATTATGTGCCGAACCTTGAACATAAGAGGTTTCGGCTGATACGATATTCTTCATATGTGCCGAACCAGTAACAATATTTCAACCCAGAAACTAAAAAATTATGTTCGGCACATACGAATTTGGATATGTAAGCCGAATTAGTAATGATTCTATTCCGGGCTATTCAGGATGTTGTTCGGCTTACTATGAAACTTTCATATAAGCCGAACTAGTGTCTAGCAAAAGGGTGGGAATTGGAAATTATAGGTTCGGCGCATGCAGTAAACAGATTCAGTAAGCCGAACCGTTCATCAATTGGTAGATTCGGCTTATAGATGTGAGTCGAACCTCAACCTGTTTCGCCGAACCATGATTCATAATCTAAGAAATCAGCCATTTGGGAATCATTGGTGTAGTTGATGTGTATTTTCCTAGGTTTTTTAGATGATATATGACCCTCCTCATCCTCCATTGAATCAAGAATTATAATTTTCTCACTTTCTCCTTCTCTTTCTCTCCTTCTTAACCAAACCAAAACTTTGATTTTTTTTCCTCATATTTTTCATCTAAACAACTCTTATAATTCTGAAAATTATCTTAATCTCTAAACAAAATATTTAATCACTAATCAAGATTATTAACACTAATACGTAAAGGGCAGATTTGCCATTAAAAAAATTTGGGTTAAGGGGTTATCTGATTTTGCTATTCAACAACCTTTTTTGTCTTCATTTAGTATGCCTTGAAAGATTTTGGTATGCCCAAAATTATGATTCTCATATCCAAACGACTATGGCAGCACGGGACGAGCCGTGAAGATTCCAGCACCAAGCAAGCCATCGCATTAATTGCAAGGAAATCCATGCCCAGTTATGAGATCCCATATTGAAACAGAACCAAATGGCATATACACAGATATCTGAATTGGCATTTTGTCAAGGGTGCATGAGTGAGTCCTGGGAGTGGACTGGGCTGGACCCGTAAGAGTCGAGAAAACTAGTTTATTCATCTTGCTGCAATGGCGAAACAAATTCAACACAGAAATGAAGTTAACTTACATTTTTTGGGTAGTTGTTCTTCCGAGAAACAAAAAGATTAGCAAACGGAAATAAATATACCCCCAATTCCCAATCTCATTCTCATTAGCTATTAGAGCCCCTACCCAACTAAGTGGTACACTACCACTTACCTATAATTTTGTTTCTGTCCCGCACAATGACGTTAATGTATGGTCACAATTAACCTTGGGTAAGGCAAGAACATACGCGACTGGTTAGTAGTACTACTACGACACCTTATGCACCAAGTATACCAACCAATGCGATCCATGCCTTTGAGCTATCTCATGCATACTTGTCACCAAATTTACAATGATATTACAAAGACAATAGTTGAAGCTGCTTAATTGAGTCGTTACTAGAGATATTTGACCTACTATGATAAGCACCATACATTTACATCACACCCATGACTCGTGAAAATTCACCGTTACATTTTGATGTTAGTTGGTAATCCATGTAGGAAACGCAGGATAATTGGTCGCATCCGCAAAGTTTCTTAAGAGTTGGAACTTGGAAACTGTAAATAAAATGAAACAATAACTGGTAAAAGATGCAATACCATAATGGACAGTATATCAAATGCAATCTGTACCGTTCAATCTCAATTTCAATTGAGCTTCAACATTCCCCTTTCAGTGCTCAAGAACCTTCATAAAACAATGGATTCCATTGATTCCTCACGAATTGTTTACATATATATTGTAGATCTATATATTACAAACCCATTTCAAAGATTCATCTATAATTACACCCAAAATACATATATAATCTCTAACTTAAAAAAAAAAAAAAAAAAAAAAATGGAAAATGAAGAACAAATTGATTCCTCAAGAAGAACCAACCTTAATCGTAATAACCATTGGTAATTAACGCCATTATTTTTGTTTTCACTACCAAACCAAACAGTTCCTCCTCCATTAACTTTGATACATATTCTTCCCAACACCATCATCAAAATTCTGAGCATAACTCTGAGAATCATACTTAAAACCTTGATCACGCCCAGTTCTCGAATTCACGAGTTTCCTGAATTCAAATCTGATTTTGTAAAAAACATGATGTAAAGTTCCTTTCTTATGAAACCCTAACATAGATGATTCCTCATCATCCATTTCCAAATCTCTAGCAAATGTAGGTTTTCTTGACAAGATCCAAGCCCAACTCAAATCCCACCATTTCTTAATCGAACTTCCTGTAGTTTCTCCGAATGAAGACATTGATTTTGTTCTACGAATCGCCCATGTACTTGCCTGAGTTGAAATATCAGACGGAATTATTCCAAATGAAAGTCTTCTTCTTAAACTACCTTCGGGTGACTGCTGGTTCGAAGATTGGGAAACTGGTAATGATTCTTTCAAGGGTCTTGCTGGTAATCTCTTCTGAATGTTCTCTAACATACTCATGATGATGAATTTGATCTAGCTCTGGCTAAACTAGTTGCACAACAAAATGAAGAGTTGGTGTCGGTGAGTTTTTAGAGAGAGAAGAAGAAAGAGTAAAGAGGAGATGGAGAGGAGGTGACAAGTTGTGATCACAGTTCCTACTTCTAGTCTTCTACTACGACATCTCTACAGGCTGTTTTTATTCGTTTTGGGGAGTTAATCGTTGGACCCACACGCACGCAACAGTTTACCTAGTAGTTAAAGCAGTTGCAGGTTTCTTGTAAAGGTCGGTAAAATTATTTTTCCGACACGTGTGGAGTTGAAGATCCATCCGGGAGTGGTGGAGGTCAGAGGAGTGTGGAAAGAGGGGTAATTACGAAGTTATTTAACCACTTAAGCATGGTTGGTTGTGGACAGTAGGAGACTGGCGCGTTTACTTTGAGTCTGATTTCAATATAAATGAGGTTTTAATGAGTAAATCTGGTTTTATTAACTGTTTGATTACAATAATGGTTTGTTAGATGTTAAATCTAGTCTGACTCATAATAAAAATTCGCAAAACAAAAGGGAAATGTGAGATCCAGGAATCAAATACTGCAGATGAGGAACTTTACGGGAATCATGTCGGTACCGTACGTATACTTCAATAGTTACGTTTCTTTTTTACTACGCGCCGTGAATGTTTGTTATGGTGATGGCAAAACAAACTCCCAAATTGATCAGTTTTTGATCTTCCTTCTTTGTGAAATTTAAACAAGAGGTTTTTAATAAAGTGTCCGTGTGGCATTAATTGGGCTATATCAAAAAACGTTCATGCCCTTAAATAATTTAACTAGGACCGAGTTGGTTAACGAGTCGGAGTAAACTCAACTCAGTGCCGAGCTAAATCAAATCCCAACTACCAGTGTTAATCTTCTTCTCCAATTTTTTTGTTAACAAAACCCTAACACAATAGAAGTCTGTGATTCACAAATAATCATCACGAAATCATAACATTGACCATGCCACATCTTTTATATGGTTTATACATGCTAAAATATACTTGTTTTTCACACATTTCACATATGGGTAAAAGGAAATCTACGGTGCGGCTACGATGTGGTCGGACCACATACTTCAAATACGTGATTCCTCTTTAAATAATGACACGTCACATTAAGTAAAAGAAATTTGGAAAACAATTTTTCTTTTTTCTTTCTATAACTTCCTACTTATTCTCAAAAAGTGTAACAGTCAAGGGAATTTGGAGGGACATGTTTTTTAGTTAAATAGGTGTCAGAAAATGAAGAGGGACTACATACAAAAACGATGTGGCCGACCACATCATAGCCGGGGCGAGGAAATCTATTTCTTTGCCCAAATCAGTGAATTATTTGGTTGGGTAAACAGCTGTTAAAGAGTGATCCAAACCCACAGGCCTTATCGAAATACGCTTCTACAATTTCATGCCAACTTGAGTAACTAAAAGGAACATATTTTGAGACATACTCAAGGTTCGGTTGATAACCTATGTTTTCGTCTAGGTTCGGCTGATAACTCATATCAGCCGAATCAAGTCAGCCGAACTTAGACAGATGTATGTCTCAAAACATTACTCAAAACAGGTTTCAGCCAAAATCCGTCGACAAAGACGAATGAAATTTAATGCATTTCGTGATCAAAACACACAAACCTTGTACCTCCAGGCCGACCCTAATTGCAATTTGAACCCCAAATTCAAAGCCATCTGAGACGTTCTGTGTTCTTCTCGATCTCTATTTATAAGTGTTACCAAAACACCAAACCGGCCCAGAATTCAATTGCCAAAGGATAGTACTTCAATTGCAATTAAATTCAATTTCAGACCACAACAGACCCCCCAACTCCATTCGATTTTCATTTACATCTCAAGAACTGCACCCGTTGTATATAATTTAAAAACCCCCAAAATTATGTCCAACACCAATTTGCCCACAGAACACCACCTCAGCAAAACCCCAATTCCATCCCATCTTCATTTACTCTCGCCGTAGACCTCTCCCTTTTCTTGTCTTTACCGATGATGCCATCTTCTTCTTATTAAGCTAAATCCAAGTCTAGATTTCACACTATTGGAATTATTGTATCAGCTGCTTGGTTAAGAGATGAAATTAAGGTTAGATCCATTTTTCTTTATTTCGATGAGAACATAAGCTTCTGGATAAGAAATTGTTTTTTTTTTTTTTAGGTTTTGAGAGAGAAAGATTATACTCTCGAATCTCGATGCTTTCAACGTTTCATTAAGAGTAGACACGTCCCGCCTACTTTTCATTTGTAGCACTAGAACGAGTTGGGAATTTTGAGCCGTCGATCAATCCAACGGACGGTGAAAGATGATAATATAATATCCTAGAATACTGGGCAGTTTAGTAGTTACGCCCGTTAAAATCTCATCTCCACAAATGAGAAATTGACCAAGTCCAAGAGATTTTACTGTTTTGATGGGACCAGACGGAATTATTAACGGTATGGGCGTTAAATATATAATGAAAAAACGTGGACATTTTCTTAAATGCATTTCCCTATATGGACATTCTTTTAATATTCACCCGTGCAAGGCAATTCTATACAAAACATGAACTACCAACACTTTGTATTACTTAATAGCAAAACACCCAATGTTGAGTGAGAAATAACCCACACCTGCAATATGATTCAAGAATGGAAATAACAGAAGATCTAATTTGTATTAATTGGATTGCAGAAACCCAATGTTCAGGGAAAAGATGCAATTTTTACTTGAATTACATTCGCTCATAGGAACACAATTCATGTTTATGATATTTTTAACTGTTTTTATTTTTTACCTTTTCTTATCCTCTTTTTTCTTGTATTAATTGTATTGCAGAATTCCAATGTTCAGAGGAAAAAATGCATGATTCTTACTTGAGTTACACTCGTTCAAAAGAATACAATCCATGTTTCTGATATTGTTAATTGTTCTTTTCTTTTTTTCTTTTTTCCTAACTGCCTGAAAGAAAATTTTTAAATAAGAAGAGTAGTAAATTCCTGTTGCAGTTAGTTATTGAACAAAGACTGAAAATTGGGTTTATATGGGAACCCATTTCAGAAGGATCAAACCTTCGCCATATGAAGGCTTTTGGTCCCTCAAAAGCTCTATCCAACGGATGGGGACCCTTATGTTAAACCAAGATATTGGTGAAGTTATTAATGGAAGCAACTAGTTGGAGTTGAGTTGTCTAAGAGAGAAACTAGTAGAAGTTGAAGCTGCTTCTGTGGAAGCAACTGGGTAAAATTGACGCCTTATTCTGGAAACAACTAGATGAAGTTGACATGACGTGTTTGGTTTGGACGTGAAGTAAACTTGTGAAGCAAGGTGTTTGGTTCTAGAGAGTTCTAGAAGAGTTTTATTTAGAGTTTGATCTTTGTTAGGAAAGTGCTTTGAGTGATCGTCAAGTTTGTGAGACTATAAGTAGGCTGTTGAGCCATGAGAACTGTACACCGATTTGATTATCAATGTAGTCGATTATTGCTTCCGCGTGTGCTCTCCTCTCTCTTGCTCGATCCTACATATGGTATCAGAGCAAGGTGAGAGGAAGAGAGAGAAGAAGTGGAAAAAGTTAAAGATTTTTTTTCATTTTCGATAGAGAAATTAGTTAAAAAAAAGGTTGCGCAAAGTTCTGATGATAATTGAAGTTGTGTTTGGTTTTGCTGAGAAGAAGGCGTAAGGTCTTAGGTTACTGGCTTACTGCTCCTTGACTTGTTGCTTGTCAAGCCATGTTCGTATGGGTTTGTTCGTGAGGGTCTGAAAGAAAAAAAGTTTGAGCGATTGTATGAAGAGTTGTGTCAGGTATTTTCAAGATGAGACAAAACAGTAAAGAAAGTGGTGATGATCGATCTGGTGTAATTGTAAGACCAAAACTCAGTTGATTTGTTGACACCAATTTATGTTGGTTATGGTGGATTCGGTTGAAACGTTAAAATTGGTTTCAGTTGAGAAGAATAGTAAATGAAAAAAAAGGAAGAACGAGTCCGAGAAGAGTTAGAAGTGCTGATCGTGAGTTGAATTTGATTAAGAAGGACATGAAGCTTGGGTATGATTTTAATAAGGGCTTGGATAGTATTTTTCTGTTCGAGATGAAGAAGAGCAGTTGATACCTTGTGTTTAAACGATTGAGATCTTGTTTCTTTGTGAAGAATAATGAGTTGGACAAGATTTTGTCCAGGGAGACAGCGAGGGTAGACATGGATGTTGGTTGTTCCCTCTTCAGCAATGAAGACAAAGGCGGACTGGCATTTGCACGAAGAAGGGATAGGAAGGAAAGTGGCTCGATGGTGTGCTGATTTGGGTCAAGTCTCGGTGAATCAGGGTGGCTTGAGAGTCTGGTTTGTTCACGGTGGTGCTGCTGTTGGAGATTGACGAATCAGGGAATGGAACGTGTGGAGTGCTGGGTTACTATTAATGGAGTTTGATTGATCCGCAGATTACTGGTTGAAAAGATTTGCTCGAGTTGGCTGCCAGTAATTTATGGAAGTCGGGGAGAAGCTCGAGAAAAAAATAAAAAAAATGTATGAAGGAATTAAATAGCATTAGCTGAACGGTGGTTTCCATTATAAAGTAAATACAAGAGTTTTGAAGACGTGATGATGACTAGTTGTTATTCGGGAGTCTGGTAGTTGTTGTTGTCAACGGGATAGCTTGAATTTGCGCTGGGCAGTGATGATAAATGAGAAGTGGGTTGCTGCTAGTATCGGCAGTAGACGATGGAGATTATTGATGAAGTCCGGGAGTGGTTTGCTGGTGATGATTAGTGTGAGAACAGAGATGAGTTGGTCTTGAGTAAACCAAACAAGATGGTGCTGCGGCAGAGCGTTGAAGGGTTTTTAGAAGATGAAAGAGCTTTGGGTGAGTGGTTGTTTCAAAGGGTTAGGTCATGGATTCGAAATCAAACAAAAGTAGAAGATCAAAGTTGGTATTGCAGTCGAGAGAAGAACTGGCACATTTTGATGATGTTGAAATGGTATTGCAGTTGAAAGAAGGACTGGTACAGTTTGATGGTGTTGAATTCGAATCAGAGGCTTAGAATGATAAAGAATGTTGGATGGTGATGTTTGAGCTTAAGGGATGATGGCATGTTGGAGTTTAAGCTCAAACATACTGGAAACTGTGCCTACAAAGTGTGGCCAATTTTGTAAAGAAGTACGCTTGTGGCAGAAGCGTGACTGGAACAAAGAAGAAAAGACAAGAAGAAACAACAGTAAGGTTGTGAAGAAAGAGAAGTAATCACCAGGAGGTGATGAGAGAGTGAAGTTAAACAAGAGATGCGGTTGAGCTACAATGCTCAGTGAAGAAAGTAGAAGATGAGCTACAATGCTCGGTGCTGAGTTACAAATTACGAGTGAAGTAAGTTTGTACGAAAGAATTTGGTTTCGTGTTTGGTTAGCAAGTTGGTGGAGCACAACAATAGTGTTTTCTACATTGTTAAGGATTTCTTAAGAATATATCGGTTTAAGGGAGGATCTTGGAAGTTAAACCAAGATATTGGTGAAGTTATTAATGGAAGCAACTAGTTGGAGTTGTTGCTGTCTGAGAGAGAAACTAGTAGAAGTTGATGCTGCTTCTGTGGAATCAACTGGGTGAAGTTGACGCCGTATTTTGGAAACAACTAGATGAAGTTGACATGGAGTGTTTGGTTTGGACGTGAAGTAAACTTGTGAAGCAAGGTGTTTTGGTTCTAGAGAGTTCTAGAAGAGTTTTATTTAGAGTTTGGTTTATGTTAGGAAAGTGTCTTTGTTTAGAGTTTGATCTTTGTTAGGAAAGTGCTTTGAGTGATCATCAAGTTTGTGAGACTATAAGTAAGTTTCTGAGCCATGATAATTGTACACCGATTTGATTATCAATGTGGTCGTTTATTGCTTCCGCGTGTGCTCTCCTCTCTCTTGCTCGATCCTACATCTTGGGACTTTGAAATGGAGAGAACGGAGTTGTCACAAGCTCTTGCAGTAACGGGTTCATGACTTCCTCATTAAAACTTTCAAAAGTCTCATAATCGCTCCAATAATCGTCAACAATGCCAACGTATTTCTGTGAATTCCAACACTACAAGCTTGGTTATTTATGTGATGTCTGGAAAACATCACTTCTGTGGCAAGAAAAACAATTAGGATTGTACCAAATATCTATCCCATTAACATTTTTCTGACTCTTGTCTCCAATTTTACTCTTCTTCAATATCTCGAATCAAACCTCGACTGTTGACTTCCTTGCGAATGTTAGTTACTGATTTTTCGCAGGACATGGAAGGTTCCATGTTATTTGATAATAATCTCTTTTATGTGGTAAGCAATGTAAACTTTCTAGGATTCATTAAATGCTTTATTTGTCGCACTACCATGATTTGCAGCTTCTTTTTCTCTTTCGAAGCGAAACCCTTTTTCATTTTTCACCAATCTCCATACATTCTCCTTTCTATGGAAAACACCCTCCCTATCACATAAATATGTACGACCGAAAATAATTTGACAAATATCCAATGGTACAACATCATATGTAATTTCGTCTTTAAACTTTTCGTTTATATCAAACTTGAACTTACATTTCATCTTCCCTTGTACCTCCATACTTTTCTGTAGCCACCCCAGTGAATATGGTATCGGATGCGGAAACGCATTCAGCCCCAATTCCTTTACCAACTGTTCTGAAATTAAATTTTGTTGTGAACCACTATCGAACAAAGTAACAACGGGAGTCATCCTAATCTGAGCATATATACCCAAAAAATTTATTCTTTAGTTTCTTCAAGAATAATACCCTCCTTACCTTCCATACATGCCAACTTTACCTTCAATTATGGAGAATCTTTGACCGCTTCTGTAGTAGGTTAAAATTGATTCTGCCAAAAATGGTAAAATGGGGCAGGTTGATGAGAAAAGTCTGAACCTTAAACAAATGTACCGGCCAATCTGTATAATTCTGGCCTAAACCAAGAAATGGTCGTTCCAGTCTTGCTTCAGTCATAAAGGAAGGCGAAGGGTTGATCTTAGGGAAGAAAGCAGAGAAGGTGCCAAGATCAGAATGATGAACTCTGTAAGGTGTGGTTTTTTATGACGATGTATCAGAAGATATAACTTGCTTTTAAGTGGTAATTTTTATGTTCTTTGTGCTTTCTGGACACTTGTGTTGATTCTCGATTGAATAGATCAAAATCTATTTATATCAAGTCATAGTCTAACACCCTAATCTCATATGAAGTGGAGGTTGTGGATTAGTGAAGATCGTGTGAAAGTGATGAAAACCATGTCCCTGTCGTCAAGGGAGGAGCGATAGGTTTTTCATCCACTACTCCTCTACTTATCAACTGTCTGCTTTTCCTGATACTTTCTCACAACGGGTGTGTTGTACACCACACGATGTAGACAACTAAATACCCTGATGAACATCCCTTATTTGTGACATTATTGATGTCTCGAGTGTTTTGGTAGAAAATATTACTTAATTGTAAGTGTGACTTTCACAGTAAGCTAACCTGTATGACTAGAGCTTACATGTATGATTAAGGTTCACCAACATGACCAAGGCTTACCTGCATGCCTTCGTAAGAGTACGTCATGTAACAATTTGAATGAACCAATAATGTGAAACGTGGTAGTTGTATAGTGGGTCCAACACCATGACATGTGAAAAGTGGTCACAAGGAGTAGAGGATAGAATGTATGGTCATCTCAACAACTAAACATGTGTTGCTAGTAGTGTATGTGAGACCTACATGTAATGAAATATTTCGGCCAATCACACGCAAGATAGGTTACAGATGGGTCATGAGTGGCAAGTCAAGTTTCATGAAAATATGACTTGTCGTGTAAAGAGGCCTAAAACGATGCATGGTATAATCTTGAGTAAATAGAATTGAATAAGTCGTGTGGAATAAACTGCCGAAGTTAGACACATGATGAATTTGATACTCACACAAACCTTGTATGCATTGTGGATGGATGAGATGGGTCGCGGATCCTTTATGATGATCGCGACCATTGAAAGACGTAGATTAGCCTTAAGTTTAAATTTTGCAAAAGTTTTTGCAACGCTTATAAGCGTGGTAGTTGATATAAGCCAAATGCAACACTAATTGCAACTTATAAGTGTTGCATTTATGGAGCCTTTAGCGTTGCAAAATTATTTGAAACGGTTACAAGTGTTACAAATTCACATTCAAGGGTTGGACATGCGACTTATATGGACAGTCGCATGTGCGATGCATACTAAAGTAGGCCATTGAGAGCTCGTCAAGTCGACTCCGGGCATTCTGATTGGTCAGAATGGTAGAGGGACTTCCATTGAACTTGATTGGTCGATCATGTTAGGAGCTAGGCTAGCCAAATTGAATGACCAAGTTGAGTGGTTGAGATTATTCCGCGACTGACCTGGGCAGTCACGTCCTCGCTTGAATAGAATTTTAGGCAGCTCGGTTGGCCTACTTTGGCTGGTTACTGGGAGTGGAGCATGTAGGCTATAAGCGACCTGATTGGCTGGAAAGGTAGAAGGGCGACATGTAGTCACCATGGAACCTGATTGGTCGAGCATGGTAGAAGCTAAGCTAGTTAGATAAATCGACCAAGTTGAGTGATCAAGATCATTCCGCGAATGACCTGGGCAGTCACGATATCACCTAAATAAAATCTCAAGCAGCTATTTTTTATTTTTTTTGATACTAAGAATCTCAAGCAGCTTTCCTAGCCTTCTTTGGCTGGTCATCGGAGCAAGTAGGCTATGAGCACGTGATTGGTCGATTATGAAAAGGGATGACATATAGCTACTGTGGGACCTGATTGGTCGATCACAGGAGGCGTAAAGTCTGTCAATTTGGACGGCCAAGTATCACGACCTGATCCATAGGTCAGTCACGATTTAACCCCAATTCATAATTTCGCAAATTCCACCCTAATTAGTATTTTGTACTAACCTGAAAAGGAATAGCTTGATTCGTTGCTTGGCTAGGCAGAGTCTCGGCCAATATGAATCGAGATATCATGCTTGTGCCTATTTTAGTCCAAAAATAATTAAATTGTGTATGTTGACACAAAATTAGGTCAAATAAGCGAATTTTGTATATTGAGACAAAATTGAATAAATTAAACAAATTTTGTGTGTTTACATAGAATCGTTAATTTGCTACTTTTTGTGTCTAGCATGGCAATTACCCTGTCTCGCTAGCACAGCTATGATACTCATTACCAGGTTCTCTCATGCATAATTTAATCAGATACTTCAGTGAATCCATGTTACTCAGATGAGAATGAACATGGATGTCAGGTCAGTATTAAGAGTTTAGTTGAGGAACTTAATATTAAATAAATACTCATTAGTCTCTACACTAGTGCACAATTCATTTAGGAGTTTGAGTTTTCACTATAGAACACCTGAGGTTATTGAAAATGCATCAATATTGTTCTGATTATATATATGTATATATGTGTGTGTGTGATCATGAATTACTCAGTAAATACAATTATATATATGTGTATATTATCGAAATTCAGTGTTGCGAAGCTTTTAAATATGGCCACATACGTACAAAAGAGAGGCATATAGGGACTGCACAAAATTTTATATATTCTTTAAGTTCCTTGAGAAATGTAGACATGTCAAATTCCAGTATCCCTGATATCGGGTCTGGTAGACATCCTTATACAGTTTTCACACCAGATTAAAAAACCACTATCAACATTAAGACCCTTATTTAGCACGAAACAATAGCATTGTTACGTGGTAAGCATCAGACGGTGGCAGACACAAATATTTATGACAAGGTAGATAGATGTTACCAGGTAGATGGCAGTTGGCTTGAAATTCAAATAGTGAACCAATGCACCAATCGTAGGCAGCCATCAATTATTCTCTTAGTTCATTGACGTCGATTCAGCCATAAGGGGGGAAGAATGAGCATGGCCGGCTAGGGTATTGATCTTGAACGGGCATCTCTAGGCCCACACGAGAGAACAAGGAAGGGAAGTGCTTCTGCTTCCCGGACTTGTATTGTCAGGTATAAAAGGGAGCTTTGCACCTCCTTGTTTGTACCGATCATTAAGATCATTTTCACCATCACTGCCAGAGCACCAGCTGGTGGTTGAAGAAAAGGTAAGTAAATCTCGTCCCTTTTATTTTATTATATGGCTGTGAGTCATATACCATCATTAACTCTTTAACTCCATTCGAAAATAGGAACATCCTGTCCATTGATACAGGTAGTGATAGCAGTCGAGCATCCATTGACCAAGGTAAGCATCTTGTCCTCTTCTTCCTTCTTCTCTTTTAAGGGTGAAAGCCCTGGTTGGGTTTTGACTATGGGTGCAATATACACGACAGTCAATTTTTGTTTTATATATATATATAAAAAACTGAGAAGATATTTTCATTATCAGTGGCATTAATACGAGCATTGGCGGCAGCAGGACAAGCATCAACAGCAAGATGAACATCAACAAGAAGAGCTCGAGGTAATCGTTCTTTCTCTTCTTCGTTTTTCTTTTTTTGAACGGGTGTAAACCCTAAGTTGATCATGGTCGTGGGTCTAATACCCGCGTCCATTTAGGTTTGTTTTTTTTACGTGAATTTTTTGATATCCACAATTTTTGTTGACAAGCAGGCATTGCTCGTCTTCTTAACTCCATGTTTCTTTATTGCGGCGTCATGAGGCTTTGAAAACTAGTAATGGCTGGCAAGATTAGCTAAAGCTTGCATGTAGCACTATATTGATAACTTTTGATATTGTACTCGTTTGTAGAAGTATATAGAGGTATACTTCCGTTAAACGAGGATACAGCTGTGGATCCGAGTCCAAAGATATGCCAAATATAGATGGTGATTTTTTCGTGTTAGAGCATAGCTTGGTTGATTTAATACTAGAATGAAGTTCGTTTAGGTTAGACTAGAAAGTTTAGGAATGTTGAGACGTACAAGTATTACTCTGACGACCTGAATAATGAGAAGAAGTAACGATTACAATGACGATATCATCCTTCCGCTTGAGGTTAGTAATATTGACTTGATCTTGTTTTCAATCCTAACGTATCTTTCAATTCGTGCTATATTGAGACCATAACATGCGAAGCTGTATATATTTTATATAATTGTTTTGGGGTAAATCTGTTTCTGCTGGTTTTGGTAAATTTGGGTGTGTTGATGAGAAACGAATCTAAACCTTAAACAAATGCACTGCACGGGAGTACTTTAGATTCGAGATATCAATCTGTACAATCCTTGCCTAACCTAAGAAATGGTCGTTCCAGTCTTGCTTCGGTCACAAAGTGAAGGAGAAGGGTTGGTCTTAGGGAGGGAAGCGAAGAAGGTGTCGAGACCAGAATGGTTAATTCTGAAGGTGTGGCTATTTTATGACTTGCATCAGAATGTGGAACTGGCTTGTGGAATGCAAGCTATCAGTTCTTTTGTGTTTTTCTGGATACTTGTGTTGTTGTTAACCCAAAACTATTGTTGTTTGGTCGAAATAGGTAGAAACCTATTTATACAAGTAATAATTGAACGCACCCTGATCTCGTAAGAAGTGAGAGTAGTTGAGTGATGGAGAAGTGGGGTAATGGGTAAATGCTAGAAACCACGTCTCCACTATGAAGGAAATGGGTTAGTTTACACCCACTATTTCTTGCCGCCACTAACTTCCCGCTTTCCTGACACTTTCTTATAATGGGCGTGTTGCACGCCGCACGCTATAAACCGCCAGACCAATACCCTGATGAGCATCTCCCAGTTTGTGACATGTTTGATGTCTCGATTATTTTCATGGAAAATGTGCAGCAAATTGTTGAGTGGGTCTTGTACGCAAGACCCAGTTATTCTGATTAATTGTACGTCAACTAGGTGGCGGATAGTCATGTGTGGCAAGTAAGTCAGGAGACTTGCCGCAGGAGAATGGCGTGTGACGCTATTAGTTTAGTCCTGGTTGGTCACCTAAGACTTACCATAGGTCGTTCAATTCCGTGGCGAACTTGGATAGCTGATATTGTAATTCATGAGAGAAGGTGGTCGTTGATTATGGCCACATTTCGTTGGCACTTGGTGATGGCATAGTGGCGCCAGTGGCATGGTGGCATGATTAGCACATGACAGTGGCGTAATGACATGATAGCTACATGCCAGTGGCATAGTGGCGCGAATAGCGCCTGGCGTGGCCGCGGTCGTTATATCTTGGCATATTGGTGTTGGATCCAAATATGGCTCGGCAATATTGGCTCCAGTTGACGTATCAAACCTAATGCCCTAGGTAGAATTATTTGGCATGGTTGCGTAGCGGCCTTACCTAAATTAGGGTTTGGCATGCCAGAACCCTAATTAGCGTGTGTGGCATGTGGCCGTGACACGGTGACGTTTTTTGTGCAGATGGTGCCATGGTCGTGTCAAAGGAATTATGGCAGATCCATAATGTGGGAACGACCACAGGCGCAAGGATAACCATGGGTGGCCATAGCATGTCGCATTTTTTAGGGTTTTATGGGCCCCGCATGGCGCGTGGCATGTGATGGGGCCAAAGTGGCATAATTTGGGCCACGACCAAGAATTAGGGTTTCGACTAATGCCACTAAAGCAAAAACGTATATTCTGATAAGAATACCCTGGTTGGAGTCTGTTATGGCGTTGGCCACGAACAAAAGTGGGTTAGCACGTAGCTGCGCTGTTTTTGGCACGTCAGCACGTTACTGCGGCGGAGTGGCATGTTGGCATGCCGATTAGCACGTTGGCGTGGCATGGCACGTTTGGCATGCCGATTAGCATGTTGACGCGACATGGCATGTCGATTAGCATGGTGGACGTTTGGCATAGTTTGGACTTTTAATGCGTGTGACGGGTTTAGAGCGACCTGATTGGTCAATAGAAAAGGGGACGGCCAAACATAGGGCGTGGCCACATCTCTAGTGCGCATGGTGCATTTCAAGCGACCTGATCGGCCTATAGGAAAGAGGGCCGGCAAGTATGGGCCTGCCACATCTCATGTGCATGTGGCAGATTTAGAGCGACCTGATTGGTCGTGGGAAAGAGGAGGGTCGGCAAGCAGCATGGGGGCGTGGCCATCTGCAGGTGGCGCCGAATGGCCTATGGAACGACCACACCTCCCTTTGTTGCTGCTCATATTTTCCGCGGCTCCTCTTTTATTCCTTGTTTTCTGATTTTGGGTAGGACTTTGCACCTGCTAATCCATGGCGGATCAATTGCCTAGTTTGCATAGGTTTAGTTTCGACCAGCAGGGTCTGATATACTGCGCAGGGCGCAAAAAACCTAATTTTTTTCAAATTAATTAGGTTGATATTGAATCTTGTGAATTATCACAAAATTGATTGGATTCTGTGTGTTGACACAGAGTTATTTATTTCTAGAGAGAAGCATGCTTTCTGACTGAGTACTTTTATGCAAACCTCAACCTTGATACTTCGGGAAATTTATGCTGCGAGTGAACACTAATTGTCTTTTCATATCAATATTAAGGGTTCAGCCGTGTAACACAGCACAGAAAGTATTCAGCGAGTCCTATATTAATGGATAATACAGGTAGGGTGTCGAAATTTACATAATATCTGGGATTGTTGCTACATGCTCTATTCTGGATAAATTTCATGTAAACATATTGAATTGCTCAATAAATGAGCAAGTTACAAGGTTAGACATTCATCACTTTTACATGGCTCGTCCTCTTTGCAGAATGACGACACATTAAATGCAGGATTTTACAATTTTAGCCTTGAACTAAAAACCACCATCAACAATAATACTCTAGTGATGTGACTTGGTCATAATAATATGATCAAAGTGTCAAGGAAAAACATATTACGAAGTATGAACGCTTATCTTTTGGATGTAAGTATGACACCAGACATAATCTATTGTATATAGTTATGTGATTATGCGTGCATTATATAAGAATGATTTCACCCTAGGATTTTTTTTTATAACATTAATTTAGTGGAAGCACATTTATGAACTTGTTTCATAATCGAAAGGAAACCATGATTAGTCTTCTTATTCTTTGAATATCTTATGGATGACCAATGGAAGATGACTTTGGTAGAACCTATCTTAACTTGTTGATATTGATGGTATAACCGGTCATAGCCTATATAATATAGTTTGTTGCAATCGTTCATGATCTTCATTGTAAATCTAGTTGTAACCGATCACAAGCTATATTGGAATGTAAGTTGTAACCGGCCATAAGTTAATTTGGAAACCAAGGTATAATCGGTCACAAGATGAATTGGAAGTTAGTTGTAGTCGATCACAAACTACCTTTGGGAAGCAAGGTGTAACCGATCACAAGCTAACTGAAGAAATAAGGTATAAACGATCACAAGCTACCTCTGGGAAGCAAGGTGTAACCGGTCACAACCTGGTATAACCGATCACAGCTTACATTGTGAGGTTGGTACAACCGATCCCAACAAGCAAAACCGAGTTTTCAATATTTACATATCTCTGGAAAGTTTTGTGTGAAGCTTGGAATTAGGGTTTGCTAAGAAACTTCTAGACGTCGACATATTTGAACATGTACATAACTCTTATCATTTATTTTTCAAAGATATTCCTTGACACTCAAGGTGATCCCTGGTCCGAAAAAGTGAAAAGCATTTAATTATGATTTTCATAATGTTTTAATTACCAGCATTTAAAACATATGCTCTGGAAAATATTATTAGTTAATGTACTAGACTAATAATAGAAGTTTTTCCATGAGATTTTTCGGAAATATTGGTCAACATTAATTGGGAATAGTAAAACCGAATTTAGGTACTTTAATGCATATCTTGAGAATATTTTTGGGTTTTGGAAAATTTCCTTGTTGTCCAAACATCCTTGGTCTATAAATACTTGAGTTTTTATTTCTTGCAATCCATCCTAAGAGCTAGGCAAACTTTATTCTTATTTTTTCTGGTGGAGCCGTCCATCCAGAGAGGAAAGTACCCTAATTAGGCGAAATCTCTTACGAACGCTCGTTTAAATACTTTTGAGGGATCAAGAAGCTCTACGAGTACCGTTGGTGGGAAACTAGATAATTGCAGTGTTATTAGTTTTCGATTATTGATTTGATTGACTAACGGTTGTTGAAACTTTGATGGCACCTAGTTTGTTTATTCTTGAGAATCTTCTCTTCTGATATAAGATTCACTCAGACTTGATCAAAGTATTGACAGGATCTTTCGAACCATCTTTGGATCTAAAGACATCTTGTGATAATCCATTGTTAACAGACTCCATTTTGTACGTGATTGATCACAAGAGGATTCAAGTGTTGTTGTGCAGGTTATTGAAGGCAATAGAAGATTAGAAGACGAAGAAGAATTTTTATTAGTTTTCGTATCTTGTGGATTTAGTGCACAAACCATGATCGGCTGGGATCCAACTAGAATCATGTTTATATTTGATATACTTGACTGATTAGTTGCATGATATCGGCATCGCCTTATAGTTTCTCTTTGAAATCTATATTGATTGTATGGGAATCTAGAATTTGATTATTTCGGTAATTAAAGATTAGATTGATCTAACCAGACAAAGGAGTTTATTAGTTTAAATGGAAGAGCCTTTACCAACAATTCACATATCTTCTAGAAAGATTGATTAGAGTGGTTACCAAACAGGTTCTTCCTTTGTTGTTTGGATACGATCCAAAAGACTTGTCATTCACGTGCGTGACTCTAGAAGTCGAAGGTGCAGGGATACTTAGGGAACTAAGTAGGTAGGGGTAGTATGATTGGTCTAAACTATACAAAGTTGGTATTAGATTTCGTATAACATCCTAATTCTAAGAGTATTCAAAATTGGACTAGGTCCGGGGTTTCTCTGCATTTGCGGTTTCCTCATTAACAAAAATCTTGTTGTGTCATTTTTTTATGCATTATAATTAAGTAAATTACACACGTACGCTAACTCTGTAGCACTTGATATTGATCCTATAGAGTTCCATACTGTACCTATTATCAAGTGCACACTTTGTTGTCGTATAGTATCGATCTTCTATCCATAGTCAATCACACAAGTGATCTTGTTACTGTATTGTCTCGATTTCGTATCCATAAACAATCACACAAAGTATGAACCGAAGTTTTTGTATTCTCTCGAATTTCTCCATAGACGATCACACTCGGTAAAGGACTTATAGGTTGATATTTAAAATATTGTGGTGTATTTGGGTACCCTCATCTTTTCACGCGGATTCCTCCACAAAAAGGTCGATGTTCATCCCTACGCCGACCAATTATTTTGTATGTGTTATCTGGTTAAAGAACATCTAACCATAATAAGTCGATGTTCATGCCTACATCGATCGTTTCTGGTATGGAAGAAATAACCGTATTTCTGTTAGTTATTTTAATTGAATCGATTTATGTGAATGTCCATGTAAACCTATTATATAGCTTGTGATTTCTCTACTGTCAAGCCCATAATCGATTTATGTGAATGTCCACATAGACCAATTATAAATTGTGTGTTTTCTCAACTGGAAAACCGATAATCGGTATATATAAAAACTTATATAGGTATACCAATTTTGAGTGGAGAAGATTCCCAAAATTTCTGAAACTTCTGAACTCATTTTCCTTGGCCTAAGCTTCTGCCTGCATAACTCCTACAACTTATGCTTCTTGTGGGTCTGGGGATGAAGATTGTCCTGCTCTACCTCCTGTGAATGTCACTGCATCATTTCTTAAGATTAAAGCATAACTGGATGGTGAATTTTACGAAATCCAAGCTAATTCCACATTTATTTTTGAAGTATGTTTTTGAGGTGCTGACCAAGTTTTTTTCCTTATCAGGTTTCCTCGTCCTATTGTACTTGGTATTTTTGGCCCAGAAGGAGATGTGTCTTTTTATTTCTAAAGTCAATAGAGGAGAAGCTTTAGATTTATTCTCAAAAACTCTAATCTACCTTTCCTTCCTAATGAACCACATCATAGTTAAAATTAGTTCTATAGAAATTTCCCTCCTAGGACTATTAAACCAGTCCTTACAAGTCAATAATCTTACAAGCAGAACCTCGGTTCATCTCCTCCCTCTAATGAGAAACTAGCATTCCTTCAAAATCTCCCCATTTAATGAAAACAAGTATTCCTTCAAAACGTTAACCATTTTTGGTGTACCGTCGTACTATTTGTGTTCCGCCGAATGTTTCGTACACCAACCGTATTTTCAATATAGGCGTTTTTTTAAGTCACCCGTTAGATTGTCTTCCTCCCTAACCAGTACCGTTAATTTTATTTATTTTCTTTCTTTAATTTTCCCTGCCTTCATTCTCTTTCCGCTCTCTAAACAACAAAATTCTGCTGCAACTGAATCTCCACCTACGTTTCAAGCGAATTGCAGAAAATCAGTGATGGAGATAAAGGATTGGGTTGGTTTCTTTTCACTTCCTCGGTTATGCATGCAAGATTTATCATCTCTTTCTCCTCTAAACAACGAAAATTTATTAAATCCATCCCTGCAACTAAATCTTCACTTAAGTTTCAAGCAATTTGCAGAAGCCAATTACGGATATAAAGAATTGAGTAGGTTGTTTTTCACTTCCTTAATTAGGTATGCAAAATTTATCGAATTATTTGATTTTCGTATATGAAATTCAAGGGTTTTTGTAAATTTTGGGGATATTATTACATGTGTTTATCAATGATTTTGAAGGGTATGTGTAGAATCTTACTATCTATTTACGTACCTCTATATATGTATCGGAAAATTTCATACTGAATTCACCAAATTGTTTTCATTGTTTGGGGAAATCAAAATAGGGTTTTATAGATCACTCATATATTCATTATTAGGTTTTGTAATTGTTATGTCTGATGCAGATTTTACAAATGAAACATTGTAGATATCCAGATGAGGAAGCTGGTGCAGTGCCCATATGCATAAGCTTCATGGTAACATGGTATTTTAGTCACATACCACTAATATTGACGTTAATTAACTGCTATTTTACCTCCTTTTGTTGTCTAGCTTACCACTTGCATCTTTAGTATACCCAACTATGTAATTGTGATGCTTAAATTTAGTGCAATAAGCTTTTTAGTTGGCTTTACCCAGAAATGATTCATATGTATGTGACATTTCATTTGCAACTTTGCAACTTCAGTAGATATGAGAGATGTTTTTCATTTTTGTACTTTTCATCCAAATTGTATAAATTTCCTTTGGTTGTAATCTGGAAATATTAAGGGGTTTGCTTGATTTTAAAGGAAAAAACATGTGAAGGCAAAAACAAGGTTTTAGTGGTTTTGCTTGATTTTCTATGGAAAATATAACATATTTTGTCTTTCTTCGTACAAAAATAAATTAGTTTTTAGTGGTCACAGTCAGGGATCTCTGTTTTTAGTTATTATTTTTTGGGGCAAATATCCTTATATATTGGAACTTCAATGAATTGGGAGAAATTAATTGAATTTTTTTTCTAGGGCTATAAGTTTCATACCTCTGGTGGTTCAGATGATTACGTTATATTTGTTCCGTGAGCTCTGCAACCACGACGAATTTTCCCAAGTTATGGACTATAAACTCAGTGGTGAAACAAGAAAACTAGCGAGTCCTGTGATTAGAAGGAACATGAGAAACTAGCGAGCACTACACCAAATTCAGGTTTTAGCAACTTAGATTCGCAACAGAATTTAGATGTTGCTAATTTCCTGTTGCGAATTTCTCTTGCGAAAAGTTAGCAATAGCCTGTTTCTGTTACGAATTTCGCAACTGCTGTCGCTCAGTTGCTATTCGCAACTGTTTTTGTTTCACGCATGCCAGTTGCCCGTGTGGTAGAAAACACCTGCAAACAGTTTAGTTTTTCAGGCATGCCAATTTCGCGTGTTCCATTCACGGTTTTATCCTAAAAATATCTCTCACTCCATTACAACCATTCGTCCTCTCTCTCACTCTCTCAGAAACCCAATCTGAAGAAAAACTCTCTCAAAAGACATTGAAACTCTTCCGCCGTTGAAGCAAGTCAGGTATGGATGATGATCACTAGAGTTTGATGATGTTATTTCTTTGTTTAAATCGATTGATGATGCTTTCTGTTAGGGTTTGGTAGATTGATAGTTAGGGTTTTTTGTATTTTGTTTAAATCGATTAATGGTGGGTTTTTTTTTGTGTGTATTTTGTTAGATTTATAGTTAGGGTTTTGTGTATTTTGTTTAAATCGATTAGTGATGTTTTTTTATTTTTTTTATTTGGGTAGATTTATAGTTATTCTGTATTTTATTTAAATTGGTTAATTATGTAGTCTCTCTAATAGGCTGGTTTCTACAAATAAATATTTCAAAAAAATAGGCTGGTTTCCTAATTGGGAAAGTCAAATGTTACTTTAATTTTCTGGGACCACTTTTCTTCTAACTTCTTTTGATGACAAGTGTCATGTGGACCATCTCATTTTACTTCTTTTGCTGACATGTGTCTTGGAGACCATATCATTTCACTTCTTTTATTGACAAGTGTCATGAGGACCACTTTCAATGATTAGTTCCATTAATTTCCTTAAATTTCTCTAAAAACAAAACTGACCTATTAAAAAAGAACAGAGGGAGTATATTGTTTGTGTATTTTGGTAGATTGATAGTTAGGGTAGACCAGAGCACTTTGAATCTGTGGTCACTGGTCAGTATATATCATGTCAGTTCAGCTAATTTTTGGTTTGTTATGAATAATTTATTAGTAGATGAACAATGAAATTGGTTTTTGTTAATGGAAATAACAATATTTAAGTGAGCTAAGGAGAAATAGGTCTTAGCTGTGTGGCTGTTGTTGCATTTAGCAGTTTGTATGATATGTTCTCAAGTTGATTGAATCTGCTTATTAATGCATTTCCTGCTATGAATTCATATTGAGTCGTAAGTAGTTACCCTCTTAGCTGAAATCTGTTGCTAACCAGGCATGGTCCTCTTCTTTATCTAGTTTTCCTCTTCATTATCTAATTCCATGGTGGTTTTTCTGTGTCTCCAAGAGCCGTAGAAGACTGTTTTCGCCTTTAGTAACTTTAACTTATCTGTACGTCAAAATGTACCAACCTAAAGAGTATTGTGTTTGATCTCTTGCAAAACAAGCCATAATCTGTAAAAGTATTAACTATTGACGAGATATCAGTTTGAAGATTTTTGTTATTCTTCCACTATATGCTTTATTCATTTATTAACTGGTAGTAAATGTATTATGTTCAGGAAATGTGGTTCAAGGATATATATGTCGTAACCAGGTAATTTTTAGTAAGATGTGATGAACCACATTTTATGCCTGATTGCTCCACATGATAGATATGTAGTTCCTTGAACCACATTTCCTGAACATAACAAAAGCCATGCATTTTAGTTTCTTATGTGCCCAATCCAAATATTTGTAAGACAAGGGCGTGGTTTCTTTCTTTTGAAGTTTGAGCTGTTTTGGACCTCTTCAAGTTAATTACCATGACTTGCAGTAACTTAAATACTTCATCTCAAGCCCTTTTTCCTCCTACAAATTACTTTCTAAATAGTGACATTACTAAGAGATTCCATTACAAAGTAAAGTTCCTACATACTGGAGGACTCATGACTAGCATAAAGACCCTAATGACTAATGATAGTAGGCTACATCGCCACTTGAAAAACTTGTATTGTAATCATGTAACTCAAAGCATGCATGTTTCTTTCTGAGGTCATCGACCAGCACTAACTTAAAAAAAAAAGAAAAAAAAAGATAGAAATGTCATTTTTGCTGTATTCTGATGTCAATAGGCATTTATTTGCGGTAGCTGATGATCCATTGTATTCTCTTAATTCCATAACGTGTATAGCCATTATTGACCGGCTATAATGGGGTATTCATATGCTCAAGATTGTGATACTGTTTTTTTAAAATTACTTGAAGTGATTTACAGTCAATAATTATTCATTGCAACTAAGTTTTGAACGTATTCAGTAATAGTTGATCCCTACTATTTTCTTTTGGGACACTCAAAAATATCACAACTTGAAACTTGTACTCAATGATAACCTCATCTTGTCTGTATTTATTATTGTTTATTGTATAAGTATGTGCCTTACAAATTTTATGTTTGTGGATTCATATCAGAATTTTTATATTCTAGAGCTGAAATTTCATAGTAAGTAATCCAGATAGAGTGAACTGGGTGGAGTAAATGGGGAATTCTGGAGGTTTAGTGAAATTGTCAGTATGGATACATATTTGTGTGTGTGTTTGGGATTGTTTTGACAGGGGCACCTGGAGTTCATGCCTGGAGCAAAGAGGGTCATATCATGACATGCCGGATTGCGCAGGTACCTGAGATTCATTTTATAAACAATTCTACAGTGTTCCTGCTCCTGGGATGATAATACTGAATCATGTTCACTCACTCGGGGCAGTTATCTGCAATCTTGATTGTTGTTTCTTTTATTTCTGTTTTAGCACAATACGCAACATTTTGAATTTTTTTGAACCCCGACAATAATACAGTCATAAAACTGTAGATGTAAGAATATTTTTACAGATTTCTATATGAAAACTACCAGTCCCATAAGTCTCCAGTGTTAAATTATTCTTTACCGTTTCACATATATTGATTTTCACTAAGAATAAGCAGAAACTCCCATAAATGCAGGCCATTATAATAACATTAAGGGTTATAAGCTGCTTTAAAACTAAAAAGAGTTGCACTTTGAGGACCTGAATACTTCTGCAACCGAACTAATGATTGATAACTGTTAAATTGGTTCAAGTCTCTTCTAGAGGACGATGCAGCAGAAACTGTACGGAGTTTGCTACCTGACTACATGAAAGGTGACTTATCAGCCCTCCGTACTTGGCCTGACCAAATTCGGCATTGGTATAAATATTCTTGGACTAGTTCTCTTCATTTCATCGATACTCCTGATAACGCCTGCACCTTTGGTTACTCAAGCTAGTTGTTTGCTTCTCCACTTCTGTTTTGTTTTGCTTTCCTTTTTTATTTTTTAATTCCAATAGCATTGTTATTAAATAGTCTTATGTTTATCTCATTTGTAGGTACTGGAAATACAACTTTTTCTACTAATTGGAGACGATGAGCACTGTTCGAGTGAGAATGGTGTTTCAAACATTGAAGGTGGATGCTATGCCAAGTGCATTGACCTCCCAGGAGAAAAAGAACCTGATGATATCTTCCTTGCTATCAAGTTTGGAGCTGGTAACACTCTTGTCCTATTTTATCTTCCTTGCTATGCAATGGAGGTTTCGGCATATTTGCAGAGGTAATTTTCAATTTTGATTAATATTAGTACAGCACATTCTCCATTACAGAAAATTTCTTACACAAATAAAATGTGGATTTTCAGGTCAGCCACGTTGTCATCTACTTACTACTGGCTGGAGTATTTTTGTAAGCCAAAAGAATCTTGTCTAGGGAGATGCAATTTTATTTCTGAGGTATAATGGTTAATCAAAATCTATGCTCAAGTATCTCAATTTTTGTCTGAAATCTGATGTGAGATGTGGGTTTGTAGAGGAGAAAATGGAGAACTGAGGCTAAGAATTAGACGAGCTGATCGACCTAGAAACATCACTCCTAATTCAATTCTTGCGGACCAGATTATGAATCTCAATGTTCTATCCGAAGTGGCTAATGCAGTATCCACTAAGAGCATGTTCCGTGTTTTTCACAGCCCCAGTTATACTTATATAATTTAGCCCAAATCTTTTAGTTTGCTGATTTTTAGGCATGTGGTTTGGTTTAGTCAAGTGGTGTGCTTCTAGGTAGCTAGAGGTCCCGAGTTCAATCCAGTAAGCTATGAGCGTACTATTGAGTACTTGAATTCCAAATTAGATTAATATGTGTGAAGGTTTCATTTTCCCCCTTCATCTATCTTGTTATTTTTGAAGGTAGGTTGAGCAGGATTGTAAGCAGCAAAGACCTTCTCAGTTTCTTAAGTATCCCATTATTCCTATCTGACTATATATATATATATATATATATATTTCTTCGTTGTTTCTTCATTTAAGATTTATTTCTATTTTATTTTCTGAGTTTCTTACCTAGAGCATCATCTATTTTGTTGTGGTTTATATATATCTATTTTGAAGGTATACCACAAACCTGGTTCCACAATCCGTCCACACATCTGGAAAATTCTCTTCCGCCACAAGTTTTACACATCTATGGTAAGTACTGTTGAATGATGGAAGGCATGAAACAACGATTGTCGTTCATGTGCCTTGAGATATGCTTTTATAAAATATGCAAGGAAAAGAAATAAATACTTACTTAACCTACTCATGCTGTTTACTTATCTCCTTTGTAGTGCGTCATGACCAAGACACATGCTGTTGTACAAACTCTGTCAGATGTGAATCCAGACGTCATACTCGAGGTTAGTGAGTAATGGGGGTCAGTTTTATGGTAGTTTTTGCGACAATATGGTATTAAAACAATTATATTGTTGTCAATTGTATTGTATGCAATGGATGTGGTGAATATTGTTTCTTAAGGCAATAATAGTGCCACGGCTAATTTAGTGTGTTTTGCTTCAGTGTAGTAATGGACAGACGAGACTTCATGCTAAAATTTCTAGAAGATGGGTTACTAGAACTGCCAGCTTACGGGTAAGAATGGCCCTTTTTTTTTGTATTTGAAGGTTGATTTACGTCACTGCATTATGATGCAAGAATCCAGTTGTTAACCATAATGAAAATTGTGGGTGTAACAGTAAGTATGCCTAGGGATAAGAGTATAATGTTGAATCTGTACCAAGTGTTCAAGGAAGTCTTGATGTTAAGAACATGATAAGAACGAAATATCAGCAGTATAATCCAAAACTTCCAGAAAGTTTATCTTAGACACTCTGTGCCAGATTTTGGTTCAGTCTCTTTTCATAACATGTATGGTTGATATAACTTGATGATACAGCATTTACTTTGTGCATTTCTGCATTTTTGACATCTAATGTATGGTTTGCATTTCTGTTTCAGGGTTGTTGCACAATGCAGATTAGTTGAACTCACCATTAACTTACAAGTAGGAGTTTCTTGTATTATATTTCCTCTTAATTCTGAAACTAAACTAAGTTGATTCTTGATTTCAATCTTAGAGTAAATGTGGTAATAAATGATAAACATAGTTGTTTCATTCCCTTTCTTTTGTAAGATGTCTTTAATGTTTAAACATGTATCATTGAACATAATAATATTAATGGTGAAGAATTTGATTGACTGACTGAATCTTTAGAGTTACAGGGTTTATGGGTAGTTGCAGGATGAAATAGAAATGGAGTGAAAAGATTTTGACTAGGTCAATGAAGATCGACCTTTTTTTTTGGTTGTTGCCAAAATTCAGCTATAATCTGTTGCTAAATTTTTACCGCGACCTTTTTAGGTCAGTCTTCCATTGACTTAGTCAAGAATTCGCAACTAATAGAAAAATTTCGCAACTGCTAGCAGCTGTGCTAAATGTTTGAGGCGCAACAGATTTAACAGTTGCAAAAACAGTTGCGAATCAAAGTTCGCAACAGCTAAATTCCATTGCGAAAATTCGAGTCGCCCCATGTCGCAACACCTGGCTGCAGTTGCGATTCTTCATCACATAGGACAGGTTGGATCTACATATTTAACTTTCCCATATAGTTTAGAGTTTGTTGATAAATCATTCTCAAGATATTTCCAGAGAAAAAGTTTAGTTCTTGAGAAACATTCAATTTCCATAAGGGTTTTCAAAATGATTCTGGTAAAGACAAACTAACAATGTCAGTTCCTGCTTCATTCAATTTATCATATATGGATTTTACTGTGTATTCCCCCGACTTTGTTATTGTCTATCTTAGTTAGTTTTTTTGAGATTGAGCTATATCTAGTCAAAGGTAGATTTTACTAATTTGATTGGCAACATCTTCAGGGAAAAGAGAATTTATATATAACACTTCTTAGAAACATGGTATATTAATTATGCTACCAATGGGAGATTTTGCTGTTATAATATGCACTTAAATTTCCGTTAAGCCATGGTACCCAAATATTCCAAATGTTAATACTCTGACCATTTCCGACTTCCCATAAACTAATTTTTCTAATTTCTAGTCCTTGGGAGATACACTTCCAGATCGATCCAAGAGAAATTTGTTGGTGTTTTAATTCTAGAAGGGGATTTATTCCTAAAAATATTTAGATTCCATTTTTTTGCCCTATATAGAGCATCTATTTCCTTAATAAGTCTCCAAGCTATTTTGGCTAACATTGCAAGATTAAATTTATGAGCATCTCTAAATCCTAAACCTCCTTTTCGAATTGGTTTACAAATACTTGGCCCAGTTTTTGGATAAAAACCTTTAACCCCTGAATCCTTATCCCACCAAATAACTCTTTGAATTATATTTATCTTATTGCTTTTTTTTGGTAGGATAAAATAACCCATTTGGAATATTGGTGTACTCCAAAGAACTGCTCTATTTAGCACTGATCTATTATGTTATGAAAGAACTATGCCTTTCGATTTTGCTTCCATTCTTTCCAAGATTGGAGCAACGGTTTTTATTTTGGACCTATCCATGAGGAGTGAAGCTTCTAATCCTAGTTCGCATTTGTCGTGCGGTGAAAATTCGGTAAACTATGTGTGATTCGGGGAAAATGCAGTACACAGAATTCGGCACTTTTCTTTTTTTTGACATAGTTTGACTATGAATTTACAGATTAATTGATATTATCAATCTAATAGTACCACCATAACAATAAATGGAGTATAGCTCGATGATCTAATTGCTCTCACCACTCCCAGATTAACCTGGGATCAAATCTCCCATCACCTACTAATTTTTCTCGAACCAAAAATAATGATTTCATAAAATTCAAATACCACTGTACTGAAAATAAGCTTTTAATACAAACAGACGCAGAATAAAGATTTCATAAAAATCAAATACCACTGTACTGAAAATAAGCTTTCATAAAGTCTTAGCTTTCAATACAAACAGACGCAGAATAAATATTTCATAAAAATTAAATACCATTGTACTGAAAATACTAAAAATAAGCTTTCATGAAGTCCTAACAATACAGGTCCATGACACAGAAAGTGAAATTATGCCAACAATACCAATTCTTTTTCTGTTAAGATGAAGAGGTGCTTTGCCATGAATGTGAAGTCATGCCAGTTATAACTGGCAATGTGAGTAAACCCATGATCAAAATCTTTCATAACCACTTTCATATTGGTATCTTGGGCTACCAGTCTTCCTCCGAGGTTGAATAAGAGATCCAAAGAATCTACCAACTGTGTCTGGCTTTTGAACTGGGACAAATCTACAACTTTTCAGGCGCCCATGTTCCCAAATTACACCTAGAAACAAAAACCATCAAATAATAGTCATAATGAATTGGAAGAAATATTACCAAATATTTACTTTTTTATTTATAGAAAGAGAGATATTATTGAGAAAAAGAATGTACAATGGATGCTACCAGAGGTAGCAGAGACAAAAAAAAGAAAAATTACAAAAACATTACCAAAAGAGATTGTCCCAATGCTGGACAGTAAAAGAAAGTAACTTGTTATAGGGGTTGAAGAAATCATTAGAGGGGCTGATATAATAGGACAAAAAGGCTCATTACATGGTAATTTCAAGTGCCCCTTATCCAAAAAAAAATTGATAATAACTAATTAATCCTTACATAGTTTAGTGTTGATAATCTATTTTAGTGTTAATAATTAAGTTTCACTTATATTTATTCTAAATCAAAACAAAATCAGATTTTATAATAAAATATAAAAAAATTATAGGAGAAGAAAATAAAAACTTTTGTGATATTTGTGAAACCGTAGGTTTTCAATATAAATAGGTGCAGAATAAAGATTTCATAAAAGTCAAATACCATTGTACTAAAAATACTAAAAATAAGCTTTCATGAAGTCCTAACAATACGAGACCATGACACATAAAGTGAAATCATGCCAGTAATACCAATTCTTCTTCTGTTAAGATGAAGAGGTGCTTAGCCAGGAATGTGAAGTCATGCCAATCGTAACCGCCAATGTGAGTAACCCCAGGATCAGAGTCCTTGATTACAACTCGTTGATTGGTATCTTGGGATACCAATCTTCCTCCGAGTTTGAATAAGAGATCCAAAGAAGCTACCAACTGTGTCTGTCTTTTGAACTGGGACAAATCTACAACTTTCCAGGCGCCCATGTTCCCCAATTTCACCTAGAGAAAAAACACAAAAACCATCAAATAATAGTAATAGTGAATTAGAAGAAATAGTAAACACCCAAATATTCACCTTTTTTTTTTGATCGAAATAAAGATGTTATTGAGAAAAAGAATGTACAATGGATGCTATCATAGGTAGCAAAGACAAAAAAAAGAAAAATTACAAAAACATTACCAAAAGAGATTGTCCCAATGTTTGACGGTAAAAGAAAGTAGCCTGTTATAGGGGCTGAAGAAATCATTAGAGCGGCTGATATAATGGGACAAAGGAGCTCATTATATGATAATTTCAAGTGCCTCTTATCTGAAAAAAATTGATAATGACTAATTAAACCTTACATAGTTTAGTGTTGATAATCTAGTTTAGTGCTAATGATTAAGTTTCACTTGTATTTACTCTAAATCAAAACAAAATCAGATTTTATAGTAAAAAAAAAAAGTTTAAAGGAGAAGAAAATAAAAACTTTTGTGATATTTGTGAAACCCTGGGTTTTGATTCACTCAACCAAAATGAGTGATTCCAGTGACAAATTTGAGATGGGTGAATCTCTATATGATAGAGAAAAAAAATACTAAATACCTCTTGATGGAGATCCGGATATGGAGTATTTGTTAGATGGTAGAGATGTTTTAACCCAAAGTGAAGGTCAATCTCAATCAATTGAAGAAATTAATCAAGAAAGTGAAGAACCAGTGCTTGAAAATGACCAGGTATACTTTTAAATTAGTTCCAATTAGCTTTTTGTTGCTCAAAATTATCTAAAGTACGTAAAAAAACCAAAACTTTTACATTTTCAGGGAAACTTACGGTTGGAATTTTTCATGTAACCAACCGTAATTAGTGGTTACGGTTCGTAAAAGATGAACTACCAACTGTAACTGATTAAATTTGGGGAAAGCCCAATAGTAATACCAGTTACGGTTGGTAAACAAATGCTCGATACGAACCGTAACTAAGTTACGGTTGTTCATGTCGTTCAGTTTTTTCCAACCGTAACATATCATGTGCATGCCGGTATTTACTGCATTGGTTACAGTTTGTAAATTGAAAATCGATACCAATCGTAACTTTCTTTACAATTCATTTTTGATTTTAATTTTGAACCGTAATTTACTATGTATGTTTTCAAATGATTGCTACGGTTGGAAATTTGTAATTACAATCTGTTTGATGTATTTACGGTTGGTATGTTGAGAATCGAGACCAACCGTAGGTAACTTACGGTTCGTATTGTATTATAATATTGAACGGTAACGTATTTACGGTTCCTCTCGCCGCTTTCATTATCAACCGTAACTTTATATGTGTTGTCATTATGTTACCTCGTCTACACTAATGTGGGTATATTTTTTTCCAGGTCGTGGATGTACCCCCCCTAATGGATGAACAACCTTTAGCAAATGAAGTTCTCACGGAAGATTATAGCTTTCACTATTTAACTGAGGAGACATGGAAGGAGAAAGATGATGCAAAGCAGTGGGATAGAGAACGAGGCAAGTTGATTATGTGTATCATAGTTTGTAATGGTTTCACTAATGAAAGTAGCTTTCAAATGGTTTGCGAGTGTAGTGGACAACATAAAAGTCACGCAAAAAAAAGATATCGTGCATGAAGCAAATACAAAGAGGAAGAATATTACTTTCACTAAGAAGAACCGATTCCCCTTCAAGATCAATTTAGAAGGAACGCGGAAAAAAATGTGGTTTTTGGAGAGAGTTGTATGCGGTAGTCATAACTACCTTATACCGGAGAGTTTGCTTACACGCCGTTATGCTGGACGCCTTACTGAAGAAGAAGAGATGATCGTAGATTCAATGAACCAAAATCATATGAAACCCATTGATATCCTCGCTCACTTAAAACAAAAGAAACCCACAAAATGCTTCTACTTTGGCTAACATCTAAAACGCAAGAACAAAATTGAAGAATAAGAAATGGGAACAAAGGAACGAAATGCAACAATTAAGGCATTTGGTGGGAGAAGCATAATTACTCGGTTTTCCATGATGAATATGAGAGAAAAAAAATAAAACATATAAAACCAACAAGTTGGATCATCCTGAGTTTGTAAAGTTGGCACGGTGCTCTCATCAAGTGCTTCTAATGGATTGCACATACAAAACCAACAAGTTTGAGATGCCGTTTTTGAACATTGTCGGACAAACTTCTACCAATTCTATTTTTAGTATTGGTTTTTGCTTCTTGAAAAATGATCTCGAAGAAAACTATGTGTGGGCACTAAAACAAGTGAAGTTATTGTACGTAGAGAGATATACTCCAAAGGTGATTATTACAGACAAGGAACAAGCTTTTTTGAATGCAATAAAGAGGGTTTTCCCTCATAACCTTCTTTGCACGTTCCACTTGTGGAATAGTATTGAAACTAAGTGCATGCGCACTGTCCAACCAAAAAAAAGTGAAATTGAGAGAATAAAGAAACTACCAGTAGATCAACAAAATGAAGCCAAAGAGAAATTTAAGAAGGGTGATAATTTTCTTCGAGTACCTTGGTTGACACTCCGGGTCCGGCTATGAGTCATATGTATAACTGGTTCAACATCGTGTCTCTTTGGAATCGGAGTTTGTTGCTCATCCTCAGGATCTAATGCACCTATGGTAGAACCATTGTGAGACATTTCAGGTACACTTTCTGTAGTAGCAGGCACATTCATCTCAGGGACAAACTCTGGATAATCTGGATAGGTATCTGGATTTCTTTTCCCTGCAAAAATAGCACAACCAATCTTTCTGATGGCTGGACAGAGAGCATCCATTACTGGAAAGCGCATAGGCTCATCATGGCGCCAAGGTTGACTATCCAACTGACGTACCCAAACCTCTCATCAGCAGAGCGAGTAATGGATCGGAATCCAATCCAGATACCAAGAATCGATCGGGAATAACATCAACTCCCTCATGCACCTCAAAGGGCCCAAATTTAGGATGATAAGCATACAAGATCCATTCTTCCTTGGAACCCATCTGAGGATGCTCAGAAGAAATGGGGATTCCAGTAACATACCTCTTTTCAGCATCTCCAAATTCACTTGGTGTATGTCGACTACAACCCCCTTATAGAGATTCAACATTCACATCCTTAAAAGGGTTAGCAGTATCCTGATTAATTGGTGCAGGTTTTAGTTGATTGAGAAACTGACGCAGACGCTCAACTGGAGATTCCATTAGCAACTCGTAAACAACACCTGGTGGCCCTTCCTGTTGAAAATACTCCTTGACCTTCACATCAACATTGTGTTGCAGATCATTCAAATACCAGGCGAATCTCTCCTCAAAACAAGGGGATTCACATCCTTGAGAAAACGCTATGCCATATGGAAATCAATCAAAAAAATACTTTCGAGGATACCAGTGAATCTGGGATCAATATCAGCCTCAATCATCTTCCGCTTTCCCTTTCCATCAGATTTCTTTTCAGCATCATCTATAGTGAAGGATTTGACAGATTACTCAACATAATAGAATGGAGGAATAGAAAAGGACCGAATAATAAATTAGAACTTTTTTTAACGGTTGAAGGAGACTTTATAAGGATTTTCATCACCGGGTGTTGGGTCTTCTCAACTTTAATTGGCGACGGTTCCCATAGAGAAATCTTTTGCATCTCCAATACTCTTAATCTTATCTCTATCTTTTCAAATTTCCCGCAACCAGGGCATCATTACCTTCACCCTAAGATGATTAACTTCTCTCAATTTTGGCTAACTAACCCCTTATTAAATTTCATGAAAGATGGAGAGTGGAGGAGGGTGATGTGATTTGTAGATAGTGGTAAAAGTGGTTCGATTCTCAGACTTGTGAAGGATATTAATTAGACTTAAATTCTAATACTAAAATAGAAAACTCACTAAAAATTATAGCAAACTCAATCAAAGATGATATCAATACGAAAAGAAACACTGAGGCTAAGATTCCACTATTTTCCAAATTCAAAGTGATTAAATCAATACTTATATTTGTGCGATTTTCTTGTTTAATTTGATTATAAAATATTGCAACAAGTAGATTTTCAAAAATAATAATTGTAAATACCAAGTATGAAGCATCAAAAGTCTTAAAACTAAGCATACTCCATCAAAATAGATCACAATTACTCAAATAAAAATCATATTTAATAATAGTTCAAGGCAAATAATCATATAATTATTGCAAATAAAAAGATAAAATAGAATATACCACTTTTTGTTGGAAAAATAGCTTCCTCTATCGCCTCAGCAATGGAGTTTAGCTCCTCATATTAATCATGATCTCAAAATATATGTTTGTTTCTCAAAAGATGATTAAAAGAGTGAAAAGTAATAACATAGACTGTTTGCAACAGTGTATTGGTGTTGCAAAACAGTTGTTACAATGAAACTATTACAGAAAAACTGTTGCTTTGTCGCTGATTTTAAGACCCTAGAATAAGACTGCCCTGAACAGCTTAATGTTTTTCAGCTGTTAAACAACGACACTTTTCTGCGACTGTCTACCGAGCGTCAATGTTCTTCGCGTTCTTCTTCTTTAGCAGCAGCACCAGAAACAGAGTTAGGTAAAGCTCTGATTTCTTCTTCTCTGGCTCTCCTTAGGTTCCCAAACTCTCGACACCTCTTCTATATGACCCAAGACATCTATTTATATCAAAAATACCGATTAAATCTCTCCCAGATCTTCCAAAATCTCTTTCCTTCTCTTCACGGCCAAGTTGCGACAATTTCTTGTTTTAGGATTTCTACGCGTTTCTGAGCTTTCCTTTTTATTCTAAACTATTCCTTAGATAGATACAAATCTTTGGGAAGGTTTATAACTCTTTAATCTCTCTAAAATTCCCTAAAACATGTCACACATGTGACTTTACGTATTTTCTTGTTGTGAGAAAAATCCGTTGATTGAGCCCATTCTAATCGATTTAAACACCCATATCAGATTCCTAGACCCATAAGGAGTCTATCCTATGAAAATCAGAGGTTTAATCGACCTCAAACTCCTTTAAATCACGATTGCCAAAACTGCTCTTTAACTGCACTTTTCCCCCGCCAAAAACCTGATTTTTGAATGTTGAAGATGGTTGCCCCTTATCCAGAGTAGGGGTGCGATTAGAAACTGCCTGGAAATGGGATGCCACTTAGTAATTAGGTTACCCCTTATCCAAAGTGAGATTCCAAATAGCAAATGTCCTCCGGGTGCTTTCCGACAACTTTTCGAGCCAATTTTTTCAAAAAATGTTTATTGGCCAAAAATACCTACAAACAAATAAAACACCATAATAAGTACAAAAATGAGCCCTAACAACGTATAGAATCGAGACAAATCGGACACAAAAATGTGTCTATCAAATACCCCCAAACCTATTATTTGCTAGTCCTCGAGCAAAAATAAAATAGAAATAAAATCCTAACTCACTGTCGCAGGCATCGTCGATTGCATTTAACGTATGCAATAAGCCTTTAAACCCCTAGGTGTCCCTAATGGCAGAGTGTTGTCTCCGGAGGGCTTACCAGAGGTATACCCACAAAACCTTTTTACTCCAAACCCTAGCTATCTACACGGAACCTTGGAAGGCACTAAAGAATCTCCTTGGTTGGCATATTTATTGACTACAGGAGGAAGTACCCTGATGCGAAATTCCAATTGTTGTACACGAGTTTGCACTCAAGCATACTAAAATTCATATGAAGTGACAGAGCTCTACTCATATAGTCGCACTATGGAAATATCCGGAGTCAAAACTAATCACATGGATAGATCAAGAAGATGGATATAGAAAAACATAGATGGTTTTGATGTTTACTAGGTGAACGGTGTTTCTCAAATCTGTCTGAAGGCCTCCGCCAAAATGAACCTATCCTATTGGACTGAGATACTAGTCTGAGTAATATTAACACACTGGCATATACAAGAGAACCAGTGATTGATAATCCTAACTCTAGGTCAACACAACTGGCATATACAAGGGTTCCAGTGGTCGACTTTATTGAATTTATTCCAGTTGGTATGATGGTCTGGTCTCTTTTTTTTTTCTATTTATTTATTTATTTATTGTATCTCAATCACTCTAATTCACTCTAGCATTGGTAACAACTTGAATCGTGAGCCCCACCTAATCACTTAGAGAAACATTGTTTAAAAACAAAACAAAATAAAAACAGAAGTGAAAAGGACTCAACGAGATATGGTGAAACTATCATGTTATTTCTAACACCTGAGCTCTGTGCTTTTACGAATAGACTCTTTAGATGTTTCCATCTAGTCAGATTGGTTCCTCAACTCCTACAATCAAATGCTTCCATCCACTTAGATTGGTTAGTGTCATCCTTAATAGGGATAAATTTCTAGGCTCTGGAGTTTATTTATTGCAACGAAAAGGTAACAAAATTTTTTACCCCACCCCCAAACTTAAATCTAACATTGTCCTCAATGTGTCTAATCAAAGAACAGTACCAAAAATATAAGTAACAAGAGGAAATAGTAAAGAGAGAAATCAGAAAGATAGTACCTGGGTGAAGTGTAAAAAACCTACAAAAATATTATACAACATACAAAATCGCCTCGATGGTCAATCAAGGTAAACAGGGTCCTCCATAGGGACCTCCTCAACATCACCTGTAAGAAAAGGCTCTAAAAAGGGCTTCAATCGCTGACCGTTAACCTTCGAAGAACTACTACCATCTGGTGTCTCAATCTCAACAGCGCCATGAGGAAAAACAGTACGGACCACATAAGGACTGGTCCACCGAGAGCGCAACTTCCCGGGGAATAGATGCAAACGAGTGTCATACTGAAGAACTTTTTGACCTGGAGAAAATGACTTTCGTAAAATATTCCTATCATGCACAAGTTTCATTTTGTTCTTATACTCCTTAGCACTATCGTATGCATTTCTACGAATCTCGTCCAACTCATTGAGCTGGAGCTTTCTTTGATCTCTTGCCTTGTCAAGTGAAAAGTTTAAGTTCTTAATAGCCCAATAGGCTCGATGCTCTAACTCAACAGGCATGTGACATGCCTTGCCAAACACTAAACGATAAGGTGACATTCCAATGGGTGTCTTAAACGCAGTACGGTATGCCCATAAGGCATCAGTAAGCCTAGACGACCAGTCTTTCCTATTTGGATTAACTGTTTTCTCTAGAATACGTTTAATTTCCCTATTGGAAACCTCTACCTGACCACTAGTCTGAGGGTGATATGGGGTTGCTACTTTATGGGTAATACCGTATTGTTTCACTAAAAGAGAAAACGGTCTATTACAAAAGTGTGAACCTCCATCACTAATTATAGCTCGCGGCGTACCAAAACGTGTAAGTATATTCTCTTTCAAAGACTGGACTACGACCCTGTGGTCATTCGTTCTACACGGAACCGCCTCAACCCACTTAGACACATAGTCTACAGCGACAAGTATGTAAAGATAACCAAACGAAATAGGAAATGGACCCATAAAATCAATGACCCACACATCAAAGACCTCAATCACTAAAATAGGATTCAAAGGCATCATATTTCTATGGGAAATGGTTCTTAACTTCTGGCAACGCTCACAAGAAACACAATGACTATGGGAATCTTTAAACAACGAAGGCCAGTAAAATCCACAATGCAAAATCTTAGCAGCAGTCTTCTTAGCACTAAAATGACCCCCACATGCATGTTCATGGCAAAAGGAGATAATACTAGACTGGTCACTCTCAGATACACATCTCCTAATAATCTGGTCCGGACAATACTTAAACAGATAAGGATCGTCCCAAAAGAAATGCTTAACCTCGGCTAAAAACCTAGAACGATCTTGCTTACCCCAATGTTGAGGGTTTCGACCAGTAACAAGATAATTCACTATATTTGCATACCAAGGTGATTGGGAAACAGAGAACAATTATTCATCAGGAAAGCTATCCCTTATAGGAAGGGAATCACTAGGGGAACTAACAACTAGCCTAGACAAGTGATCTGCTACTACATTTTCTGCACCCTTTTTGTCTCTAATGTCCGGGGAAAATTCTTGTAACAATAGGACCCATCTAATCAATCTAGGTTTGATATCCTTCTTAGATAAAAGGTATTTCAAAGCATCATGATCTGTATAGATTACGATCTTAGAACCTAATAGGTAGGACCTAAACTTATCCAAGGCAAACACGATGGCTAAAAGTTCCTTCTCGGTAGTTGTGTAGTTCATTTGGGCATCATTCAGAGTTTTGCTAGCATAATAAATCACATGAAGTAATTTGTTTTCTCGTTGTCCTAAAACGACGCCTATAGCATAATCTGAAGAATCACACATAATCTCAAAGGGTAGGTTCCAGTTAGGTTCCTGGACTATCGGAGAAGTAGTGAGTAAAGTTTTAAGCTTCTCAAAAGCCTCTAAACAAGCATCATCAAAGATAAACTTAACATCTTTTGCAAGCAAATTGCAAAGAGGTCTAGAAATCAAGCTAAAATCTTTAATGAATCGACGGTAAAAACCTGCATGCCCTAGGAATGATATAATATCTTTTACGGTTTTTGGGACCTGTAAAGTCTTAATAAGGTCAACTTTGGCTTTGTCTACCTCTATACCCTTTGAAGAGACGATGTGCCCTAATACAATTCCTGATTTAACCATGAAATGGCATTTTTCCCAATTAAGCACTAAATTTTTTTCCTTACACCTAGTCAACACTAATGTCAAATGATGCAAGCACTCATCAAAAGATGAACCAAACACGGAAAAATCATCCATAAAGACTTCTAAGAACCGTTCTACCATATCAGAAAATATGCTCATCATACAACGCTGAAAACTTGCAGGGGCATTACATAGCCCGAAAGGCATGCGTCTATACGCAAAGGTACCAAAGGGACATGTAAAAGTGGTTTTCTCTTGGTCTTCTGGGGCAATAACGATCTGATTATAACCGGAGTAGCCATCTAAGAAGCAATAGTGACTATGTTCATCTAATCGCTCTAGCATTTGGTCGATAAAAGGAAGGGGAAAGTGATCCTTCCTTGTGACCTTGTTCAATTTCCTATAGTCAATACACACACGCCATCCCGTGGTCACTCGGGTTGGGATTAATTCATTATTATCATTCTGGACTACAGTGATACCTGATTTCTTGGGAACAACCTGAACAGGGATGACCCACTTACTGTCTGAAATTGGGTAAATAATACCCGCATCTAAAAACTTAAGCACCTCTTTTCGAACTACCTCTTTCATGTTAGGGTTCAGTCGACGTTGCATCTCCCTAGAAGGTTTGGAGTCTTCCTCTAAATGAATCTGATGCATACACACAGTAGGACTTATACCCTTAATGTCTGCCATAGTCCACCCTAAAGCTTCCTTATTGTCTTGAAGTACATTTACTAGCCTACTTTCCTGATCACTATCCAAATTGGAAGCTACAATTACAGGCAAAGTCTCAAATGGGCCTAAAAACACATATTTTTGAGTATCGGGTAGTGGTTTAAGGTCCAACTTTGGGGACTCTTCTAAAGAAGGAATTAGGGTGGTCTCAGAAACTGGTAACGGTTCGAACCTAGCTTTCTATCTATCAGTGTCTAACACAGGGGTAGAATCTAATAGAGCATTCACCTGTTCAATAGTGCTATCGTCGTCAAAATCTAAACCAAAATGGGATAGACAACTTTCTAACGGGTCTTCAGACAAGATGTTTGGTAATGACTCCTGAACTAAGGCTTCTATCATATTCACCTCCTCAACACATGTGTCATCTAGCTCATGAGGTTGCTTACTGACATTAAAAATGTTCATCTCCATAGTCATATTGCCAAAAGATAAACTCATCACACCATTTTGACAGTAAATGATCGCATTAGACGTAGCTAAAAATGAGCGACCTAAAATCACAAGTATCTGGTTCTCTGGGTCAGGGACAGGTTGGGTATCTAGGACCACGAAATCCACTGGATAAATAAACTTGTCGACCTCAATAAGAACATCTTCGATAACACCTCGATGGATTTTAACAGACCTATCATCTAACTGCAGTGTCATCTGAGTAGGTTTCATTTCACCAAGTCCTAGTTGTAAGTATACATGGAATGGCAGTAAGTTCACACTGGATCCTAAGTCAAGTAAAGATTTTTCTACCCCGAAGTTACCTATTGTGCAAGCAATGGTAGGAGAACCTGGGTCTTTGTACTTTGGAGTTGTGGTGTTCTGAATGATTGAACTTACGTGACTAGCTAAAACGGCTTTCTTATGGACGCTAAGTTTTCGCTTTCGCGTACACATATCCTTAAGGAACTTGGCATAAGCAGGAATTTGCGTAATTGCATCTAATAAGGGAAGGTTTATGGTAACTTGCTTAAAAACCTCCACTATGTCATTAAAGTTCGATTCCTTCTTTGTTGGTACTAATAGCTGAGGAAATGGGGCTCTAGGCCTAAAATCAGACCTTTCAGGAACCGAATCCACATCATCAGAAACTTTATCAGTCTCTTCAGCTACTGGTCCTGAGAGGTGAGATCCTGAGGGGTGAACTACAGTATGTTCACTATCAGGCATGGTTACCTTATTGTCTACAACTTTACCACTTCTAAGGGTTCTAACAGCATTCAATTGATTCGATGGTTTTGCACCTAATTCATGAACTCCTCTAGGGTTAGGTTGTGTTTGACTAGGAAACTTACCTTTTTCTCTCAAAGAATCACTTATCAGACCAACCTGGGTTTTTAACTCGGAAATAGCCTGACTATTTTCTTGTCCTATCCTGTTACTAGCTTGTAGACTCTGTTCTACGGATAACTGGAATTTTGCAGTTTGTTGAGTTAACAAGGCGAGATATTCCTCTAAACTTAGGATTTTCTTATCAGACTGATTCTGAAACTGAGCTAGTCCTGAGGGATTCTTAGTATAGCCAAAACCTGGGGGAACATTAGAATTACTAAACTGACCTTGACTTTGGCCCTTAGACCACGAAAGGTTCGGATGGTTTCTCCAACCAGGATTATAGGTTTCTGAATATGGGTCAATCTTTTGACAATTATCAAATCTAGTGTTATTATAAAGAGCATTGGCCTGATCTTCAATATTCTGGCCTTCCCAAAAAGGCTCCACTCTACCACTAGTCTGGCCCACTTCTAAGGCTTCTAACCTTTTTGTTATAGCATCAAACCTATTGATTTCTAGCAAACAAAAAGCATGATATATCCACTTAGATTGTTTCTAGACCAGCTTCTAATCCTTCGAACGGGAATTCGTTACAATTTAAGCAAACCCTTCTGGAATCAATCCGAGTTAACGTAAGTTGAATAGAGGCGAGGGAAGCTCGGTGGAGCTTTGATACCCAAGGCCTCATCGGTATTACAAGGCGGCGCATTCACGCATTCAACTTACAGAAACCGTCAAGAACTTCGAAGCGGGCAAAATTTTAGGCTTAGGTTCGCCGTTCGCGTAGGTTACGTGTTCCTAAAGTGGGCAAGAAGAGAACGGTGATGAGATCCGAACCCTTATCTTGTATGGCCAGGCCTTTCCCTTTACTAGAAAAATAAATGTCCGTCTTCATTCCTCAACATATATGCATACGAAGGAGTCCAGTAACTCGCTGACAGGGGATTCGCGAGTGTTTAGAATCTTACCTCCTGTTCCAGACGGGGGATGAATCGGTTGTAGTCGACTCGGGACACTGACTCCGATGTATAGTGTACGAACCCAAGGTGCAGAGACAATATCGTAATTGTCCTCCTTCTCTGCAAACAGTTTATATTTAAAGTACCCTTCCGTAGGGTAATAAAAAAAATAAAGTCCAAAAGTCCAAAAAAATAAAGAAAAATTACAAAAATAATAAACCCTAATACAGTTTTTTTTTTAAAATAAAATAAACAAACCCTAAACTGAAATTGTCTAAAATAAAATTGTCTTCTTTTTTGTTCTTTTTGCTTTAATCTTTAACTCCAAGTTTTTATGAAATCACCAAACTCCTTGGCTCAATTTTCTTTATGATCCAGAACCTGTAGACACAAGATAAATACCCAAAAACATAAAAAAAGGACAAAAATAATATAAATAAAAAATAAATAAAATAAAATAAAAATAAAAATAAAAATAAATCTAAAACCCTAAAAACGAGTCCGCGTCGGCAGCGCCAAAAATTGATGTGATTTGTAGATAGTGGTAAAAGTGGTTCGATTCTCAGACTTGTGAAGGATATTAATTATACTTAAATTCTAATACTAAAATAGAAAACTCACTAAAAATTATAGCAAACTCAATCAAAGATGATATCAATACTAAAAGAAACACTGAGGCTAAGATTCCACTATTTTCCAAATTCAAAGTGATTAAATCAATACTTATATTTGTGCGATTTTCTTGTTTAATTTGATTATAAAATATTGCAACAAGTAGATTTTCAAAAGTAATAATTATAAATACCAAGTATGAAGCATCAAAAGTCTTAAAACTAAGCATACTCCATCAAAATAGATCACAATCACTCAAATAAAAATCATATTTAATAATAGTTCAAGGAAAATAATCATATAATTATTGCAAATAAAAAGATAAAATAGAATATACCACTTTTTGTTGGAAAAATAGCTTCCTCTATCGCCTCAGCAATGGGGTTTAGCTCCTCATATTAATCATGATCTCAAAATATGTGTTTGTTGCTCAAAAGATGATTAAAAGAGTGAAAAGTAATAACACAGATTGTTTGCAACAGTGTATTGGTGTTGCAAAACAGCTGTGACAATGGAACTGTTACAGAAAAACTGTTGCTTTGTCGCTGATTTTAAGACCCTAGAATAAGACTGCCCTGAACAGCTTAATGTTTTTCAGCTGTTAAACAATGACACTTTTCTGCGACTGTCTATCGAGCGTCAATGTTCTTCGCGTTCTTCTTCTTCAGCAGCAGCAGCAGCAAAAACAGAGTTTGGTAAAGCTCTGATTTCTTTTTCTATGGCTCTCCTTAGGTTCCCAAACTCTCGACACCTCTTCTATATGATCCAAGACATTTATTTATATCAAAAATACCGATTTAATCTCTCCCAGATCTTCCAAAATCTCTTTCCTTCTCTTCACGGCCAAGTTGCGACAATTTCTTGTTTTAGGACTTCTACGCGTTTCTGAGCTTTCCTTTTTATTCTAAACTCTTCCTTAGATAGATACAAATCTTTGGGAAGGTTTACAGCGCTTTAATCTCTCTACAATTCCCTAAAACAGGTCACACACGTGACTTTCCATATTTTCTTGTTGTGAGAAAAATCCGTCGATTGAGCCCATTCTAATCGATTTAAACACCCATATCAGATTCCTAGACCCATAAGGAGTCTATCCTATGAAAATCAGAGGTTTAATCGACCTCAAACTCCTTTAAATCACGATTGCCAAAACTGCTCTTTAACTGCACTTTTTTCCCGCCAAAAACCTGATTTTTGAATGTTGAAGACGGTTGCCCTTATCCAGAGTAGGGGTGCGATTATCAACAGCCTGTAAATGGGATGCCACTTAGTAATTAGGTTACCCCTTATCCAAAGTGAGAGTCCGAATAGCAAATGTCCTCCGAGTGCTTTCCGACAACTTTTCGAACCAATTTTTTCAAAAAATGTTTATTGGCCAAAAATACCTACAAACAAATAAAACATCATAATAAGTACAAAAATGAGCCCTAACAACATATAGAATCGAGACAAATCGGACACAAAAATGTGTCTATCAGAGGGTCTTCACTACACCTGGCGCAATGACAAGTTTGGTGCATGTAACTGCAAATTCCTATGCACGCGTCAAGCACACGTACACGACTCAGACATTTATAAAGATGAATGAACTCAATAACCTATCTGATTGGTACTCTGACTCTACACTAGTCCTCCTCAAGATTGTCTCCAAAGCTGATAATCACAAACATCAACTAAGGCTCAGTATACCTCTCTCACAATGGAAATTTTACTCATTATCTTGCATATTTTTTTCCTTAATATCCATCCTTTCAGCAGGATAACATATTAACATACTTAAACATTATGCACATTAGATGTAAATATCCCATGCATACCCAATACTAGTACTTTTGATAATAATTTAGAAACACTTACCATAAATAGAACTCACGGGTTAACCAAATATTATCATAAGCATATTTTGTATTCCTCTGGAAATTGGCTTTTTGACAGGTCTTTCTCACAAGTCTTTCCAGTAGTCAACAACACCAACTTGGTCAGCAAAGCTAAACAACACTGGCACTTGAATCACTTAGATAGCACATGGTGCTTTTACTTCATCTCTGTTAACTTTTGGATTATAGAGCATCATCCTTACTACCTGTAACAAAACAACAAAACGTACCCTAAGTATACAACATACCTACACCACGAAATTCAAATTAAAGTACTTAGTGCCAGTACCACTCATACCACCATTCTCTCATTCACCCGCATCACCACCACCATCACTAAAACTCCTTCCATGGCTTCCTCCTCAGGAACTAAAAATCATCAGATCAAGTTGAAAACCTAGTAGAATAGATGAAATCTTCAATAAACATCCCTGAAGACCTTTTTCCTGAAGTATTTATCAATTCTGAGAACACTCTACCTAAAAAGAAAGAAGATTGGATATGGGTATTCATTGGCAGATATTGTAGAAAATATCCCATGAAACCAGAACTATCTCAAGGTTTATCAACTCAAACTAGGAGCTCAATAGAAATATAGAAGTGAACCTTTGGAAAAAGAGAAGGAACTATTACTCTATCAAACTTGGTAGCATAGAAGACTACAAAGTTTTTAGAAGAGGAGGTACCAGAGGAATTTTTGAAGTTCCTCCTGTTGGACCTGAATTCATTGATGAAGCAAACTTCTACAAAGTTTGGATTTAGGCACTGGTGATGGAAAAAGAGAAGGAACTATTACTCTATCAAACTTGGAAACATAGAAGACTACAAATTTTTTAGAAGAGGAGGTACTAGAGGAATTTTTGAAGTTCCTCCTGCTGGACCTGAATTCATTGATGAAGCAAACTTCTACAAAGTTTGGATTTGGGCACTGGTGAAAAGAGTTTCCAGACACATCATTCATGATATGAGCAACATTCTCAAACCAGCTGGAATCTTTCAAGAAGCTAGGAAAGCTTATGGAAGGGATGAAGATGAAAAGAATCTAGAAGTTCTCCTAACCATTGATGTGACTAGAGCTCTAAAATTTGGCATTAATGCTTATGAAACTCCTACTATCTCCTAATGGCTTGAAATGGCATATGTTTTTAATGGGATTTCCATATGCAAAGTCTGCAGAATCATAGATCATCGTGGCCATTTATGTGAGGAAAAGGAAGAAAATACTCAAAATGTCACACACAATACCCATCCATCCAATCTCAATATATCTTATCCCTCGACTTCCAACACCCTTAACAGCTCAAATACCATTAGCCCTCAAACCATTATCAAAAGAAGGAACTACTCTGATAAAGATGTTGCTGAGGAGTTTGCTACACAAAGACAAATCATCCTTAAGAATAACACAGAAGAACTAGATGGTCCAGAGGATTTTATCATCTTTAAAGCTGGTCTGCACCAACCATTAGTGGAGAAGTTCCAACTACTAACATTAAAGTCATAGCTTGTCAAAAGAAGCATAAAAAACTCATTGAAAGTAGTGGGAACAAGGATAGAATTATGAAGAAGAAAGGCATCAACATTAAAGCAGCTGCTAGGAAATATTATCCAACTACTGAGGCTGGAGTGGAGAACACTATCATTCTTGAGAATATTTTCCCAAAAATCAATAATGTTAATCAATACCCAAACAACACTAATTTAGCTCCAACCATTTTTGAATCTCTACCTTCCCTGTATGATATACAAAATCAAATCAATGAAGATTTCAACAACCACAAGAAGTTGTTATGGGAAAGAAGAAAGGAGTTCAAAATCAAAGCAGTAGATACTGAAATTCATCCTCAGCTAATTGATCCAAAAAGAAAACTCTTCATCCCCCCAAATTCTACTGGAAATATTCTCCATCACTGGGACCAAACTCAACCTACCAAGAAGAGCAACACTCAAACAATGCAAATGTAGGAAGACCAACTGAATGATAGGACTACTGGCATCCTTGAGGGAGCAAGTCCTTTCTTAACTCCTCAGGTAATTATTTTTATGATAATCTCTCCTACTCAAAGCTTGCATTATACATTTATTAAGATTACTCTGGTTTTGACTACTCACAACACTACTATGCTTCATAGTATTACTTACTTAGGATACTTAATCATCACTTATCTTATTGTTTCATACTTTTGATAATTTTACTCTATCATGTCTTGGAATTGTCAAGGACTAGGACAACCAAACACTAGTAGACATCTGAATAATATGTTAAATAAACATAATCCTGACATCTTCTTTTTATCTATCATGTCTTGCAATTGTCAAGGACTAGGACAACCAAACACTAGTAGACATCTGAATAATATGTTAAATAAACATAATCCTGACATCTTATTTTTATCTGAAACTAACTTTTGGTTTGTTGAGCCTATAGGAAAATCTAAAACTGATGGTGGCCTTGTCTTAGCCTGGAAAACCAACCTAAGGATCACTATACAAGATTTCTCCAACCATCATATTAGTGCCACTGTTTACCCTAGTGTAGGGGACCCTTGGTTATTCACAGGATAATATGGCAGTCCTTATACTACTCTTGATAAATTGCATTCCTGGAAAATGATAGAAAATACTGATAAGATTAACACCCTACCTTGGTTGACAATGGGTGACCTGAACTTTGTGTTGCAAGATCATGAAAAATTCAGCCAACATTCTATTGATTCTCATGAAGCTAACATTTTCTTGGAGAAATTGGAAGCAGCTAATCTTACTGATTTGGGTTACATTGAATGTCCATTCACATGAACTAACAGAAAAGTGGGTCCTCACCTAACAGAACAAAAATTAGATAGAGGCTTAGTTAATGAAAGTTGGCTTGAAATTCACCCAAATTCCACCATCTCCAACCTTCCTGCAATTGGATCTGAGCATAACCCCATTCTCCTCAATACATATCATAAATGGAAGCAAGGGCACATTCCCTTCAAATTCTTTGGTCCCTGGCTTGATCACAAAGATTGTAAAGAAATCATAGCTGAATGCTGAAAGACTCGGCATAAAGGTTCTCTTGCTATCAAGATTGCTAGGAAGCTAAGAGATATTAAGTCAAATTAAAGAAATGTAACAAGTAAATATATGGCAACATCAATACAAACCTTGAAGATAGTCTACAACACTTGGAATGGATCACCAAAAATCAATTCAACAATAATAGAAGACAGACAATCAGAGAGGCTAAGAAGAGAGTTGAACATTGGCAGAATATTCAAGAAAGTTTTTGGAAGACTAAAAGCAGAGACCAACTCATCAATCTTGGAGATAAAAACACCATCTTCTTCCACATCTCTGCCAAGAAAAGATACATAAGGACTAAATTGTTTCAATCCAACAAGAAGATGGCTCTTGGCTACATAACAGTAATGAGATAGCCCTATGATTCACCAATCATTTTGCTAGTATGGCTACTGCTGAACCTATAACCATTAATCAATCCCTCATAAATCTCATCCCCACCACTATCACCAACACTGAGAATAATAATCTTTTAAGGATTCGTGATGCAGTGGAAATCAAAGATATTCTATTTAATATGGCATGGGATAAGGCTCCAAGACCAAATGGCTTCCCACCAAATTTTTTCCAAGCTAACTGGGAAGTTGTAAGTGAAGACATCATCAACATGGTCCAAAACTTCTTCACATCTGGTTATCTTCTTAAAGAGATGAATTCTACTTTCATTTCTCTCATCCCAAAAACTGAGAATCCAACTACCTCATCTCAATTCAGACCTATATCCTTATGTAATACCACTTACGAAATCATAGCCAAACTTCTTTCTCAAAGACTCAAACCTCTCCTACCCAAACTTATATCCCCATTTCAATCTGCTTTTATGCATGGCAGACAAATCTCTGACAACATAGCCATGGCCCATGAACTTATACATCATACGAACATCAGAAAAAGGAAAAAAATGAGCTAATTGAACTATGGACATTAAGATTGATATGGCCAAAGATTTTGATAAGGTCAATTGGGAATTTCTTATCAAAGTTATGACTCGAATAGGATTCAGCACTCAATGGTGCAACCTAATTCATCAATGCATCTCCACCACCAACCTTGTTGTGTTGGTTAATGGTTCTCCTGGAAATTTCTTCAAACCAACTAGAGGACTCAGACAAGGAGATCCCCTTTCACCTTACCTATTCTTATTCTGCATGGAGGCCCTCTCTAGATATTTGATCTATGCAGAATCACAGGATCTTATACATGGAACAAAAATATGCAATGAAGCTCTTTGCAGATGACTGCATGATTTTTTGTAAAGCCAATATGGAAGAATTTAACAATCTAATCAAGATTTTCCAAGATTTTGGTCAATCCTCTGGACAGTTGATCAATTTTGCTAAATCAGGAATCTTCTTCGGTAAGAACACTGCTCAAGACATTGCAGACAACATAAGTGATGCCATGCATGTTCAAAGGATCAACATTACAGATAAACACTTGGGATATCCTTTCTTCACCAATAGAAGTAAAGTTCAAGCCTTCAAGCCTTGTGTAGATAAATTAAAACACATACTTGCTGGTTGAAAAACTAATTTATCAACAGCTGGAAAAGTTACTATGATCCAAACTGTCACCTCAACCTCCAGCATTTACCAAATGAACTACTTCAAGATCCCAAATGGCACCTGTAAAGAGATAAAATGTTATACAAATGGACTTCTTCTGGAGCTAAGAGCAAGATAGATCTAAAAGCTTATTCTACATTGCATGGGATGCTGCCAACAAACCGAAGGATCTAGGGGGGTTAGAATTCAAAAATATGGAATATTTCAATATAGCTATGATTTCAAAAATTGCGTGGAAATTAATTGAAGAACCAAACTCTCTCTGGAACAGCACTATGAAGGCATCTCATTATCCAAATCAAGAAGTTATCAGAATGGACATTGTTCATACATGAAAAATAATTTCCTTTAACTAGGATGGGGTGCCCCAAAGAGGGGAAAGGCCACACACAAAACGTGGGGATTAAGGCCCAAATCCACCAAAGAAGTATCCATAAGATGGAAGGGACAATGAAGGAATTAACAAGAAAGAAGAAGGGTGTATTACAAAAAGGATGGCATTGATAGTAATTAAGGAGGTTTAGGACACATGGCAAGATGTCATAAAAAGAATGGGCTTTTGGAAAGTCTATAAAGAAAGGACAAGGTACAATGGAAAGACAACTCTCTCTCATACTATTATAAGAAAAGTGAGGTCATCTTGGTATACTAGGACGGGTAGAACCTAACGAGAATTCCGGTATTAACAGACACCAAGCCAAAGAATACTGATTCTTGGATATGGAAAGGAATTCTGGAAGGCATCTCTTACATTCAAAAATATTACATCTGGAAGATAGGGATGGCATTTAATATTCACATTTGGGAGGATAGATGGATTGATAACCTACCAGACACAATACAAAAACCCCCTCAATGTCCTTTAAGCCTCAAAACAGTCAATCAACTATTCAATACCCATGGAGAGTGGGACACAGATATCCTAGCTCTCTGGTTCACTCAGGATATTTAAAACCTCATTATCCAGACACACCATAATCCTAATTCTGAAGACACTGTAAGAGGGAGCTTAACTCATACAAGGAAATTCACTATCAAATCCCAATATGACAAACAAATTAATGATAAATATGCTAATGATACTCTCATAGCTTTTTGGAAGGAAATCTGGAAACTTGACACTGCCCAATATTCAACTCTTCACATGGAAGTGTGCTCATGACATTCTCCCAACCAATGCCAAGTCAGCTAGCATCTTGAACTACATTGATCCCATATGCACCTTCTGCAAGAATGCTCCTGAAGACATCACTCACGCTCTCTTGGCTTTCCCAGCTGCCTCTGATGTTTGGTCAAAACTCTTTGGGGAGAATCATCAACTTTTTACTGCCTAAAGATCCTTCTATGATTAGTTCAATAATTGATTTCATTCTAACAATCCCATTGCTAGCTGGAATGATACATTTGCTGCTATTTGTTGGTTCATCTGGAAAGCTATATGTGATTTGGTCTTCAAGAACATAGGCCCTACTGCTGCTGCTACTGCTCTGAAAATCACTCAACATCTATGCACCTTTAGTAGAGTGAATCATAACCCAGGGCATATTCTAAATAATTTCTACTACCAGGAGAATACCAATGATCAGAACCTAAGACTTAGTAGTCTGATCAGAAACAATAAAGAAAAATTTGGAATCACTATTAGCATACACATGTTGGAAGTAAACAATAACATGGCTAACAGTGATTTACCATCTTATACTAACTTTGCTTTTGTGGCACTGTCTTTTTCAGGTCAATGTGCGGGAGCAAGGAACATCAAAGACACTACAACTGGACTCAGCAGAGCAGGCAGAGCAAGCAGAGGAGCTCAATTAGCACTGACCTGGGGCAAGGAAATGCAAAAAACCAACATTGATTTTGCAGCAGAGGAAGAAGAAATATTACAAGCCATTCAGACAGGATACCAACTAGAAATTCAGGAAATATTTCAGGGAGGTTATACTCAAAGTGATGACAGGAAGCAATTGACTTTTTCTTAGGCAGGCTTATCAAGCTAGCTCCACAGCAAAACACTATTGCTGCCAACTTAGCTAGGCTATCTAGTCATTCTCCTTTACTACAAAACTTTAACTGAAAAGGTTCAAATCTTCATTTACTTTTGACAGCATTACAGTCTATTCCAAACCCTGCTACTACGGATAACTGTAATAACTCTAATCTTGTTTTGAGGGGACATCTTGGAGCTAGACATAGACCAGATGATCACCTTGTTGTGCCTTTCGGTAGGTAGCTGAGTTGAGCTTCTCTTCTCTTTTTTCTATTAATAAGAAAAGCTAAATAAATTAAAGTTGGTCGCATAAACATTTTATAGTGTTATACAATATCATTTTTTTTTTACTTTTTTTTTTTTGATGGAATAGTGTCATATTACGTGATCAATGCAGTACTCTCGCTGTAATCTCCATCGAGTGTGGCTGAGAATGGTGCGTACACAATTCCGCGTGCAGAAATCTCAATGGAACGTGACTACTCGACTATTTAACCAGCAACACCGCGACTGTTTTCATGGACAATGGACTAGTAGTATTTTGTCGGTTAAGTCGGTGATCCATTAAAAGATTAAAACATAAGATTGATTCGTTTCAAAGCTGCTGAAGTCTGCCGACACTGTAATTACAATTGTAAAAAAAGAATGCACGTATGAGTTGTAGAGCACCCAAATTAGAAAATTTATCATTACCAAGTCACACACTTCATTGATGACCCTCTCTTATATGGCCTTCAAATCTTCTTTGTAACGACAAATGACGAACTATGCAACTTCCTTTGTTTAACATAAATTTTCATGGTCAATCAATAATAATAATATTGTTATGTAAAGATTCTGACGGGTGGCTGATCCACCGCTGAATACATTTATACGGGACCCACGAAACCACCATTTGAAGACAGTTGTCTCATGACGTATCTTCTGTACGGGAATAATTATCCCTTAACAGTCGGTTTAATCTCATCCTCTCCCTATTCTTCACCTGTATATATATATGTGTAACCGTATGTAAATTTACTCAAAGAATTTAGAAATGAAAGGAGACACGTTCCCACATTCTTCTCCTATCTCTGTTTTTCTCTACCACTTATATGTTTTGTAGTCATCATGTTATATTTGCAACAGTGACAACATATATATACACCACTGCACTGCACCATAGTGGGTTATTAACCGTAAACAACTTATTGAATAGATGAGTTGGTAGGTGAATTGTATAAAACGTTATCGGCATGAATTGTTCGGTGATATTCGGTGGGGGTTGACGATACGGAAAAGGATAATTTTCTTCAACTCTTGCATATTTTATTTAACTATTGTTGAGTAGTTTTATGCATAAATTTTCGTATAGTATCTAACTTCGTTTCTTATTTTGATTAGGACTTGTTAAAACTGAAGTTAGGCATCTTGCTGTTCCTTGTGTATGCTATATGGAGCACAGAAATTATACGGTATATGAAGAGATATCCAAAATAGGTACGTATTAACAACGAATCATATTTGTGATTTTATTCGGTTTCCGAATTTAACCAAATATTTGAGTTTAGTACCGGTATTGTTATTTTCCTCTTTAACCGACCAACAGAAGATTTTTCTGCGTCCTTTTGGGATAGCGTAGAGAGTAAAATTACCTTTGTTGGTACACTAATGATTTTGTGGTGTTAACAGTTTAATATCGGCAGAGCGAGGAATTGTTGCATCCTGAGGGATAGCAAAATTTTAATATTCCTTTGCTATAGTAATCTTCAGAACTCAAAGTCGGTCCACCTAAAGGGTCGGAATGCGATGAAAAATGGACACCGGGTTAATATGGTTAGCCAGTCTCTATCAGCGGTCTTTGAAATGACCTGCAGTTGATATAGAGACGATTTCTTTTAAGGTATAAAGAATGTGTTCATATTTCAATTTTGATAAATTAATTTCGTCGACCCTAACTGACGAAGTTGGAGATTTGTCGGTATTATGTTAGAACCGTTTCACCATTGATTTCTATGGTAAATAGTTCGGCTTAATTTTCTGGAGAAGATATATGCACCGTATACAATATTGCGGATCAATAAGGAGAGTCGCATATTTTGCGCCCTTATATGTTCATGCTAGATTTACGGCATGCATTATATGCGCCAATTATATGCATCGACGAGCTTTAAGGATCTAGTGCTTAATTTTCTCTTTGTATATGTTGTGTCAAAAACACCGAGTGCTGCAAATGTTAATTGCGCCTCGTAGATATATAAACATCGATCTATAATGAGTGTTGCATTTTTTGTAAATGATATTTAGACTTAAATCATGTCTTCTCGTCGCCTGAGCTATTACCTAAAATCCTGAATTTGGTGAATTAAATTTGCAACAGTACCTATGCAAATAAGTTTATCTTTGGCAAAGAAGGAAAATACAACTGTGGTAGGCATATTTTTAAAAATGGGAACCACAATAGTTCTCGGGTTTAAGAACCTGAGCACCGTACCACTAGAAGTGGAATAATACGGGACGGTAGCATAATGATTGGTTTGAATAACCATCTTTGAGCCTGGAAGAGCTCAGCTATCGTTGTGACATAAAAGACACGATACGCGCATTTGAAATGCCGATTATTGTTGTTGATCTCTATCGGTCGTCTTGGCAGGACTGGTACTGATATTGAGATAATGTCTATGGTCACAGAATTCGTTTACAGTTTACTGTTAATTTGACATGGCAATGTAAATTCTTAAAATTACCCTAGCTGGACAGAAAACGAGAGAGGAAACCTGATCAGCCACCTCTCCTGGGCTGCGTGTTATTGTTATTTTTCTGCACCCAGTTGCTCCCTTGATAAGTAGAGTAATGCGGAACTGGATGTTCTGCCGATGAGACATCTCTCCCGAGGATCAGGGGGAGAATCGTCGACGATATTGATTAAATCCAATTTTGTCTCATCTAAAGTCTCACACCAAGAAGTGCCTCAGGTGTTGGAGATTACTTTGTTGCTAGATTTAACAAGAGTTTGCTTGTTTGATTCAGCATATATTAAATTCCTTGCAAGGCTTGCCATGTAATCGCAACGATTATTTTCGTCTGGAAATATGCTTGGAAGCATAGACGAAAAACCTCTAGTTCGAGGTATGCCAATCTAATTAGATAACGTCCATATTCTCTTTGAGTAATGAGTTGATATATCTCCTGACGAGGAGCATATCCATAAAAGTTGCGTTGATATCCCATGGTGAAGAATATCCGCATACTGAAATCTGGTACCAATGGATTAAAATGTCCTCATGCTCTTGAGAATGATGTAAGATCGTTAACTAGTTGATTATGAACTAGTTGTCGATAATGTTCATAGTAGCTACTAAAATCGTTGTGGATAGATATCCCCTTTGCAAAGGAATTATTGACAAAGTTCATATGATTGGCAAATATGGATCTCAGTCCATATTGAGTTGTTTTCTCACTTGTATATGCTTTAGGACCTCAGTCCTAGCATCCACGAATTTTAGTTCGAAAGATGATGCTTGTAAGAAAGCATAATGAGAGAATTAAGGTCGCTTGTTTTATAACGCTAACCTTGACAAAGAGTTTCCACAGACACTAACCAGGTTCCTGGAAGTATAGTCTGGCAGTCAGACATGACTCGACATATCACCTGGTGGTAGTAACCGTGTATCTATACTCATATAGATTCTAAGTGAAACTCTCGTCAGTCGTTGATGTTGTATTATCCTAGTTATTCTCTAGGCATTGATTGTGAGTATTTTTATTGTTCTTTTGCATCCATTGAATGGTTTTGCATTTGAACTTACTACTCATTAAACCATAGTCATGTTTTCTGTTTGAGACATGATATATTCCACTATTTTTACTAGTCTACTACAAGGTTTGAAAATTCGATGAGAAAATCTTACCAACCGTTTGGGGGAGGAAAAGCTATCGCCTGAAAAACGGCATGAAGTATCCAGATTTGTACAAAGATAAACCAGGATGTATCTCATCTGGACGTTTTCAGCAATGAAAGACATATAGAAGATTTGATATCTTCAGAAATTGCAAATCAAGTTTCTCCATCAGAATTTGTGTATGTAGTAGTAAGTGTGTCATTTAAAACACACCACAATGTGGATGACTAGTTGATTTAAAATATTTTGCACCTCCTGAAAGGAAGAGCCAGTCACAATCATTGAAAGATAGTGCTCCCAAAGAGACTATTATTGGAAGATCTAATTTCTCTAAGTATAGTTCTCTTAATAAGAGAATGTCTCTGCAAAGGCTGTGGAACCTCAAAATGAGAGGATTTCCTTAAGGCATGCATGAAATAGAGAAATTTGTGATAATAATCTAATGATTGTTGATGATATAGTCAAAGTATCCACTGATACTGCCGTAGGTGTTATTGGTTTTAAACTAGTATCTATGGGAATGTCATCAAAGGTATGGTTAAACCAGGAGAAATCAAAGCAGGATAATAGCTTTCTTAATGCATAACATTGAGATTGCAGCCCGAACACTCCATAATGTGAGCCACTCTTAGCTACAGGTGGGTGTTTGCAGTACCGACATCCGATAATGTAACCCCTAGTGGCTACAGGTGGATGTACGTGCATAGTAAGAAAAAAAAATTAAAGTCAAGTAATGGCACAAGTCTTTTACAGGAACCTGAGATGGATTTATTTGTAACGTATTCCCTATTATGGATGCAACTACCTTTGGGGTATTTGTCTGGAAGTATATAAAGGACTCGACTTGTATCTGGAGGATGTGGTTATTGTGAATCTGTATGCAGTACAGATACTGCAGGTTTCCACCTATCAGTAAAATTACCATGTCATGTGCATTTGCTCAATAAAGACGAAAGTTGTCGATCGTCTAAGTGAATGCTTATATTATCCAGGGATATGTGAACCATCTTACATGCCCATATATTATGCATTTACTAGATTTGATATATACAACATCTACTTTATTGGAACTTCTGAAGAGTTCTCCAAAGCACAAAAATGCTTAAAGCAGAAGTTCGAGATGAGAATCTCGGTAAAACAAGGTTGCAGTCTGAACATTGTATCTAGCAGTCCATAAATTTCACCAACCTGGAAGGGTTAGGTATGTTTAAATGGACAAGATGGCATGGTTTCAGTCATTCGATCTCTTACTTTTAAGATTGATCGGTTTGCGTCTCAATAAATGAGATGTATCACTCTGTGGTTTGTATTACACATAATATGTGTAAATGGTATATCGGCTGAAATATGCTATAGATAACTGATATTGGGTTTGTGGTAAACATGTAAGTCTGGCTCTCCCCAGCACCAATATCGAGACATTCCTAAGAGAGCCCCCTTCAGCTTCGTGGAAGCATTAAGCTTGATCTTTTGGATGAAAGATCGTTGAATGTCTCCCACAGAGAAAAGATAATCAGACTGTTTAAGTTTTGATTTCTGGCAGGTTTGCTAAAGCAGCTAAATATTTTCCTAGCTAGTAGTCTGGTAGTAGAGGATGCACGTTCTTCCTCCGTTCGGCTGCGATTGTTCAGACAAAGCTAGTAGAGAATAAATGTTTGTACCATCAAAAGATCATTAAGTTGCAGAAAGGAAGATCATACCAAGTTTTCTCAAGTTAAGGAAGCTGATGAAGACATTCAAAGATGGTTTGTGGTCTCTATGCAGAATTATCGGGCAGAATGATCAACTGATAAGGATGCTCATCAGAGGGAGTAAAGCCATAGAAAACTATGGATATTGGAAGTGTTGGACATTATGTCGTGTACTCTTTTTCCTTAGTCAAGGTTTTGTCCCACTGGGTTTTCCTTGTCAAGGTTTTAATGAGGCATGTGAGTCCACTATTATCCGCAGTTCGAAATGTTGTACCTGGTTTTTATCCTTCTGGGTTTTTTCGGGCAAGGTTTTAACGAGGCAACATCTGCGGATCAATCATTGGTCTGAACACTCATGTTTTCCTACGTTCAGGTTTTGTCCCTCTGGATTTTTCCTGGCGAGGTTTTTAATGAGATAGCAACTTAGAACAGTGAACACCATCTAAAGAGATGTATATCCACAGAGTTTTTGAGATGAGACATTAAGGTTTTGTCTCAAGTAATTTTCTTGACACAATTCCAAGAACGGGAGAAAATTCGTAACGACCATCACCACGAATCCCCAACAGCTGTATTCCTTTGCTTTGACCAGTTTTTATCACATTGGATTTTTCTTGCAAGGTTTTAACGAGGATACACTTTTGATACGGTGGATCATCCAAGGGAAAGTGTTATGCAAAGATTCTGACGGGTGGCTGATCCACCGGCTGAATACATTTATGCGGGACCCACAAACCACCATTTGAAGACAGTTGTCTCATGACGTGTCTTCTGTACGGGAATAATTATCTCTTAACAGTCGGTTTAATTTCATCCTCTCCCTATTCTTCACCTGTATATATATGTAACCGTATGTAAATATACTGAAAGAATTTAGAAATGAAAGGGGACACGTTCCCACATTCTTCTCCTGTCTCTCTCTGTTTTTCTACACCACTTATATGTTTTGTAGTCATCATGTTGTATTTACAACCGTGACAACATATATACACCACTGCACTGCACCATAGTGGGTCATTAACCGTAAACAACTTATTGAATAGATGAGTTGGTAGGTGAATTGTATAAAAAATATACAGTAATAGAATGGATCAAAGCACTGTCGACGTAAGTAACACTGTAAAATATCGTCCTAGAATTTGATAATTGATACGTTTCTACTTTCTATTATATTTATTTTTCAGTCATTTTGTGGGTCTTAACCTTATCTCTGTTTTTTCTTTTTTTTTTTGTATGACCGAGTAGAGCAACGTGAGATACTAGGAAAGAAAACATTTATAGCAAGTCTCCTTTTCTGGGTGATTTGTTCCAGCTATAATTCATGATACCCATGCAGCTTGGGCATCTCAGTACTATGCATCTAACTAGGCCTACCCATACATACTTATTTCCTATTTGCAAACTACAACCTCTTTTGACTAGCAAGTTGTGTAGGAACTTTTTTTTGCAGAAGTCGTGAAGTTCTCACAGTCTTGCTAGGGAGACAGTTCCAGCGTTGTGAGGGTGAATTGTTATAAGAAATGATGGTTTGAATGTGAAGATGGGGTTTTTATGTTGAATTTTCACTCTGTTTCTTTAGATGTTCTTTTTAGCAGAATATCGTTTTAGTAGAAGAAAAGACATGTTATAAAGATTGTGCCTTGGTTCCTCTTGATGTTGAGCATGCAAGGGTATTTGATTTCTTATAGATTTATTTAGTCCACTAAGCCTTTTGCTCTCGACAAAGCTCACTAAACACTCCCCGAGTCCCTGTGACAGTCTTCCTAAACCACCTAAAATTCGATTTAAACCCAGGTCAAATTCAAGCATAGAATCAACAAAAGAATGCCACCTTCAAGGGCGTTAGCATTTGGGTTCCCCACAGTTCAAAATACCTCAAGGTCTCAGCTACATCAGATGATTTTTTTCTTAAACTATGATTTTCTCTTGGTGAAACTCACTTGCTTCACGCTATATGATCATTACCAAGGAAAAAACATGCTAACTTTGAACTTAAGCATCGCAAAAAGAACAAGACTTAAAGACTAGTTTTCTCATTCTAAGAAACAAAAACAAATGAAAACAGACTTTTCTTGAAAGCAAGAAATACCCAGAAATATAATCAAACAGAACCTATATAAATAGGTACACATCAAGCCTTACACTCATTCATCCTATATTCATCTTAACTACTACAATCGCCAAACAAGCTAATCCAACAATGTTTTCCTCAACATCTTCTAAGCTTTCCTTTCTTCTCTTACTCTCCTCCTTATCCTTGCTTGTCTGTACTGGCATCAGTCGGGAATTTTCAATCGTTGGATACGAACCTGAAGATTTAACATCTATCGATAAACTAATCGATCTTTTCGAATCATGGTTAGCAAAACATGGGAAAGCATACAAGAGCATTGAGGAGAAACTTGAGAGGTTTGAAGTATTCAAGGAGAACTTGAAACATATTGATGAGACTAATAAGAAGGTTACTAGCTATTGGCTAGGGCTGAATGAGTTTGCAGATATGAGCCATGAAGAATTCAAGGAAAAGTATCTAGGATTGAAAGGTGATCATTATCAGATGCCTGAGAGAACTAGAGATTCTTCATCTACTGATGAAAATTCCAGTGATGCAGAGAATATCGATTTACCTAAATCTGTCGACTGGAGAAAGAAAGGTGCTGTTACTAATGTCAAGAATCAAGGCGCTTGTGGTGAGTATTCAAGATTTCATAACAAAAATTTTACATACACTACATCTATATACAGAGTTTAATGTTATGATCATAATCTTGCAGGAAGTTGTTGGGCATTTTCAACTGTAGCAGCAGTAGAAGGAATTAATCAGATAGTTACAGGAAATCTAACTGTACTGTCAGAGCAAGAGCTGATCGACTGTGACAAACCTTCAAACAATGGCTGTAACGGAGGTTTAATGGATTATGCATTTCAATATATCATGTCTACTGGTGGGCTACACAAAGAAGATGACTATCCATATCTCATGGAAGAAGGAACTTGTCAGGAAAAAAGGGTAACTGAACACTAGAATTGCCTCACTTGAAAAAAGAAGATGTTTTTATTATTGTTTTAATTAAAAATAAATACAAGAAATTTATTTCTATAACAGTATTGCTGTTTTATCAGGAGGATATGCAGATGGTAACTATTAATGGTTACAAGGATGTTCCTGAGAATGACGAAAAAAGCCTCTTGAAGGCACTCTCCCAGCAGCCTGTTAGCGTTGCCATTGAAGCATCAGGAAGAAACTTCCAGTTTTACAGTGGAGTAAGTTTTAAATTTTCTTAATAACCTTTTCATAAAACATTGCTTTTGATATTCAAAGACACGAGCAGTAACAATTCTGAAAGCAAGTTTGCATGAATGCTAGAACTTTAACCGAACAAAACTGCAGAAAGAGTAGAAATCGAGATATATCTAAGAGTTTGTTCTTTGTTACAGGGGGTTTTCGATGGGCACTGTGGAACTGCTCTAGACCACGGAGTTACAGCTGTTGGATATGGATCATCGAAGGGTTCAGATTACATCATAGTTAAGAACTCTTGGGGAGCAAAATGGGGAGAAAAAGGCTACATCAGGATGAAGAGGAACACTGGGAAACCAGCTGGGCTTTGCGGAATCAACAAGATGGCTTCATATCCTACCAAAATGAAGTGACCTACCGTTTACTTTGTTCCTATCTGATTATCTTAAAAATGACGTGATCTTGTTTCTATTTTCTGTTTTCTGCATTGTGTTCCTTTTCAGTTTTTCTTTGAATAAAATATATGGTTAAAGTATCCGTTCAGGCTGTGTTCTACCGAAAACAGATTATCTATTCCCTGTTAATACCTAACATGCATTCTGAGAAGAACAGAAAAGAAGCAAAGCAAAACAAAACTATGACATTGGCATCAGCATGATTTTCTATTACCCAATATTATTAGTATTCAAGACCAACATAGGTTCGGCTAAGAGTAAAGCTGTGAAACAAGATTCGTGCTGCCAATCCGGAAATATGTAGAGACGTATATGATGTTCATAGTCTAAAATAAACCTTGCATGAGAATGGCTAAGAGTAAATAATACAATGTGTTTTAGCAATGAACATTATACGTACAGAAAATAATGGCAAGAGTGCGTATCTCAATGAATCTGAAGTTAGTTGAATTTGAAAACACAGTCATAGAGTCTCCCTCCTAGGAATTGGGCGACCTCTGGGTGCTTCACCTGCAAGAGATGAGAGGGGATATATACATGAACTAGAAACAATAGCTGAAGAGCATACATTAATGGAAGTCAAGGAAACAAGACGCAATAGACATTTACCATTCCAATCTTGAGGGAATCACATCTAAATTGAGCATAAAGGTTAGTCTCAATTCCACGGCCCTGCATGCAAAATGAAACATGAATTATAGTTTCTAAAGAATCTAATTCTTTAGCCAAATATCACATGAAAAGGGCCGGAGACCGCACAGAAGTCTAAGACTGGATGACTGGTTTCTGATTAATCATTCAAACCAACAAACAGTAATTTTTCTGGGATTGATTTTATTTGATTTTTTCTTATTTCTGTATCATAATATCCATCAAATTCCCTTATTGACTTATTTATCATTTAGTATTAGTACGTTATTTTCTTCCTGTGGATCATTCAATCATAGGCCAAAGTTTACGTTATGCGGCTTATGCCTAGTACACGAGCCATTGTAAATAACAACATTTTCTCTCACAGGAAATCAACTAGTATTCTGTGCAACCAATATGTATACTACCTGCTGTTCTTCATGGTTTCAACTAGTTTTCTGACAATTATGCCAAACTTGCTTTTGGACTTTGGGCAATATTTAAAATGCCAAAGAATTGATACAAGTTGTCTTATAATCTCCACTGGTATAACAACCTACCATTCCTTCCATGACAACTAAATCTGCTTCACTGGCCAAGTACGCAAGTTCTTGAGACACACTTGAAAGATCAATAACCTATAAATAAGATGAAAAGTGAGTGACACATTACTGCAGCAAATTCATAACCACAATAAATATATTAAATATAGAGAATTCTAATGTGACTGGAGCTGATTTACTTACAGGCAAATCGTTGCCAGAATTGACGATCAGTAAATTGGAAGTATCAACACCAACAAGTTTCCCATTCTCACCTTTTAACTGCATAAAAAACACCAAAAGCACTAGAATCAAAAACAATTGGTATAAAAGCGTTTTTACAATCCAATGGCACTGTCCCCACCTTTGCAATGATCTCCACCAATTCAGAGTATGTTACATCATTGATTGAAGGTAAGTCATTGGCTGCTAAAACGACCTGCATCAAACAAAATCTTTACACATGTCAAGCGAAGCATAGTAGCATCTTCCTTCTCTTATATGGTATAACAGACTCATTCACAGCATTCTCTGTATAAATCCTACCCTAATTAACTATGCTAAACAACCAAAGTTCCAAGACGCACTTTTTCAGGCGCACATATTTTCTCTTTCGGAAAAAGAACCAAATGTGCACCGTTCAGTGTGCATATTTCTGCATTAGGTATGCATTATGCATGTTGCTCAGTGTCTTCAAAGATTTAGTAAATCGCATATTTAGGTCATTTTGCTAAAGAGGGGATGTCAAATTTAAAAATTATGAGAATTGGAGTTATGGTCCTTTAGCCTAATTTTCCGTAATATAGAATAGTTCCTCTTAAAGGACAAATTGATCTTCTACCAGTATTCTGTAGGGAACCCGGGACAGATGCTTCAATCTTTTCTTTCTTCTGTATAGGAAAGCTAAACAGTCACTTCACTGTATTCAATACTTGCTTTTATTGGGTCTTATCCAGATTCACACCTTTCAAAGTGAGTGGTGAGAATGATTACCGTTATCTAAGACTAGTAAAGGCTGAGGTTTTCCTGTATAGGTGACTTGTGCCAAAAAATTATGGTTTGGGGTAGCAGGATGGATCTCTGTGTATAGAGTTTCCATGATATAATTGACAGTTAAAACACGGGCTTCTCTATATCTATGTAGGTACTTGTGCTTAGACAGTAGTACTTCACAGTCGATCTGTCAGGTGTAGATTAGGTTGAAGAAAGGCAAACCTGTGTGCCGCACCGAAGTAGCTCCCTCGCAAATGGTAAAATACCCAAGATGATATCTGCACCAGAATTGTCGACAAAGATAACAGCCTGTCATACCCAACAACTGAATTAGTGAGTCAATGTTAATCAGAACAAGTGTGCAGCCATAGTATAATGCCATAAAAATTGACCTAGAAAAAGTAAGGTACTATTAACCGTGAGTATAAGGAAAATGAACCTACCCTTTTCCAAGTCTTTCGACTCCAACTTGACTGAAACTTGTCCAGATCATCAATAACCCAGGGACGGGGCACAATGTTCTGACAACTTGCTAGAAACGACATTCCATCCTTTGCAAAAACCTCTGCAAGCTTCAATAGATGGAGTAAAAGATAGATGTAAGCCTAAAGACTTTAGCAATAATAAAGAACAAAAAATGATGTATTGGAATTTAGAAAACTAGGAGAAGGACACAGTGAAATCTTTACGAGACTCTGCGTTGTAGTTGTATTATATTGTCCACGATAACAGTCGAAGGAAAGCCAGAACCTACTTTCAAAGTTGCACATGCTTTAACAATAAAAACTTGGTTTACCTGAGCAGAACCCAAATCAAAGATGTTCCCTGCAAATATTCCCTTTACCAAGTTCTCAACGCGTTTGCTTACATCTTCAATCGCATCACTTACTCGAACTACCTCCGCAAACAGCGTAATAGCCTTGGCATTCTCCTCATCCTGGTGCATTAATAAGTGCAAACATCAACATGAGCGCCTTCAAATTGAAATAGTGGTCGCTGCTATACGCATTGAATATATAACTGACCTTAACTTTCTTGAATATATCTCTGAAACCTAACTCCCTAAGAATTTGCTCACGAAGCCTGCAAAGCATCTAATTACAGAAAAAAAAAAAAAAGATAATCATAAGACGTGCTATGTACACTGGGTAAGAAGATTAAAACAAAAAAGGAGTGTGTCGAACGCAGGGTAGAACTGCATAAAATGCTTCATCAGCCCGAACAATGATAATTCATGAAGAACCAATAGAAGGATAAACAAGCATAATAAAATATGGATAGGCTTACAATGCAATCAGGAGGTCCATTATGACTTTCCGGATCCTTCTTTAGGTCCTCAAGAATTTCTGTATACCTTCATAAAGAATATAGATAGTAATACACCTTAATCAGGACTTCTGATATTAAGCATTAACAAATAATAAACCCCACATAAAAATGCAAAGTGCCTACAAAACCACATGCCACCTGAAAGTGTTTTAGTTTCTACATGCATAAGCCCACATAAATAGCGAGGATACTTCATTATCAGCTAAGTACCTACATTATTTATTTATACTAAAAAGTTGTTCCAAGAGGACTTCATTCTGCTTTTAGGAAAACGAGCAAAGAAAAAATAATTTTAGAACTGTACTACTCTACTTTATATGCTAAGCAGTAATTCGTTGATCCCAAATGGCAATGTGAAAAACTCTTGTACAGAATATATTCACTTCTACACTAACTATTTTAGTAAGTACCTTTCGGCAAACTTATCGGCTTTAGCAGGGGCATCAGCAACAGTGTTATCGCTTGCTGCACGTTCCCTGTATAAAAAGAAAAGTAAACAATAAACAACAGATAAGAAAGAGACGATGATCGAACAACAATACTTCCCCTAAGAATCTAAGATGTTTATGTATCGCATTTTTCGCCTGATATACCAAAAAGTAGCATTCCAGAATATGTTAGAATAGACTAGTATGCAGCCTCACAGCTACTATGACCATACATAACCTGGTCGATGTGAATTTAGTGAGAGCTATTTTGCGTAATCAGTGAAGGTAAAAAACAAAACTGACAGCATTATTTTAACACTAAATTTAAGCTCCAACCTAAGAAAACCCTAAGCCCATAAAATATCTTCCCAGCCACAAAGAAATAGCAATTAGCTAACTTAAAAGTTAAAAATTGTATCAAGATAAAAGGCAGATTTTCTACACAAAAGTGATCAAATTTCGTCGCATGGAATTTTCAATTATTAATGCAAGATAAACCCCAACAAACCGTAAATTTAACCTAAATAATCCAAATCCAACTCCAAAATCATAAAATTCCCAGAACTGTCTATGAAGCAAGAAACTGCATAACGAGATCAAAGTAAAGATAGACAAAATTAAATTAAATATAGAAATTGATCAAGAAACACAAACCTAAAAGAGGGGACAGAATTTAAGAAAAGATTGATCCAAGAAATCTCAGTAGGTGTTGCTTTTCGAGGATTATCAGAAGGAAATCTATAAGGAATGGTACAAGCTCTGTAATTAGATTCAATCGGAGTCGATAATAATGGAAAAGGAAACATTTGTGAAGGACTCTCCATGTTTTCTCTCAGTTTTCGGGGTTTTATTTGTTTGTTTAGATTTTTCTGTTTCTTTCTCTATCACTCCACCAGTCTTTACCTAAGTGCCAATGCTTGATGTTAGTCGACAGCTCTGTATCGAGAGTAAAAACAGATCGTGGGGAAAAAAATCAGACAAGGAATCGGAGCGTATATACCAAAGTAGATAGATTATGGGGTCAGCTATTTAGGTTCAACGGGTGTTCCAACCTGTGGGTCAACCTGAGGCTCGCCGGTAGGCTTGCACTAACACGATAAATTGTTCAACTAATATAATATTGTATGATGTTGGAGTGCATCTTGTTAGGTATTTGATAATACTTTATCCAATAATAAAATCAAAAATAAATAAAATAAGTAATTATTGATCTAACAGGGTGTTTGTTTTTTTGCTGACTCGACATCTGGATCTTATTCGGTCTTTGACACGACACGAGTCGGATGTCAGATCGCTTGTTTTTTAGTTTGAGTCAGATCTGACTCACGACATGACTTAGACCTAATCCATGATTTGCATCTGTTTGAATTAGGTAATAAAATGCTCATGAGTCATGAGATCAACCACTGACTTGTATATTTTTCTAGTCAATTTGGTCAGATCTGACTCAAAAAAAAAAAACATATTGACTCGGGTGGTTTCAGTCAGATCCATACAGGTAAGATTCAAATGAATCAGATCAAAAAAAAAATGATGGTAGTATGTAACTATGTAGCTTGGTGGCTAGTCTAGAGATTAGTTTAGCTGTTCAAACTTCATTTAAACAGGTTTGTGATTTAACTTGTGAGATTTCCCGGTCCAATCCTATTTTTAGAGTCAAGGGTCTGTGTTGAACTTAGCAAGTAGCTAAAACGCTTCTTTATCGTCCGAGTTTCTTGGGAGGACTTGTTACTTGCCCCTCTATCCAGACGATATTTTATCCCTCACAAGGGACAAGTAATATCGAGTAACTCGGCCAAAATTGGGCGAGTTTAAGCCAAAACCAAAATGAGTTAACGGGGAAAAGGGAAAGTATATTGATAAAATACAAATAAAAATTGAAGCAATAAATTATTCAATAATAAACCTTAAAATTGATTCTGATCCTAAAATTAGGGTTACACTTGGTATCACGTCTGCTGACAGCCACAACTCAACTTTTTTTTGGTGACCGGATTTAAAGTTAGTCGAGACATGTGATCCCTGCATGGGTAGGTTAAAATTAGGTTGAGGTAAGAGGTTTAAGTTCTTTCACTTTCAGGATTCGCAGGGATGCCAATTCAGTTTGATTGGGTTTTATATGATATTGACGTTTAATTTTTCTTCTTTCACATTTAGGGTAGCATGGCTTATATCCAAGTGTGGTTAGGTTAAGGTGAGATTCGGCCAGATCGTGACATAATCACTGTCGTCCAAATCCGACCGATCATGGTCATTTATAATCAGTGCTAATAAGGCTACACAATTGCACATATTAGTATTGCAATTTCTTTACTGTCATCGCGTACGCAAGCCACATCTCCATAAAATTCTAAGAATGATTTCAAAGGTGTCAGCAATATTCGCGAAAAGTAGACTGATTCTCCCTGATTGTCTTAAGTCTTTACATAATGTCTCACAACCCCGCCCTCAGTAGAGCTACACGGGAACTGACCAGAACCAGGAAACCGATCAAGAGCCAACAACCCGGATCGATAGGGGGGTACAAGTAATAGAACTAAAATTCAAAATATGTGTGTAGGGGTACAAGTACTCGTTTCTTAAGGTAACCCGGGCCATACCAGACCAAAATACTGGCTTGCCGTAGTGTGACTAAAATTAAAATTTATTACCCTGCAACTCACCGCCTAAGGACCACTGTTACCATCTCATCGCCACGGGAATCCGAAATAGCATTATATAAAGATGGGAATTTTGATAAAGTGCCCCAGTTTTTTTATATCCATAAAATTAATGCCCCAGTTTTTTTCAAACTTTCTAAAGTGCCATTCTGTTTGGTTTTCCGTCTTGGACCCACATTGATTGGTCAAGACCAGTTCACCCAGTCAAAATTGTATACATAAACTACACTAAAGCCCATACCCAAACATAAATGTCCCAAATCCTTTCATTCCCCAAAATCTTAATCGACCCCCTCTGGTTTTCTTCTCCATCTTCCCTGGAAGCGTATTGAGAAAGTGAGAATCAAGTTTCATCTTTTATTTTAAATTCTTCAAATCATTCAATTAATTTCAAGTTCATCTTCTCCTGCGATTTCTTCTATGAAGACTTGTTTAGTTTGAGAAAAAATAGAAAATTAGGGCTTGATGGATCTGATTTTTTGCAGAAAGAATTTATGATGTTGCGAATATTATATCGGGAGAACATGATTTGGGTTCGCTAACAAAAGAAGAAGTTGCAATTGAAAGAGTTGGTAAATCAATAAAAACCAACTAAAGAAGATTCCCATATTGCACAGATAATTTTAGGGTTTCGGATTTGGGGATTTTGAATCTGATGGTGAAGAGAAGAAAAGTAGGGTTTGAGATTCACAGAGAAGAACACAGCAAGCTTGAATCAGTGTTAATTTGGTTTGGATTTGCGTTATGTTGCTCGAATTTAAGGGAAAAGGTTTTGCTGGTGGAAAATGAAGTATGGGTTCGATTGAGATGGAATTGGTGTTGGTTACAGTCTTGATTTGGTGATGAATATAATGGGTATTTGTTTGATTTAATTTTGAGAAGAATTTGGATCCGCAGTGGTGTTGGTGGTAAAGCAGTGGTGGTATTGAACTCTAGCCGGAATTGAGATGGAGTTGATGTTAGAAAGATTCAGAAGCTGGTTACGAATTAAAGAGTGGGTCTGGGTTGAATTAGTTGTTGGTTGTGGCCATGAATGTTATGTTGCTGCAAGTGGAGGTTGAGTTGATGGCCCTGTAGTAGAATTGTTGGTGGTTGCAGGGAACTGAAACTGGGGATGATTGAAGCTACATAATGATCTTAGATGTATGTTAGGACCACAGTCAGATAAGAAATGAGTTGTGTCGAATCTTTGTACTACTGGAAGAGAACGGGAATGGATTGTGTTGCAGGCTTAGAAGATGGTGATTTCCATGTAGGTTCAAGAACTTGTTTTTGGAAAGGACTCTCCTTCTTTTTGTTTCTCTAAACCTAAGAAACTATATATATATACTTGAGATTTTTGTGTTTCAAGTATATTATATGTATATAAGTTTGTCTCTTGAATCTTCAAAAGACATTGATGCATCTTGCATTAAGAATCACACAGAGGAATGAGGAAAAGAGAAAGAAGAAAATGTTTCTACTGAAGAAGCCATTGGGTTTCGTAATTATCCTTTCACCATATCTTGCTACTTTGCTCACGAACGTGGAATTCAAAACTTGTTCAGATGTCTGCTGACTTGGTAGGAAACCTTATAAGAGATTTTGAAGTTGTGTGTGATCAGCTATCCACCTAAGAAGAATATTGATCTCCTGAAATCATACTTGGAAAAGGCTTCTAAAGATCCTGCTTGCCTGAAATCTCTAGTGAATGACTAAATCTAATTAGATGTTTTTCTCTTTATTTTACCGCTACTAATTAACTCCTTGTAGGAATTTATTTTTATTGTTTAAGGAGGAACACTAGCTTAAGTAGTTTTTATATGTTACATTAGCAATTCCAAATACTATAATCTTGCATGTTTAAAGTTTATTTAACTAAATTTTATTTTGGAAGATGGCTTGTAATACCCAATCTTCATGGATTATATATAAATGTATTGTTATTTTATGAGATTGGTTCTTTGTTATCATATTCTGGTAATTAGAACATATATATCATATCTTATCATAGGTTAAGCTATTAACTATTGTCAAAAAAGGAGTAAACTATTTTGAGAATTGCAGTATTGATCTCTCCACGATTACATTGTGAATATACTGCTACAGGATTCTGTAAGATGTTCTCAAAGAATCGGCTTTCCTCCTTGATTGCATAACCGCCAGAGAATTAGTGGTGAACTTTAATCTCTACGTTCATAAATGGCTAGGGAAGTTATAATTCTTATAATGATTCATATCGCAATAATATCTCTCTTTGTTTGTAACTGGCCTAGAGAATAATTTTTGACGATGATTATTTTCTTACGATTATATTGATTCATATTTTAGTTATTGCTCTCTTTGTTCGTAGCTCGCCGAGAGAATAATTTTTGATGATGATTATTTTTCTCACGAAAATCTTGTATGTTAGTACCTCTAACATTGAGATCGTTATCTTTAACTTCTTTGTTCGTAACTGGCAAGAAGAGAGAAAAATATTGGATACAAATCTACTTTGTCCGTAACTAGCGAGTAAATTTTTTAATGTCCAAGAAAATCATTCTCTTGTGATTAGAGTCAAGGTTTCTCATGTTGTTCTTTCGAGAATGACATCAAATGAGGGAGAGTTCTTTCGAACTTGTGCTTAAACATCATATCTTTGTGGGGATAGCGAATGTGGAATCGTAAGAGATGCTTATACCTATATATATCCTTGATGAAAACACTGAGATTCTTGGTGAAGTCGTCTATACTAAAAGCTGGTATTTGTTCTCTAGTCTTGACATTATTTTTTTTTTAATTCATTGTGATCCATGTTTTTCGCATTTCCCAATTTTGTTGAAAAAAAAAGAAAATTATTAAGTAGTATCTTACTACAACATATGATTTTTCGGAGCATTATTTTGCAAAATATATAAGTATTGACTAAGAGGGAGAACATATCACTTTTCTTTATAGTTATCGTACAATTGAACTTTGAGGAAGGTATCAATATTACGTTTATGTATAACAACCAATGAGTAGAGTGATATTTCATTCTAACAAAGCTCTTTTTTAGTATTCTCATAAATTTTTATCGCACGGATCTTCAACAACAAAGGTGCTAAACGAACACATAACATATAAGAACTTGAAGTATGAAGAACTCAAGACGATTAGTGAAGAACCAAGAAAATCAAACATAGTGGATTTTGAGATGAAAAAGTTTATTTATTTTTAATACATATGTATTGAATAGTTTTTCACTAAAATTGACAAGGGGTAGATTTGTTATAGAAATGCTCGGTTGAACCCCACAAGTTTTACTATCTCAATGTTGTTGTCATGTTAGTTGATGAAAAGTATATCATGATTTCTAGTCTACTACGTCAAGTCTCGGACTAGGTTAGAATTTGGTAGTTGAGTATCAGACATCACCTTCGAAGACTGAAGATCGACGAAGACATTTAAATAACTTCATTAATCAGGCATGTGAAGATTGGATCATTCTATTTTACTCGATATTTTACCGTTTTATCTTATGAGACTATGTCGTATGACTTTTAGTAGATTTGCAAAGAAGAAATTTTGAGTCAAGCTTGTATTGTTAAATATCTCAAAATATGATTCAAGCATAGATGTTCAGAGGTCTTTAACAATATAAGTTCAAAACAATTTATTGTTAAAGAATTTGATTAACAATTCTTGATAATTAATGTTTTAAAAAAAAGGCTACCAAAAAGATATGAGACGAATACTATACATGTCATTGAACTAAATTAAAAATAAAATCTTTAACATGTGTTTTAATCGATTTTCTTTCATTTGTTTCTGTAAATCACATATATCATATTTAATTTGCACATATGATACATGTGATAATATATAATAAAAAGATCTCTAACTAAGAGAAAATTCACATGTGTATATACATAGTAGTAATCGTGTTTTGTACATTAATCTTTATTTCCTCCCGTAGTTTAAGTGCAAAATCTCATATAAGTCAAAACTTTATCGCCAATGCTCGCAGCTTATGATCTTATCCATTGTTGTACATTTAATTAATGGATTAGTTGATGAAAATGTGTTTATATGAGGCCCTCATGTCACTAAGTTTGCCTAGCTAGATCTTTCGGATACATAGTTGTGTCCCTGGTGTCACCTCCATGGGAAACCAAAGTTAGAAGAGAAGTTATGCTTCTCCATTTCAATTTTAGGGCGCCTAATCTTCTATGGTTATGCAACAAAATTATACTTTATCTATCCGGTAGATATTGTAATTCTAAAGATCTTGCTGCCTGAAATCTCTGGTGAATGACTAAATCTAATTTTAGTTCAACCTGCTGTTCACATGGATAAGAGATATCGGGTTTGGCGTTGGAAATCGATCTCTTGAAATGAGAAGAAACTTGAATACAAGATGATGTTCTTCTCACGATCTCCGTTGGTAGTTCTAGAGATGAAGAACCCAGATCTTCTACCGGAGTGGAGTTGTCTTGGATTGGAATTATCGGAGTTGTTGAATTCAGCCACTCACTTGGAAGTATCCATTCAAACCTCATTACCTTCATCATCAATATGAGTCTCCTGATGATTCGCTCTCCGACAAGTACCATGGATACATTCAACAAGAGGCTAATTACGAGATAGCATGTATAGAGACCATCTTGCTTAAAGATTTCATCACTCCGATGAGCCATAATTTCTCTTTTCCACCAACTGAATTTTTGATATAAAATCTATACTCCACTACACTTCATATTTATAACCATGCACTTCTCTAATGCACTTCTTCAGATGCAAAGTTATATATCTACGTTGCTTTCGAGTAGTTTATATTGAAAACATAACATGCAAAGTTATATACATGAATCTCTAGTATTGGAGACTTGATCATTTCATTAAGATTGTGTTAAGGATGAATATACAAGTTATATCACAACTTTGTTATATTGTATTACGAAGTATAATATCTATCTTTTGAACTTCGTAATTGCAACATAAACACTATTTTTAACTTGTTACTGTATTGTTTAAATAGAATTTAGATTGATTCCATGCCTAGAAAACTATGTCTGACTACATGAGTTTAAGGAAGTAAACGTGCGAAACTTGTTTCGTAGTTGAAAGAAATCAATGGTATTGGTGGTTCGATTCCTATTGAAGATCTATAGTAGGACCAATCGCTTCCTTAGGGATCTATAAAAGGACTGATCCCTATTGGGGATCTATAGCAGGACCAGTCCCAATAGAAAAAAGTATTTCCGGTTTCATATGTACTTTAGGGTCTGTGTGAATATCGACATATGAGTTGTTATTTAGGAAAGTTCAAGATGTGGACATAACGAGTAATTTGAACACATGCTAAAATTGTATTCTTTCATTGTTCAAAGATATTCCTTGATACTCAAGGTCAGATCCAAAACCAAAATATTTGAGAATCTTTTAGTTAGGGTTTTGGAATTTATAAGTTTTATTTTCCCAGTAAGTAAAACATATCTCTGGAAGATATATTAGTAAAGTATACTTGTATGCTTGTTAATATTAAGTTATCATCCAGGAGGGATTTCGGTTAATTAGTTGGATATTAGATAGAATTAGACAAAACCAAAAATTGGTGTTTCATGCATATCTTTTGATATTTTCGGTTATGGAAATTCCTTGGTATCCAATCTACCTTGTTCTTCTTACAAACTTATCATGACACTCGTACCTCGTTTCGTAATCAGAGTGACAGCCGATTAATAGTTTTACTTGTAATACTATTTTGGATAGGAGAGTAATCTAATAACACGAAATCTCTTAATTAAGTCCGCTGATTTAAAGTCTTATGTGGGATCAGGAAGCTTTAGAAGTACCATTGGTGAGAAATTAGAATAGTATTGTTATTTTAGTTTTCGATTATTGATTTGATTGACTAACTGTGGATGAACCTTAATATTCACCTAGATCAAGGATCGACATAATTAAGATCTTTTTTTTTTAAATCTGACGATAGGCTTGAAATCATCCGTTGTTAGACACCATTACGTGCGTGATTCATCATAAGGGAATCAAGTTGTTTGTGCAAGTACACTGAAGGCTGAAGATTTGAAGACAAAAAAAATTCTTATTGGTTTCTGATATTTGTGATTACACTTTGTGCACAATTGATTGACTGGGATCTAACACTTTGTGCACACTTGATTGGATGGGATCTAACATAACTTTATTTATATTTGATAAAAATCTAATAGCTTGTTGTATAGATCGACGATCTATCATTTGGTGGTTTTCTTCAGGATCAAAATCTGATAGGTTGTGAACCTAGATCTGATTAATTTGATGATCTAGATCTTGGTTGATCAAAACCGAAAAAAAAAAGTTTATAATATTTAAATGGAAGATCCTTTGTTTAACTCAACAATATCTTTGATTTAGTTCTTGAGAGTTTGAGAGGTTGGCGAATAAAGATTAGTCATTTACTATTTCAGAGGACGATCCAAAGGAGTTGAGTGCTTAAAGTCTTCACAGCATGTGGATCAACTTAAGAAAGTGTACTCTATCTTAAGATCACTAGGTAACTTGGAGTTAGTTTACTTGGTATCAAATATACAAAGTTGATAATAGTCTTTGTATAGCGGCTTAATACTAAAAGTATTTAAAACTGGACTGGGTCCAGGTTTTTCTGCATTTGCGGTTTCCTCGTTAACAAAATATTGTGCCGTGTTATTTAATTTACTTCTGCAATATTTTGTTTATCATTATAATCAAAGTAAATACACTTATACGTTAGTCCAACACTTGGATTTCATCCCTATAATTAGGTTCGGTTTCAATCGATACATATTTTATTTACCAAGTGTATATCTTATGGTTGCTATCTTATTGACAATCTCTGTCTATATTATATCATGCAAGGTGTATGTCACATAGGTTGATATCGGAAAAGTTTGTGGTGTACTTGGTACCGTCGTATTTTCAAGACAAATTTGTAGAACCTAACACTCTAAGAGGATTCAACTTAATAACATGTTTCATTAGGTTGTTCTTTGAGTAGTATTTTTTTGTGCATTCATAATTATGATATGTGATGACATAAGGAATTTACCAGAGTATACTATTGATGGGGTGTTCTAGGCTCTTTATAGCGAAAGATTAGGTAACAACTCGAGATATTTATTAAAGTACATGTATTATGATTGAAGATGATTCCTTAACCAATATTCTCATCTCACTAGTTCTTTTTACTCATTCTTTGCAATCATATTAATTAGATTAATCATATAAAATCCCTCATGTTATATAAGTTTTCAGATACAAATAGAAACCAATCCCTCCTTATGTAACGATCTTGTTATTATCATTGTACTTTAATCCATATCTTGTGGAATGAAAAATTTGAAATAATTTTGCGTGGTTAAAACCTACCACGAATCTTAGTCATTTTTTATCTTTCATCCCTAAGTATGATCCATGAAGCATAGATAATTTGTGGATTTCGTAAAGATTTCATTTCTAACCTATAACAAAATTAACCCTGATTTATTTACTGGACGTTCGATAGTTGATTATGATTTGTGATTATATATAAATTCCTAAACTAAAATTGTTAAATTAAAAATGACCAGGAGGGGATGATAGTCCTTTTGTTGTCCTCTTGAAAGTTAAGATATCTTTTCGAGAATTTATCTTATTTTCATTGCACTAGCGAATTAGTAGTGATTTTTTTTTAATGAAAATGCAAGCATATCTTAAGAGACATCGTATTTTCCTAAGATCGGCCACCGTGGACCACTTCTATCAGATTCACAACCAAAAACTATAGTCGTAAGAGGCGATTCATAAAGGAAATTATATTTGGGTGAAAATGGGTTGTGAATTCGCGGGCATAACACTAAATGATTTAGTGCTTAAAATTTAATTTTAAGGCTAAATCATTTTAGCGATGAGAAAGATCACTAAATTTGGCACTCCACGATAATATTAATTTGACATTTTTATGATTACACTTCAATTGCACTCCTAGCTAAACTTTCAAATATTATTAAAACTTCTCCTATGATCTAAATGGCTATATTTTTTAGAAAAAAATAGTTATTGGAATCTTTTCTATGTAATCAAATCCTTTGTTCATCATCCATACACTAAGTTTTTGAAACAAAAGATTATATACAATCAACACTATTAATGGCTCACTTGCGCTCAATTATGAAAGATAATGATTTGGTTGCAGTTATTGCGTACACCCCTGGTCTTAATATGCAAGATATCGGTAAGACCGACTCTTTCAACCACTCAGACATCCATCCAAAGAATTGACTCTTGCAGATAAATATTTCTAGTTGGGATCTTCATGTCCCTTTTCTTGAAGGGCGAATGACTGGGATTGAACCAGCGGATCATGGATTCAAAATCCACTTCCTTGAACAACTTGGATATATCCGCCCATACCTCATAAATTTTAGCATGTGAGTGAAGAGGGGGAAATTTATTGATTGCAAGAAGCTTCAGATCATGATCCTGATGGGTAAACCCGTTTCTCTACCCTGTTTGAATCAACATCACTCCTGGAGAGGGATTTGAACCCCCGGTACCACTTCTAGCACTTCGGTTTCAAGTCAATTCCTTCAACCACTCACATTCTCGATGAGCATGAAGTCATTGAGGGGTCAGGATAAGGACACAAGTAAGGGCACAACGAGATCTGTTAGAACACTTCTCGGTTGAATCCGCCTAGTGTTGGTATGTCAAGTTAGGTTATAAAATTTAGTTCCAAAACTCAGAGTCGCTTTCTAAAGTTAACTTCGTTAGGTTAAACTGAGAACAAAGGAATGTTGAAACTTTCTATACCTACTTGTGAACACTTGAACACGTACAAGAGACAACGTAGACATCGTCCTTATGTGCGAGGTTAGTAACTAAGGAATTGACTTGTTCCATTTCTATATTTGTTATTTTAAATCTTTATTGATTGAAAACATTACATGCGAAGTTAAATTTGTTACAATGACTTTAGTATTGGTGACTTGATCATTATATAATGACCAAAACGTCTTAAGGAGTGATATACAATAGTTGTTTCCACGAAGTATAGTTTATTTATGGACTTTGTGTTTTCGACACTACACTAATTGATAAGTTGTTATTATTTAGTGTGTCGAAATTATGTTAAAAATAATTTCTTCATAAACCGATACCATAATCGATCCTTGAGGTAAGGATCGATCCCAGGACCGATCCTGACTATATCTAATTCGTTTTTAATATTTTTCGATTGGTCTGTTATCTTTGAGTTTCTGCAAGCATCGACATATACGTACATGAGTTAGACTGAGAATGTTCATAAGTGTCAACATAATGTTTGAACATGTGCTAAGTCTAATATCTTATTTTTCAAGTATGTTCTTTTGATACTCAAGGCAAGATAAAACTGATTTATTAATACCAATTTTGGTACCAAATTATATACTTATCGAATCCCAGAGGTTTGCATATATCTAATTGTTATATTAGTCAAATACATGGATGTTTGCTAGCTAATATTAGTTTTTATACTACGAGTGAAACCGCTTATGAGATAGAATACAATTAATATTAGTTAATTTTGAAACTAAACATATATTGCTAATTTTATGGATTTACAAAATTGGCAGATCTTGTTTCCAAACAAGCATTGGTCGTAACTTTATAAATATGGAGTCTTGTATCCTTACAAACTCATCTCTTGAACACACCTTTATCGTGTGGGAAAGCGCAATTGAAAGAGATATTAGTAATTTAATTAAGTGAAACATCTTGCATTGCCTTTCATTTGAAGTCTTCTTTGGGATCAAAAAGCCTCTAAACTTATCGTTGGTGGAAGCTATACTATTATTTTTTTCATTGTTTATACTTGTTATGAAATAATAGTATAGTTATCTTTGTTAATACCGGAATTCTCATTAGGTTCTACCCGTCCTAGTCTACCAAAATGACCCCATTTTTCTTAGAATAGTATGAGGGAGAGTTGTATTTCCATTGTACCTTGTCCTTTCTTATATAGACTTTACAAAAGCCCCTTCTTTTTTATGACATCTTGCCATGTGTCCTAAACCTCCTTAATTACTACTAGTGCCATCCCTTCTCTAATATAACCTCATTCTTCCTTGTTAATTCCTTAATTGTCCCTTCCAACTCATGGATACTTCTTTGGTGGACTTGAGCCTTAGTCTCCAAGTCCCCATGTTCTATGTGTGGCCTTTCCCCTCTTTGGGGAACCCTAACCTGGTTAAGGGGAATTATTTTTCATGTATCAACATTATTCCCCTGTCTATGAGATTAGTCGTAAGATAACCTTATAGTCACACTCATATGATCGAGTCAGCATACACATATCTTTGTGCATGGGGAAGATCGCCGGTTACTGCCTCGTGAATGGTGTGTCTCTCTCTTATATATATATATATATATATATATATATGTACAGCTGGTACATTCTCATCGTATTCTTTAATATCTTCTTCTTTCCTTCTTTTGTGGGCTACTCGACTTGCATGGCTGACTCTCTCCACGGGTACGTGCTAGTCTTAGCACCTATTCCTGCAATAACCTTTGTGATGTTCAAGCATGACGAACTGAAGCGTCTGCTGCTTGTGAAGGATGAAGTCGAAGCGCTACGGGAGCGGAGAATTGCTAACAGGCATGGCGCGAATACTAAGTTTAGGGAGGTGTCTGAAGCTTATGAAACCGAGTTAGACACGGAGCCAGCGGGTGGGGTATCGTCAGAGACTCAACGCACGCTGAATGATGCCGCTACGGCACATGGCGCTGATAATCAGTTGTATGCAGATTCCTTGACGATAGTGGCTACAATAGACCGGGCTATTTCAGATTGTCGCCTCTGGATTTCCAACCTAGTGATGCGGCCACTCGTTGGTCACACTCTGGTCTTAACAACGACCACTTCACTTGTACCTCATCCTTATGTTGAGGACGAACTAGCGCGTTTACTTGTTCTAAGGGAGGAAGCGGGAATGTTGTGGACTCTTCGTGCGTTCCACTGAGACAAAACGCGTAGAGAATATGATGAACACGAGGACACACCCTTTCACTTGCCCAAAGGTCTGGGGCCGAGGACAAGATCATTCAGGCTATTACTAAACGAGTTCACGAGGCTGATTAAGATTTGCGCTTGGCTGATGTACAAGTCAGCGATAGTCGCCTGATGGTGGAGTCTCTGGACGTAGACATTGCTCGTTGTCGTCCGTTATCGGCAGACTAAATTTATTCTTTTTAGTATATATTTATTATTATATATATTTTTTTAATATTTCTCGGAGTACGACCCTCTTTCGATGATATCCACGTGTTAGTCGTGGTTTTGCGGTCGTTTTAATCGTTCATGATTTCCTGATTCTCTATAAATATGCAATTTTAGCTTCTTTGAGCTCCAACTTGTCTGTTTCTTTATTTTGTTCTAAATGGCATAAAGAGGAGGAACTCGCAAGGCTTTTGCTAGTAAAAGCGTAGATTGAAGCACCCAAGGCGCGAATGGAGATTGACAGGGATGCCAAACGGGCCCAATTTTCTGATCAATGCGATACATTATAGATGGCTGAAAGGGTTCGAGCGAAGGGGCGCGTATACGTCCAATCCGCCGTGCGTTAGACGAGACGGTTAAGATCCGCCAAGCTGCCGATCAGCTCTTTGAAGAGTCCGTTGTGATGATGGCCAGTATAGATCAATCCATAGTTGACTGCCGTCTATCTATCTCTGAGCGGGATTCCCTCATTTGCACGGTTATACTTTAACCCTTGCAGCGGCCTCCGCGCTTGTTCGCTCCTTCGATATCCCTGGTGAATTGAGGCGTTTTCTCCTTTTGAGGGGGGAGATAGATATGTTGTTGGCTTCTCGGGTGGTGCACGTGGACAAGATGCGTGTGATTTATCATGGTCGAGAGGAAATGCTAGACGCTGCTCATAAATCAAAGGTTCCCAGCGAAATAAATGATCTCGCTGAATTAGCTAACGAAGCCGATTATGCTATTGATCAGCGTGAGGAAGCGCTCTTAATGGTGCATTCCGTAGATGCAGACATTTCTCATTGTCGCGTGTTACTATCAGACAATGAATGAGTGACATTGTTGTCGTCAGGTTTAATTAGTTTTTTTTATATAGCTTTTCTTTGTACTCGGGTATTTATTCTATATAGTGTATTTTACTCCGTCTGTCTTCCTTCTCTTCCTCTATTTGTGAGGGTTTAATTAAGGATATGCTTATTTCATTTCGCTTTTAACAGGGACGCTGGGTAGGAACTTGTGATAAAGCATATTTACCCTCTCTTCCCCTCTCCCTCCCTTTTTTAGCGTGGATTGGGAGGGTGGTATGTATGTTAAACGCGCCTACTCCCCCCTTCGTTTTTCTCAATGGAGGTTGGGAGGGCGGGATGTATGTTAAACGCGTCTACTCCCCCTCTGTTTTTCTCAACAGGGAACTGGAAAGGAGGGATGTATGTTAAACGCGCCTACTCCCTCTCTGTTTTTCTCAACAGGGAACTGGGAGGGCGAGATGTATGTTAAACGAGCCTACTCCTCCTCTGTTTTTCTCAACAGTGAACTGGGAGGGCGGGATGTATGTGAAACGCGCCTACTCTCCCTTTGTTTTTCTCAACAGGGAACTGGGAGGGAGGGGTGTATGTATGTTAAACGCGCCTACTCTCCTTTTTTTTTTTAATTTGATGGGAGTCCGGAGGGCGGGATGTATGTGAAACGCGCCTACTCCTCCTTCGTTTTTCTCAATGGGGGTTGGGAGGGAAGGATGTATGTGAAACGCGCCTACTCCCCCTCTGTTTTTCTCAACAGGGAACTGGGAGGGCGGGAAGTATGTTAAGCGCGCCTACTCTCCCTTATTTTTTTATTTGATGGGGATCAGGAGGGCCGGATGTGTGTAAAACGCGGCTACTCCCCCATTTACATTCATGTGTCTTTTAGTAAGTTTGTCAGCCGATCGGGCGTCATTGGCATTCCCGCGGCCTTTTGTCAGATGATCAGGCGCCATTGGCATTCCTGCAACCTTTAGTAAATTTTTCAGCCGATCGGGCGCCATTTGCATTCCCGTAGCCTTTTGTAAGTCGATCGGGCGCCATTGGAATTCCCGCAACCTTTTGTCAGTCGATCAGGTGCCATTGACATTCCTGAAACCTTTAGTAAATTTGTCATCCGATCTGGCGCCATTGGCATTCCCGCAGCTTTTTGTCAGTCGATCGGGCGCCATTGGCATTCCCGCAACCTTTTGTCAGTCGATCAGGAGCCATTGGCATTCCTGCAACCTTTAATAAATTTGTCAGCCGATCGGACGTCATTGGCATTCCCGCAGCCTTTTGTCAGTCGATCGGGTGCCATTGGCATTCCCCCAACCTTTTGTTAGTCAATTAGGCTCCATTGGCATTCCTGCAACCTTTAGTAAATTAGTCAGCCGATCGGGTGCCATTGGCATTCCCGCAGCCTTTTGTCAGTCGATCGGGAGCCATTGGAATTCCCGCAACCTTTTGTCAGTCGATCAGGCGCCATTGGATTTCCTGCAACCTTTAGTAAATTTGTCGACCGATCGGGCGCCATTGGCATTCTCGCAGCCTTTTTTCAATCGATCGGGTGCCATTGGCGTACCCGTGATGTTTTTTAGTCATTACTAATCATATATCAAAATCGGCTTTTATTTGAAACAGGAGTTTTACATTGATCTGTTTATGCATAAAACTTCTTTAGCCATTTACTGTTGATGGGTGAATTGACCTTTGTGCCATTCATGCGTCTGAGCTTGTAATACCCGCTTTCTACTACCTTCCTTACTCTGAAGGGTCCTTCCCAGTTCGCGGAGAATTTCCCTGCACTAGCATTTCTTTGCACGTGAGGGAGCAATCTGAAGGACCAAATCGTCTACCTCGAATATCCTTTCCTTTACGTTCTGATTATAATAGTTCGTTGTGCGCTTCCTGTACGCCTCGGCAAACCATTCCGCACGGGCTCTCCTCTCCTCTATTGTATCTAAATGGGAAAAGCGGCTTACTTCGTCTGGTGTTGTATGGCTAGCCATTTCTACCCTCGCAGATGGAATTGCAATCTCTGCCGGTAAAATTGCGTCCCCCCATAGACCAGAGAATATGGCGACGCCCCCGTGGAACTCCGTTTCGAGATTCTGTATGCCCATACCGCGAGCGGGAGATGTTCGTGCCACTCTCTGAGGTGGTCTTCCACTGTCCTGCTCAAGATCCAGATGAGCGTCTTATTGCTCGCCACGGCTTGCACGTTTCCTTGAGGATAGTAGGGGGTTGACGTATGAAGCCTCACATTATATTGGCGTAGCAAATCTATTACATCCTTGTTTACAAACGACTTTGCATTATCCGCCCTGATAATCATGGGTGCGCCAAATCTGTAAATAATGTATTCTCTGATAAATGTTGCAGTAGTTACCCCGACATAGTCTTTGAGAGGTATCGCTTCGACCCATTTCGTGGTGTACTCGGTGGCGGTTATTATGTACTTGTGGCGCTTCGAGGATATCGATTTGATCTGCCCTATAATGTCTAAATCCCAACGGTGGAACGACCATGGTGTTACCACGCTATACAACAGGGTGTGGGGTGTTCTGATTAGGTCTCCGTGTGTTTGGAAGTTGAGGCATCTTCTCACAATTGGTAGCGGGGTAAGTTTTACCTCAGGAATTTCTTCCGCTTCCTTAGCCAAATCATAAAAAACCACTCCTGCCATATAAGCTTCTTCCGGGTCAAAGGGGTGGCTCGTGGCTGGTATCCGGAATTTCCTTCCTCCTATGTTAGTTTTGACGCACTGGTGGTATGTTGACGCTACCACCTTATGGTTGAGTAACCACCCTCGTCCTATCAGTACATGGAACGTCGTGTCGTCTTCCAGTACATAGAAAGGGGTAAGCCCGCGAATGGGACCAATCTTCATAACCAAATGGACGATCCCGATGGACGTCTGAGTATGTCCTCCGAATCCTTTCACCGTTGTGGTTCGCATTTTGACTGCAGACTGCTGCACCCCAAGAAGGTCTAGTGTGTATGTAAAGATTAAATTTAGAGATGCACCCCTATCTACGAAGGCCCTCTTCAAAGGAATCTTATTGATATGCGCGGTCAGATACAGGGGTCTAAGGTGCTCTCCCAGATAGCAAATATCCTCGTCTGTGAATACGATAGCTTCTTTGGGGTGGGAATCGTAGGGCTTTCCTGCCGCAATTGCTGCAATAACTTTGGCCGCTTCCCTACTTTGATCCTCGCTAAAACCCAGCGAGTCAAAAAACTGTTGGGCCAACATTGTGCCCGCGAATTTGCTAGCAACGCCATCTGTGTTTGTAAAACCATCGCATGCTCCTTCGTCCTTTTCTTCCCAGGGTTGCCACTCGTCTCCGCTGGGATCATGAGAAAGCATCATTACCTGATTTTGAGTTGCTTTTCCTCCCTCGAAATCCCCTATTTCGATTTCGCCCACTTTCAATTTCTTCTGAAACATTCTTTTTAGGTTATAGCATTCGACCGTGGGGTGATGTACTATGAGATGGAAGTGACAGTACCTAGTATTGCTCTTCTGGATATCGTTGGGGTACGCCCTTGTTGAAGGTGACTACATTTCTTTATTCGCTACCCACTGCTCCAAGAGTCCGATGATCTGCTCTTTACTACAAGGCAACGGGGGAGGAAGCGGTTGGTCCATGTATGAATGATTTGTTTGCGCGCCCCAACCTTCTTGGTTGTTGTTTGTGCCTGTGTTCCTTGGTGTTGTTGAGACAGTGTTGACTGCGTTGCGCCAGACATAATCCGAGTTGCTTTCTTCAACACAATCGGCGATCCTCGCTGCGGCTTCTTCCAGCTCGACGAAAGTTGGGAATCAGAAGTTCACTAGGCTTTTCTTGAAACATGGTATCATTCCTCGTAAGAAGATCTCCACTAATGCATCTTCTTTAACGTCCTCATGGCAATCCAGTGCGAAATGTCGAAACCGAGTGATATACTTCCATATGTCTTCCCCTAACCGCTGGTTACACTTACTCAAGTCGATGGTCGTGACTTTTCTTTTTGCGGAGTAAAACTTTCTGAGTAAGTGTGTGGACAGGTCCGTCCATGAGTTGATGCTTCCGGATTTTAGGTTATCATACCAAGAGAAGGCCGTCTCAGACAACGACTTCGAGAACTTCCTTAGGCATAACTTCTCATCATAGGATCGATCGTTCATAGAAGCGATGAATCGGCTAAGATGTTCTCGCGCATTCCATTGTCCGTCATACACTTTGAACTTTGGTGAGGTATAATCTTCTGGATATTGATAATCCACGATCTCAGGGGTGTACGGGGTTGCCATAAAATCGTAGTTATTCTGTTTTACCACTTTGTAGTTCGTCTCGAAAAACTTGGCCATCGCCTCCTGCATCATCATTCCGTGATCCTCTCCTTTATCCTCGGCGCTTTCTAAGGCTTCCTTGGCGCTTTGCTCATTGCTAGATTCTTTTAGCAATTTTCTCAACTCCCTTTCCCTGCGGATGTGTTCCTCCAACTCTTTCTGCATTTCCTTTAGAGGAGGTTGCGCGAGTGATGTGCTTCCGCCCTCTAGTTGCTTATCCTTCTCATGCGTCGCCTCAGGTCTTCTCGCTTGTAAGATTGGATCTGCCACTATCCCTATCCGCTCATCTTCTAGGTTAGGGGGGAGGTTATTCAGCTGACCGCTAGTCACGTTTGGGCTAGTATCGCTCGGCTGCATTGTGATAGACTAGGCACGAGCCTCCGGGTGTGATCGCCAAATGTTAATACCGGAATTCTCGTTAGGTTCTACCCGTCCTAGTCTACCAAAATGACCTCACTTTTCTTAGAATAGTATGAGGGATAGTTGTCTTTCCATTGTACCTTGTCCTTTCTTATATAGACTTTCCAAAAGCCCCTTCTTTTTTATGACATCTTGTCATGTGTCCTAAACCTCCTTAATTACTACTAATGCCATCCCTTCTCTAATATAAGCTCCTTCTTCCTTGTTAATTCCTTCATTGTCCCTTCCAACTCATGGATACTTCTTTGGTGGACTTGGGCCTTAGTCCCCAAGTCCCCATGTTCTATGTGTGGCCTTTCCCCTCTTTGGGGCACCCTAACCTGGTTAAGGGGAATTACTTTTCATGTATCAACAATCTTCAATAGATTAAACTTGTTTATTATGTGGTCTTTCTCTTCTGATATAAGGCCACTCAAATTTGTTTGAAGTTTTGACTATCACAGGTCAAAGTGATTCGAGACTTATAGGATAAAACCGTTGATCATTCAACGTTAACAGAATCCGTTCTGTGTATATTGTTCGATAGTGGATTCAAGTTGTTTGCAAGAGTTAATTTGACGATTCCAATTGAAGACTCGAAGACTTTTAATTTTGGTTCTGATTTTTGTATTACTTCTAGCGAACTTGATTATCTGGGATCCACAAGCGGTTTATCTTGATAGATGTAAGACTGGTAGGTTGCTTGGATAGATATTGTTTATCAAGATTGATTATTTCGATAATCATTGTCTTAGTTTGATTCTTAGATATAAATGTATGATCCCTTAATCTACTTTATCTGATCTAAATATTGAGTCGGGTGATATATAGGTAAGTTGGTTACTGGAACAGATTTAGTCCTTTAATGTTTCAGGTTACGTTCCAAAGGAGTTGAGTATGGAAATTTTCATGTTGGTGAAGCAACTCAAGATAGTGAACTTTATCTTGGGATTCACGTGCATTGGCCGAATTGATTGTAGGCACATAAATACTGAAAGAACTGGGTACTGAATGCATGTTATTACTTGGTCTCAACTATACGAAGTTGCGGTAGTTAATTTGTACAATGGCTTAATTATAAGAGAATTCAAAATTGGACTAGGTCTCGGGGTTTTTCTGTCAGGTCAGATTATAGAGAGGCCCGGTTGACCAGCCAAGTGGTAAAAGAGGATTTGTTATCCATTATTTTAGAGTTGTATGTATAAGAGCATCTCCAACAGATTTATTTTTATATGACACATAGGATTAGACCCCCTATTTAACTAAAACCATCTCCCACAGTAGGTCCTGTAATTCAGGAGGGTTGTCATACTAAATAAAAAGGTCTTGAAGAAAGTGTTAACTACACCTTCAGATGCACCTCCACGTCATGTTTTCTCTTTTAATAATTAATTCCGAGGAATAAAAATCTCTAAATGTTGAAGATAGTTTTTAGAAATAAGGTCCTAAATTTGCTCAATTGATGGATTGTAAAAGAACTAAATAATAAATCCACGTAGAATTTTTTTGTACCTTCCGTTGGAGATGCTCTACGAGAACAGAAAGTGCCGAGAAAAAGGTGAAGATATTTTAGATTGGAGAGGAAAGAGAGATTTAATTGCACGTGTTCTTGAGTGTTTGAGTCCATTTACCTGTAACACCGAAACTACGTAAACTTACTTTTGTCTTTACTTGGATTGATTCCTTTACTTCGTGTTTGGCCCCTTGGAAATGCCTATCCTAGGTTGGGTTATCAAGAAAATACATTTAAATTATGTTTGTCTTGTTATAATTCTAGTCTAGGATATGAACAACTAAATCTTCCTTGATTTTAGGAAGCTAAAAAAGCAAGGTTATGCTATTCTCCAAAATAGCCAGGATACCAATATCCTTGCCTGGGTTAAACGGTTATAGAGGTAGTTATTTTAATTAATCAAAATATTTTCAATTTTTTTAATTTTATTGTTACGTTTTTATTTTTTTCTCCGACAATTTTATCCATAATACATAATTATTTTATAAAAATACAGATTTAAAATATGGAGAGACAAACATAATACATGATAAACCCGTGATGGATATAACGGAAAGACAAACATCATCTTTATTAATACATCTTGAGATAATCCTGCTCAAGTTAGAGAAAAAAATTCCCTAACTAAGCTTTATGTAATCAAAGCTCCCAAACACGGCCTTAGTTCCTCATATTTGACTGACCTCCACTTGAATCATCACCTAGAGATCATTGGGTTTAGCTGTTGGCTTTCCAGCAGTTACAAACTCAGCTTAAATGAAAACCATAATAACATTTTCCTTGTTCGGAAAACTGAATTTATACATGTGTATTTGTCTATATACAAAATTATACTTAACGTTAGTGGTATATGCTTTGTTTGCATAACCCTTTTTCTTTTGGTTCACATATAAAGATAGAAAATACATCAAACGAGCTTCAGACTCCTAAAGCTTCGAATCTTGATGATTCGTCCTTCTTAATTCTTTTATTGTCTTAATCGGATCTTCTTGTTTCTACCATTGAAGGAAGGCTCACATCGTGTCCTAATTGATTACTCGATATAGGTTTGTGGAAGACAAAAGATTGTGGCTCTCTCTGTAATGGCTGTATGCTGTTATGTACTTGTATATTAGTAACCGGATTATCCCCAACCACGTTCTCGACAAAAAGCCTTCCTCGAGGTGATCTTGGTGGAGAAGCATACAAAATTGACGTTTGGAATATTTCATGTCGAAAATTTTCTTCTTCTTGGCGGAGCTTTTGTGCTCGCAATGCCGTTAAGTATAAGCCCGAAGCAAGGAATACCGTGGTTAAGCCAAATACTCCAGCGGCCAAAAACAAACCTTCACGAATGACCAGGCAACTCGGTCTCGGTCTCCACCATTTCCTTAGATGACCTGATTCAACTCCGAGCCCAATCAACAATAGCACCTCTGCCACCGCAAAGCAAATCCTACAAAATTCATTTGAATATCAGTTGGGAGGAGTTACTGTACTGTTGCAAGAATTGCTAAATTGGGTTTAAGAAATCTTACCAAGTCGTGATGAAAAAAAATCCGGCTCGCCATGTAAGACTCTTGACGGAGTTCGAATCCTGAGTACTCCAAGCAATTATAGCTGGAGGTGATGATTTACTCACAGCAATTAACATGTAAGCATGTTCCATGACCATTGCAACGGCCAAACCAAGAAATGCTCCACAAGCACATACTAATGGTATCCTCCCACTACCACTATATATGCATTCATATCTCTCTTCACCTTTAATATTCGAAACAACCCATGAAACCTGCACACAGATGTTCATCATCCAAAGATCAGGTGTTATTGATTTACAAAATTGAAAACAAAGTTGGACAATTTAAAGTAAATTCATACCTGAGATCTTGTTGTTTCGGCAATGAGGCAAAGAATGAAACTACCAAGACCAAAAAGAATAGACAAGAACATAAGAAAAACACCAGTTTTACTACCTAAATCAGAATACTGATTACCCGGGGAAAGATCGGCATGGGTAACTGCCATTTTCCTTTCAGAAAACGACGTCAAAGCTCAACTAATCTTCTTGAAAGACGATGAAAACGCAAAACATGAACAGATGAAAAATCAATCAACTGTATGTAACAAGAGAGAAGTGAGTTTATAAGAAAGAATGGAATTGCTTGTGAGAAAGGGTGGTGTAAAGGTGATGTTGGTGAGTGCTGCTTAATGGACACAGATTCTTCTTGAGAGAGAGCTTTTCTTTTTGAGTGGTAGGTTTTTCATACACGGACTTGAGTTTGTGTTCTCAAATACTTGTCAATAAAGTCGTCATAGAGACAGACAAATTTTCTGTGAAAGCCACTTTGTGGGACGGACTATTATAGTACTAGTACTATTCAGAGCTAACTATGATTTTATTTTTTGGTCGACATCTTTTTTTTCCTACCGTTTTTAGGGGCCATTCAAAAGGAATTAGGGGCCAACAATAAAACAAAAAAGGTCACCCAATCCTAAATTGTGTTCACCCCTTATCTCCAATATTTCGTAATGACAAAATTACCCTTCGATAGTCCGTAGTTTGAGCAGGATTCGGGTGATAAAAAAATTTGAGGGATTTTTTTTTTTTTTTTTTGCTTTTTCGAACTTTGGTACAACCATAATCGGTAGTAAAGTGTGTTACTTTAACTTCCGAATGTATATTGGTCCCAAAATGAGATTTTTCCAAAATCCTTTAATTTTCGACTTTGGTACAACCATAATCGGTAGTAAAGTGTGTTACTTTAACTTCCGAATGTATATTTGCCCCAAAATGATATTTTGCCAAAATCCTTAAATTTTCGAACTTTGGTACAACCATAATCGGTAGTAAATTGTGTTACTTTAGCCTCCGAATATATTCATTTTTTGAATCTTAGTACTACCATAATCGGTAGTAAATTTGACTTCCGAATGTATATTGTCCCCAAAATGAGATTTTGCCAAAAATCCTAAAATTTTCGAACTTTGGTACTACCATAATCGGTAGTAAAGTGTGTTACTTTAACCTCCGAATATACTAAATTTTTGAATTTTAGCACTACCATAATCGGTAGTAAATTTAACTTCCGAACGTATATTGGCCCCAAAATGAGATTTTTCCAAAATCCTAAAATTTTCGAACTTTGGTACTACCATAATCGGTAGTAGTGTGTGTTACTTTAACCTCCGAATATACTCAATTTTCGAATATTAGTACTACCATAATCGGTAGTAAATTTGATTTCCGAATGTATATTGGCCCCAAAATGTGATTTTGCAAAATCTTAAAATTTTCGAATTTTGGTACTACCATAATCGGTAGTAAAGTGTGTTACTTTAACCTCCGAATATATTCAATTTTCGAATATTAGTACTACCATAATCGGTAGTAAATTTGACTTCCGAATGTATATCGGCCCCAAAATATGATTTTGCCAAAATCCTACAATTTTCGAACTTTGGTACTACCATAATCGGTAGTAAAGTGTGTTACTTTAACCTCCGAATATACTAAATTTTCGAATTTTAGTACTACCATAATCGGAAGTGAATTGTGTTAATAAGTGATGCTTATTATCTGCCGATTGTGTTCATGGCCTCAAATTCAAATTTTCAAAACTTAACAAAAGTTTCAAAATTTTCTACTTTCACAATCGGTAATTAATGGTGTTCATTATCTATCGATTGTGCGTAACTTTTTGTACAGAGAAATTTAATTTTTAGAATCAAGAATAATCGGTAGATATCGATCAATTTACCTACCGATTATGGTCGATGTTCTTAAGAAACGAAGAACATCAACCATAATCGGTAGGTAAAGTAGATTATTATCTACCATTATGTTTCTGCTAGTGTAAATCCAAGAACATCAACCATAATCGGTAGGTAAAATAGATAGTTATCTACCGATTATGTTTCTGCTACTGTAAATCCAAGAAAATTTTCGGAACAAATTTTTGATTTCAAGTAATCAAATCCTAATTTTGAATCGCAACTACTATCATCTATTCGTTTTGTTTGTTGAACTCCTTTTTTTTGATGTTCTAAGTTTCAACTTTAAGGTTAATGAATTTGGGTTTTAATTTTAAACAATCAATCATAACATTTGTTTGATCGATGATCTTTGTTTTCAATCAAAATTAAAATGATGGAAAAAAATTTCAATGGGTGGAAAAGAGAAGAAGAAGTGGAATGATATGATTATGAAAATAAAGGATATAGGTTTAGATTTAGTATAAAGGTGAAGGACAATATAGATAATTTTTATTTTTAAGACATCCCTTAACCTCCTTCAATGGATGGGAATAAAAAGGTGGCCCCTGATTCCTTTTGAGTGGCCCCTAAAAATGATAGTTTTTTTTTTTGATGAAGATTGAAGCTTTTTTGATAGAATTTGAATATTAGGTAATCAATTCATTCATGGAGAAAGTAAGTTTGGGTTTGTTGGGTCCCACATGTAGATGAAACATCACAAACAAATAACATGTCATATGGTTTTCTTCTTTTACATATGTTGTGATAAAGTAATAGTGGCCTTAATTGGACGGAGCAAATAGCCAAAAATATATTGTTAGTTTGATGACAAAACCATAAGAGGATTTTCATGGAAAAGTTTGGGGGAGTTTGATTCTTTGAACTTCCAATATGATTTTGTATACTGCCTTGTGATGTAATGCAAATACATTATGCTCATACCACGTTGTTGCGGTCCCAATTTTTTTATACTTCTTCCATTTGTTTACCATTCAACTCACTATCTTTGCTAGGTCAAAATATTATTGGATGAGAAAGTCAAATCATGTTACGTTGATTGCCCACTAATTTTTTTTTGAGTTCGAAACTCGTCAGCAATGGTGCGAGGATCTTTTAGCTTTTACCTGGCTATCTGTGCTAGTAACTAACATACCTCTTCCTGTAAGAGAGGTCTTTTTCAAATGGTCGCATAATTCTCTTTGAAACTCAGTTTACAACCAAAAAAAGATTGTTCAATGCTTATTCAAGAATCAAGATACCTTAGATAAGAAAAAAAAAAAAAAAAGTAAGTGGCCCTAAGCGCTATCCTAATAGTGATTAGTGATATAATGCATGCTAAATTTTCTAAATCAGTGCAAGTTCTAAAGGACAACAAGACAATGTTTTTTTCTAAAAAGTAGAGAGAAAAAAAATGATATAAAGGGAGAAAAGACAGAGGAGGAATAGCAAGTAAAGAACAATTCTAGACTAGAAAAAGATGAAGCAAAGAATAATACCACTTTTCTATTTCTTTTGATGACCTTTATTTCTTGACATAAGCAGATTGCTTTTCGGGCACTCCCAAATGGCGTTAATGGGGTTCAAAACAGTGTTAAGTTGAGCAAATCAATGACGGAGCCACTGTACCAACCCCGCGAGGCTGAGGCTTGTGAAGCAAAGAATATCGTATTCATACGCTGTGGTAAGAACTCATCCATGGAAGTAGAAGGATATTATAAACATAAATGATGTCTTTTAACATGAAGTTATCAACAGGATAACTATATTTACATGGACTACATACATATATAACTTGAGATTCAGCTTCAACTTAATACAAAAATTACAAATGACTAGAACAAATTTAGGTGGAACTTCAAACTACCTAAATTTGAGGGATTAAGTTTAATCACCTAGTCACAAAAAGACCTATATCACAATAGAATGCGAAAAAACCGATAAAGAATCACACAGAAACAAATGAATTGAAAGAAATTAGATAAAGCTACCTGGAGGTTATCACTTCAAAACATTTAGATGGAACTCCGAATTCTCCTTTCTAAAGTTTGAGTGCAATCGCTAACTTCAATGGTTCAATATTCTTGCAGCAGACGAGCTGCAGCGCAGTGATGGCGCGTACAGTGACTTGTTTTTTTTCTGACAAAGGAACCTAACAAAAGCTTTTATCTTGAACCATCCTATCCTGCTGGAATTCCTATTTATGTTGAGGGTCGCGTCAGGCATATACGAGAGATAATCATATCCTATGTCCATCCCATGATCCCACGTATTTGGAAAACACATTGGTGTTTGAACATGAGACAAGTTGAAATCTCCTCCAAAATGCTCATTTGTGACTGCATGACCTGATGATTCACCTGTCATGAAATTGTTGCTGTGGATTGTAACACACGCTGTAGTTTGGTGATGAGCTGGTGCTGCAATAGTAACATCTTTGTGCTGACAGTGATCTTCATAGGCCAAACCTAGACGAGTTCCAGGTTGAACTGCAAGAGATTATAACATATACAAACGGAATATCAGAATCAGAGAATGCATTGGTGAACTCTGTAACTTAATCTGTTTAGCTCTAAGGTTGAACATGTCAGATAGATTGGATACAGACGAACTGGGACATTTTCAGGAAACAATCATCTGATGGGGAAATCAACTATGATGTCTGCACCATATGTAGTATTTTAAAATTGGTCCGTAAATCTGGTGGTCAATTGAGTAAGTGAGGTGTTCTGTAACGCATTTTACCTTGATTAGTAGTTTGGAAGTTTGGAAGCAACAAATCCATGGCTGGTTCCGGATTGGCAGCTGATTCAATTGGTAGGGCGATTGGATGGACATGTGCAGGCATCCAATCAATTTCAATGATTTCATTCTGGTGATCATAGGCATACCGCTTCATAGCCTCAACCAAGCTCTGCATATTCAAATAATTGTAGAAAATACACACCATTTGAGAATAGAATAAGGATTTGGAATGATAAAGAATACAGGGTAAACTAAGCAGATTATTGGAGAAAATACACACCATTTGAGATGGAGGGATATTAGCTAGAGGTATATAACTCAGGCCACCATCAAATGATGCCCCAGTAAGATCATAGAATGAATTGAAAAGTAGGCGACACTCTTGTCCAGCAGCATGCACAAAAATCCTGTTGTCCGGAGGACAAGTTTTGGCATGTCGGATGATGGCTTCCCATGTCTTACTTGCCGTACCATTGTCAAATGCCTATAGATAAAAATGAACAGAAGATATTACTATCTATCTAACCAATTAAATTGATGGGGAAAAAAAAAGGAAAAAAAGAGAGAGTTCCCATGCCATGGACATAAAAGGAGTACCTTGAGAAGGGCAGAAGAATCAGTAAAAAATAGCCTCAAGAAGTTTTCGACAGTTAGTATTCCCATGTCAGCCAGGCGTTGATGAAAAACACCATCTTTCCTTATCTTCTTCAATCGCCAAACCTCGTCACATGGCCATGGAGGAAAGTGTTTCTGGTAACCTGAATAACAACATAATGTTTAGCCTCAGAACAGCAGGCATGGGTTTCAGAGAGAACCAAAGAACTTTAATTTGAGTTGACAATGTTTTTATAAAATTTACATCATAATTCAATCAGTATGTGTAGATTTTATGATGTAACCTTAGTTGCAAAAGAAATGAACTTGCCTTGTCCCCGGTGATCCCGTACTACAAATGATCCAGTTCTTGCTTCTCTAATCCTTTCAGTATTGCAGGGTTGGACCACTCGAGCCCCCAGCTTGAATTTCCCACTCCTTACCCAGCTGGAGTTGTCAGTTACAGTGATGTCGGAGAGAAGGCCGCTCCCGTTGACTAGGTTGACACACACTTCTCCTATAACCAAGGGCCTTTTGCCCTCTCTTGCTCGTTTGATAGATTCGTCAAATTGCTTTTCTGACCAATCTTCTTGTTCGTCTGTACCGAAGTCACCATCAAGTGCAAAAACCTCGATCTTGAGAGAGGACAGAGGCCCAGTTCTGACTACATTTAGATCACCATCGAGAATAACCACCTGGAGTGGTACGCTTCCATCTGCTAAAACTCTAGCTCCCGTGAAGTGCAACTTGGGTAAGTTATTCACAAACTGCAGCTGAAAGCCTCTTGGTCGCGAAGCTTGAATTTGATTAACAGAAGGTCTACAACAAGGTTCATATGAAAACAGACTGAGGTCAAGAGATTGAAAATACCAAATTCAAGAACAAGCAGATCATATGTTGTGCATGCAATGAAGATCTTTGTAATTAAACAATCTTATACATGCGCCTCATAAATAGATGATATCAAACTGACCTTTGAGATGATAGTGAACATAGCGGTAGCCGACAATCCAGCTCCTCTTGCAACTAGAAAAATGCGAAAATGTACAAGGATTAAAACACACACTTAAGGCTAATCAAGGTCTTCAGGCAAAGTTTGGTGATGTCTTTAAACCATGCACTCTTATGTACACTTAAGAACCCTTGGATTTAAATTCTTGATTTACAAACACTAATAACAAAACCTGTGTTGTACTTGGATATCCATTGAAGGCACAAGGGAAAACTAATAACTGAGGTTATATTTGTATGTAAATGTTAAGGGTGTGCAATAATTTCAGAAGACACACATAATCAACAAAACATGAACCTCGCTAAAATAGGAGTAGCACGGATCAAGGTGTGAAAGAAAGAATATAAGCTTCTATACCCATACAAAGAGAATTATAAGCATCTGGAAAGCAAGTCAAAGTGTAAAACTCCATAAACATAGTAGCAATCGATAAGAATCGACGAAATCCAGAACCAACAGACCTCAATTTCAGCAGGACGTAACACGTTCCACAATTTAAGTTCTAGATAAAACAAAAAATAACCCGATGACAAACTATTGCAGTGATCAGATTCCATAACATACTCATCTTTATATGCTCAAAAAAGATACTACAACATACTGTACCATTTATGATGCATAAATTCTTTCAACATAAGAAAATGACTCTAGCTCTACAAAATTACGAACATATAGCAAAAGCATAAAAGTAACTCAAACTCAACTAATTAAGCATTGAAAATAAAAGAAGCTATAATCATATCTTACCACTTTCCGAAAACAATTTACCAGCGCTCCCACAAACTCCTCGACAACCAGTTCTCCTCTCAAAGCCCTACCAAACAAGAGAAACCCACATTCAGAAAAACACCAAAACATACAAATCGCAACAGAAACCAACAAATTTCAAGTATTAAACTCTTTATCTACCAAAACCCACATAATGAAAAAGTCTCAAAACACATGAACTACAACAAACTTCCGGTACCAAGCTTTTAACTACACAGACCCACTTCAGAAGAGTAGACAAAACATCTAAGAACAACAAAATGAAAAAAAAATATCATCAAATTAATGTTAAGTTGTGTAAACATTCAACTTACGATTGAAGAGAGTTGTGTGGTCGCTTTGATTCATGGGCATCATCATCTGATTCTTCATCATAATGCCTTTTTGTTACCATCAAAACCAAATCAAGAATTCCTTCCTATAACTAGTTATGATATCTAAAATCAAAAAGAAAACTGCTAAAAAGAAAACTGTTTTTCCAATTATGAACAACACAACAACAACAATAATAACAGCAACTGAAATAGGGTTAACTGTATCGCAGCAAATTCAAGGAAATTTCAGGAATCGTAACAGAGACGCTTTTTTTTTTAAAAAACCCACTTTTAGCTTTTCCTGTTTGATTTGATTTGGATTATATAGAGATGGATGAACAGTAGAATTGTGGAAAAAAATTACGCGTTCTTCTTGAGAGTCAGTCAGGAAGCTGCGAAGAACAAGGGAACGCGTTTGCAATTCGTCGAGTGACGAATTGAATATGACGTATAAGCCCAAAATTTGATTTCAATTTATAATTAGAAATCGTTGAATCTTGACAAAATTCACCCCCAAAAAATAAGCCCAAAATCTGATAAAATCCAAAACCCTAACGACTCTGAAGAAGAAGAAGTCAGTCTACTCTAGATTCTCTCTTCCACTAGGGAATGTACGGTCTACATCTTAGCCTTAAGAATTATGCTAAGATTTTTCCCGCTATTTCTTTGGTTTTTTAATTACAAGTAAAAATTAAAAGTTATGGCACGTAATAATGCCATAAATTGTTCACTCACTAGTCACTGGAGTCGCTACTTGTGTCAGTAATTAGAAACTTACTTATTCCGAAAGTGCTACTTATTCAGTCAATTTTTCAGACAATGTGTTCATCGCAGGAAACATAAAAAAAGGACAAATTTGACTTTTTTTTGTACTCGTAACTTGATTTGGTTTTTCAGGAAACGCGTTATAAGTTAACGGTCGGTTTGGGAATTTGTGGGTTCAGAGGATTTGGTAGAATTAGATTTTTCTCTGTATGTTTGGTTGTCCGAATCTTTGGAATCACGTTTTCTACGGGATTCGGTTTTCCAGCAAATCCTCCATATGAAGTCTGATACTTCCCTCTAAAATTTGTTGGGAAACTTATCAAGGGATTTATGAACCCACTTTTCTTAACTCTAAATCCCATATATATGCAATTTTAAGATTTGAGGGTAATGCCAAACGATACAAAGACATTACGGAAAATGGGTCATTTGTCCAAATATTTTTAAAACATAGTTCTAATGGACGAGTAAAAATTAATATGGGTGAAATGGACACCAAAAAAATAGCAAGAATGAAACTGGATTCATCCTGGCTTAAACTTAAAAAAGAGCGAGGATGAAACTAAATGCATCCTGATGTAAATTAAAAATAAGAAAAAGTATTTGAAAATGGGTAGGATGAAATTGTTTACATCCTGGCTATTTTTACATTCTCGTCAATTTAAACAGTATCAAATTCTACTTGTCTTTTTCACCCAGAAATTGTTGATTGTGGTCTTTTTAACCAATTTTGTGAAGACATTAACACAAAAAAACTCTATAAATACTAAGAATTTTTTTGAGTTACCAAACACACAAAAAATTTACATAAATCCCAAAATTTATAATCCCATAGAATTATAAATTCCTGGAAACGGTGGATTCTCCAAACAAACCCACCGTAATTAGATTTTCTTACTTCAACTGCATCATAGCAGCTACATTTCTGTCGTTGGAATTATTCGATGATGTTCCTTTCTCTCTAAATTTGAATTTAGTTGTTTTGATAGAAATTAGATTAGACAAGATGCACAAGCATTACCTTTCTCAACTTCTAACTTCTTCTTGTGATAAGCACTTTTTCAACTTTATTAATTTAGACAAGTTAGAAAAAACAAGTTTAATTAATGGTTAACCATAAATTCTGATAATCAGCAGAATTTAAGAATAATTGGTTCAATATCGACGGTTGTTTCCGAGAATGTTACCCAGGCAGCAAGTCACTAAACTAACTACAAAGTGTTTGTATTAGCCAAGATTGTGTCGACACTTGGGCTAATCAGTTTGGGTTTAAGCATTTACTTATCCAAGTCAATTGCTATACTTAGACGACAAAGCAAACTAGTAATTTTTAAGATTTAGTCAGTTCGCTAAACAGAGTTGTGGACTATTCTTGTCGAGACAAGTAAGACCCACCTAATTTTACGACACGCGTGATCTCCTTCGTGTCTATTCGTCCACTTGGTAAGCTGGGTTGGTGATTGACTGCGATTTTATTTCGTAGACCCACATTTAACTCGTAACAGGTGGAGTCTAGTCATTGACTCACTGGTCACCGGTACAGTCACTGCTAAATTTTGATTCTAAGTAGTTAATGTAATTAGAAAGCGCTAATTAGTACTTGCCAAAATAACTCATTATGCAAAGCCATTGGCAGGAATGTGAAAATTGCAGCCGCGTCACTCCTTGCTCGTATAGTCCTATTTCAGCTACCCCACTTTCTTTCTCAATGTTTCCCTTTTACTTTCACTTTCGCTTTTCTTTTTAACATTCAATCACCTTCCGCGCAAGAGGATGAGGAAAACTATGCTCCAATGTGTCGTTTAGAGAAGCTGTATCTGGTCCACGTGTCGTTCACACTTGTTCTTTTAACGCTTGCAGCTGCTGCATTTGGAAAGTGAAAAATGTAAAACTTGAAAGCGAGAGGATATGCTTTTTTCGGTGGGTTTTTCATTCATCACCTTCCTCGTAAGAGGATGAACTCCAAAATTTTTTTCCACAATTGCGTTGTTTCTACGAACTCTGGCTGACCTACTCCCCCATGTGACATGTCATTCATGGTCATTTTGAATCGGCAGGGTTTATTTCGTTGTTGATTTTGAAAGCGAAAGAATAAAGCTTGGATATCTATACGCACAATCAATCACTTTCGCTCTATCTCCTTGAAGATCTTCTGCTTTTTGATGTAACTTGTAAACTAACTGCAGCACAAACTTTAGTAAGTTGAAGAACCATATCAAACGGGTTGGTAAGTATAATGGTAAGTATAATGGTCGAGAGTCGAGGAGGATTCAGGGTGATGGTGAAATAATGAGAAATAATGACAATTCATGATGATGGTGAAATACTCCTTTTTTCGGATATTTATGGTTAACCATATGGTTCGCCAATCTTTCCTGAGTCTAGAATTCAGTAGTTCTAATACACTTTTCTTTCTATTGAAACATTCTCATTTTCTATACATATAAGATACCGTTGTTTGGGTAATTTTCAAATGATCCATATAACACAAAAATAGTTCTTGAACCACAAATTGTTTCGAACTAAGATTTCTAAGGACCAATAAACATCCATTGCTTAGATTATATTTCGAGATATTTAACAAGACAAGCTTGACTCAAAATTTCTTATTTGTAATATCAAATCTACTAAAAGTCATACGACATCGTCGCATAAAGATAGCATGGTAATGCATGTGAGTAAATAGAATGGTTCAGTCTTCACATGCCTCTTGTGTTGATGAAGTTCTTTAAATGTCTTCGTCGATCATCAGTCTTCAAGGGTTATTCAGTGATGTCTGATACTCAACTACCAACTTTTATACCTAGTCCGAGACTTGACTTTAGTATACTGAAAATTAAGATATAGTTTTGTTCAACTTGACAACAAGCTTGAGATAGCAAAACTTGCGAGTTCGACCGAGCAGTGCTCTAACAATCTTCCTCTTTGTCAATTTTAGTGACAAAACTGTTAATACATATGGATTCAAAATAAATTGATCTTTCAGCTCAAAATCCATCATGCTTGATTTCCTTGGTTCTTCAACATCATTTTGAATTCTCCGTACTTCAAGTTCTTCTATGGTTCTGCATGTGTTCGTTCAGCACCTTTATTGTTGAAGGTCCTTGGCGATAACAATTTATGATAATACTCAAGAGTGGCTCCAAAGGAGTATTCCTGAGTAGCTCTAATCGAGTATTCTAGAATGATAAATCACTCAACTCAATAGTTGTTATATAGAAACATAGTATTGAATTTTGAAGCAACACTATGGTGATATGTTCTCCCCCTTATTAAATACTTATATCTTTTGCAAAATAGGTAAAAACCTATAGATTATAACTCACTCCCCTTATATAATGCTCTGAAAAGCCATATGTATGTTGTACGATGCTACTTAATGACCCCCCCCCCTTTTTTGTTAACAAAATTGGAAAACACGAAAAATAAGGATCATAATGAATTAAACAAAAGAGTATCAAGACTAGAGAACACATACCAGCTTTTATTTAGCCGATTTCAGCAAGCAAACACGTTGTTTTCATCAAGGAGGTGTATAGGTACAAGCATATCCTACAATGCCACAGTTGCACTCCCTACTAACATATGACAACTAAGCACAAGCTCAAAAAGATTTCTCCCCCATTTGAAGTCACTCCCGAAAGAACAACATGGGAGACCTCACTCTAATCACAAGACAAGAATTTTCTTGGAAATTAACGAATTTATTTGCTAGTTACGAGAAATGTAGATTTGTATCCAATTACTTTTCTCTTTTCTCTCCAGTTACAAACAAAGAAGTTAAAATAACAATGTTAATGTTAGAGGCACTAAAATACAAGATTTTCGTGAGAAAAATAATCAGCGATAAAAACTATTCTCTAAGCCAGTTATGAACAAATAGGAAAATTTATGTGATATGACTCCACATAAATTTATATCTTCCCTAGCCATGTCTGCATATAGAGATTAAATTTCACAAACTTATTCCATGGCAGATACGCAATTAACGAGGAAAGTCGATTCCTAGATAACATCTTGCGGAGTCCTGAGCAGTATATTGACAAAGTGTAATCGTGGAGAGATCAAAACTGCAATTATCAAAATAGTTTACTCCTCTTTAGCCACTGACTAACACAAAGAGTTAAGAGCTTAACCTATGAGAACAAGCTATTCTAATCACCGGATATATGATAACAAAGAACAAATCTGACAAAATAAGCAATATATATAATCAATATATACTAGGTATTGCGAGTCTTCTTCCAAAATACATTTTTATTAAATAAAATTTAAACATGCAAGATGATAGTATTTGGAATAGCTAAAGCAATCCTATAAAAAAAACTCCAAAAGCTATTGTTCCTCCTTAAACAATAAGAACAAAAATTCCTACAAGGAGTTAATTAGTAAGAATACCTTTGAAGAATTCTTCATCATTCCCGAACTCGTTATCAACAACTGGCATCAGAACATAGGGTTTATGAATAAGCATGGTAACTCCTTCAAACCTATTTGGTTGTTGTTTGACAAGTTCTTCTTGAATCTCGAGATTTCTGTAGAATGTCCTTAAGTGCCTGCACTTCCATCTTAGTTTTCTTAAGTTTTTCAAGAACAATTATGAACCTTTGTTGGTTGGAGGAATTTGCTCGAGGCTTCTTCTTGTTCTTTCTTTTCCTTTTCAAAAGCGAATATTTTCCCTTATGGTAGGATTTCTCTTCTTCCTTAGTTGTGAGATTATCAACAGCCATAGGAATACATGTCACACTAGAAAATATTTGCTTGAATGCTCCATAATTATTGCAAATATGAGTTTGTGGTTAAGACCACAAATATATATGGATCTTTTTCAAGCAATCCCTTTTTGGAAGAGTTCCAAAAATAGTGAGAAACTTGAAAAGGAAAAATTGGCAAACTATGGAGTTTCGGAACCAATAGAATTCCTAGGAGTAAGAATTTCTTTCACGAACTAGAACAATCAAACTAGAAGGGTGAATTTATCCTACCTTAAAGTTTTTACACGAGACAAGTCAAGTATTTTCAATACCATTACTTGAAAAATAACGAGAAAGGAATATATGTTGACTGAGAAAAGTGTATGTCTCGAGAAAATGAAACCTTTGAAATTTTTTGCCATAGTTTTAACATATCAATTTGTATGATTAAATTATCTAAACGTATATACAAAATCTTAGCTTGTCAAGTAAGAACTCACATAAATCATGTTTTCGTCTCTTGCTTAAGAGTGGTATAGGCGGGGAGAATTATGTATTGACAACATTAGATTAATTGATATCTACATTAAGTAATTTAGTTATGGACTTTTGTTGTGATGTGGTAGTATCAAATCATGGACTTATTGACATTTCTGCCACGTAACTGAGTCAAAAACCAGATTTGGATGCAATATCTTATACTGGACTAGATTCAATGGAGCAAGGCTCAACATAAACTATCGTTATTCTCTGTTTGTAAATGGTTATAATTGTCAAAGAATCTCAAAACTAAATTCCCCACTCTATAAATCAGGACATCGAAAAGAATACAAATTCAAGTAATAATATTCAAGACACAACCTAATTAAAGTTTGACCCAAAGCCCTTATTGTGCACAGTTCTTGTCTGTTTTTGCAGGGCACACGAGATAATAATGCACTTTTTCAACACAATCAAGTTGTGTTAAGGTGAGCATTAGTAAGCTCACCACTAGAATCTTGCACGGGTTTGTCAACATCCATGTTCACTGATCATTTATATCTATATCTGTTTTTTCCTTTAGATTTATATCTATTTTTTCCTTTCCCTTAGAATCATCCAAACTTTTAGGAGAAGAAAATGAAACAACCTTACATACCTTGGAAGGGTTTGACTTTTGAAAGAGTTGAAGCACATTTTTCAAGCGACTAGCCATACATTGTAGTTTGTTGACATACCTCACTTTTAGTTTGTACTTAAAGCACTGTTGGAGTCTGTCACCTTCGTTAGTAAAATAAGGGCATGTTCAGCTGAAGACGACATCTCATGTTTCTGCAGATAGGCAAACTTGAGATGATCCTGAAATATTAGTAACAATTTTTTTTAGTAAGCGAAAAATTCATAATGTTTTCAAGCGAATTTGATGAAGGATCTTAAACAAGATTATCAAGATTGATATGAGTATTGCCACATTCATCGAAATTAACCACTTATACTAAATGTGTTATGCTTGAAATATCTTCATCTTCTGAAACATAATGACCATACGTTTCATCAAGAGTTGCCGCAAGACCCTTGTTACCAGTGTATTTCCTGCGGTTTGGACATTCGTTAGCAAAGTGATCAAAACGTCTACATTTGAAGTTGCTAGAGCATAGCTCGGTTGAACTCACCAAGCATCGGTATGTCAAGTTTGGTTGTCATATTTTAGTATCAAAACTCATCTAGATTCGTTTGATTAAATACTAGAGTCAACTTCGTTTAGGTTAGACTAGAAATTATAGGAATGTTGAGACATACAAGTATTACTCCGAAGACCTGAAGAATGTGAAGAAGTAACAAACTACAACGATGACATCATCCTTCCACTTGAGGTTAGTAATATTGACTTGAACTGTTTCATTCCTAACGTATCTTTCAAGTCATGTTATATTGAAAACATAATTATGAAGCTGTATATACTGTACATATTATATAATACTCTTGTGATGTGATATGGTCATATTTTTATGATCATAGTATTAGGGAATTAACCTACGAAGTATAACGCTTATCTTTTGAACTTCGAAGATATGACATCAACATAATCTTGTATATATTGTTATGATTATGTGAATGGGTTATGACGAAGATTTCATCCTAGGAAATAACATTTTACATTTGTTTAATGAAATTCATGAACTTGTTTCGTGAATAGAAAGGGAAATCATTAGGCTTATTGGTCCGGCTATTCATTGCAAATCTTTGGATGAACAATATGTGTGAGATGGTAGAACTTATCTTAACTTAGGTTATTTATCTTGGTATAACTAATCACAATGCCTGACTTATGATTTGGTATGACTGGTTCTTGTTAATTGGTGTAACCGATCCTAAGTAATCACCATGTGATGATATGACAGATCCTAATAATTGGTGTGACCGATCATGAGTATATGTTGTTAGAGCATTGCTAGGTCGAAATCGCATGCGTTGCTATCTCAAACATGTTTGTCAATGTTAGTGATCAAAACTATAAGTTTTGATTTCTAGTCTATTATAGCTAAGTCTCAGACTAGGATAGAAAGTGTAGTTGATCTCAAGGACTTCATGGCGATTCATCATACAAGTAGAAGAACTACTCAAGGAACCGGTGGAACTTCTCGACAAAAAGGTATGTGAAGACTTGAACTTATCTATCACTCAAAAGTCTATGTACTATATCTCCTACTCTTTGAGACAAGAAGTCGTATGCTATATATATAGACTTGGATTATACACATTTGGTATTTCGAGTCGAGTATACCTCGCCTATCTATATCTCGAAATATGTGTTGGTAATATTTTCACTTCAATCAAGTTTATCTTTACCATGTGACGAAAGTCATGATATGTTTCAATCATCTTGAAAATTGCTTTGACGAAAAATAGTGTAACAACTACATAACGTCCTCTAAGAATGTTTCAATGATTGAAATGAGAGTTTAGATTACATAACCAATAGTGGACATAAGCATTGTTGTGGAAACACATTTATGTATAAGTCTTATTTCTTGAACCAAAGTTTGCGAACTTTGTTGATCAAGAGAACCGGAAGAATGGCGTGAGCAAAGTCCGCGAACTGCCGAAGTTCTCAAACCCGAGAATTTTTGTTGGAGTTGACAAACTACTTGCGTGAAGCTAAGTCCGCGAACCGGCGAAGTTCTCATACCCGAGAATTTCTGCTGGATTTTGTAAACTCTGCCCGGTCACTTAAGTCCACGAACCTAGTCTGCGAACTTAAGAAGGTTATATATTTGAAGATGATTTCTGAACTTAAACTTAAAAAGACTAAGGAATGCAGTTTGCAAACCGTGGCTATAAAAGTTCATGAACTGATTCAAGTGAATCAAATCATCTTTGCTTCAATTGTATCTTGTGTAGTACATAAGATTTCCTTGCAATTGAACAACTCTCTAACTAGTTCATTTGAAGTCATTTGAACTAGTTATGGTGAAGAAGAACATGGTTGATATGAAATGCTCATATGGATAACCTTTTGGTTAACTATTGTTGAACCAACAAGTGCATACATTTGGGTACGGTTAACAAACCTAGAAGCGTGCATTGTCAAGTGTGTGTAACAAGATAAGTTTTCGATCTAACGGTTGAGAAATATTAGCTTGAATCTAAATCAGGTTTTCATCTAACGATGAATATTGAATGCTTTTTTACTAAGCTAACATTGATTGCAAACCCTGATTTGAAAGACTATAGAAAGGAGACATCTAGTATTGTGCAAAACTAATCCCCACACCTTACTTGTGATACTAGTTTGCGTGCTAGATTCGATTCTCCTTTAACCTTTGATTTTTTTCTTCTAAAACCAGGTTAACGACTTAAAGTCTTCATTGGAATTGTGAAGCCAGGCCGATACTACTTTTATCGTGGTTGTGTGATCTGATCTTGCATCTTCTATCGTACCGGTACAATCAGATTGAGTGTCTTGAGATTGATATCTCTGATAGGCAAGATATAAAAAGTACTCACAAACATCTTCGTCTCATTGTTTGTGATTATGTAACATCTTGTTTAGCTACCATACGATTAAGATTGTTGTGAGGTGATTGATAACTCTATGCTGTTCTTAGGGAATATAAATCCGGATTATCAATTGGTTCCTGTTCACCTTGATTATTATCAAAAGACGGAACAACACCTTTAGGGTTTATTTGTGGGAGACAGATTGATCCTTTGATAGACTTGAGTCTGACTGTCTAGTTGATTCTCTAGTAAATTATATTGGAGTTAGTTCATGCAGATTGCTAAGCGAAATATTGGGTGGTGTTGTTAAACCCCCGCTTTTTCAATTGGTATCAGAGCAGGCAAACACGTTCAAGACCTTACAAGTCTATGTTTGTAGCGATCTGACTCTATGGACAGAGGTGCTATTTCTATTAACGTACCACCAGTCTTCGATGACTCTAATTATTTATGGTGGAAAATTGTTATGCGAGCTTTTCTTCAAGCACGTGATTTTCAATCATGGGTATTTGTTGTTAATGGCTATGACGCTCCCGTTGTGGCAGTTGGAGATGTAAACGTTCCCAAGAATATTGGTGAATACAGTCCTGCCGAGATACTTGACGCAAAGAAAAATTCCGACGGTTTGAATGCAATCATACATGCCATTACCCCAAATCTTCAACACTATGTGTCAAATTGCACTAGGTCTAAAGATGATTGGGATATCTTAGAAACCGTATTTGAAGGTAACTCTAGTGAAAAGGAAGCTAGAATTCAAAATCTTAATTCCGATTGGGAGAACCTTCGATGGCAGATGAAGATACATTTGATGAATTTAATCACAGAGTGTCTGAAATCGTTAATGCATCTTTTGCATTGGATAAGACTATTCCTGAAAAGGACATTGTGACGAATATTCTCAGATCTCTGCCATCTAGATACGAGTTTAAGAAGCATGCCATCGTTGAGGGAAATAACCTTGATAATCTTTCCAGAAATATATTGGTTGGAAAGCTAAAGATCTTTGATCATGGTCAAACATCCAAAATCGGAAAGGATGTTGCCTTTAAAGCACAGAAGAACACTAAATTACTTGATAAAGGTAAAAGTGTTTATGTCTCTGAGGATGATCGGTCTGAGGATGATTTTTCGGATGAAGATCTTGACAAATCAGTCTCCTTTATCACACAGTTTAGGGATCTTCTATTTAAGAGAAGTAAACGGTTTTCAAGAGACAAACCTAGGTCATCAGATAAACCTCACAATCGCGTTCTTCCTAAAAACAGGGATGCTGACGAGGATATGCCATAGTGCTTTAAGTGTAAAGGCTTTGGTCATTTTGCAAACGAGTGCCCAAATCGTAGAAAATACACTGGGAACAAAGGTCTTGCTGTAACGCTTGATGAGATGTCTGAGATCTATGATTCTAATGAAGACAGGAAATCAAGTGTCGGTCTTCTATGTGAAAACATTGATTTTGATAATTGTAGCAATACATATATCAACCTTGATGGTTTCGGTGAAGAGGAGAATCCAATCAAGCTGGAAGAATCAATTGACCCATCCTCTGGAAACTCTGGTTGTATTATGTCAGGATCTACTATATGTCTAGCTGCGTTTACACCACAGATGCCTGAATACTATCCAAGTTTGACATGCTCGTTTTTTTCTCAGTAGGGTCATGAACTATCAAGATGTTACAAGTTCAAACATCAAGTGAGGCACGCCAACAAACTTCAACGAAGAGCAAATCTATTGGCAAGGAAGCTTAAACTTGCTCAGAAGATTGCTGAGGTATGTAGGATTTTATCTTCGTCTAAGAAGTTGGTTTCCAAAGACAAAATAAGACCATTAGAGAAGAAGGTATGGTCAAATATATTTGATAGACAGAAGTCTGAGGATTCTTCTCTAGAGGAAAATGGTGGACAAATTGTTGTTCACCACAACACAAATTGATTGTGTTTTTTAGTAAATCTTGTCTCATGTGCCTGATCAAAAGAGATAAGATTGTGTACCACTCATGCTTTAGGGAAAGTTTTTTTTTTTAGGTTTGTTTTTCCTGTCTATCAAATAAAGTAAAGGGTTTTTATCGACAATTCTACTCTTTATCGGGTTTAGAGTTGGGCGTCCACGAACCTGTTTAAAGGTTGCGAACCCTACATTCCTTTTTCCTCTCTGATATCCTTTATATCTTAAGACTGCTTAATGAGATTGTGAATTCCACTCACAAAAACCAGTTGTTTGTAATTGTTCTCTAAGCATCATGTCTTTGGATGGAAAAGATATCAATATGATTGTTAATCCATCAATCAAGGAAAAAGAGAAATCTCCAGTAACTTCTTCCTTGAAAAGAAAGAGGAGGAATACAAGAAAGCCAAGGGCTATCCCTTTTAACTCTCAGAAGTTTTCAAATGTTCTTGATGAGTTGAAGGAAGTAAGAAAGGAGATTAGTGAAATAAAGGATTGCGTTTTAAGATCTTTGGAAATTCATAAGGCCTTGGTTCGACATCATCAGCCAAGACGGTTCGTTGGTATTGACTCCTTCCTCCATGAACCTTATATTCCAATGGTTTTTGACGACAAGGAGTTCGGGAATGATAAGGAATTTCTCAAAGACATTGTTGCCTAGTATGTCTTCTTTTTGATTTAGTTGGAAGAATAACTAGTGCTTTTAATAGCAATGATTGTGACTACATATAGCTATTATGTTTCATCTTCTTGTTTTTTTTAGGTTTATTGGTTTAAATTCTAAAAATATTTGGAGGATGATGTTTTTGCAGTATTAATCTTTATGATTTTATATATTGCAATTTTTTATGGGATATTGGTGTTTACGTCCGTGAACTATGTTTGTCCCATACTTTGTCAAAAAGTAAAGTCGTTCGTGATCGGTATTCACGTACTGGTAAAAGAATGAATGGACTTTTGAAAAATACAAAAGTTAAGCCTATATTGTCAAACATTTGATGGAAGATAGGTTAAAATATTTTTTTTCAAGGATTATGTCTATTAATTGTCGTTATGAAAATAGTGATTGAAAATAGAATGAATCCTTGTGTATTCCGCAGTATTGATCATCCCTGATCCATATTTTATGTATTACTATGAGGCTCCGTAATGTATCTTATGTTGAGCACTATACAACCAAGTTTATTTTTTAGCTTAGTTGTTGTTCCATGAGATATATTATGTCGAGCATATTGAACTAAATTAATCATCTTGTTTGGTTATTTAGTTATTTCTCCGTAAGTTTTCTTATGTCGAGGAAAACAAATGACAATTAAATTGATTACTTTTTTGATTAGTTTGGTTGTGTGTTTCAATTAGATTAATTATGGGTTCTCTTATAATTAATCTAGTTGAGTATTTTCGTGTCTCCATAAGTTCTCTTAAGTTGAGCATAATCAATTGAATTGATCACTTTTTGTGTTTAATTTTATTGCGTATTCCGATTAAATTAATCATGGGTTTACTTGTGATTAATTTGATTGAGTTTTTGGATATAAGAAATCATTCTCATGGTTTTTTGTGTCCAATAAAAATCCTTTTTTTCTTTCGAAATTAAGGTCGCTCTTGTTGTTCCTTCGGGAATGACATCAAATGGGGGAGATTTCTTTTGAACTTGTGCTTAATGGTCATATCTTGAAGGGTGTGCGGCTTTGGAATTTTAGAGGGGTTATCTTGTATCTTTAAACTCCTTGATGAATGCATTTAGCTTCGGCTTTATGATTGCATCTAAATTAGTTGGCATGTATTTTTTTTTTCTTTTGTCATGAAATGTCTCTCGGAAATTTCATTATGATCTCGTTCTTATACCTTTGCGAATTTTATTGAAAAAAAGGGGGAGAATTAATATGTAGTTCATACTACAAATACATATGGTTTTCGGATCATTACGTAAGGGGGAGTGGTTTCCATGTGAGATGGAGTATTGACTAAGGGAGAGTGATACATATCACCATATTATTATTGTTGAAGTTGTGATACAATTGAACTTTGACGCTGTGTAATAATACTATGACATTGTATAACAATGATCGAGAACTATGTTTTGTCATTGTTATAGCTACGGATCTTCAACAACGATGATGCTAAACTTACAACCTTTGGGATCATTGGAGTACTTGGAAGTGACGAAGATTTCGAGGAATGTTGAAGATTAGACATGTGAAATAAGAGCTACTAAAGTTTCTTTATCTTTTTTGTATTCCATGTGTATTGATAATTTTGTCACTAAAATTGACAAAGGGGGGGATTGTTAGAGCATTGCTCGGTCGAAATGGCATGCGTTCCTATCTCAAGCATGTTTGTCAATGTTAGTGATCAAAACTATAAGTCTTGATTTCTAGTCTATTATAGCTAAGTCTCGGACTAGGATATAAAGTGTAGTCGAGCTCAAGGACTTCATGGCGATTCATCATACAAGTAGAAGAACTACTCAAGGAACCGGTGGAACTTCTCGACAAAAAGGTATGTGAATACTTGAACTTATCTACCACTCAAAAGTCTATCTACTCTATCTCCTACTCTTTGAGACAAGAATTCGTATGCTATATATATAGACTTGGATTATACACATTTGGTATTTCGAGCCGAGTATACCTCGCCTATCTATATCTCGACATATGTGTTGCTAAGCTTTTCGCTTCGGTCAAGTTTATATTTACCATGTGATGAAAGTCATGATATGTTTCAATCATCTTGAAAATTGCTTTGACGAAAAATGGTGTAACAACTACATAACGTCCTCTAAGAATGTTTCAATGATTGAAATGAGAGTTTAGATTACATAACCAATGGTGGACATAAGCATTGTTGTGGAAACACATTTATGTATAAGTCCTATTCCTTGAACCAAAGTTTGCGAACTTTGTTGATCAAGAGAACCGGAAGAATGGCGTGAGCTAAGTCCGCGAGAATTTCTGCTGGAGTTGGCAAACTACTTGCATGAAGCTAAGTCCGCGAACTCAGCGAACCCAGTTCGCGAACCAGCGAAGTTCTCATACCCGAGAATTTCTGCTAGAGTTTGTAAACTCTGCCCGGTAACTTAAGTCCGCGAACCTAGTCTGCGAACTTAAGAAGGTTATATATCTGAAGATGATTTATGAACTTAAACTTAACCATGGCTATAAAAGTTCATGAACCGATTCAAGTGCATCAAATCATCTTTGCTTCAATTGTGTCTTGTGTAGTACATAAGATTTCCTTGCAATTGAACAATTCTCTAACTAGTTCATTTGAAGTCATTTGAACTAGTTATGGTGAAGAAGAACATGGTTGATATGAAATGCTCATATGGATAACCTTTTGGTTAACTATTGTTGAACCAAAAAGTGCATATGTTTGGGTACGGTTAACAAACCCAGAAGCGTGCATTGTCAAGTGTGTGTAACAAGCTAAGTTTTCGATCTAACGGTTGAGAAATATTAGCTTGAACCTAAATCAGGTTTTCATCTAACGGCGAATATTGAATGCTTTTTTACTAAGCTAACATTGATTGCAAACCCTGATTTGAAAGACTATATAAAGGAGACATCTAGTATTGTGCAAAACTAATCCCCACACCTTACGTGTGATACTAGTTTGCGTGCTAGAGTCGATTCTCCTTTAACCTTTGGTTTTCTTCTTCTAAAACTATGTTAACGACTTAAAGACTTCATTGGGATTGTGAAGCCAGACCGATACTACTTTTATCGTAGTTGTGTGATCTGATCTTGCATCTTCTATCGTACGGGTACAATCAGATTGATTGGCTTGAGATTGATATCTCCGATAAGCAATATATAAAAAGTAATCACAAACATCTTCGTCTCATTGTTTGTGATTCCGCAACATCTTGTTTCGCTACCATACGATTAAGATTGTTGTGAGGTGATTGATAACTCTAGGTTGTTCTTCGGAAATATAAGACCGGATTATCAATTGTTTCCTGTTCACCTTGATTATTATCAAAATATGGAACAAAACCTTTAGGGTTTATCTGTGGGAGACAAATGGATCCTTTGATAGACTTGTCTGTGTGTGACAAATTTGTTCATTGTCAAAGCCTGTGATTTTGGGTCGTAGCAACTCTTAGTTGTGGGTGAGATCAGCTAAGGGAATCAAGTGCGCAATATCCTGCTGGGATCAGAGGCGTAGGGAGTACAACTGTACCTTGGATCAGTGGGAGACTGATTGGGGTTCAATTCAGTCCAGTTCAAAGTTAGCTTGGAGTAGGCTAGTGTCTGTAGCGGCTTAATACAGTGTATGTTCAATCTGGACTAGGTCCCGGGGTTTTTCTGCATTTGCGGTTTTCTCGTTAACAAAATTTCTGGTGTCTGTGTTATTTCAATTTCCGCATTATATTGTTTTATCTTTATAATTGAAATAATACAGGTTGTGCGTTAGATCATCAATTAGAGTAAGCCAACCTTTCGTTGTTGATTGTCATTGATTGATCCTTGGATATTGGTCATTGGTACCATCCAAGTTATTCCTTGTATTTGATAAAGAATCGATGATTGTTATTAGCTTGAGGAAAGATCCCCGCTTTTTCATACTTTAATCTTGATTGAGTCTGACTATCTAGTTGATTCTCTAGAAAAGTATATTGGAGTTAGTCCATACAGATTTCTAACCGAAATATTGGGTGGTGTTGTTAGACCCCCGCTTTTTCATATGTGTGACCGATCCTTGTAATTGGTGTAACCGGTCCTGGTAACTGGTATGACCGATCACAAGTAATACCATGTGTAGATGGAACCAATCCTTGTAACTGGTGTAATCGATCCTAGTGACTGGTGTGACTGATCACAAGTGTTTCCATAATTAGGTATAACTGATCCTAGTGATTAGTAGAACCGACTGAACCCATGTATGTGATTTGGTATTTGATCAATCACATAGTAGTCTTGGAAAACATGTGAACCAATTCTAAACTTGTTTGGAAGTGTGGTATAACCGATTCCAAGAGTGCAAATCCATGTAAATATGAAATAAGGATTTGCAGTGAAAACATGTAAACATACTTTAAACATGAATGGTAACTCTTATAATTTATTGTTCAAAGATATTCCTTAGTACTCAGGGTGATCATGTGCCGAAATAAATTAAGAATCTTTTGATTAAGGTTTTTGGTTTTATATGTTTTAATTACCAACAATTAATACATATCTCTAGAGAATAAAATTTAGTAATGTGCATTAACTAATTGGAGATTTTCTATTGGGAGATTTCAGAAAATACTGGACAAGCATTTATTGGAATTTCGAAAACCACATTTTTTCAATTCGTTGCAAATCTTGCGAATATTTTCGGTTTTGGAAATTCCTTGGTGTCCAAACATCCTTGGTCTATAAGTACCTAAGTTTGCATTTCTATCAAACTATTCTAAGAACCGGGCAAACTTCATTTCTTGTTGTTTCTGGTGGAGACATTTATTCAGAGAGGAAAGTATCCTAATTAGGTGAAATCTCTTACGATCGCTCGTTTAAAGACTTTTGTGGGATCAAGAAGCTCTGCGAGTACCGTTGATGAGAAACTAGATAATTGCAGTGTTATTAGTTTTTGATTGAGATGGTTAACTAATGGTTGTTGAAACTCTTATTGCACCTAGTTTTTTTATGCTTGAGAATCTTCTCTTATGTTATAAGATTCACCCAAACTAGATCGAAGTATCGGTGGGATCTTTAGAACTGTTGTTAGATCTAAAGACATATTGTGATAATCCATTGTTAACAGACTCCGTTATTGTTTGGAATACGAACCAAAGGACTTGCTATTCACGTGTGTGACTCTAGAAGTCGAAGGTGCAGGGATACTGAGGGAACTAAGTAGCTAGGGGAAGTCTTCCTGGTCTCAACTATACGAAGTTGGTATTAGTTTTTGTATATAGGATTAATTATGAGAGTATTCAAAACTGGACTAGGTCCCGGAGTTTTTCTGCATTTGCGATTTCCTCGTTAAAAAAATCTTGTTGTGTATTTTACTTTGATTTCCGCATTATAATTGTTTATTATAATAAAGTAAAATACACAAATACGTTAACTCTGCATTATTTGATAGTGATCCTATAGAGTTTGGTTATTACCGAACCTATTATCAAGTAACACACTTTGTTGTCGTGTAATCTTGATCTCGTATCCATAGACGATCACACGAAGTGTAAACCGAATTGTCGTACTGTCTCGACTCTGTCTATAAACAATCACTTTCGGTAGATGACTTATAGGTTGAAACAAAATGATTGTGGTGTATTTAGGCACCCTCGTCTTTTCATAAGTACTGAGGTATGTCCTCATCATCACTATCGTCATCCATTTTTTTAGGAGGAATACAATCATATGGCTTGTTTGATGATGACAGACGTTCTCTGGAGAATCGTTTATTTCTCTTCTTGAGAAGATATCTAAACTGTCTTATAATAAGTGATATGAAATTGTTAACATCTTCATCTGATAATTCATCACCAGGACACTTCTCAGAGATTCCAACACTTTCACTTTTGTCAAGTATTTTAGTGTTTTATGTGTTTTGAAGGAAATGTCTTTTCTAGCTTTATTTTATTGTTCATGATCAAAAATCTTTAACTTTCCAACAAGGATGCTTTTAGAAAGTATATATAGCAAGATCGTTTCCTTCAGTGATGGCATGTTTCTTAGACTCGTATAGAGATGGCAAAGATCTCAAAATTTTCATCACAGTATCCCTTTCAGGAATAGTCCTTCCTAATGCATGATAAGCATTCACTATTTGAGATAACTTGTGATTAAATTCCTCAAATGAATCTTCACCCGTCATACGAAGTTTTCCCAGTCAGAAGTTAGGTATTGAAGTCTTGTTTATTTATCTGCAGTATTCCCTTCAAATACGGTTTCTAAGATATCCCAAGCTTGCTTCGACGTAGTGCACGTCGGTACATGATGATGAAGGTCTTGGCTTATGACATGGATGATAGCGTTCAGACCATCATATTTGTGTTTAGCATCACTGATTTCGGCATCTCTATATGTAGCTATGACTTTTGCAACAGTTGCTTCTCCTTATGCAACCATTGTAACATTATACCCACTTACCACAAGAACCTGTGTTTTGAGCTTGTAAGAAAGATCACATAAGTAATTTGTGTCATCGAAGGATTTAGCATAACTAATATAACTAATAGAGATCGCACTTTCCTCTGTAATTCATATCATCACAAACACATGATTGTTAGGTCTAAACGTTTTTTCCTTCTCTAATACTAACTTTAAAGGAGAGAGTACCAAGTAAACCACCAACTTTTTCGTTTGGCAACTTGTATGGACAAAACTTAATACAATTGCAAGTAGACCAACTTAATGATCCTTGAAAAAATGTATATAGAGTTTATATCTCTATCTCTTATCAATTAGAAAGTTTAGACTCAAGATTCCGTGAACCTGATTGTTAAGAAGTGTACTTGGACGACCACAAAAATCAATATCCAAGACCAATCTAGTCGTATCCAAATAATCAAATTGGAATTCTGCCAAGTATGAATTGAATACGTACTGCTTGTGTAAATCATATTATAAAAATAAATAAATAATGCAGAAATGGAAAAAAAAAAAAAAAGGCACTAAAAGTTTTGTTAACGAGAAAACCGTAACTGTAGAAAAACCCGGACCTCGTCCAGATTTGAACACCGAACTGTATTAAGACGTTACAGACACTAGTCTGGAATATAGTTGAGACCGAATTCACTCTCCAAGCAATTCATCTGCAGTCGGGCTCTTTACGTCTCTTGAACTTCGCAAGGCTCTACGCAATTGATTCTCTTAGATGACGCCCTTTATAGCCTAAGTGTTGCTTCAGCCTAAGTGAAGAATTTTGATACCAATCTGCCTTTATAAGCATATTTGATTTCCCTTTAGATCGAATACATCAAGGTTTGAAAATCTGTTTGCAATAGACAAGACTAGCAAACCTTACAAATCTGGAACACTTAGGGCAATTCCTATGGAATAAACAAATCAAAGATTTGTTCATTTTGCTCCCACTATGGACTCAACAAACTTGAAAAACGGATGGGAAAACCAATAAATTTTATGCTTTGTTGAGTGCAGTCGTAGATTACCCGCGCGTTTAATGTATAACCGCGTGGACAAGCTTAATCCCCATGAACCAACCAAATCCGTGAGAGTATCTTCCTCAACCACCCGCGGGTCTTCCACAACCGCCAACTACAATTTCTGTTTCCCAAAAATATATTTTCCTATTCTTTATCCTGTTTTATCTCACTTAACCTATTTTACCTCACCTAAATATAACAAGTAGAGTGCACGTGCACTGCACGTCGGCGAACACTGGGCATTCTACAATTTTCTTCGCACGAAGACGTTATACTAACCAATAACTTTGTACCATCCAGTCCCTAAGATCAACTGCAACACCTTATATTTTCTACTTCCCAAGTCTACCGCCACTTTCTGATTGAAACTCGACAATGTTGCATACCTAAGATAAAACTCGGTAAGATGGACTTAACGTCTCATCCTTGGTTGTAAGTAGCAGTACCTCCATAACTGTAAGAATCTTGTTGAACCTGCGTAAAAAGAGAATTCAAACAATTCAGATCACGAAGGAAATGCACGTGTTTATACTCAAGTAAGCAAAAGACAAAGATATTAGATAATGAAATATTCGATTGTACACAAAATGCAAAGATCGGAAATTCTCAATGTAAGGTACTATACTGACTGACTTAACTGAATCTAAATGTTAGTCACATACATGGGAAGGTGACAATGTAACAAAATTAACGGAAACCATTACAATCGATTATCATGTGAACACTCCTTTAGACATCAAATTAAAATTGATACAGATTTGACCAAAATTGTTTGTACTGTTTTTCTAAACAATTCACAATGAGATACAGATTTAGAATAAAATTGATACCTTTGTATTCCATTTCCTCCTGGGCTGGAACGCGTAGATGCGGACACGATATGATGCTGACGCGGACACTATAAATTCTCAAAAAACTAGGACGCGGACACGTATATACATATATTATTTATATATACAACCATGTATTTATACAACAAAGTTAAGTGTTTCGATCCTAAAAATTAGAAAATGATGCTACATGTGTATAAATTTCAAAAGAAAAGAAGAGATTGTTTGTTTATACACATCAAAGGTCAAGCAATCAATCACTACTAAACACATGGCACAATCAAAATGCATTGTTAGAACAACATATACTCAACCAAGGGTATACGTGATGTCATTTCCAATTACACAACCTTAATAAAGACCTAAATGATTGACCTAAATGTTTGCGTTTCTTCATTTAGTTAATAATAGTAAAAATAATGAAAGAAATTTAAATGAAAATGAAAAAAAAATGCTTCAAATCCGAGTTATCAGTGCATACAAACCAGACACGCACATTGGTGCATCGGACACGTGTCATGTCAGCGTCCAACGAACGTCGGACACGGACACGTCTCAAAAATGCTGCGTCTGTGCAAACCATCTCCTGGGCGACATGCTAGCTATTAATATTATTCAGAAAAGATTTTTGTTTTACTGTCCGTCATAGTTGCACACAATGTTTATGCTCTAAAGTCTAAAAGCACATCAAATTCTTGTCGAATCAAAATTTTGAAGATAAAAACATTCTGAAAAGAGAGAAGCATATGGATCAAGATCATCGACATTGTTGCACTAAGTCATTCTTAATAAGAATTAAATTCTTAAGAATTGTGAAAATCTTACCTCCCTACAATTAGGTTTTCCTTCTTCTATTGTTGTTTCCATGATCAGATTGAGGATTATCCAGTTGACCAACATTAATTAAAAAATCATGCATTAAGAATTACTAAGAGCTGTTGCAGGAACACATTCAAAAATAATTACAATTAAAAGTACTTCGAAACGCAAATTCTGCAAACCCCTAGTTTTCAAAGTAAAACAGGGAATCAACAATTTAAAATAAAATAAAAATAAAACTGAAAGCAATTATCAGTGAAAATGATTTTGAACCTCTTTACTAAAATAGATTTGCAATATCGAACACTAACATGAAGATTTCAATGACGAATTGATTAACTGAAACTCGATTTGGATGGAGATAAAAATTCAATTCAATTGAAGTTGCCCTAGAAGAGGATAAAATGAAACCAATCGAAATTATTGTTGAACGAATCAACAAGTAATGCTGTGTTATACAGAAGATTTCTGTTGGGAGATGACTTGAGAAGATCCATGAGAAAAAATAAAAAGAGAGAAGAAGACGAATCATCGAGGAGAAATAAAGAAGTGATGAATACGTTTAGATACTAATTTTATTGGATCGGACGGCAATAGTTTGAGATGGACGAAATCCAACGGCATATCTTAAAATGCGTAGGACGAATAATACGTGCGACGTACGAAAAATACGTGCGCAGACGAAAAATTTAGCGACAACGAAAAAATGTTAGCGTTTTTAAGTAAGGGTTGTTGGCATTAAAAGGGGGAGATATTTTATGAACATTTTATATTAAAATAATAATAGTGGGCCCTAAAAAACAGATTTGTTGATTTTGCTCTTATTTTCCATAGTGTAAAAACGCATTTGTTCATCCACGTTGAAAAAACGGGGGTTTAACAGCCTCACCCAATATTTCGCTTAGTAATCTGTATGGACTAACTCCAATATACTTACAAGAAAATCAACTAGACAGTTAGAATTAATCTTATAAAAAGTATATCAAAGAGTTATATCTCAATCTCTTAATTCAATCCGCAATCAAACAAATGATAATTTACGAGTCCGGTTGAATATAAGAGAGATAACTTGAACGGTACCAAAGACCAATGTTTAAGGATAAATCAATTTCAATCAACAACCAAAGGTTGGATTTACCAATTGATCGATTCAATGCACAACCCGTGATATTTCAATTATATAACAAAATATAATGTGGAAAACAAATAACACAGATACCAGAAGTTTTGTTAACGAGAAAACCGCAAATGCAGAAAACCCCCGGGACCTAGTCCAGATTTGAACACCACACTGTATTAAGCCGCCACAGACACTAGCCTACTACAAAGCTAACTTCGTCTGGACTGTAGTTGAACCCTAATCAATCTCACACTGATTCAAGGTACTATTGTGCTCCTTACGTCTCTGATCCCAGCAGGATACTACACACTTGATTCCCTTAGTTGATCTCACCCACAACTAAGAGTTGCTACGACCCAAAGTCAAAGACTTGATAAACAAATTTGTATCACACAGAAAAGTCTATTGAATAGATAAATCTGTCTCCCACAGATATACCTACGAGTTTTTGTTCCGTCTTTTGACAAATCAAGGTGAACATGAACCAATTGATATACCAGACTTATATTCCCGAAGAACAGCCTAGAAATATTAATCACCTCGTAATAATCTTAATCAATTAACGAAACAAGATATTATGGAATTACAAACGATGAGACGAAGGTGTTTGTGACTAGTTTTCTATATTTCCAATCAGAGACATACATCTCAACCCAATCTTACGATTATACTCAATCACGATAGAAAGCAGCAAGATCAGATCACGCAATTATAGAGAAAATAGTTGGGTCTGTCTTCACAATCCCAATGAAGTCTTTAAGTCGTTAACCTACATGGTTTCGTGAAAAACCTAAGGTTAAAGGATAATAGACTCTAGCTTATACAACTAGTATTACATGGGAGGTATGGGGATTAGGTTTCCCAGTTGCTAGAGTTTTCCTTTATATAGTCTTCAAATCAGGGTTTGCAATCTAAGTTACCTTGGTAAAAAAGCATTCAATATTCACCGTTAGATGAAAACCTGATTAGATTCAAGTTAATATCTTTCAACTGTTAGATCGAATTTAGATTGTTATACACAAATGAAATGTAACTTCATTTAGGTTTGAGTAACTGTACCTAAACGTGTACACTTAGTTGGTTCAACAATAGTTAATCAATGGTTAGCCATATGAGCACTTTCATATCAACCTTATTCATCTTCACCATAACTAGTTCAAATGACTCAAATGAACTAGTTAGAAAGTTGTTCAATTGCTTATATCTTATAGAAGTACACAAGACACAATCGAAGCAAAATCGGTTTTGATTCACTCGAATCGATTCATGAATATTATATCCACGGTTTGCAAAGATTGCATTCCTTATTATATAAATGTTTTAGTTCATGAACAAACCGATTTTAGAAAGTAACCTACCTAAGTATGCAAACGGGTACGCATACTTAAGTAACCGGATTGAGTTTGTTTTTCACTTTCAAACTCCAGCAGAAATTCACGGACGTGAACTTTCCTCCAGTATGCGTATGGGTACGCATACTCACTCGAATTTCCAACAACCGCCGGTACGCGTACGGGTACGCATACTTTGGGTTCCCGGTTTTGGAGTTTTACACAAATGTGAGAACACACTATGTTTATATCCAAATATGGTTACATGTTACTCTCATTTCAATTATTGAAACTTTCTTAGAGGATGTTATATAGTTGTTATTCACAAACTATTTTTCATCAAAGCGATTTTCAAGTTATTGAAATAATCAACATGACTTTCGTCACGAGTAAAGATGGACTTGGCCAAAGCGAAAGATTACCAACACATATTTCGATAAATAGATAAGCGACATAAACTCGGCTCGAAATAACAAATGTGTATAATCGAAGTCTATATAGCAATCCGACTTTTGTCTCAAAATATGAGATATAATAGATATACTTTTGAGTGGTAGATAAGTTCAAGTCTCCACATACCTTTTTTTGGTGAAGTTCCACAAGTTCCTTTAGTAGTTCTTCGTCTTCATATGATGAACGTCGTGGAGTTTAAGGCTCAACTACACTTACTATCCTAATATGAGACTTAGCTATAAGTAGACTAGAAATCAAGACTTATAGTTTTGGCAACTAAACTTTACAAACAAGCTTGAGATAGCAACGCTTGCGAGTTCGACCGATCAGTGCTTTAACACACGTAGATCAACAAGAAAATATTTTTGCTGATTGCAATAGGAACTGCCCTTACACTCAGTTAGCTGAGAAGCCTGGATTATTAACCACCTCTCCAGAACAATCGTGAACTAATCAATTAAGAATAGTTTTTAGATATCTATCTTGAGGAATGAAAATTTCTGAGACGAAGATAACTTTGATATTTCTTTCAATCTCACTCCTGAAGAGATCATTAAGACCTCGATAACAGAAAGAACAAGATCATGATACATGAACTATCAAGGTAAAGATAGTCGGACATGGCTTCACGAATCCATAATTGAAGTCTTTCAGTCGTAAACTTTATTATGTTTCTCGAGGAAACCCAGGTTCATAGAGGACGACTCTAGCAATCAACTAGGACATATAAGTGTCAGCGATTTAATCTCCCAGTTGAATGAGTCTCTTATTTACAGATTTTCAAGACCGAGGGTTACTTAGAATTCAAGCTAAGATAACTTGAGATTCAAGCAAACACTTTTTATTTTTTAGATGAAATTCTAGTATGGTTTTCAAGTAAGCATGAGAGAAGTTTATCTAGAAATCACATAAAGAAAATGCACTATGGTCCAGGTTCTGGAACCGTGTATAATGATTGTTCTTGGAAAATATGCACTTGAAATCGATAACAGTTTAAAATGCATAACCGTATTCATCTAATACTTAATACTTAATACTTGAATCATGATGCACATACACATGGTGTCTTAGTGATCAATGATGTCTTAGAGGTGTTTATCAGAGTCATAGCAATGCTAAAAGGTTCATAAAAATTGTTTTGAGTATCTGTTAATATTCACTGAGACGGTTTGTGAAGTGGTTCGTTAACATTAGCCAGTTTGTGAATTCACGGAGCTACAATTCGTGAACCATTATGTTATTCCCGTACTTAGACGTCTACGGTTCGTGAACCGTTGGCTATTTCATAAATTTAGATCACCGCAGTTCGTGAACTGTCCCATTCGTAACTTTAAAGTTTGTGAACTAGTTCACTAATATTTTTGAACATCAGATATCCATGGTTTACAAAGTGGTTCGTCAACCTACCCTGAGTCCAGATTACAGTAGTCTGAAACACTCTCTTTTAACGTTGAAACATTCTCAGTTGCCATATATATAAATATCATTGCTTGGGAAAATTTTAAATGATCCATATGACATAAAAATAGCTCTTGAAAAGTAAATTGTTTCAAACTAAGACTGCTAAGGACTAATGAACATATATTTCTTAAATCATATTTCGAGATATTTAGCAAGACAAGCTTGACTCGAAATTTCTTATTTCGCAATAAATCTACTAGAAGTCAAATGACATAGTCCCAAATAGATAAAATGGTAAGATAGTGAGTAAATATAATAGTTTAGTAACACATACCTTGTTGATCAAGTTCTCCAAATGTCTTGTTCGATCTTCAGTCTTCGAAGGTTATTCAGTGATGTATAATACTCAACTGCAAACTTTTATACCTAGTCTGAAACTTGACTTTAGTATACTAGAAATCAAGATACATTTTTGTTCAACTTGACAACAAGCTTGAGATATCAAACCTGCGAGTTTGACCGAGCAGTGCTCTAACACAAACTACCTTGGTCATTATAAATAATGAAGTTTGTCTTTCTTGCAAACTTATCCCTTAAACAAACGTACTTCATTTTATAGTCGGTGTGAGGAAGCCCACTAGAAGTACCCTCCTAATACTCATTGGAGAGGAAAGTATCCCAATTAGGTGAAATATCTTATGTGTGCTTTGTTTAAAAACTTCGTTGGGATCAATAAGTGTCTAGTAATATTGTTGGTAGGAAACTAGAACCGTATTGTTATTTTAGTTTTCGATTATTGATTTGATTGATTAACGGTATAGTTCAACCTTGATGATACCTTTGATAAAGCCTACCACCATGGGATAGAACTTAATCCCGCTAAATAAAAAAGCCACACAAATCATAAGGGTCACATTCATATGAGATCGAATATTAAGGTTAATAAAAACCGAAATCAGACATCTCATAAAACGAATACACATAGCAAAAATATAAGCATTCATTCACATGCTATGTAATCGGTAACCATCACACAAAAATTATAAAATAATAATTTTATTCATAAATAATAATGATAATTTTGTTCAAAATAGACCTTATACAATAATTGAAGTAAATCAAAACATTGATGTCTATTTTCTGGATCAAGTATTACAACATATAACTTAATCCCTAGTGGTGCTCTGATTGTTCACTGAGGTTTCTTCAGTGTTCAAGTTCTTGAGTCTTCTCTTTTCTTTCAGATGATTGAGTCTCCTCTTCAAAATTTTCACCTCCAAAATCAACTTCAAAAGATTTGACTTTAGCCACTCCACTTTCTTTACAGATCTTCCAGTTGTTGACGAGCAATTTCAAAATCTCGCATTAGCATAAGCCTGGGCTCAAAAGATATTTGAATTCTCTTATGTTCCTTTGAGAAATAGCACTTAATCTCAATGGGAAGATAAGTTTCAAGCTTCTGTAATTGGGAATCAATATCAATAGTATTTTCACCCATCCTGAAATGCAAACAGATTGTGGAGGGGAGAATCAGTTTTTAAGATGTTTTATATATCAAATAGAACTTTTTTTCCAAATTTTAAAACACCTAACAAGGTATTTTATTTGAATAAAACAGGCATAAAAATATATAAGTTCGGAAATAAAAGGAAGATATTCCGAAATATATTATTGGAAAGAAAATCTGAATATTCCTTGTACCAATTTATCATGAACTTTCCTAAAATCGAAAGTATTCTTATAAATAGAATAAGGATTCCAAATTTAGAAAAATACTCAAGTTGTTCTTGATACTGGTAGATCGAGTATAGTATTATAATCTCAGATGTTCTCGCTGCTCTTTTAAGAACTTCCCATTTATTTAAGTCGAGCACAAAACTTTAGGAAGTTCCGATCAACAAGCTTAGTTGTTGAATTGAGCTCCCAATGGCTCAAAGGAAGATGATCTATCTTGATGTTCTTGGACATCTTCTTTTCTGGAAAAATCCAAGAATAGGTTTCACACATCTGTGAGTCACAACCTGAATTACCTGGTTCAACAGATGGAGTTATCCGAGTATGAATACGATTGATGGTGTGACTAGAAACCTTTTGAGTCATGAATTGATTAGAAATCTTGATGAGACTGTTTGCTTGATTCTGATTTGGACAAAAGATCACTAACAAAACTGCATGATCTGAAATCATTTGTTTGTGTGCATTTAAGCTGATCTTTGTCACTTTCAGAGAGATAATCCTTGTCACAACAAATGACAGTTTTTCTTGACTGAATATTAGTCACATGATTATGTTTTGAAACAGATCTCTTTTGATTCATAAAAGTGGTTAGACTATTGAAATCAAAATGTTGTTTATTAGTTAAGAGATTCTGAGAGATAGAATCACATATCCTTATCTTAACTAATAAAGATTTTCTGACTTTAAGATCATTGTTAGAATTTTCAGATTCAGTTTCAAGAGAAAAAGAAACTGTATTTTCATTTTGACATAGAGTAGATGTGATTATCATCATGTCAGGAGGTTCATGAATTTCAAGATTTTCTTGAAATACATCTTCTTCATGAGACTTGGTTTTTATCAAAGAATCTTTGATAATCCTTTTGACAGATGGATAATATACATTATCTTTTAGATTATTTTTTCCAGCAAGCTTTAATTTAATCTCATCAGTGTCATCTGAATCTGACTTGTGCACCACATGTGTTTGTATTCTTATTAACACATCATGGTTAATATTTCCTGAGTTGTGTTTAACCATTGAACTAACAATGTTGAGTTATTTATCGGGATATGAAAACAAATTGACTTTCTGAAGTATATCATCTTCTTGCTCTACGTTAAATGAATCATCCATTAGATTCAATTCTTATAGGTTGGATCGCACCAAACACAGATTGTTGGATCTTTTCTTGTTTTCCTGCTCTGATACCAATTGGAAATACGAGGGTACCCAAATACACCACAATCTTTTTGTTTCAACCTATAAGTCCTCTAACGAAAGTGATTATCTATGGACAAAGTCGAGACAATGCGACAATTCGGTTCACACTTCGTGTATGGATACGAGATCGAGACAGTACGAAAACAAAGTATGTTACTTGATAATAGGTTCGGTAATAACCAAATTCTATAGGATCACTATCAAGTAATGCGGAGTTAACGTATTTATGTGTTTTACTTTAGTATAATAAACAATTATAATGTGAAAATCAAAGTAAAAGACATAGAAATATTTTGTTAACGAGGAAACCGCAAATGTAGAAAAACCCCGGGACCTAGTCCAGTTTTGAATACTCTCAGAATTAAGCCGCTATACAAAATCTAATACCAATTTCGTATAGTTGAGACCAAGCAGACTACCCCTAGATACTTAGTTCCCTCAGTATCCCTGGGTCTTCGACTTCTAGAGTCACACAGGTGAATAGGAAGTCATTTGGATCGTATTCCAAACAACAAAGGAAGAATCTTTTTGGTAACTACTCTAATCAATCTTGCTAAAAGATTTAGATGAGTCATTGACAAAGGCTCTTCCGTTTAATCTAATAAACTCCTATATCTGGTTTCCCACTAACCGTTAGTCAATCAAATCAATCGAAAACTAATAACACTTCAATTATCTAGTTTCCCACCAACGGTACTCGTAGAGCTTCTTGATCCCACAAAAGTCTTTAAACGAGCGGTCGTAAGAGATTTCACCTAATTAGGGTACTTTCCTCTCTGAATAGACGGCTCCACCAGAAACAACAAGAAATAAAGTTTGCCCGGATCTTAGGATAGTTTGCTAGAAATGCAACCTTAGGTATTTATAGACCAAGAATGTATGGACACCACGGAATTTCCAAAACCGAATGTATTCTCAAGATTTGCAACGAATGGAAAAATTCAGTTTTCCTAATTCCAATAATTGCTTGTCAAATATTTTCCGAAATCTCTCAATAGAAAATATCCAATTAGTAAATGCATATTACTAACTTTTATTCTGTAGAGATATGCATTAATTGCTGGTAATTAAAGCAAATAAAACCAAAAATCTTAATTAAAAGAATCTTAATTTATTTCGACACAGGATCACCTTTAGTGCTAAGGAATATCTTTGACAATAATTGATAAGAGTTACTGCTCGTGTTCAAAGTATGTTGACATCTTTTCACTGCAAATCCTTATTTCATATTTACATGGATTTGCATTCTTGGAGTCGATTATACCACACTTCCAAACAAGTTTAGAATTGGTTCACCTGTTTTCCAAGACTAATATGTGATTGACCAAATACAAAATCAAATACATGGGTTCAATCGGTTCTACCAATCACTAGGATCAGTTATACCTAATTATGGAAACACTTGTGATTGGTCACACCAGTCACTAGGATCGGTTCCATCTTCACATGGTATTACCTGTGATCAGTCACACCAGTTACCAGGACCGGTTACACCAATTACAAGGATCGGTCACACATGTAATCATGATCGGTCACACTAATTACTAGGATCAGTCACACTGATTACAAGGATAGATCATACCATCACATGGTGATTACTTAGGATCGGTTACACCAATTAGCAAGAACCAGTCATACCAAATCGTAAGTCAGGCATTGTGATTAGTTATACCAAGATACATAACCTAAGTTAAGATCGGTTCTACCATCTCACACATATTGCTTGTCCAAAGATTTGCAATGAATAGCCGGACCAATAAGCCTAATGATTTCCCCTTCGATTCACGAAACAAGTTCATGAATATACTTCCTTTAAACAAATGTAAAACATTGTATCATAGGTTGAAATATTCACTATAACGCATTCACATAATCATAACAATATATACAAGATTATGTTGACGTCATATTTACGAAGTTCAAAAGATAAGCGTTATACTTTGTAGTCTAATTCCCTAATATTATTATGATCGTTTGTTTATTATGTGATCCTTTTCTTCTGATATAAGTTAACTCAAACGATATTAAGTGAAAAGACGAGGGTACCCAAATATACCTCAATCTAAAACTTTTCTACTTGTAAGTCCTTACTCCAAAGGTGATTTTCTATAGACTGAGTCGAGACAATACAACTAGTCGGTTCACACTTCGTGTGATAGTCTATGGATACGAGATCGAGAAAATACGACAACAAGATAACTTATATGATTGAATACGGATACAAGATCGAGACAATACAACAACGAAGTATGTTTACTTGATAATAGGTTCGGACTTAACAAAACTCTAGGGATTGTCTATCAAGTAAAATAGGAATTAGCGTTGTGTATTTTACTTCTAATTATAATTGCGGAAATACAAAACTAAAACACACAACAAGATTTTGTTAACGAGGAAATCGCAAATGCAGAAAAACCCCGGGACCTAGTTCAGAATTGAATACTCTCAGAATTAAGCCGCTATACAAAATCAAACCAACTTCGTATAGTTGAGACCAAGAAACTAAACCTATACTTCACCTAGTTCCCTCAGTATCCCTGCGCCTCCAATTTGTTAATAAGTCACGCACTTGGAACAATTCCTTTGGTTCATATTACAAACGTAAATACCAACAAATCTGTTCGATAACAACTCTTTTCAAACAACGTGATATGAGTTTGACAAGGGCTCTTCCGTTTAACCAATAAACTCCTTTCTCAGGTCCTTAGATCAATCTCTCAACAACTACCGAAATAATTGTTAGACTATGCAATCAATATTATTAATCACTAAGAAGTGTATTGATGCCGATCTACTCAACTAATCAATCCAATCTATCACAAAGATAAACCGATTATAGTTGGATCCCTTTCCAGCCGAAACAAGTATTGTGCACTCCAAAGATTATGAACCCAAAAAGTCTTATTTTCTTCAAATCTTCTTTTATCTTCAATCAGCACCTGCATACAATCAACTTGAATCTCTTGTGATCAATCACACACAGAACAGAGTCTGTTAATGCTGGATTATCACAAGACATCTTTAGATCTACAAACAGTCTAGAGATCCCCGTCGAAACTTTGATCTAGTTTGAGTGAATCTTATATCAGAAGAGAAGATTCTCAAGCATAAACAAACTAGGTGCAATCAAAGTTCCACAACCGTTAGTCAATCAAATCAATCGAATACTAATAATAAACCGCAATTATCTAGTTTCCCACCAACAATACTAATAGAGCTTCTCAATCCCAAAGAAGTCTTTAAAATGAGCGGCAATAAGAGATTTCTCCTAATTAGGTTGCTTTCCTCTCCGAATAGGCGGCTCCACCAGTAACAACACTGAAAATGCGAGGGTACAACAACTACAACCAACAAATTTGTTTGGCAATCTGAGAGGACTTAATCTAATATAGTTTCAAGAGAATCAACTAGACAGTCAGACTCAATCTTGAGAAAAGTATATCAAAGAGTTATATCTCTACTTATCAATTCAATCTGCAATCAAATACATATGAATTTGCGAGCCCGATTGAATATAAGAAATAACTTGGACGGTATCAAAAACCAATATCCAAGTGTCAATCAATTTAATCAACAACCAAGGTTGGATTCCCAATTGATTGAATTTACGCAAAGCCTGTGATATTTCAATTATAAAGATAAACAATATAATGCGGAAAAGAAATAACACAGACACCAGAAATTTTGTTAACGAGGAAACCGCAAATGCAGAAAAACCCCGGAACCTAGTCCAGAATAAACACACACTGATTATAAGCTGTTACACCAATTTCCTACTACCTATTCGGACTAGATGTAATACCTGCTTCATCACTAATAAAACTCCTAGCACAACACCGATTGTCTTTAAGAATTCTTCTCGTAAATCTTCTAGCAGAACCCAAGGCTCTCTTTAGAATATACAACAACACGATTGATACGATTCGATCTTTTGTTTGCACACAACACCGATTTGATTTCCCTTTAGATGTAAATCAAAGTTTTGGAAATATTTTATTTATTTTGATAAAAACAATTACTAGGTAAAAGTAATATTAAAACAAACTTGTAGATTAGGGATTATTATACTCTTCAATAAAGGAAGAGAAACCTAATGATTCTACAACAAGAACAACTAGAATAAATCTAAAGATATCTTGTTTAAAACTTCTCAAGGTTTTTTACGAGATACCTTAATCGAAGTTTTCTTTCTATCTTCCGATTTTAACTAACAAGTGTTGGTATACGACCGAAAACTGAAATCTATCAAAACCTAGGGTTTATGATCAACAACTCTTGAATGGTTATATATCAGAAGAGAAAAACTTTGAATAGACAAGAGGTGAAAAACCTAGATTAAAAGTTGTATAATCAATCACGAAGATTAAACAGAACTTGGATTTGTGATCCCCAAAACAAAGACTTTTATCTCACTCTTGTTCACGAAGAACAAAAGACATGGAAAACAACCTTATGAGCTTACACCAATTTTCCAAAGGGGGTGAAAAACGCGTAGCACTCACTAACCCTTTATTTATAGTGAAAGATAGCTTGAAAGCTAAGCAAAGATATTTTCATTTTTCAAGACTCTCCTAAATTTGGGAGTCTTTCCTAAGTTACAACTCTTGCCAAAATAATTAAATAAATAATTAATTATCAAATATTGTATTTATGTGAATAAATCACATTTTAACTTAGGCAGGAATTAAGAGTTACAACAAACACTTTAATATGGTAATCGAATAGCCATCTTGCCTAGATAAGGAAACATCACCAATTTGACTAAAAAAGACTCCTAGTCACGTAATTGGGCCCAAGTCCGTGACCGTTACAAGCAGTCCATGGATTGTTTCCTACTAACGAACTGTAACAATTACAACAACACTTATAATTGTTACTTTAATAAATCACTCATAACTTCATCGTTATCACTCGAAATTGAGTGATTCTTAGCTCGTTGAATTCGTAAGCTCATTCACTATAACATGACAATCTTTACAGGGATAAAGGTTATTGTCACAAAATTCGTGGCTGAAATAACCTCGAGTATATATACATAAATGTACATTTATCGTCATAGGAATTGTTCCATAGAGTGAGCATTTGTTTGGATAGATTAGAAAGGTAGAAATGAACAAGAATCCAAATGAAATCAATTACCACATACCTTTGTTGATGAAGTCCTTGTTGATGTATTCTTGTAATCTTCAGTCTTCATCCCTAAGAGTAGTTTTTCTTAGACCTAATCTAGTCCGAAACTATATTTAGTATACTAAATCAAGAATGCATTTTGGTAACTAAAATTGACAACTAACTTGACATACCAACGCTAGTGGGTTCAACCGAGCAATGCTCTAACAATCTCTTCCTTTGTCAATTTTAGTGAAAAAAACATTTTACATATGGATTGTACTCATTACATCTCCAAAATCCAACATGCTTGATTTCCTTGGTTCTTCAACTATGCGTGTGCTCATCTTGTACTTGTTGAAGATCCGTCATAGTATTATTACACAGTATCAAAGTTCAATTATATCACAACTTTGACAATAATACTACAGTGATATGTATCACTCCCCCTTAGTCAATACTTCATCTCGACATGAAAATCACTCCCCCTTACATAATGATCCGTAAACCATATGTATATGTAGTGTGAACTACAAGATAATTCTCCCCCTTTTTGTCAATATAAATTGGAAAAGATACGAAAACAAGTGGGATCCTTATGAAATTTTCATAGAGAAACTTCTTGACCAAAATAAAACATATCAGTTTTACTTTAGATGATATCACAGAGTCGAAACTTAATGACTTCATCAAGGAGTTTATTAAGATACAAGTTAACCCCTACATGTTCCACAACCGCTTCTCCCCTCAAAGATATGACAATTAAGCACAAGTTCGAAAAGAACTCTACCCCATAAAATGTCATTCCCGAAAGAACAACAAGAGTGACCTTTCTCCAAGGAGAAGGATTTATATATTGGATTTTATAAATCCAAATCCCACAAGGAGATACGAGCTAAGGACCAATCATTGAAAGTCTCTCATGAGATCATGTTACTAAATAAATAGAACTGTCTCATGGTAACAATACACAATATATAATCATGAAGATCTAGTATTGTGATCATCTTTTCTAAGATACAAACTTGTATAAACAAGAATTGATATGATTAGAAGGAAGAATAACCTTTTTCACAAGGATTTACACCAATGGTTACCATAAGTGTATGAAAAGGATTCTTTGACAATAAAAACCAACATCCAATGGTTTTGATTATTGCTTCTAACCTGTTATGCTTAAGAATTTTAATCACAAATCAAGTTAGGTAATTAAGAATCATACGCGTGGTATTTAGACATATTCATCTTAACCATAACTAGTTCAAATGACTCAAATGAAACTAGTTAAAGAGTTGTTCAATTGTTTAGAAAACACAATTAAAATCAAATCGGTTTGATTCACTTGAATCAATCATGAACATTATAGCCACGGTTTGCAAGGATTGCATTCCTTATGATTTAAATGTTTAAGTTCATGGACTTGACTGATTCGAAAAAGTAACCAACTTAAGTATGCGTACGGGTATGCGTACTTAAACAACCGATTTTTGAGTTTGTAAAGTTTCTAAACTCAGCAGAAATTTTCGGTTCAAAAACTTCCGCTATTATGCGTACGGGTACGCATACTTAAGGTAACTAGTTAAGAGTTTTGCGAAAACCAAACTCAGCAGAAATTCTCGGTTCGAGAACTTCCGCCAGTATGCGTACGAGTACGCATACTTAAACTGTCTCCTTCACCAATTTCGTATACACACATATGCATACTCTTGGCTTCCGGTTTATGGACTTATACACTAATGTGGGAACACACTATATATGCTTATATCCAAAGATGGTTACATCATCAACTCTTTATTTCAATCACTGAAACATTCTTCTATAATGTCAACAGACGTTTTCACACACTATTAGCATCAAAGCAATTTTCAAGATATTGAAATAATCATTATTGAAACATTCCAAGCCTATATCAAATGATTGTGTCACACAAACCATGTAAGATGTCACTCAGCAATTTTCTCATGATATAAGATGAACTTGGTCGAGTCAAAAGCTTACCAACACATATTTCGAGAAATATGTAAGCGAGATATACTTAGCTTGAAATAATAAATTATTCCACATATTCAAAAATTACCCAACACAATATGTGCGCCCCAATTCTTTTGCAATCCTCACCGCATTTACTAGGGCTTCTTGATGAGGATGCACTTCCAACACAATCAGGTTGTGTTGAGGTGAACAAAATCTTGCTCACTACAGGTATTTGAAACAAAATCATGCATGGACTCTAGGAATTTAACAACTTCCTTGAAACTTTAAATAATTGTTCCATACCTTTTTAAGATGTTATCCCTTGTCGAACTCTTGTCTGGGAGATCCTTCTTAATAGTACTCGTTGCTTTATTGATCTTCTTTGGTACCCATTTCTGAGTAGATTTTAGAGAAACGTATTTCTTTTTCTCCCCAATATAATTATGAAAATTTTTGGAGGGAATACTAGAAGAACTGAAATTATGAGTCTCATTTTTTCTCTTGTTTGGAACATCATATCTTGTCATCTTAACAGAATCAGATCTGATTTTATCTCGTTTAAGATATCTGTAATTCCTTTGCAAGCGACCTGGTTTTCCACAATAAAAGCAATGTTTAATAGAATGGAAAAAGTTATGTTTAATCTTACCTGAATATGTACGTGCTTGCTTTGGAGTTTGATAGAATTTCCTCTTTTCGTCATCGGCAATTGGTAGAGATACTTCACTTTTTTCAACCTTGGAAGGTTTTGGTTGAGAAGAAACTTTATCTCTGACAAATTTTACCTCTTTGCAAATACCAGGAGCGTCTATTACTTCATAGCCCAATCCTCGTGTATCACAATGAATTCTACATGCTCCCAATATTGAGGTTAATTTATCTTAGCTGTTATTTCTATACTAGCTCTCTTTTAAGCTCGAGTTCTCTTCTTCCAATCTTTTGACCTTTTCAAGGGAAATAACTAGATCATTCTTGGATGATTCATATTGAACTTTGAGATCTTCTCGTTCTGAATCAAATAACAAGTTCATCTCAATGTTCTCCAAGTTATCTAGCTTTGCTTGAAGAGTAATTTCCCGATCACGACCTTCGGCAATTTATTCTTTAAGCTTTCATATTTGGTGGATATAATATCTTGCACCAATAGAATCAAGTTGGTCTTGCAAGTCTTTATTCTGACTACGAAGTCTGTCATATTTAACTTTCTCACTGAAGAGTTTTTGATGACATTCCTTGAGAATATTATTAGCAACTGGATCTTTATGAACACTTCTTCGTCAGAATCAGAATCAGTATCCGAAAGAATTTTTTCAGAAGCTAATGCAACCTCGCCTGCGTACTCTTGGTGATCATAATATTCGGGTCCATCATCAAGAGTAGGCAAAGCTGCTGCATATGCCGATTGTCTACGGCTCCAGCTAGGACATACTGAAGACAAGTGCCCGAAACCAGGACAGTTATAGCATTGTACATCATCATTAGGATATGTTGTAACTTTAGAAAAACGCTTTTTCCTGTCTCTCAAGAGTTTCTAAATTGTCGTGGAGTAACATCCTTAGTATCTGGCGAACCAGATTTATCCTTTGAGGATTCATAATTGTTTGCAACTTTAAGAGAAATCACCTCTTTTCTAGATGCGTGTTCATTATCAAAGATCTTTAACTTTCCAACAATGGAATGTAGAAAGATCGTTTGCTTCTTCAATGGCATGTTTCTTAGACTCGTATCTTGATGGTAGAGACCTGAGAATTTTGCACACAATAACTTTCTCCGGAATAGTTCTTCATAACAAATATGAGGAGTTAACTGTTTGAGAAAGTCTTTGGTTAAACTTATCAAAGGTTTCATCATCAGACATGCAAAGGTTTTCCCAGTCAGAACCTAGATTTTAAAGCCTTGCTTCTTTCTTTATGGCATTCCCTTCAAAAACGGTTTCTAAGATATCCCAAGCATATTTAAACTTATTACATGTAGTAACGTGGTGCTGAAGATCTGGGGTAATGGCATGGATGATAGAATTTAATCTGTCAGAATTTTGCTTTGCAACAACAATCTCAAATTTATCATAATCACCAATATCCTTTGCAACAGTTACACCGTCTACTATAACTAATGGAGGATCATAGCCATTAATAATACGAACCCATGATTGAAAATCTCGCGCTTGTATAAAAGCACGCATAGAAATTTTCCACCATAAATAGTTCGTGCCATCGAAGACTGGTGGTACGTGTATAGAGATCACACTTCTGTCCATAGAATCAGATTGCTACAAACACAAACTTATGAGGTCTTAGCATGTTTGCCTGCTCTGATACCAATTGAAAATGCGGGGGTACAACAACCACACCCAACAAATTCGTTTGGCAATCTGAGAAGACTTACTCTAATATACTTTCAAGAGAATCAACTAGACAGTCAGACTCAATCTTGAGAAAGTATATCAAAGAGTTAAATCTCTATTTCTCAATTCAATCTGCAATCAAACAAATACGAATTTGCGATCCCGAATATAAGAAATAACTTGGACGGTATCAAAAAATAATATCCAAGTGTCAATCACTTTAATCAACAACCAAGGTTGGATTCCCAATTGATTGAACTTACGCATAACCTATGATATTTCAATTATAAAGTTAACAATATAATGCGGAAAAGAAATAACACAGACACCAGAAATTTTCTAACGAGGAAACCGCAAATGCAGAAAAACCCCGGGACCTAGTCCAGAATAAACACACACTGATTATAAGATGTTACACCAATTTCCTACTACCTATTCAGACTAGATGTAATACCTGCTTCATAACTAATAAAACTCCAAGCACAACACCGATTGTCTTTAGGAATTCTTCTCGCAAATCTTCTAGCAGAACCCAAGGCTCTCTTTAGAAGATACAACAACACGATTGATACGATTCGATCTTTTGTTTGCACAAAACACCGATTTGATTTCCCTTTAGATATAAATCAAGGTTTTGGAAATCTTGTGTTTATTTTGATAAAAACAATTACTAGGTAAAAGTAATATCAAAACAAACTTGTAGATTAAGGATTATTATACTCTTCAATAAAGAAAGAGAAACCTAATGATTCTATAACAAGAACAACTAGAATAAATCTAGAGATATCTTGTTTAAAAATTCTTAAGGTTTTTTACGAGATACCTTAATCTAAGTTTTTTTTCTAGCTTCCGATTTCGACTAACAAGTGTTGGTATACGATCGGAAACTAAAATCTATCAAAATCTAGGGTTTATGATCAACAACTCTTGAATGGTTTGATATCAGAAGAGAAAACCTTAGAATAGACAGGAGGTGAAAAACCTAGATTACAAGTTTTATAATCAATTACGAAGATTAAACCCAACTTGGCTTTGTGATCCCCAAAATAAAGAATTTTATCTCACTCTTGTTCACGAAGAACATAAGGCATGGAAAATAACCTTATGAGCTTACACTAATTTTCCAAAGGGGATGAAAAATGTGTAGCACTCACGAACCCTTTATTTATAGTGAAAGATAGCTTGAAATCTAAGCAAAGCTATTTTCCTTTTTCAAGACTCTCCTAAATTTGAGAGTCTTTCCTAAGTTACAACTCTTGCCAAAATAATTAAATAATTAATTAATTAACAAATATTGTATTTATGTGAATAAATCACATTTTAACTTAGGAAGGAATTAAGAGTTATCACAAACACTTTATTATATATATAGTTTCAGGAGAAAATACTCTGTTGTGGTTAAAAGCTGTATCAAGCTCGAATTCTAGAGCTTCTGGCCCCACTTAGAATATTTAGACCAATAGGAAAATTTTGTTTTTTCACACCACAAATATTTCCAAATTTCCACACCACTTCTCTATCTCGAGTTTCGACCTTTTTTTTTCTTTTCTTTTTTGTTGCGCAAACCCTAATTGCCATTTTCCCTCTTTATCTTCTTTTACCGCCTCTTCACCACTCCCATTTTTCATCATTTCTTCTCCGTTTCTCTGTTGTTTCCACTGGTTTGTATCAGGTTTGTTCCTTTTCTATGATTTATTTCATTTTGTTTTATTTTTGCAGGCGAGGGTTCATCTCTCATCACCAGACATGATTTAGGTTTATCTTTTGAGCGGGTTTTCTTATTTTTGGTTTTTCAGTTACAACCTAACCAAGCTTATTGTATTGTTTTGATTTTGCAAGAAAGTTAATCTCTTTGCAACAAGGGATATTCATAGTTTGCTTTTGATCTACATATAAAACCTTTTTCTAAGGCCCTCAATTCTTAATAATAGGTTTTTTCTCCACTGCATGATAATAATCAACAGTTTCGCGACTGAAAAAGCAAGTCATTTAACTCGTACCTATGACTTGCTTTGTCGGTCGAAGAAAGGGTCGTTGTTTGAGCATCTTTTTCAACTATGACGTGTCTCTGGGGGTCGTTGAAAATATTATATCAATGACCGATGTTAACGGTCAAAACTTTATGACTGTCTTCAATCAGTCATGGATATAAATCTTAATATAAAAAAAAGATTCAGATTGGCTGTCTGGCATGACTGAATCTGTCTGAATCTGACTAAATCTGAAATTAAACGGAAATGAAACTCAGATTAGAATTCAAATGAGAATCAAATGAAACTCAAATTAGAATTCAAATTTCAAATCAAATGAAAACCAATTTCAAATCAAATAAAAATGAGAATCAAATTACACTTGCACACAAATAATGATTCAATTTAACATTCATTGATTCATTGGTTTCAAATTACACAAAGGATTAAAATCTGCAGTTCTGACCAATGTAATCTGTAGTTCTAGGATTTGATTACAAAATGATGAACTAAAAAATTATTGATTAAACAGCAAAATTATAAAATCCGATGATGATAAAAAAGTTATTCCTACTTCATAATGGCGTACCTGCACAGAAAAATCCATCAGCAAAATTGCAGAGAGGGCCCAAGATGAATAACCAAAAGAACTAAACAATTTTAAAAACTTTAACAGGAAGTAAGATTTGCCAATATATTCATCAAATTTAACGAAGACAAGCAAGCGGCAGCAACAATATAATAAGATAGACAAATTGTAATAGCAAGTCCCTTGTACTGAACTAAGAGCAAGGTAGGGGTCTCTTTAGACAACTAACAACTCTTTTCAACATGATTAGGAGCTTCCCTCAGTAAACCCATGTTTTCATCCATTACCATATATAAGGATAAGATCATATTATTGGTTCTTTGAATTTTACAAATACAAGCTCATCATGTGCTACCACTGCACCCCATGATCAGTTTAATTTCACACAATTCTAACAAAACAATTTTGAATTACTAGTGAAGCATGGTAACCAGTGGAGAAAGAAAGTATAGAGCACTCTATAAACTACTTTTGCAGCATAGAGTGCAACTGAAATATAACCAGTTCAGAAGATGAGTACTCTATAAACTACTTTTGCACCCTATAAACTACTTCAATAAAATTTAGGATGACCGACGTCAATCCATATCATCTCATTTCGTAGTAAGTAATACACTATGACATAGACAAAACTAAACTAAGAAAACAATTTCAGAACTTGCACTAAATTTGGTGTCAAACAAGCATAGGGACCCTAGAATTCACCATCCACGCTACTAAGTTCTTTTTTGTTTATAATAGTACTAGTTCTAGAAAAATTCCACTATACGATGTTCTTCGCAGGCATGGGTGTCTTATAGAAACCAAGATTATATCATTTACTTAACCATATGATGCCTTCCTGTTTCCTTGTTCTTCTGACTTTCAAAATTATGGAAGGAAAGGTGACTGATTCATTGTAAATTCATTTAAGAGACAAGGTTTACCTTTCTGTAATTAGGTGTAACTGTGTACATGATTACATATATGCCACAATCCATATTCAGGTAGTTTCCTTCCAACATCAAGAGTTGAATCAATGTTCAAATCTCCATGTACATAAAAAAGGTAAAAAAAAAACAACTAAACAGGGAACTGAATAACATTTTTTACCTCAGCATATTGATCCCAATACTCATCATTGTCCTGAGCATCTCCATTCCAATACTCATCATCTCCAACAGTTTTCGAAATTGATCAAGCTTCATTCGCGGCTCCAGTAAAGACAAATGAATCTTCATAAGCGTTCTTATTGGGGTGTGATCTTATTGGAGATTCCAAAACCAAAGTCCAATTCTTCCTTGTCACATCTTGGCAGTAAAAAAATTGTCTAGCTTGAGAAGCATGGATGAATGGATCGTCGGCTTCTCTTGAGCTCCTCATAAACCTTTCGAAGTTGACAAGCCTTGAGTTTGTATCTCGATCCACATATGATGCCTTTACTTTGTCTTCCATTCGCACCCAATGACAGTTAAAAACAATTTCTGTTGAAAAATCCATAGTCCACTTCAAATATATCTTGCAGAATTCCATAGTATGTAGTATCATCATCGACAAGGTTAGTATCTCTCGAACTTGCTCTGAAACTGGTACAAGCATCCATGGTAACTCCACTATTTTTTTTAATAAAACCTTTTTCTGCATCGGCTGTATAGAAAAGATATCCATTAATAAAGTATGCATTATACGAAACTGCCGAGAAGGAAGGACCAATTGCCAGCCTACGGAAATCTGTCATGGAATTACCTTCAAGTTGTTCTTGTAGCCACGGAATGTAGTCCAAACACTTCATCCTTCTCATACGAGTTTGGTCAAAGTTGCGAAGATATATAGAGTATTTCCTGTCACACAAAAAAGAAAGAAAAGCAAATACAACACATACAAAATTTTTTTTTTGTTGACCTCATTGATATGCCTCTTCTGCCAAGTGTACGACAAGATGAGTCATACTAACAAAAAATGCAGGAGGGAAATACATTTCAAACACGCATAACTACTCCACGACACGATCATGCATTACACGAATCTCAACACGATCAATAACCTTAGAGGTAAGGACTTTGAAAAACAACGACAAGTTTCTAACTGCCTCGCGCAAAGGCTTCTGTTTTTTGAAACAATGCATTAAAAAATAGGCATTAAACCCTGCATAAGGATGTGATAGTCGTGCGACTTTAGACCCTTCAATTGGAACTCTTTCAAGCATACTTTTTTTTTCCAATTCCTACTGTAACCAATTGGAACTTTAAGTGTGCTGAAAGTTTTACAAATAACTTCCCTTTCTTTCTTAGACATCCAATAAGGTGCAGGAGGGAATATGTCTCTTCCATTCATTTCCGTCAACCACAGGCTAGGCTTTAAGTTTAGCATTTTTAAATCTCTTCGCGTTGGAGCCCCATCCTTGAACTTATCCTTATGGCACATAAAAGTTCCAAACATATTCTCTACAAAATTCTTTTCTACATGCATGACATCCACATTGTGCCGGATTTGTAGGAACTAATAAGATTAAGTTAGACGTTATAAAGAATAACAAACAACAAAACATATTACACTAAAGTAGGGAAAGATTTTGCTCTGACTGAGTTTGGCAGACATCATGAGGCCAGAAGAATAATCGTCCTAATAAAGTTGGCCCCAAACTACCATTTAAGTTCCCTAAAAACCACATGAAGAATTCATAATATCTACTTCTTTTTACAGTCCGAAGTCTGAACTATATCTTAATTATAAAGGTAAGATAAGCTAGCAGTTAAATATGAAGAGTACTATAAGGTCTCAGCAAGATCATCATCTCATATTCTTCCCTTACTCTGAAGATGAGTACTATATGAATTATGAAGAGTTACATGAAACAGTGTGTTAATTACAAAAGAAAAACAATAACTCCAGTTAAATAACAGGTGATGTAAAATTTACCTTCCAATATGGGAGATGAAAAAAATTGACCTCTTTGACCAAGGAGAATCAACGGCAGGGCGCTTTACCAACTCCCCAAATTCTTTATCTGTAGTTGCTGTCTTGTGGAACAATTCACCGCCACTCAAACGTCTTGGTGCAACCCTTAAATCCTCTGATCCGTTGAATTGGGATGTTTTCTTTCTATAAGGGTGAAACCGATCTCTTAGAAACCTTCTATGACCCATATAAGCAAATTTGGAACCGCATTTTAGCCAAAATTCCTCCGTATTTTTTCCACACACGGGACAACCATATTTTCCAGAAGTTCGCAAACCAGAAACATGGGCATACGCAGGAAAGTCATGTATACACCACAACAACATTGCTCTCATTGTAAAGTCGGTCTTCGTATGTGCATCGTAGGTTACCGCTCCAAGTGACCATAACTCATTTAACTCGTCGATCAGTGGCTGCAAATAAACATCAATGTTATGGTTGGGACCAAGTGGACCAGGAATCATCAGGGTTAACATTGTGAAATCCTTTTTCGTGCATTCAGATGGTGGAAGGTTGTAACAAACAATCATAACAGGCCAAGTATTGTGCGTGCTCATCATTCCAAAAGGATTAAAACCATCTGTTGCTAATCCTAGACGAACATTTATTTTTTATGAAGCAAACTCAAACCACTTATTATAAATCTCCTTCCACTGTGCAGAATCCACCGGATGTATCATGTGTGTAGCACTTTCTTGAACCTTAGCATACCATGTCATCAACTCAGCAATCCACGCGGTGCCATACATCCGTTGCAACCTTTCCGTGACCGGAAAATGCCCCAGTCTCTTCACCGAAACCTTTTTATCAGTTGGACTACTCCCTTCTGGTGGTTTTTGCCATCTACTTTCACCATATTTAGGACACTTATCATCATTGGCATAATCCTTGCGATAGAGAATACAATCTTTACTACAAGCATGAATAATTTTCACCGGCAACTGAAATGACTTGATCATCTGCTTAGATTTACTACAAGTAGATGGTAACGTATTCCCAGCTGGTAGAATAGTTTTCATATATCCCAATAACTTTGTCATGAAAACATCAGAACATTGATACCTTGCCTGCATACCTAACAACTTAACTGTTGCTGACGGTTTTGTATGTTCATCACCACAACCTGGAAATAAGGGTTGCACTGCATCCTTCAACCTCTTCTTGCAATCGACGGTAGCCTTATCTTGAACATTACCACCAGAACAATCTTCAACAGCAGCAGCTGGCAGGTGATCAGGATCATTATGACATTCTTCCGGGGTATCAAGACCAAGTACACCTCCATGCGCCTCATTGAACAAGTCATATATTTTCGAATGAGACACAACATCATAATTCACAACATTATTTGCAGCTAAGGTGGGAGCATTAACATTATTCACCTAATCTTGCTCTCTATCATGGATCCATATTCGGTATGATAGTAAGAACCCATTATCAAAGATATCCCCATGTACATCATCTAGAGATTTTGGTAAACTACCGAAATTCTTACATTTCATACAAGGATATCGAAATTCTTTGATACCTTCACCAAGACTCTCTGCTGTAAATTGGATGAAAGATTGAACACCTTTAATCCATTAAGGTGAACCCTTGGGTGCAGTCATCCATTCTTTACTCGGAGTAGTTACACGATGTCAAAACATCTTCAAAACAGTGCATAGCAAATCAGAACCCACAATTAAGAAGAAACTGCATTAAAGTAGAAGGATTTACAGTACAGTAGAGAAGCATATTGCGTCTCTAGACAGTCTGAACTACACAACAATGATGCTAAAAATAAGAAATGAGAAAACATTGTTTCTTAAATACTTATACCCTTTTTTATCAAAGAATATAAAAATCCAACGTTATGAATGTAACCAGAACATAGTCCTTGCCACTCATCTTAATACTATGTCTTGCATGATATTTTCAAACTAAAGGATTACTCGATCACACATGCAATTCTTATTAACTAAGATCATGTATTGATAGACCATAACTTAGAAACAACAAAAAATACACACATCTACAAAGCTCAAAGCAACAAGCAAAATCTGATAACAACTTCAACCCAGAAACTAATGAAATTGCAAAACCAAGAAGTTTAGTCCACCAGATCAATTACTTTTGTTACAGACTATGAAGAATAAGAATAGAGAAAAAAGATCTTACTGCCTACCCTAAGTATGAAGAATAAGAATTGCAAAACCCAGAAACTGTATTTAAGTTTAGTCCACCAAACAATTTGGAGATTCAATACACCCTGCACAACCTCAGTATCAAAATAAAAAAAGCTAAACAATAATATAGTCCCGACTGATCTGATTCTACATATCATTCATCGCCAAACAAATAAACTTAAATACAGTTTTAAAGTCAGAGTCTTTGGTTTGCAACAATGTTGGGATCCATTCTTTAAAGTCAATTAACAAAACTATGATGATGATGAGAAAATTAATCAAATCCTAGACCAAGATACTACTCATCATATTCATAAAATAATTACTTATTTTGACCTAATTAAGCAAAACCCCCAAATTTAACATACACATAAATCAGTTAAAACTCAAATCCTAGGGTATACTAACCAAAATTTTCCAACTGAAATTCAAATTAGTAGAAACCCAGACAAATTTTAACTTAGAATTAAGAATTTACCTTACAAAATTGTTGATCTGTTGAGTTCTGAAATCAAATCATTGTTTCTTCACTTCATAAATCCTCTCAAGTTAGAGTTAAAAGCTTAATAAATTTATCGCGGAATAAAGACCCTGACTACCTCATAATTTGTTGTGAATTACAATGTTGCATATCAATTCGATGATACAATTTTCCGATGAGAAATGATATTGTCTGAGAAAGTTTGCAGAAGTAAACAATGAGAGAGAGTAAGGAAAGAAAAGAGATAAGTTTATGAGAGATCGAGATTTCCTTTTTTCTAGATAAGAAGTTTGTGGTCTAAAACGAGTCAGATCTATAATTGACTCAGCTGAATGGGATGAATCGCTTCTCAGCTGCTTTAGTCTGAAATGAGTCAGGTTTTGTAACTGACTGAGCTGAATGGAAGTCCTCTTCATAGTACTAATGCTAAAGAGTCAGGACTGAAATTTCTTTATGGTAAAGAGATAGTGTATCTACCATTTATCTGCCATTTCTAAGAATTTGGATTATAAGTATACATCTGAAGTTTGTGCAAAGAATTATTGACTAGAAGACTGAAAATGAAGTTGAAAGCTTTGATATATTTGGTAGATTGAAACAATTGGATAAAATTCAAACAATGTTAAAAACTGAACAACATTGATACTAATATATTCATTAGATAAAAGCAGGGCTCTAAAACCTGCTGAAGCTACATTTCCAGAGAAGTTGCAAGACACTTCTTTACATGTTTTGAATCTCTTCTTCATCACAAAAAAAAAGATGAGACTCAAAACCATACATCTCAAAAAAATATTCCCATAACTAGTTACATATATTGCCGAGTACGTAATATATCCGAAAAACTTACATGTATATATATACCCAAAAAAAAGTCCCAAACCTCCACATAAAACCAGAACTCCAAATCCATTAAAAGGCAGCACCATCTGCGACAACTAGGAAAACATAGTGTTTTGGCCACATAACCTTGTCACATATGGAAACATCTCTAAAAGTTCCATCACCTTCACAGAGACTCTCAGAAGGTAAACAAATTTCATCAATGAGGACCAAATGAAATTCATCATTTATTGGAGGCCTATTGCTAAATATATAACCTACTGCAACAACTCTCTTTCTCATGTTCTTCAGAATTACCCGTTGAGATCCAGCTGGTTGACAACCACCACTATTCATACCCTGCAGATGATAAGCACATCCAATATGGAAATAAGATTACACTGGTGTACAGAAAAGAGATAGTTTATGAGAATGGAAACAACACCATGTATACAGAACATACTCTTGAGTCCAAACTATTATTAACAATCAACATATCTATTATGGCTAATATAACCAATCAAAAGTAGATGAATACAAATATGTAAGTATATATGTTGCATCCATGTCCAATCTCATCTCACTGTATAACATACTTCAACTAATTTTTACACAACCATATCCACCAAGTTATTCATCTAATTGCTCCCTAACATACAAATAAGAATTAAGCAAAATCACCACTAGTTATTAATGCCACTTAGATTTACAAAACCCATATTAATTATACAATCTGGCAAAGAGTTCATTTAATTGTAAACTACAAATATTAGTGGCACAAACATAGGCACTGCATACCAAGTAACTAATGATCTTGTCATTTTGCAAATAAAATGACATTTGGTAGATGAAAGCACTTTGCACACTGAGCAATCGTATACCAATATTTTAATTAAAAATGAATATTTCCTTTTGCTAGACAAAGAGGTTAGAACAATATTTATGAGTTACAAATTAAAAACTAGTTATAGAATATTATTACCCGAGCATTAAAATTATTGGGGTTAGGATTGCAACTTAGACCGGCCATTAGTGTCTCAACAGTTTTTTCGAGATTACAGACCCGATCTTCTACAGCTCTAGTCTTCAGCACTTGCTGTCTTAACTGCTCCCTAGGAACTGAAGAAGCAATTATTCAGTCTTGGATATCCCACCGCCCATTCCTCGAACACAACCTCTATCATCAACTCCAAACACCTACAAAGAAGTAAACAAAATCAGTTAGCTAGCTAGTAACTAACAAGTTTATTTTTTTTGGGAAACAACACTGATGTGATTTGTAGATAGTGGTAAAAGTGGTTCGATTCTCAGACTTGTGAAGGATATTAATTAGACTTAAATTCTAATATTAAAATAAAAAACTCACTAAAAATTATAGCAAACTCAATCAAAGATGATATCAATACTAAAAGAAACACTGAGGCTAAGATTCCACTATTTTCCAAGTTCAAAGTGATTAAACCAATACTTATATTTATGCAATTTTCTTGTTTGATTTGATTCTAAAATATTGCAACAAGTAGATTTTCAAAAGTAATAATTGTAAATACCAAGTATGAAGCATCAAAAGTCTTAAAAAACTAAGCATACTCCATCAAAATAGATCACAATAACTCAAATAAAAATCATATTCAATAATAGTTCAAGGCAAATAATCATATAATTATTGCAAATAAAAAGATAAAATAGAATATACCACTTTTTGTTGGAAAAATAGCTTCCTTTATCGCCTCAGCAATGGGGTTTAGCTCCTCATATTAATCATGATCTCAAAATATGTGTTTGTTGCTCAAAAGATGATTAAAAGAGTGAAAAGTAATAACACGGACTGTTTGCAACAGTGTATTGGTGTTGCAAAACAGTTGTTACAATGGAACTGTTACAGAAAAAACTGTTGCTTTGTCACTGATTTTAAGACCCTAGAATACGACTGCCCTGAACAACTTAATATTCTTCAGCTGTTAAACAACGACACTATTCTGCGACTGTTTACCGTGTGTCAATGTTCTTCGCGTTCTTCTTCTTCAGCAGCAACAGCAACAAAGTTTGGTAAAGCTCTGATTTCTTATTCTCTGGCTCTCCTTAGGTTCCCAAACTCTCGACACCTCTTCTATATGACCCAAGACATCTATTTATATCAAAAATACCGATTAAATCTCTCTCAAATCTTCCAAAATCTCTTTCCTTCTTCACGGCCAAGTTGCAGCAATTTCTTGTTTTAGGATTTCTACGCGTTTCTGAGCTTTCCTTTTTATTCTAAACTCTTCCTTAGATAGATACAAATCTTTGGGAAGGTTTACAACGCTTTAATCTCTCTAAAATTCCCTAAAACAGGTCACACACGTGACTTTCCATATTTTCTGTTATGAGAAAAATCCGTCGATTGAGCCCAGTATAATCGATTTAAACACCCGTATCAGATTCCTAGACCTATAAGGAGTATATCCTATGAAAATCAGAGGTTTAATCGATCTCAAACTCCTCCAAATCACGATTGCCAAAACTGTTCTTTAACTGCACTATTTTCCCGCCAAAAACCTGATTTTTTAAATGTTGAAGATGGTTTCCCCTTATCCAGAGTAGGGGTGCGATTAGAAACTGTCTGGAAACGGGATGCCCCTTAGTAATTAGGTTACCCCTTATCCAAAGTGAGAGTCCGAATAGCAAATGTCCTCCGGGTGCTTTCCGACAACTTTTCGAGCCAATTTTTTCCAAAAATGTTTATTAGCCAAAAATACCTACAAATAAATAAAACACCATAATAAGTACAAAAATGAGCCCTAACAATATATAAAATCGAGACAAATCGGACATAAAAATGTGTCTATCAAATTCCCCCAAACCTATTATTTGCTAGTCCTCGAGCAAAAATAAAATAGAAATAAAATCCTAACTCACTGTCGCAGGCATCGTCGATTGCATTTAGCGTATGCAATAAGCCTTTAAACCCCTAGGTGTCCCTAGTGGCGAAGTGTTGTCTCCGGAGGGCTTACCAGAGGTATACCCACAAAACCTTTATACTCCAGACCCTAGTTATCTACACAGAACCTTGGAAGGCACTAAAGAATCTCCTTGGTTGGCATACTTATTGACTACAGGAGGAAGTACCCTGATGCGAAATTCCAATTGTTGTACACGAGTTTGCACTCAAGCATACTAAAATTCATATGAAGTGACAGAGCTCTACTCAGATAGTCGCACTATGGACATCAATATTCGGAGTCAAAACTAATCACATGGATAGATCAAGAAGATGGATATAGAAAAACATAGATGGTTTTGATGTTTACTAGGTGAACGGTGTTTCTCATATCTGTCTGAAGGCCTCCGCCAAAATGAACCTATCCTAATGGACTGAGATACCGGTCTGACTAATATCAACACACTGGCATATACAAGGGTACCAGTGGTCGATAATCCTAACTCTAGGTCAACACAACTGGCATATACAAGGGTTCCAGTGGTCGACTTTATTGAATTTATTCCAGTTGGTCTGATGGTCTGGTCTCTTTTTCTTCTTTTTTCTTTGTTTTTTTTTTCTCTTTATTTTTTTTTTGTATCTCAATCACTCTAATTCACCCTAGCATTGGTAACAACTTGAATCGTGAGCCCCACCTAATCACTTAGAGAAACATAGTTTAAAAACAAAACAAAATAAAAACAGATGTGAAAAGGACTCAACGAGATATGGTGAAACTATCATGTTATTTCTAACACCTGAGCTCTGTGCTTTTATGAATAGACTCTTTAGATGTTGCCATCTAGTCAGATTGGTTCCTCAACTCCTACAACCAAAATGATTCCATCCACTTAGATTGGTTAGTGTCATCCTTAATAGGGATAAATTTCTAGGCTCTGGAGTTTATTTATTGCAAAGAAAAGGTAACAAAAAGTTCTACCCCACCCCCAAACTTAAATTTAACATTGTCCTCAATGTTTCTAATCAAATAACAATACCAAAAATATAAGTAACAAGAGGAAATAGTAAAGAATAGAAGTCGGAAAGATAGTACCTGGGTGAAGTGTAACCAAAAACCTACAAAAATATTATACAACATACAAAATCGCCTCGATGGTCAATCAAGGTAAAAAGGGTCCTCCAGAGGGACCTCCTCAACATCACCTGTAGGAAAAGGCTCTAAAAAGGGCTTCAATCGTTGACCGTTAACCTTTCGAAGAACTACTACCATCTGGTGTCTCAATCTCAACAGCGCCATGAGGAAAAACAGTACGGACCACAAAAGGACCGGTCCACCGAGAGCGCAACTTCCCGGGTAATAGATGCAAACGAGTGTCATACAGATGAACTTTTTGACCTAGAGAAAATGACTTTCGTAAAATATTCCTATCATGCACAAGTTTCATTTTGTTCTTATACTCCTTAGCACTATCGTATGCATCTCTATGAATCTCGTCCAACTCACTGAGCTGGATCTTTCTTTGAGCTCCTGCTTTGTCAAGTGAAAAATTTAAGTTCTTAATAGCCCAATAGGCTCGATATCTACCTCAACAGGCAGGTGACATGCCTTTCCAAACACTAAACGATAAGGTGACATTCCAATGGGTGTCTTAAACGCAGTACGGTAAGCCCATAAGGCATCAGTAAGCCTCGACGACCAGTCTTTCCTATTTGGATTAACTGTTTTCTCTAGAATACGTTTAATTTCCCTATTGGAAACCTCTACCTGACCACTAGTCTGAGGGTGATATGGGGTTGCTACTTTATGGGTAATACCGTATTGTTTCATTAAAAGAGAAAACGGTCTATTACAAAAGTGTGAACCTCCATCACTAATTATAGCTCGCGGCGTACCAAAACGTGTAAGTATATTCTCTTTCAAAAACTGGACTACGACCCTGTGGTCATTCGTTTACACGGAACCGCCTCAACCCACTTAGACACATAGTCTACAGACAAGTATGTAAAGATAACCAAACGAAATAGGAAATGGACCCATAAAATCAATGCCCCACACATCAAAGACCTCAATCACTAAAATAGGGTTCAAAGGCATCATATTTCTACGGGAAATGGTTCCTAACTTCTGGCAACGCTCACAAGAAACACAATGACTATGGGAATCTTTAAACAACGAAGGCCAGTAAAATCCACACTGCAAAATCTTAGCAGCAGTCTTCTTAGCACTAAAATGACCCCCACATGCATGTTCATGACAAAAGGAGATAATACTAGACTGGTCACTCTCAGATACACATCTCCTAATAATCTGGTCCGGACAATACTTAAACAGATAAGGATCGTCCCAAAAAAATGCTTAACCTCGGCTAAAAACCTAGAACGATCTTGCTTACCCCAATGTTGAGGGGTTCGACCAGTAACAAGATAATTCACTATATTTGCATACCAAGGTGATTGGGAAACAGAGAACAATTGTTCATCAGGAAAGCTATCCCTTATAGGAAGGGAATCACTAGGGGAACTAACAACTAGCCTAGACAAGTGATCTGCTACTACATTTTCTGCACCCTTTTTGTCTCTAATGTCTGGGGAAAATTCCTGTAACAATAGGATCCATCTAATCAATCTAGGTTTGGTATCCTTCTTAGATAAAAGGTATTTCAAAGCAGCATGATCTGTATAGATTATGATCTTAGAACCTAATAGGTAGGACCTAAACTTATCCAAGGCAAACACGATGGCTAAAAGTTCCTTCTCGGTAGTTGTGTAGTTCATTTGGGCATCATTCAGAGTTTTGCTAGCATAATAAATCACATGAAGTAATTTGTTTTCTCGTTGTCCTAAAACGACGCCTATAGCATAATCTGAAGAATCACACATAATCTCAAAGGGTAGGTTCCAGTTAGGTGCCTGGACTATCGGGAGTAGTGAGTAAAGTTTTAAGCTTCTCAAAAGCCTCTAAACAAGCATCATCAAAGACAAACTTAACATCTTTTGCAAGCAAATTGCAAAGAGGTCTAGAAATCAAGCTAAAATCCTTAATGAATCGACGGTAAAAACCTGCATGCCCTAGGAATGACCTAATATCTTTTACGGTTTTTGGGACCTGTAAAGTCTTAATAAGGTCAACTTTGGCTTTGTCTACCTCTATACCCTTTGAAGAGACGATGTGCCCTAATACAATTCCTGATTTAACCATGGGCATTTTTCCCAATTAAGCACTAAATTTTTTTCCTTACACCTAGTCAACACTAATGTCAAATGATGCAAGCACTCATCGAAAGATGAACCAAACACTGAAAAATCATCCATAAAGACCTCTAAGAACCGTTCTACCATATCAGAAAATATGCTCATCATACAACGCTGAAAAGTTGCAGGGGCATTACATAGCCCGAAAGGCATGCGTCTATACGCAAAGGTACCAAAGGGACAGGTAAAGTGGTTTTCTCTTGGTCTTCTGGGGAATAACGATCTGATTATAACCGGAGTAGCCATCTAAGAAGCAATAGTGACTATGTCCAGCTAATCGCTCTAGCATTTGGTCGATAAAAGGAAGGGGAAAGTGATCCTTCCTTGTGACCTTGTTCAATTTCCTATAGTCAATACACACACGCCATCCCGTGGTCACTCGGGTTGGGATTAATTCATTATTATCATTCTGGACTACAGTGATACCTGATTTCTTGGGGACAACCTGAACAGGGCTGACCCACTTACTGTCTGAAATTGGGTAAATAATACCCGCATCTAACAACTTAAGCACCTCTTTTCGAACTACCTCTTTCATGTTAGGGTTCAGTCGACGTTGCATCTCCCTAGAAGGTTTGGAGTCTTCCTCTAAATGAATCTGATGCATACACACAGTAGGACTTATACCCTTAATGTCTGCTATAGTCCACCCTAAAGCTTCCTTATTGTCTTGAAGTACATTTACTAGCCTACTTTCCTGATCACTATCCAAATTGGAAGCTACAATCACAGGTAAAGTCTCAGATGGGCCTAAAAACACATACTTTAGAGTATCGGGTAGTGGTTTAAGGTCCAACTTTGGGGGCTCTTCTAAAGAAGGAATTAGGGTAGTCTCAGAAACTGGTAACGGTTCGAACCTAGCTTTCCATCTATCAGTGTCTAACACAGGGGTAGAATCTAATAGAGCATTCACCTGTTCAATAGTGCTATCGTCGTCAAAATCTAAACCAAAATGGGATAGACAACTTTCTAATGGGTCTTCAGACAAGATGTTTGGTAATGACTCCTGAACTAAGGCTTCTATCATGTTCACCTCCTCAACACATGTGTCATCTAGCTCATGAGGTTGCTTACTGACATTAAAAATGTTCATCTCCATAGTCATATTACCAAAAGATAAACTCATCACACCATTTCGACAGTTAATGATCGCATTAGACGTAGCTAAAAATGGGCGACCTAAAATCACAGGTATCTGGTTCTCTGGGTCAGGGACAGGTTGGGTATCTAGGACCACGAAATCCACTGGATAAATAAATTTGTCGACCTCAATAAGAACATCCTCGATAACACCTCGAGGGATTTTAACAGACCTATCAGCTAACTGCAGTGTCATCTGAGTAGGTTTCATTTCACCAAGTCCTAGCTGTAAGTATACATGGAACGGAAGTAAGTTCACACTGGCTCCTAAGTCAAACAAAGCTTTTTCTACCCGGAAGTTACCTATTGTGCAAGCAATGGTAGGAGAACATGGGTCTTTGTACTTTGGAGTTGTGGTGTTCTGAATGATTGAACTTACGTGACTAGCTAAAAAGGCTTTCTTATGGACGCTAAGTTTTCGCTTTCGCGTACACATATCCTTAAGGAACTTGGCATAAGCAAGAATTTGCCTAATTGCATCTAATAAGGGAAGGTTTATGGTAACTTTCTTCAAAACCTCCACTATGTCATTAAAGTTCGATTCCTTCTTTGTTGGTTGATAGACACATTTATGTGTCTAATATATCTCATTTGTATATATTATTAGTGCTCGATTTTGTACTTATTATGGTCTTTTATGCTTTTGTAGGTGTTTTTGGATAAATAAGGCTTTGCGGCAAAATTGGCTAAAAATGTGGCCCTTGGATTGTCGTTGATAGTGTACCGGAAATACCCCGGAGGAACCCTGAAAAAGTGCAGAAAACATCCCATAAGAATTGCTAAAGGCACCCCTAATTTGGATAAGGGGCACCCCATTTCAGGGCATGTACTAAAGGGACACCGGAACTGAATAGGGGGAGGTCATCTTCAAAATTCAAAACAGAAATTGGCGGGAAGAATTGGCTGCAGCGACAACAGTTTTGGAGTTGAATTCTTAGCGAGTTCTGAGGAGATTAAACGGGTGTATTTGGTACCTACGGACTCTAGAAGACATAACAGGCCTAATGCAATCGTCTAGACCCATCCAATTGGGTTGGATAAGTCGGAATAATTGATCAAAGTCCCAACAGGATACGACTTCTCTGTTTAGGGTTTGGGATTGGTCAGAGATATTTATGGGATATTCTTGCGTGGATATATACCAATTCAGTTCATTCCAAGTCATAGAATAGTTTGGATACGAGAGAATAGCCAACAGAACCACGTGAATCAACAGGAAAGTGATTTTTCTCCAAACTGCCCGAGAAGAATAATGAGATTATTCTCGGATTTGATCGAGTTTCTAGGGAGTTGGATAGCTATAAATAGCTGTGTTTTCATCATAGAAGGGTTAGAAAACCTTAGGAAAGAGTTTAGAGTCCAGGAGAGCCGAGGAGAAGCGATTACAGAGAAGACAGTGCTGCTGCTGCCATTGAAGAGCTTCAAGAACACGAAGAACATACTCACATAGTCATTCGTTCTTTAGCAGTCTTAAATAACAATACCAGTGTCGTTCTTTTACAGCAGTAAAGTCTTATCGTTTACAGCAGTCTTCAATAGCACTTACCCCTTTGTAACAGTGACGCTGTAACACTTTTATAGCGTTGCTAATTCCTGTTTCATCTTATATACATCAATAAAAACACCTATTTTAGCCATGAATTTATCTTGTGAGTGTGTTTTTGGGATGAGGAGCTAAACCCAATCCCAGGGGTGATGGAGGAAGCCATTCTTCCAAAAGTTATGTGGTAAAATTCATTTAAATTTATTTATGCAATCCTTTTATGATTAATTGCACCGAATGAAAATTGAATAAATGATTTTTATTAATTAATTGTGTTTTTTCTTGATGAAATATGCTTGGTTTATTGCTTTTGATATTTCATGCTTGCGATTAACAATGGATGTTTTGAAAATCTGATTTAGGCAATGATTAGAATCACAATTGTTTTTGATTTGAATTATAATGTCTAAAATTGCATGATAATAATTATTATTGAATCACATGAATTTTGGTGAATGGTGAGATCCTAAACCCTGGTCTTTCCATAATATTTACATAATTTTGAATTTTGAATTTGTTTTATCTTTTATTTTTAATTTAAATCTAAAAAATTATTTTCTTCACAAGTCTGAAAAGACCCAGTTTTACCACTATTACTACAACCATTTTGAAAAATCATCATTGGTACTAATAGCTGAGGAAATGGGGCTCTAGGCCTAAAATCAGACCTTTCAGGAACCGAATTCACATCATCAGAAACTTTATCAGTCTCTTCAGCTACTGGTCCTGAGAGGTGAGATCTTGAGGGGTGAACTACAGTATTTCACTATCGGGCATGGTTACCTTATTGTCTACAACTCTACCACTTCTAAGGGTTCTAACAGCATTCAATTGATTCGATGGTTTTGCACCTAATTCATGAACTCCTCTAGGGTTGGGTTGTGTTTGACTAAGAAACTTACCTTTTTCTCTCAAAGAATCACTTATCAGACCAACCTCAGTTTTTAACTCGGAAATAACCTGACTATTTTCTTGTCCTATCCTGTTACTAGCTTGTAGACTCTGTTCTATGGATAACTGGAATTTTGCAGTTTGCTGAGTTAACAAGGCGAGAGATTCCTCTAAACTTAGGATTTTCTTATCTGACTGATTCTGAAACTGAGCTAGTCCTGAAGGATTCTTACTATAGCCAAAACCTGGGGGAGCATTATAATTACTAAACTGACCTTGACTTTGGCCCTTAGACCAAGAAAGGTTCGGATGGTTTCTCCAACCAGGATTATAGGTTTCTGAATATGGGTCAATCTTTTGACGGTTATCAAATCTAGTGTTATTATAAAGATCATTGGCATGCTCTTCAATATTCTGGCCTTCCCAAAAAGGCTCCACTCTACCACTAGTCTGGCCCACTTCTAAGGCTTCTAACCTTTTTGCTATAGCAACAATTGGCATCTGATTCATAGCCTCCTTCTACCCTATTAACGTTTCCTCTAATTAAAAGAATTGTTTCTGGGGTGCCCTACTATTTTCCCATTGTTGGGTTTTTTCGGCGATTTCATTATAAAATTCCATCGCCGAATCAACAGTTTGGTTTTCAAATCCACCAGTGCATAGAGACTCAACCATGGTCGTTGTGGAATAATCTAAACCCTCATAAAGGATCCGAACTAGCCTAACCTTTTCTAAACCATGATGAGGACACTGGGATAATAAATCATTGAACCTTTCCAAATACCTATATAAATATTCTCCCTCTTGTTGTGAAAATGTGCATATTTGCGTCCTAATAGACGATGTTTTGTGCCTAGGAAAAAAATTATTGAAAAAGGCAGATGTAAGTTGTTCATATGTCTCAATTGACTCGGAGTCCAAACTATACATCCACGACTTGGCCTTATCTTTCAGGGAAAATGGGAATAACCTAAGTTTCAAAGCATCATCATCTAAGCCTCTAATTCTTAGAGTACTACAAATTTCCTCAAAATCCCTAACATGGTAATAAGGGTTTTCATTTTCTTTCCCTAAAAAGATTGGGAGCATCTGTAAGGTCCCACCTTTCAGTTCATAGGGTGCCTCCGTTTCAGCTAACTTAATACACGAAGGACGGGTAGTCCTAGTTGTATTCAACAAAGCTTTCAAAGTTTCCATTTCTGGTGCTATCGGAGCAACATGGATTCTCTCCTCAGTCAAAGAACGTTCAAAAACAGACTCTTCAAAAGCCGGACTTTCTAGATTAAGGTAATCGAGACGCTTCGAACTACTAGGTTTCTCTTTAACAAATCTACCTAGTGCGTCTCTTTTACGTTCAAGCATCTAAATTGGAAGGGTAAGAAACCACAGATCAAGGTCGACTCAACCAAATCAAACCTATTGATTTCTAGCAAACAAAAAGCATGATGACTCCACTTAGATTGTTTCTAGACCAGCTTCTAATCCTTCGAACGGGAATTCGTTACAATTTAAGCAAACCCCTTTGGAATCAATCTGAGTTAACGTAAGTTGAATAGAGGCGAGGGAATATCAGTGGAGCTTTGATATCCAAGGCCTCACCGGTATTACAAGGCAGCGCAGTCACGCATTCAACTTACAGAAACCGTCAAGAACTTCGAAGTATACTTAAAAGAGTAACCAATATTTTTCGAATGACTTTCCTGTTAAGCCCGTTACCCTATCGGTCTCGTTCTAGTCAAAATTTTAGTCTTAGGTTCGCGTAGGTTACGTGTTCCTAAAGCGGGCAAGAAGAGAACGGTGATGAAATCCGAACCCTTATCTTGTATGCCCAGGCCTTTCCCTTTACTAGAAAAATAAATGTCCGTATTCAGTCCTCAACATATATGCATACGAAGGAGTCCAGTAACTCGCTGACAGGGGATTCGCGAGTGTTTAGAATCTTACCTCCCGTTCCAGACGGGGGATGAATCGGTTGTAGTCGACTCGGGCCACTGACTCCGATGTCTAGTGTACGAACCCAAGGTGCAGAGACAATATCGTAATTGTCCTCCTTCTCTGCAAACAGTTTATATTTAAAGTACCATTCCGTAGGGTAATAAAAAAAATAATGCCCAAAAGTCCAAAAAAATAAAGAAAAATTACAAAAATAATAAACCCTAATACAGTTTTTTTTTAAATAAAATAAAAAAACTCTAAAATAAAATTGTCTAAAATAAAATTGTCTTCTTTTCTGTTCTTTTTTCTTTAATCTTTAGCTCCAAGTCTTTATGAAATCACCAAACTCCTTGGCTCAATTTTCTTTATGATCCACAACCTGTAGACACAAGATAAATATCCAAAAACATAAAAAAGGACAAAAACAAAAAAATAAAAATAAAATAAAAAATAAAATCTAAAACTCTAAAAACAAGTCCGCGTCGGCGGCGCCAAAAATTGATGTGATTTGTAAATAGTGGTAAAAGTGGTTCGATTCTCAGACTTGTGAAGGATATTAATTAGACTTAAATTCTAATATTAAAATAGAAAACTCATTAAAAATTATAGCAAACTCAATCAAAGATGATATCAATACTAAAAGAAACACTGAGGCTAAGATTCCACTATTTTCCAAGTTCAAAGTGATTAAACCAATACTTATATTTATGCAATTTTCTTGTTTAATTTGATTCTAAAATATTGCAACAAGTAGATTTTCAAAAGTAATAATTGTAAATACCAAGTATGAAGCATCAAAAGTCTTAAAAATAAGCATACTCCATCAAAATAGATCACAATCACTCAAATAAAAATCATATTCAATAATAGTTCAAGGCAAATAATCATATAATTATTGCAAATAAAAAGATAAAATAGAATATACCACTTTTTGTTGGAATAATAGCTTCCTCTATCGCCTCAGCAATGGGGTTTATCTCCTCATATTAATCATGATCTCAAAATATGTGTTTGTTGCTCAAAAGATGATTAAAAGAGTGAAAAGTAATAACACAGACTGTTTGCAACAGTGTATTGGTGTTGCAAAACAGCTGTTACAATGGAACTGTTACAGAAAAACTATTGCTTTGTCGCTGATTTTAAGACCCTAGAATATGACTGCCCTGAACAACTTAATGTTCTTCAGCTGTTAAACAACGACACTATTTTGCGACTGTTTATCGTGCGTCAATGTTCTTCGCGTTCTTCTTCTTCTTCAGCAGCAGCAGCAACAAAGTTTGGTAAAGCTCTGATTTCTTCTTCTCTGGCTCTCCTTAGGTTCTCAAACTCTCGACACCTCTTCTATATGACCCAAGACATCTATTTATATCAAAAATACCGATTAAATCTCTCCCAAATCTTCCTAACTCTCGAAACCTCTTAGTAATTAGGTTACCCCTTATCCAAAGTGAGAGTCCGAATAGCAAATGTCCTCCGGGTGCTTTCCGACAACTTTTCGAGCCAATTTTTTCCAAAAATGTTTATTAGCCAAAAATACCTACAAATAAATAAAACACCATAATAAGTACAAAAATGAGCCCTAACAATATATAGAATCGAGACAAATCGGACATAAAAATGTGTCTATCAAACACAAATTCATGTGAACTCATCTTGGCGACTGCATCTCTGTCCAAATAGGTTTCATCTCTATACTGCCCAGTTTCATTAAGCTCTCTTACTTGTGACTGCAAAGTATATCAGATTGTATGTAAGTGGAAAAAAAATTGCAAAGAAAACCAACAAAGAATAATTTATGATAGTGAATGAAAACCAAATAAGAAACTTGAACTTACAACATACTCTCTGCATTTTACTTCATAACGGTTGGGGTCCATTAATTCAAGTGCTTCTTGAGGTATTTCTTTGTAAACATGTGTAGCCAAGTATACAACAGATCTTCTTACATTACCAGTTGGATATTGTTGTTCCATAACATGTCGACGGCGTGCAATACCATCCCTTCCAGTAGTATGTAAAGCTTTCAGAAGCTTCCTTGATCATTCCCTATCTCCCTTAGTATCTGATCAGCTTCTGAATCATGCAAGTCCACAAATTTATCCCAATCTTCTCTCTTCATACCATTTGGTATGTTATTCTTTCTCTCAGCAACGGTATTAAATTGATCACACCATTTTCTTAGAGTAGTATTTTTGTTCTTCCGTGATTTGTTTGCCATCCTTAGAGCCTTGGATTTGATGATTTCAGGTACCCTGTATTCATTCTTGATGGCTCTCCAGATTTCTTCCTTAAGAACCCAAGGAACATCTCTCCAATCTTCGTGATGTGGTGGGACAATACTCCTGGATATTGTTATAACCCTGGTAGCATATTTCTTAGAACCATCTTCTATTGGTTGTCCCATAGAATTGAACTTGATCTCCAATAGGTGACCATTTGCAGAAAACAGAAACAAATTAGAACTTGATAACATATTATAATAATGACATAAAAAAAGATGAAATACAATGTTGTGTTACCATTAATCCCTCTTTCCTTCGTATTTGCAGTTTCATTATTTGGTTGATGCAAAGCCTCATGCCATCCATCTCCTTCAGCCTGATTCCCATTACCATGGATCGGAGAATGATCTCCATCTGACGAAGACACACGATGACGACTCCCTTCACTTGGACTTGCAGCAATGTGACCACTATCAGTTGATGGGGACCCTTGTGAATTGAGCAAAGCCGCCGGCCAATGAGCTGCACTTGGAGTAGTACTTGCAGACCTGGTACTTGCATGCCGAGATCGACTGCTACTAGTAAGAGGATGTCTCGGCATAGTTATTTACTACAAAATCATTTTGAACAACAATCAGAAATCAAAAATCATTCAACAGAATGAACTAATTAAAAAAGATTATTATGCTCAAAATTGAATAACATATTAATCCATCAACTAAAACATCAACAACTAATTAACAATGCAAATTTCCAAAAGGAAGAACAAAGTAAAACTATACTAACAACAGCAACAACATTAAAATATGATTCTATTCAACAAGATAAAAACTAAAACATGACCCACAAACAGAATCAACAATATCACTTAACTGACTCTAATACATGATCCATAGACTAGATTCAAACTCATAAACCAAAAAATTATCAGCTAAATTAAATAAAATTAGATATACCTCTTGAAATTTTTGAACTTCAACTTAAGCTGTCAGATTCACCTGAAATCAACCAATAAAACAGTTATGGTTAAACCTCGTGAATAAAATCGACCAGTAAAAGAAAAAGAGAGAAAAAAATTGACTCCAAAACCCTAACTTGCCTGAGGAAGATATGAACTATAATTAAGCTCTTGAGATTAACCTGAAATCAACCAAAAGAACAATTATTGTTAAACCCCATGAACAAAATCGACCAAAAAAAAAAATTGAATCCAAAACCCTAACTTGCCTGAGGAAGATATGAACTACAACTAAGCTCGTGAGATTTACCTGAAATCCAACAATAGAACAATTATTGTTAAAAGAAAAGGAGAAGAACAAGAAAACTTCAATCAAAAATCCTAATTGTATACCTGTACCTGGTGATTTTGAAAATTAAACCTAACTGCTGCTCGATTAAGATATGTAAAAGTTTAATCTCAGTGAGGGTTTGTGATTTAAGGGCTTAATTAGTCATCAATGGATGAGTTCCGAGAGAGGAGAATAAATTTTGGGTGGTTTTCTTTTTTCTCTGTGAATGAATAATGGAGAGTGTTGTGAATGAAACTAATGGAGAGAGAGAATGGGAGATATATATCATGGATAATAACGAGGTGAGGAATGGTGGGAAACGAGTTAGATTTTCCGCGTGAGAAAAGTAGCACTGAATCAACTAGGTATAGCGGTCGTGGTGTCGGTCCATGAATCGAGGATATAGAGTTAATTAATAAGTTTATGGAACGACCGTTATTAGCACACTGGGATGTGCTACGAAAATTTATCACAGCTAGGACCGTCTTGACCGGTCTACAACCCGTTGACCGTCAGTGAGGGTCGAGTCTGTGGGTCATTTTAACCCCCATTTTCACTAGTGTTCCCTATTTAGGGAACTGAATCAACTGATGCCCAGCTCTTAAGACCTCCCAACAGGCACAATAAGGTACACTTTCAATTTCCAGTTCCGAATTTCCAAATTTGAATTGATTTTAAGAAAACTTCATGAATGATTTTATTTAAGCTTTCTTAGTACTTTTTTCTGTTGGTTAAGGGTTAACTTATCAACCCCCTGGACATAGAATAACCTTTTGAACTATGTCAGTTTAACGAAAAAAGGTGAAGACAATATTCTGTTAGTCTCGGTTTAACAAAAAAAAAATTATAGTCGAGCATGTTGATATTGAAATGGGTATTGGAAAAAATTATGAGTAATGTGGTTTGCCGGATTACATGTATCATGTTGGATGTTTTCATTGATCATTCATCGTATCATTCTGTATTATTGTCTAAATTTGGAAAGCTTAGTGATCGACAACTATTAGTGTTATTCATTATATGTTTGCACCAGCATCACAGCCTTAAACTAGCCAGAAGGCAAACAACGGGATGAGTTACTAACTTTGTAGAGTTTTAAGGCGAAATGTAAAGGCCTTGAATGTATTGTGAATATATGTAGTGTTGTGTTGTCATCAAAGGTTGCTGATTTATGGTTTCAAATTATCTTGCTTATGGTTGCATTTTGCACGGGCTCTTTAACGTGAAAGGTGAATTTGCTGATTCATGGTTCATATTGTCTTGCTTATTGTTGCAGTTTGCACGAGGTATTTATTGATAATTTTATATACGCATATTAATATTTTGTAAAATGACGCAATATGGACAAAAGAATTCAAACTTTGTGTTATTGTTCCTTTTGATGTATACAGATCGAGATGTTATTTTGCTCAATCGTCGCTGGATTTCCTTTCTTGATCCCTCCTATCCTTTAAACAGAAATGTAATTTCTGAATCCTGGAATGCTTTTACACGAGTAAGTAAAAATCAGTATTGAAAAGAATCAATGCCTTGAGTTTCCCTTTTCTTAGTGAGACGTATTTTAATGCCCTTTTATGTTTAATTAGTATTTTTAATGTATCTCTCCAATCCTGTACTTCCTAGGTTGTTATTTAAGTGCACTATATGCACTTCTTACTCTTCATTTAGCAATTCATCTAAAGCCAGGCCATATATAAATATTTTTATGCTGATTTTAGTTGTATCCCTCTTTAGAAAGTATACCTGCTTATCTAGCTCTCTTTTGCAATTGGACATTTTTTCGTGTTTGTAATTGGTCATTTAGTGTTTGTCCAAACAATTTCATGTTCTTATCATTTGTATGTTTGTGTGTTTCATGTTCTTATCATTTGTATATTCGTGGATCTCTCTTTGCAAGGTATATTTGCTTATCTGGCTCTCTTTTGCACAAGTTTTTGGAGCTTTTGGTGAAAGATACGTAGGAGTATGGAGACGAGAAAAATGAGGGCGTAGGTTCAGATACTTTTATATATTTGCAAGAGGCTTGGCATGTGGGTACTGTTATGTTATTATAGGGGTCACTTTCCTGAACTGAATGTTTTTTAAGGGTTATATGTATATTTAGTCACTTATAGTATATGCCTACATCTAATGTATTTAACTTTCTGTTTTGGTGTGATGTGCTCCAATTTAGAAAAAATAGTATCAAGTATGGAAGATAGCTTAGATTTGTATGTTTAAATATTTTTAAAAGATACGAGAATTCTCCCCTGAGCAACAGTAGAAGTAAGAAAGAATCTCCACTCGAATTAATAGACCTACATACACCGATGACTTGGACGTTTAATGCAATTTAACTAGGAAAATTTGTTGTTTGGTCCTAGGCCCATATAGTTATTTATAGTAGAGTCCAACCGGATTTTATCCTTATCCTAAGGTCCAAAGTTTTTTAAATCAAGAAAATGACTACTATACCCTACAACTAAACACGTGTGAAACAACATATTTCTCAGTATTCCATATATGTACTGCTGATCTATAATCTAAAAAAACAAATGCATGTTAAAAACAAGTAATAAGTCAATGAAAAACAAAATCAAACACTTTTATTTCAGTATTCCATATACATATACTTGTGGATCAAATATTTTTTTTTTATAAAACTATAAAGAATAACAAAACCAAAGCAGTATGTTTCAGTATTCCATATATGTACTGCTGATTCATAATCTAAAAATCAACTGCATGTGAAAAACAAGTAATGAATCTATAAAATTACAGTACTGAAACACTTTTATTTCAGTGTTCCGTATACGTACTTCTGGATTATACAAAAAAATGATAAAACTATTTAAAAAAAACAAACAAACTAGCAATAGACTTGTATCCCACACTCTCATTTCTCCTTTAATTTCCCATACGAACACCACCTGCAAAAAAAGGTTCAATATTTATTAGGCTATAACATTCGGAAATCGATTTCAGAGAATCCAAAACCAAATCAAAGCAGTATTTTTCAGTATGTCATATATGTACTACTGCATTCATAATATAAAAATCAACTGCATGTTAAAGAAAAGTCATGAATCTATGAAAAAGCAGAACTGAAACACCTTTGTTTCAGTATTCCATATATGTACTTCCGAATTAAAAAGGAGAAGAAGAAGATAAAACTATAAAAATAGCAAAATCCAAGCAATAATTTTCAGTATACCATATACGTACTGTTGATTCATAACTTAAAAATCAATTTCCTGTCAAAAATAAGTAATGAATCTGTGAAAAACAGAATTGTACACTTTTATTTCAGTATTCCATATATGTACTTCTGGATCAAACAAAAAAAGTAATAAAACTACAAAATAAATAAAAAATCAAATCAATATTCTTCGACATGCCATATATGTACTGCATTATTTTTCAGTATGCAATATGTGTACTTCTGAAGCTCTTGTATTTCAGTATTCCATATACGTACTTCTGGATAAAACAAAAAAAAAGGCAACAAAACCGTAAAAATTAACAAAATTTTCAGTATGCCATCTATGTACTGCTGTATTTTTCAGTATGCCATATATGTACTTCTGAAAAGTGAGAAAATCAAAAGCAATATTTTCCAGTATGACGTATATGTACTTCTGAAAAAAGCTTTTATCTCAGTATTCCATATATGTACTCCTGGATTAAACAACAAAAGTGATAAAATTCTATAAAAAACAATAACAAACCAAAGCAGTAATGAATGTATATATGAAAAATCAGAATCTGAACACTTTTATTTCAGTATTTCATATATATACTTCTGGATCAGACAAAAAAAAGTGATAATACTATAAAAAACTAACAAAATCAAAGCAGTATTTTTCAGTATGACATATATGTACTGCTGATTCATAATCTAAAAACAGTTGTATGTCAAAAACAACTAACGAATCTATGCAAAAACAGAAATGAAACACTTTTATTTATATATTTTGTATATGTAATTCTGAATCAAATAAAAAAACTTTGTAAAGCTAGGTTTTTGTCAGTACTGCAGATATGTATTGTCGATTCATACACAAAAACAAACTCAAACAAATCTAAAACCAACAAGATGAAACTGATATAATCAAATCTACTGAAGAAATGAACAAAAAACGTGATTATTCATCTAGATCTGAAATATTTTCATAAAAATAAAATAAACAATCAAGCATTCATAAAACGATTAGATATTAAAAATCCTAAAAGAACAATCAAGCATCCATTATACGAAGATGAAAACGTCACGAACTCGATCAGATATTCATGTTTCAGTTGAGAAACAAAAAAAAAATGGAGAGAAGATTACGTACGCATAATAAGAGAGAAGATTACCTGGAAACCACGAAAGATCTTCGTAAGCAATCTTCATAAAAAAATGAATTGGAGAGAAGATTTCGTAAGAGGAAGTAGCAGAGAAGATGAGAGGGAGAGAGAAAAACATATCTGAGCATGGAAAGAAAAATGAAAAAACCTAGATTATATTTGTGTTATAGTAGAAGGCTATTTCGGGAAATCTAAATATCTACTTAATAGGTTCCGCACGTGTACATGACCTGGGATTAAAAAATTAGGTCCATTTTTATGTTTTCTTTTAATTATGGACCTCCGGTTACTGGGCTTTAGTGGGTGGACCTGCCACTAATTAGTATCACTATATTAGTACCTATAGGTAATTCCTACATTTAACTATGGGATAGTAAATCTGAGCCTGTGCAAAGCACGGGTCCACAACTAGTTAATATGGTAATCAAATAGCCATCTTGCATAGATAAGAAAACATCACCAATTTGACTAAAAAAGACTTCTAGTCACGTAATTGGGCCCAAGTCCGTGAACCGTTACAAGTAGTCCATGGATTGTTTCCTACTAACGAACTGTAACAATTACAACAACACTTATAATTGTTAATTTAATAAATCACTCGTAACTTTATCGTTATAACTCGGAATTGAGTGATTCTTGACTCTTTGAATTCGTAAGCTCATTCACTATAACATGAGAACATTTCCAGGGATAAAGGTTATTGTCACAAAAGTCGTGGCTCAAATAACCTCGAGTATATATACATAAATGTACATTTACCGTCATAGGAATTGTTCCATAGAGTGAGCATTTGTTTGGATAAATTAGAAAGGTAGATTTGAACAAGAATCTAAATGAAATCAATTACCACATACCTTTGTTGATGAAGTCCTTGTTGATGTCTTCTTGTAATCTTCAGTCTTCATTCTTAAGAGTAGTTTTTCTTAGATCTAATCTAGTCCGAAACTATCTTTAGTATACCAAATCAAGAATGCATTTTGGCAACTAAAATTGACATACCAACGCTAGTGGGTTCAACCGAGCAATGCTATAACAAACACAACTAGGTAGTTTTGCTGACACTGAGGATTAGTTTGCTAGAAATGCAAACTTCAATATTTATAGACAAGGAAGTTTGGACGCCAAGGAATTTCCAAAACCGAATATTCTCAAAGATATGCAATAAACACAAAATCATTTTTCATAACTCATGGAAATGCACTGTCCAAATATTGACCGAAATCCCAATAGAAAAATCTATAATCAGTAAATGCACATTACGAATTATTATTTTCTAAAGATATGCATTTAATTGCTGGAAATTAAATAACATATAAAAACTAAGAAACCTTATTTAAAAGATTCTCAATTTATTTCGATCTTGGGATTCTCCTTTAGCTATTAAGGAATATCTTTGAACAATTAATGATAAGAGTTACTGCACATGTTCAAAGTATGTCGACATCTTTACTTTGCAAGTCCTTTTTCATACTTACAATCTTGGAAATGATTTGCCACACTTCCAAACAAGTTTAGAATTATTTCTTCTGAATTCCAAGAACTATGTGATTGATTATCCTATCAAATCACCAACTATGGGTTTCACGATTCTACCAAAACAAGTGCGGTTATACCTCCATGTGAGTACTGTGCATAGTCACGCTAACTACCAGAATTCGGTTGACTAGGTACTAGGATCGGTTCCCCACAACTTATGGTAACTACTTGTATTCGGTTGCACATTTCCATAGGATCGGTTCCCCCAAAACTACAAACTTGTTGCACATGTTCATAGGATCGGCTCCCCCATCTACTAAAAACATGTTGCACCTCTTACAAGGATCGGTTCCCTCTTGTAAATTTGTTTCACCTCTTACTAGGATCGGTTCCCCAATGACTAGATAAAAGTTGTTATTTACAAGGCATCGATCATACCATCTTGAGTGATTACTTAAGATCAGTTTCACTAATAAAATCCATACCAATACATAAGTCAGGCATTAACATACATATTGGTAATTTAAAATAGATTTGCAATGAATAACAATACCGATAAGCCTAGCGATTTCCCTTTCGATTCAAAAAACGAGTTTATGAACTTACTTCCTTTAAACGAATGTAAAACATTGTTTCTTAGGATGAAATCTTCACTCATACTCATACATAATCACAATATCATGCATATGATCATGTCGATGTCTTATATATAAAGTTTAATGGTTAAGCAATAAACCTCGTATTGTATTCCTTAATACTATGTTTAACTAGAGTATCATACACAACTTCGCAGTTATGTTCTCAATATGCACGAATTGAAAGATACGTTAGGGAATGAAACAGTTCAAGTCAAATATTACTAACATCAAGAGGAAGGATGATGTCGTCGTTGTAGCTCCATACTTCTTCACATTCTTCAAGTCTTCATGTAATACTTGTAAGTCTCATATCCTAACACTTTCAAGTTAACCTATACGAAGTTGACTCTAGTATATAATCAAGCGACTCTTTAAATGAGTTTTGATTCACTAAAATATGACAACCAAACTTGACATACCAACGTTTGGTGGGTTCAACCGAGTTATGCTCTAACATTAAGAATCCTCGATTTCAGATCGTTTTGTTGATTCAAAATTTGAAGATAGGACTTGTAATCATCTTTTTTTAACAACATCCATTATGTGCGTGATCGATCATAAGGGAATCAAGTTGTTTGTGCAGAAAATTCGAAGATTGGAAGATTTACTTTTTGGTATTATGATCTTTGTGATACTTCGTGCACACTTGATTGACTGGGATCCGAAAAGCTCGTTTATCTTGCTCAGACCTTTTATAGCTTATTGTATAGATCGACAATCTATAACTTGGTGTTTCTCTTCAGAAACCGGATATAATAGGTTGTGGATTAATATAAATTATTTCGGTGATCTTGATCATAGATGATCTAACCGATACAAAGGAATTCTGATTCACGTGCGTAGACCAAATTGGTAGTAGGCGCACGGATACTGAAGGAACTGCGTAACTTGAAGTTAGTTTACTTGGTCTTAACAATACGAAGTTGGTTGTAATCTTTGTATAGCGGCTTAATTATGAGAGTAATCAGAACTGGAATAAGTCTCGAGGATTTTCTGCATTTGTGGTTTTCTCGTCAACAAAATCTTGTGTGTTGTGTGATTTACTTTACTTCCACATTATATTAATTTGTCTTTATAATCAAAGTAAATACATTGTACATTAATCAAACACTTGGTTTGATCCCAATAATTTGGTCCGATCTCGAACTTATACTATATACCAACTGTACATCTTGTGGTTTTCATCTTCTTGACAGTTCTTGTCTATATTAGATCGCACAAGGTCTATCTTGAATAGGTTGATATCGAAAAGATTGTGGTGTACTTGGTGCCCTCGTCATGTCAAGCGTTTCTCCGGCATCTTCATGGTTTCTTGTCTGTGGAAGGTAGGGAATCGAAGTTGCAAAACTAAAAATAAATGAAGACGAAGAGAAATAAAGAGGGGGGAAAATCAGTCAAAATTGAGTTCTACGGAATTTGACCTCTGAACCTTGGTTGACACTTTTAAGGGTTGTTTTCAGGGTATTAAAAGCGTGAAACGGAGCGTGAATTTCCTATTTTTGAGAAGAGATGCGTAGGTTGAATCGTGAAGCGGAGATTCGTAGTTGGGTGCGAATCATAAAATATGAGGTTGGTATGTTATAAATAGGTATGTAAACATTCATAAATATAAAATATAGTCAAATATTATCGCAGATAAGCATGTATAAAGTGGTCGACACTCACATATTATATATGAGGTAGTAGGTTTGAATATCCCACCTCATTCCAAAAAACATTGAATGCACGTTTCTCATTCCAAACAATATTTGAAGGTGACACGAAGCTATTTTGTTTTTGTGATCACCCAAAAAGGTACATTTTCTTTGTCGTAGCAAGATAGTATAAGATAGGTCAGTATGGAAAAAAAAACTTTTAATATTTCGACTAGATTATGCCGAAAAGTCATTTCTTTATGCGGTGTCCAAGCACCCTCGTTATCTCCTAGCAAATGAACTAGGAAATGCATGCTTCTTATTCCGAACAATATTTGAAGCTGATATCAAGCTATTTTGTTTTTGTAATCACCCAGAAAGGGACATTTTCTTTGTCGTAGCAAGATAGTATAAGATAGGTCGTTTAGAGAAAAAAAACTAAATTCCAAATCCCCTTAACTATATATTTTTGAAAATGGCTAAACTGCGCTTGTTTAATTAGTACTAATCAACTTGTTTAGTATATTTAATCTTGTTAGATTAATTAGTTAAATTAAAAGTTATAAAATCTTGTTTTGGTTAGATTGAAATTATGGATTTTGTTGGAAGATTTTTGGGAAGATTTTTTTGTTTTGAGAATTTTTTTTATGACGGAAATGGACCCAGGATCATAAGGTGTTCCGATTGAAACTCATATGTGAAAAGTCACAATATGTTGAATCAATTTGTGTTTACATGAGTTCTGTTTAGGACGGGTTTTCAACTTTTGCTACTGGCACACATTAGTTAAAACCGATTCAACCTTTCTCTGGTAAATGCTAGCCAAACACTGCTAATAAGGGAATTGCACAACTGTTTAATGGTTTCATTCTCCAAATTACAGAAGAAATCAACACTTTCAGAAATCACAGTATGAAAAATCGGCATGCTCGACTAAAAAAAAGCATGCCGACTAAGTACCTTCGGAGCTCAGTCCATGAACAATCGGCATACAAAACATGCCGATAAAACTTAGTCGGCACGCTCGACAAGAACCTAAGCATGCCGACCAAAAATAGTTTTTCGCATTTACAGTCGTCTTGTTCGAAAATGCACCACACTCACGACTAATAGACAGTCGTCATCTTATTTTTAAAAAACCATGACGACCAACACAAAATTTGATACAGGAAAACTTGTTTTCAGGGAGTTATTAATCACTAGTCATCAAGGTTTAGGGATGAAGACCATGACGACCTTGTAAATGTTACTTTCAGAAATAAAACTCTTTGGAAAGTCGTCACGCTATTCATCTACAACCTTGACGACTTAAAATAAATATGAAAAGTCATCATGCTCGACGAAGAGATACCATGACGACCGTGTAACTGCAATTCAACAATTTAGATTTTTCCGAAATAATATACCATTCAAACAACAAAACAAAATACTAGATAGAGTTTAAAAGAATTAATCAACAATAAACAAATACTAATCGACAATTTCTTTTCATTTGAAATCGATGAAATATTGAGAAGGGAAAAATAATTGATCATTAGATTGATAAAGAAGGAGGAGGAAAGGAATAAGGTTTGGAATAAAAATTAAAAAGGGAATAGTTTTAGTTATTAGTAGGGGGAAGATAATCAGGTAACTTCGTACACATCAAAGTAGAGAACAAAAGTTGAATATCCCAATTAATGTGATATACCTGAATTTGGCCAGTAAAAAAGAAAAAAAGAGTAGCTTTTAATATTTCGACTAGATTACGCCGAAAAGTCATTTCTTTATGCGATATCCAAACACCCTCGTATCTCCAAGCAAATGAACTACAGGAGGCATCAAGTAGGATTCAACGGTTACATTCGTTGATTTTCCCCGCCAGTCATAATTTCCCAAGCTCCCCAAAAGCAAGCTCAAACCCGAATTTTATACACTACATGGAGATGGATCTATCAAACCCTAAATTTCTAGCAGCAATCGATATGGGAAGCAATTCTTTCAAATTGTTAATAGTCAGAGCAGAATCAAATAGAAAATTCTTAGTAATCGATCATTTCAAAGAACCTGTAGTTCTCGGCCGAGGTATGATTTCAAATTCATCATCTATTTCCCCAGAATCAATAACCAAAGCAACTTTAGCATTAAAAAAATTCAATCAAATATTACAGAAAAACCACATAATTTATCAAACACAAATTGTTGCCACTTCAGCTGTAAGAGAAGCAGTGAATAAAAGTGAATTTTTATATAAAATTAAAGAGAAATCAGGGTTTATTGATGATGAAATCAGGGTTTTATCTGGTGTGGAAGAAGCTAGATTTGTTTATATGGGGATACTTCAGTTTTTACCTGTTTATGATAAAACTACTTTAGCTATTGATATTGGTGGTGGATCTACTGAATTTGTTATAGGGAAGTCTGGGAAAGTGTTCTTTTCGATTTCTTCAAAACTAGGGCATGTTAGTTTAACTGATGAATTTGTTAAGGGGGAGAAAATGATTGTTAATATGCGGAATTATATTCGTTCGGTTATTTATGAATCTGGACTAGTTGAGAAAGTTAAAGAAATTGGGTTTGATATTGCTGTTGGTTCTTCTGGAACTATTAAGTCGATTGAAAAAGCTGTTTCTTTGAGGTATGGTTGTGATTTGAGTGGTTCAGTTGTGCCAAATGGTGGGGAATTTAGTAGAGATTGGAAGTTTAATAAAGAGGAATTGGTTGGTGTTGTTGAGAAGTTGTGTGAAGGTGGAGACGATGATGAGGAGATTAGGAGAAATGGTTTTTTTAAGAGACGATCGGAGTTTATACTTGCTGGAGCTGTTTTGTTGTTGGAGATTTTTGAGATTCTTGGGATTAAGGAATTGGAGGTTTCGGAGTATGCTTTAGGAGAAGGAGTTATTGCGGAAACACTTGCGAGTTGTTGTGAGGATTATGATATTAAAGCAAATGCTAGGTGGCTTTCTGTTACAAAACTCGCGACGAGGTTTAATACTGACAAGAGAATGAAATTAGCTTCTCTCTCTGTGGGGATTGCTAAGGTACTACTCAACTTTTATCCTTGATGTTAACTTGGTCTAACTCCTGCAATTATTTACCTGTTTTGGTTTGCATGAAAAGAAGCACAGGAAGCTTTTCTCACTACTTGCGAAATCTTACAGGAAATGTTCAAGGGTTTAAGAAAAAGTGATGAGCTTGCTAATCATCAGTTTTTGGACACAGTCTCATTGGATGAAAAAGATCTTGAGTATCTGGAAGCTGCTTGTTTGCTTCATAACATTGGATTGTTTATTGGTAAAAAGGGGTATCATAAACATTCACATCGTATTATCAAGGTAAGTTTCCCTCACTGATTAGAAGCTCCAGTTACGTCAATGGATAAGATTTCTGTTATTCAACCTTTGGCATGAGTAAGAGAATCTCCTTTTCTGAACAGAACGGTGAGCAACTTCATGGTTATAGTACTGAGGAGGTAGAGGTATGCTACTTATCTTTGAGTACGCTTCTTATGTTTTCTGATATTGGTCTATCAGACTTCGCACTTTATGCTGACTGATGTTTATATATCTGCAGTTAATAGCACTACTTGCAAGACATCATCGAAAGAAGTTTCCAAAATCTACTCAAGGTTCTCTTGAAGGGTTCCCGAAGGAGGTCACCTATTATGTCTTTTAATCTTTGTATTGTGCTTCAGTATATTGTTGCTGACAATTGTTAGGTTTACAAAGGAGTTTGTCTTATAGTACTAATTTATTTATATTGCTATTTCAGTTGAAAGAAAAATTCAAAGTCCTCTGTGCGATTTTGCGAATATCAATTGCGGTTCAGCATTGCAAGTTAACGACCTTTCATGGATTGGAAACTTCAAACTGTCAAGAAGGTTTCGAACTGGTGTGCGCAAAACTTGAAAATCTACGAAGTAGTTGCACTGGCAGATGGCAAACAGTTCCTTTGTTTACCTTTTTCATGAAAATCATCTTTTTAGCAGTTAAGCTAGTATTAGGTATTGCCACTACCTGAGGGGAGTTTTCTGTTATCAGTTAAACATTGCTGTCCAGGGTTGACACTATCGGTTCTTGACAGGTGTTTAATGAGAAAAGCGGTCAATCTCTGCCTCCTGGTGAAGTAAAACTTTCTGCAGAGAATGTGGAGGCTGAACTAAAGTCAGAATTGAATTATTTTCAAGAGGTGAACAGATATAACTTTTTTTTTACATAATGATGGACAGTAAATTTTCAACCGAAATCAAGTTTAGAACAAAAATTCTGCTAATGTCAAATTTGTTTTTGCCTTTCTTCTTCAGGTAGTTAAAATGAAATTACTAATTGCAGTTCCACCGAGCTCGTAAAAACCATCAGCATTATGTACATATACTTCGAAACAAATACTTGTATTGTGTTGTCTTACTCAACTTTGAAAGTCTTTCTTCAGAGGCCAATAAGCAAGTTCAGGTGAGAAGTTTTACAATTACTACCTCCGTTTTAAAAAAAATGAGATTATCTATGTAATAATTACTAATTCAGGTACATAACAACCCGTTAATTTTTTATTATTATTTTTCTTGATTGTAGAACCTCTTATACTGAGGACATAAATCAACTCTAGCGACTGATGTTTTGATTCTCTACGGCACTGCTTGTATCCAGCAAAAAACCCGCAAATGCTAGAATTCGCCGCGGAACCGATTTGCAGGTGCTTGATAACCATAGTTTACTGCGAAAAACCCAAAAAAATAGGCAAAGTTCACTGTGAAAATTCACAGATCTTAAATCAGGTTGGATTCCACTGAAATCTGCATTTGCAGCTATGGATACAAAGCTGAGATGTTACTTGAACTTGTAAGCTTATGTTCCGATGTTGTTTGTTGTTGCTGTTTATGTTGTACTCCCTCCGTTTCTGGAAAAGAGTAACTATCATTTTTTTCACCAATGAAAAAGTGATAGTAACTCTTTTCCAGAAACGGAGGTAGTACATGTGTAACAGGTGCTGCTGTATCATAATTCCAAGTGTATATATATCTCACATGAATGGAAAATATAGATCTGTTGCTTGATTAAAGATTGACACAGAGAGGGAGAGGTCTGAACTCCGGGGTGATGTTAGATTGCCTGATGAAGTTCATCTTCCCCCTTTCCAGTTGTACAACTTCTTCTCTGTGTATTGTCGTAGGTAAAGATGATAGAAGACAGTGGTCTCAAAAGAAAAAAGTTGTTCTTTCAATTTAATTCCTGTATGAAGCTGATTGATAAATTAAGACCCTTTTCTCTGATCTTCTTTACGACTGGGATAGATTTCATCTTCAAGAATGACCATTACCACTGCAAGTAAGATGATAAATCATCCATTCCCACAGCAGAATTACCATGCATGGAGTTTCCCAGTTAAGGGTGTCAGCCAAGTGTAAGAATCCCAAAATTTTAGAAGAACTTGGATGGAAATATAAATGTCCAGAAGGACTTTGTATAAAGTTTCGAAGGAGCTGTTAGGTAGGCAAAAGACCATTTTGACCCCAACAAAAGCTCCAACTGAAAGTGTGAGACAGAGAGAGTCAGAGAGAGAGAGAGAGAGAGAGAGAGAGAGAGAGAGAGTCAGAGAGAGAGAGATGGAGAGCTCAGTTGGTGTGCGTACAGAAGTAGAAGAAGAACGAAAACCTCTTCTTCAACAGCAACAAAATTCATACAGAAATTCCAACGAGCCAGAAGAAGAAGATAATTCATCATCATCACTCATAACAATTGAACAACCAGAAGAAGAAATTGTAAAACCCATCATCTCTAATGATCAAAATCAACGTCTGGTGTCTCTTGATGTCTTCCGAGGTCTTACTATTGCGGTAAAACACAAACCCGTACTTCAATTTTCTAAGTTTATTTCAATTTCTACTCAAAATTTCACTTCAAATTTACTTTATTCTTCTTAGTTCAGTATAACTTACATTCAAAGATAGTCAACATGACTTTTAGACTTTGAACTTTCCCTTCTGAACAGTTAATGATTTTAGTTGATGATGCTGGAGGTGCGTTTCCATCCATAAATCATTCTCCGTGGTTTGGTGTAACACTTGCTGATTTTGTCATGCCATTTTTCCTCTTTGGTGTTGGTGTTTCTATCACCTTTGTTTTTAAGGTACCTCCAAACATTTTTTTTTAGTCATACATTGATTTGGCATTCTATTTGGTTTGTGATGTACTTTTAACATCATGTAGAGAATACCTAACAAAAAGACTGCAACTGAGAAGGTTATCACAAGGACAATTAAGCTATTTCTCTTGGGTTTGGTGCTACAAGGTACTATATGCATTTTAAAGTTTTTAATGCTCATATAAGATAAGATGTTCCATGACATTTGTTCTTGTGGCTGACAAGATTTGGGTATGGTGTTACAAGAAAAGCATCATGTTGATTTGGTTTATTATTGTTGGTTAAGAGTTAAGACTGAATTCATTTATGTAATTGTTGTGTTGTTTGTTGGGATTTGACACTGGAACTACTTCTTTACGTAACTTTAGGTGGATACTTCCACGGGCGCAATCATTTGACATATGGGGTTGACATAGAACGTATACGATGGCTAGGTGTACTACAGGTATGATTCTTAACTATGTGAGCTTCGTTCGAGTGTTTCTATTGGCATTTGCAGTTTATGTGTGGTGTTAACAGTTCTTTCTAACACTCGGGAATCGAAAATTCTGTTTGTATTTTCAGAGGATAGCGATCGGATACTTTGTAGCTGCCATTTCAGAAATATGGCTTGTTGGTAATGGTCTAGTGGATTCTGCATTGTCATTTGTGAAGAAATACATCATCCAATGGTTTGTAAATGAGGTTTTCGATTGACTTGGTGCTTCAGATTCAGGGAAGAAGGTGCTAATGTTTACTTTTCTGTACAGGATGTTGGCCGTCTTACTTTGCTCTTTGTACGTTGGTTTGCTGTGCGGACTTTATGTTCCTGACTGGGAATTTAAAAGTCCAAGCACAAATTCCAACTCATCAGTGGCAAACTACAGCTCTGGCAATCAAATGGTGAGCAATAATCTCCACAAGTACTTTAGAAGATTAGTTAAATTAGTCAAATAATTATTTGAAGATGATTGTCTTTGAGTTTGGGATATCTACAAATCAAGTGACGGGTACCTTTATGTCAACAGTGCGAGTCTTGAACTTACCACTGTTCCTTTTTGGATTCTTGCAACATATGTTTATGATGCAAGGTTTATTTAATGTGATTCACTCATGTTTGGGTCTACCTCTTTGTGGTTATTAGGTGAATTGTAATGTGAGAGGAAGTCTTGAACCTCCTTGTAATGCAGTTGGTTTAATTGATCGGATTCTTCTGGGTGAAAAGCACCTCTATCAGCGCCCTGTATATCGAAGGACAAAGGTTATTTTTATTCTCTTTTCTTTGTGAAAGATAAAAATTTAGTCTTTCAGAATCACAATTTCATTATCTTTCCCTATTTATTGATTTTGCAGGAATGCAGTCTAAACTCTCCAGATTATGGGTCACTTCCACCAAACTCACCTGGGTGGTGCCTTGCTCCATTTGACCCAGAGGGCATCTTGAGGTTAGTCATATGCATTCTGAAGTGAACATTTTATGCCTTATGGAGTTCCTACTAAACTGAATGAAACCAGATATTATCATGTTTACCTGAGTAACTTCAAGTCTGTGATCTTCTTGTGTTGGAGCAGTTTGTTACCATCTGATGTTACAACATGTAAAAATTACTTTTTCGCAATTCATTTCATTTGTGTATCGACGTTTGCTTTCTAATTACCTTTTTGTGTTGATAAATATTTAGTTCATTGATGGCTGCAGTAACTTGTTTCGTTGGGCTGTACTATGGACACATAATTGTGCATGTTAAGGTATTACAGTTATCTGGTTGTGTACAAAGCATGTTTTTCTTTTAAATATGAGATTATCTAGTTTGCATTACAAAATTGCTGGAGTCTTCAAGATTTGTGGTGTAAAAAATGTGTGACTATTTTGTTGTCCGACTTAAACCAACTTTTCAACCTTAACTTACACGAGGTCTTATTTGTACAGAATCATACACAGAGGATGCTCTTCTGGTCTGCATCTTCCTTGCCGATACTTCTAACCGGATATGTCATGGATGTGCTAGGCATGCCTGTGAGTAAACCATTGTACACACTGAGCTATATGTGCATCACATCAGGAGCATCTGGACTCATCTTGACCATGATTTATTACATTGTGAGTTCAAGTCTACCAAAACCATTACTGGTTTCATTTAAGATTAGATAATTAATCATCTAATTATGTGCTAATCTGTAAGCATTACATGTCTTGATAAGTGAACCTTTATATCACCTACCAATCTTTTGACGTAAAAAGGATTTTGTTTGTGCAGGTTGATGTCAAAAAATACAGAAGACCAACTTTGTTGTTGCAGTGGATGGGGATGAATGCTCTCATTGTTTATGCTTTAGCTGCATGTGAACTATTTCCTGCACTCATTCAAGGATTATATTGGCGCTCGCCTGAAAACAACCTTGTATGCATCTGATTCCTTGTTAATTAGCTCTTTTAATTTTTTTCTCTGGTTAAAAGCTCACTTAATGCCAGTTTTTCCCTGTTCAAGTTCACGTATTATCCAGTTATATTAAATGGATTATTTGAATTGCAGGTCAATGGTACAGAATCATTATTGCAGATGGTATTTCAATCTAAGAGATGGGGTACTCTAGTTTTTGTATTGGTTGAGATTGTATTTTGGTGTCTTTTTGCAGGTTACCTCCACCTAAGAGGCATATATGTAAAACTATAGCCTGTTGTTGCTATACTAACCACATGTATATAATGCCCTTACATGTAATGAAAATACAGTCTTCTCCAAAAACACTGATTTGTTTAAGTCTGTATTTTTTTCATAGAAATCTTTCATCCTGGGTATTGTGTAACTGGCACAGAATGTATGCCATGGTCGGAAGCTTGTTTACCCCTTACCAAGATTTTGTGTGTGTGCCCGATACATGAATTTCTGGCTATGCCCTAGAATGCAGTTCGATCTCTTTTATGTTGCTCAGATATATACCTCTTTAAGGGGAGATAGATGAGCTTCCTGGAGCAGCAGGCTTTCAGGTTGTAATGTGGACAGCTTTCCGGGTCGGGAGGCTGATGCAGTGACAAAATCAATGGCCTGCCATGCGCTAGCTTTAAGTTTCAGATAGTTATCTTTATTCTTACAGGTCACTGCATTATTAGGATAAAATACCAGCATGTATAAGGTGGTCATGGTCCTCACATACACACCTTCAAGTTTCTTTCATTACTGGTGCTGACACATCAACCTCAAGGATTTCCAAATAGTCTAATTGCTTCGCCCAAAAGTTAACAGAGATTCTCATCCAGCTGAACAAGAAAAGGTGGAAGAATGATACTTCAGTAGGATAGCCAAGTTACATGGTTAAAGATTTAAGCTGCATGATGAACACTTTCCCCTGTTTCCATTTCTTTTCTTCCTTTATGAGATGCTTTTCTCATGCCTTTACACCCTCCCTCAGAAATGAATCCTTTTCACTGAACCCTATAAATAATCATACTTCACCTAGTGCTGCCCAATTTCACCACAAGACATTACTCACTTTTGCTCCTTGCATCAACTGACGACTGACTTCAGCCAAAACTCGGCTTATCTAATGGCATCCAAGAAAGAAAATACCCAAACTACGACCACGCACATGAACGACGACCAAGAAGAAGGTGAAACTGAAAGATCATCGAATATCGAAGCTACACGACAATCCCATATCGGAAAAGCCATTGCACAAAGAGCACTTTATGGGTCTAATCGTCGTAGAATTGGAAGTAGAAAGGGGGTGAAAAATGACACTGCCCGTTCGTCGTCCAGCAGGTTAAGTAAGGTCTCATTCGCTGATAACAGTTAACACGGGCAGGTAGTGCATTTAACCTAGTTGTAGTTTGTATATGAAGCCCTATTAGAATAACTAGTTTTTCACCCGTGCGATGCCCGGGTCTGTTTCTCACATATGAGATGTTAGGGATTCACGTTGTGCAATATTTTTACGTTGCTTAAGTCTTTTTTTATGTATATTATGGCATTTTTTAAAAAAATTTAGGAGATGATATTTATTTTTCTCTAATATATTCTTGAGTAGAAGCGTAATAGAGATCCCAATACATCGTAGTATTAAAAAAAATCCTCATTTGGCTGCTTGATTTTCTTTTTATAAATCCCATCTCGAATATTTTATGTGATTAGATTTATTAACATAAGACGAATATCAGACAGTGATTTCTTTCCATAGCTTAATGGATTTTTTCTAAAAAAAAGTTTCTCTACATAAATCTAAAAAATAGTTACGTTCAAATTATTAAAAACATAAAATAAATTCAAATTTAAAGAACATAAAGAGAATATAATCAAACAGGATTTGGGGAAAAAAATATAGAAATAATTGTAAGGAACATATTTGCATAGTGCATTGGAATATCTTTAAGTTCTTCAGTAAAATTGAGTTTACTTGGGAATATTTTCATCATACCTGATAACCTGACTGATACGGTGTTTTCACCGATGAAGTGCAATCTTGGATTTCTAGGGACACGCTGATATATCCTGTTGAAAATCGATACGTTAAGTTTGTAATGACTATTATATCTTGTAATTTTTCATACCGACTCTTAAAGATAATTGCATGAGAATGTATATTTCCGGATGTACACACGGGGATTATAAGGCATAAGCCCGTGAATTATATATATATTGAATAAATCCGAATTATGAGTCACACATGTGATTAATCTATGTGTACACAATAATTATGTGGTGATTAATATTTTAAGTTTATTAAGTGTAATAAATATTATAAAACGCATATTTTGATCAAGATTCCATATTTGAAGAGAGTCCATAATTGTACATAACAATGTGTACATAAACTCCATATATATTGAGTTAATTTAAACTCATGAATTCGTGTGAATTACAATTTCATGTGTATTTTAAATTCGTGGATATATTGCATTCATGTAATTATTTTGTACAAGTATGTGTATTCAAAATTCTTAGATAATAAAGTGATTGTGTGTTTCATTTATTAATATAAAATTGACATCAAACAACACTATTTGTTCTAGTCTAATTGGTTTATTTATTTTCCTTTTCTTTGCACACTTCTAAAAACAATTTTACATGGATATGCTTAAGATTTCGAGATAAATCACTAAGCCCGATACAAAAAGAAACTATTATTAATCCTTAAGCTATATACGGGTATATACTTTAATAAGATCCCTAAATAAAAAACTATTGATGATCTAGGTTTCATTTTACTAACCAGGGTATCAAATTCATGCAATTTGTAGGAATGTGTGGTTCGGTTACTAATTCAATACCTTCACGACAAATTCAGATTTAATTTTAACTTTCAACTTGAATCAAAATTAATTGATAAAACAACGCGCGGGTACTATAATATTTAAGTGGATGGCAATATATCCTTGTTAAGAATAATGAAATATTATTGAATGTGTACGATGCAACGTATACTTGTTTAAGATAACAATCTATATCATTTTGTATGATGATTTTTTTTTTTCCAAATATATTTGTATATGAGTGTGTGTGTATATATAAGTGTATCCTTGATCTAACCAAAAGAAGTGTCTATATATGTATTTTAAAATTATATGATAGACCCTAAATAATAAGGACCCACAAACTAATATTGCTGAGAGAGTGTAAGAATGCCGCTAAATTATAAATTCAATTCGTGTATTAAGTGAGTGAAAGTATTATATAAATATGGAGTATTACTTGAGTGACTTTAAGTGTACCCGTGAATTTGTAAAGTGACTTATATAAAATGTTTATTATTTTGTATGTGTGAATTTTGCAGTGAATAATACTCTAAGTTTATTAATTTTAAAGTATAAGTAACATGATAAATTTTGATTATAAAATATTTATAAATTGTCTACCCATCTGTGAGTTCACTTGAATATATACGTATTTAAATTTAGGATTGTATGATCTCATATGCAATGCACCTGGAGGTTTCAAGGTCCAAACTTGATATAACTGGTTAGTAGATCAGCTACCTGCTACATTAAGTGAAGTCCCATATTCCTGCAAATGGGTGCAGTTTGTCCCACCAAAAATTCAATACTTCATGTGATCAGTTGCCCAGAATGCCATCCTTATAGTAGATAACTTACTAAGAAGAGGATGTCAAATCCAATCAACCACTTGTGCTCTTTGCAATTCTTTCCCAGAATCTGTAAACCATCTTTTGCTACATTGTGAGTACTCTCACAAAGTTTGGTCTTATTTTATAAATGGTTACAACATTAGATGGGTGCAAGGAGGTACAGTTTCCATGCAACTGCAAGCATGGAAATTTGGAAGAGGAAGAAATAAGGGAAGGAAGTTATGGCCTCTGATCATTTTCACAACGTGTTGTTCACTTTGGAATGAGAGAAGCCGAAGAGTAATGGCTCACAAGAGACCCAAAAGTGTAGCAGAGACACTCATTGAGATTAAGAATCTCATATACATCTGGGGGGACATCAAAATTGGTTCTTTGCAATCTCTTTTAGATACTTGATCATTCATTGGAAAGTTATTCTTGACTCTAGATAATAGAAAGATTTTGTAACAGAAAGAACTGGTTATGGGCCTAGAGCCTAACCATTTGTACAAACTAAAATGGGGGCCCTTGGGCCTTATTACATTTTTTCTTTTATATATCAACCTTTTCAGTAAAAAAAAGGATAATCTAGGATTGCACATATACTGAGCGTATGTCGAGCGCATTTACACCTTTAAGTTTCCGTGAATTATAATGTTGTGCACTTTTAAAAGAAGTAAACTATCTGGGTTCATTTTAGTTTATTGGAGTATTATTATTTCTTTGGTATTCAATTTAAATTATGTTGTGTATTTTTAAAACTCGTAAATTATCTGAGCTCATGTTAATTATATAACATCAACAGTTCCATGTGTTCCCGATTATAATTATTTCTTTGGTACTCGGTTTGAATTCGTATTTATTTCGTACTCGGTTTGAATTTGATCTGTATTTCCCGCACAATTGGTGCATCTTTTGCATGGCATAATAAAATCAACGCAGTACATAAAAGAGCGGGGCAATACTTTAGTGTTGTCAAAGCTGTTCCGATCAATTTTGGCTAAATTGTCAAACATCTTTACAGGCAAACATTAGCGGTACCAAACCAGATTTCCCACTTTCAAGAGAAAAACAACAAATAAATTTCCCACTTCCCTTTACAATTAGTAAGAGACTTCACTAATATTTAGTAGTGGTGCTGCAGTTCGCAACGTTACAGTAGAAGGAATATCCCATATATGATCCATCGCACCACACCTAAATATTTACAATGCGAAAATCTGACCAAGAACGCAAACAGTAAAATATAATTCCTTATATATATGTATCTTGTAATGACAACATAATGAAGGGGCGAATCTGTGGATATGATGACTTGTACTCGCCTACCACTAAGAAGAGCATTGGGATGACTTTTCCATGCAGCCCATGCATAGCTGATTAATAGACATGAAGGTAAAATTTAAATAAATCATTGTCCAAAGGATTAGTGTGTGCAGAATTACAACCTAATAATCCACATACCCATTTTATCAAGCGGTTCCATGATTGTGGATATTCCTGGAACTCACAAAACAATTGCAAATGATTGCATCTATATCAGAGTATTCATTTTCTCTGACTAAATTCAGAAATTTGTGAATAGTTTGGATTTACAAAGCTTGTAAATATGATATCAACAAAAACCGTAAAATGAGCAGCTATTACATTTTTTTAAGGGAAACTGCAATTCCAATGTGGTTTGTCTGGAATACTATAGAGGAAAGAGTATGTTGTTGATTGCGTACCTTCATTGTTCATTATTTACTGAGTTTCCGAGCTTTAAAATTTGACACTGGAATGAACAACGACGTGTGTCTTCCAATGATAGCAAAGTGAACAATCAGCGGCTTCGAATCTGGTCCTTGAACAAAAAAAAGTAACTCAAGCATAATAAAAAAAATAAAAATACATGAACACGTATATCACAATACTAAATAGTGACGTGCATAATCCATGTTTTTTGGTTTCGCTATAGATAATCATATATGTTTAAGATATGACCAGCACGTGGAAGAAAAAGCTTAGCACGCAACATTCTCTCACAATCCTTTTTGATACTGAAGCTGATTAATGGTTGGTCTTGTTGCAACTTTGTCCAAGCAATTACAAATCCAGTGAAATAAAAGAAACTTTAAATTTATACCACGATGAGTTGTATAACTGAGTTGGGTTCACATAAGCTGTGGGGAAGAAAAAATTAAACAGTTAAATACCAAGATTCAGCCATGTGTGCCATAACTATTTTCTCATCGATGTCGTGTATAGTAACTCGCAATTGCAATTCACGCCAATTTTTAGATCCACGGTTAGATAAAAGAGGTTCTTCCAAATTAGAGAAGCCCATGCAAGAAAAAGCATAGACGGTTTCAGGAAAAAAAAAATATACACACAAAAAAAACTGTTTGTGGAGAAGTGATGCAACAAATTTAACTGTAACACACTTAATTAAAAGCGCAGCTGAAACAATTGGTGGCCCGCTACCTGCTCCATAGAAACCAGCAGCTGAAACAAAATCAGGGAGAGTAGTAGTTCATTTATGCCCAGAAAAAACAATATGGATATATAAAATTTAACTAAAGCACAGTATCAAAGACTAATGAGCCCTGTATTATACACAAAGCTCCACCATTACCGTCTACCCATTATACGCAACAAGAAAAGCAGAAACCACTGCTGGTCTGCACTCCATAACCTAAGATTTGTATCAGATAAAAAATAACTTCAATTCAGAAAGAAAATAAATAAATAACTTCAATCCAGATAGGTCTGCACTCCATAACCTATCTCTTTTTTCTTCAACCCTGCAATTCCGTAGTTTCTTGCTCAGTAAAAGAGGTGAAAAACAAAAGAAAAAGAAGGGAAACAACTTTTAATCAGGTGTGGCTCTTTCCGTCTTACATGTTATATACGAAGATTTTGAAGAGATGTTGATTCACCGATTTCATACATGCTAAAATCTATCAGAGATTCCCATTAAAATAACATTCAACGGCTTGAGAATACCTGCAAAGAAACAACGGCTCGTGAATCAAATAACAAAATAAAAAATCGGAGAAAAGAAGAAAAAAAAATGCCGCCATTAGAAGAGAAAGACGACGTCGAAAGATGGGGCTTGGCTTATGCTCAATGCTTTATATAAAGAGACAAATTACCCATAAGTAAAAAGATTTGTTTCGAAAAATTATTACACAATATCTAAAAGATCATCTAAGATTTTTATATTTTTTGCTTGATGCATTTACCTATCATGTTAATTTTAGAAATCTCAAGCAATGAAAATCACGGGCTTACCTATTTTGCTAGTTTTTTACTAATGTTATTTTACCTTAAATTAACCTTCTTTTAGAACACATATCAAATTTGCCATATTTACCCAAAAGAAAAAAGGAAAAGAATTATTATTTTATGGAACGAACATTAAGTTAGCACAAATAATATTGAAATCTCATTCATTTTTGTCGGTGAATTTTTTTTTCTTTGTTCTTAGCTTTATTGTTTTTTTTTTCTTGGTTCATAAGTTTGCTTTAATCATGTACTAATACCTCCACCATTTTATATTAATGATTATGTATTTTGAATATTGGGCAGGATTATTAATCAAAAAAAAAGTACAGAAGAAGAAGCGTTTCTACCTGCAGGTTAGCATCCACCTTTTTTCATTGTGTATTTTATTTGTAAATTTTGATTATTGATTTTTTAGTTTCAATTGAATAGTAATTAGACTTAGTTTAATTATCAACAATATAATTATACAATATTGTAATCGGACATTGGACATTATTATTATTATTATTATCGTTTTTCTGTGGTTGATTTAATTTTATGATAAAATCATGATGAATAATGCATGTTTCTTGTGATGAATTCGTGATGATAGTATTATTATTTTTTTTATGATTGAATATAGCAGATTTCTTTTATCTATTTTCGGAATGTTATGATATTTTATTATATTTTAGTTATTTTAGTTATTTATTTTGTTCGTTGTGATTGGTCGAAAAAATATATTGTGGGGAAAGTATTTTTGTCGGCTATTGTTGTCTAAAATACTGTAATACTACCAAAACAAGAAAATAAGGTGGGGCCAGAATCAACCAGAAGCTCCGGTTACCCACGTCGCTCGAAAAAACTCTATTTTTATATAGAGAATTCTATTGAAGAAGATAAGATCATTGTATGGATTTAGTGTATGGATTAAATTAAAAATTAAGTCTAATAACTGTACTTGTAAATACTATGTATTAAGCAATATATAGGAACTTCGAGACAAAAAAGCATCATTGCATTTGAATAGTTGAGAATTTCTGTATTGGTGCAAGAACATTGTGGGTTTTGGGGAGCAAAAGGTTGGTGAATGAAAATTCATCACTACATAGTTACAACTGTATATAATCGACTGGCATCAAACTCTTCACCTACAAGAACCCAAGGCCATCCACATTCAAGCCTTCACCTCCCATCATTGGACAATCAGTAGCATCAAGCTCAAACTGCCCATAACAGGAAACAGAACGTCTTCGTTTTCTACAGAAGTCATGTCCATCCTTCTGCCATCTTTCTTTCAACTTCTCTGAAATTATAGGAGATTCATGAGTATTCCCAGCAGTAAAGCTCTGAGCGATACCATCTGAATCTTCCACTTCAGGTAGAATCAATGAATCTGATGGACTATCGTTAATGACATCAGTTAAATCATGTGAAGACGATCTAGGAAATTCCTTAATGCTAGATAATACCATAGATAATCCTTGACATGCAACTTCTAAGCGCTCTGTTCCAACTGACTCAGCAAGAAGTGTTGAAACCATAGACTGCAACGTCTGAACTTTCTCTCCATGTTCCATATCTGAAGTAGCTAGATTAGATTTCATTGAAGAAGACAGGCTGAAAATACGCCAACGGTTGGGTAGATATTGGTCCGGAATGTTAAAACAGTTGTTTGTTGAGAGGACACGAAGAACATGTCTACAAACAATGCCAGAAAACTCAAACTGGCGGCAACTGCAGCTAATGTGGTCTTCAGTGGGGACCCAAATAACTTTGCACCCTCCATCTATCTGGCTATGGTGCCTCACATGAAAACAGCCTTCCTCCATCTGGAATGATGCATACTGTGGAGCTAAAACAAGCTCTTCTTGGAGTTTACTGAAAGCATAAGGTGAAAGAACATTAGCAGCATGTGATTCAATAGGTGATCCCGTTTTTAGATTTACTTTGCGGAGCTTTCTTTGCATTTTTTGTTTCATTCCCGCATGATCTCTAAACTCAGCAATAACCCCCACCTGCAGTATAAAAAATTGAATAAGGTAAGCTTTTAATCAGTAATATTAAGTTTGAATCAGGTCTAAAACTTTATAACCACCATACTTGATGTACAAATTGAGTAAGTTGAGACTGTGCGTTCAAGAAACATTGGATGAAGGTATTTATCGAGTCTGATTGGGCTGTGCTTGTCAATCCTGCGAAAAAACAACGCCTCAAGTATGATAATGCCCAGTACGACCTTAATGCATACAAGCTAACAACATGCTTATTCTCATGAAGCTGATATGCATCAACCATCTCCCGCCATCCCACCTCAAAGTCCTCCACTGTTTCCAAATTATAGAGCCGATGAAACTCAGCTTTCCAGTTATCATAGTGTGACCCAAGAAGTACAGAAAACCAATCTGAGAACTTAGAGATGATGTGCCAGATGCAAAAAGCGTGTTTGGTAGCCGGCAGTTCCGTGGCAATTGCCTCTTTCAGCCACATATTTTGGTCAGTCAAGATGGTTTGTGGAGCCTTCCCTTTCATAAATCCCAAAAATGCCTGCGAAAAATACAAGTATAAATTAGGCAAGAAAAGCATTTCGGATCAAACAAAAAATTTCACAGATATCTTTATCATCTTCAATGGACTATCCCTCACACAGTACATGCACTTCCCCGTCCCGGACTGTTAAATTAGTCCACAACTTCCTGACTACAGGATAGGGAAGAATCAAGATGGAAAGTTTACATGTCTAACCAAACTATACATATACATGTATTGAGCCTTTCTTACCTTTTCTTTCTATCTAGTTCAGGTTGATTGTGACCTGTCCGTACAATTGAATGAACTGACATTACGAATGAAGTATGATTCTAAAAAAGTAGATTACCTTCAACGCCCATGAGAAAGATTGCATATTCTCATCCCTTAGAAGTACACAACCAAAAAAACAGTTCATTCCATGATTGTCTACTCCAACCCAGATTCCTACAGACATATCATAGGCATCCAAGCGATGGGTTGTATCAAAAACCACAGCATCTCCAAAGGCCTCATATGATCGAAGAGATGAAGGATAAGACCAGGCAATGTGCTCTAATCTGTTATGCACATCAATCTTGTAGTCATATTTAAAGTCAGGACTTTCATCCTTGATGTTCTTACACATTGCAAGAAGGTCAATAGCATCATTATCTCGATCGACGTTTCTGAAAGACTGCAATAGGTTTCTTACATCTATCTCCGTAAAAGGTAAGCAGCCTAGCTTTAAACCTTTCTCTAGCTCCATTAATCTTAGCATTTGTCGCACAGACATCCCAGCTTTTGCAAACATGCAGATGCGACTCTTATCATCTGCGGATATGGTACAATACGCAGGAAGAAGACCCACTTCATTTGACTTCAATAGTTCGTGGTTATGCGTGTTACTAAAGCCTGTAATTCGCCACTCAGGGACATCAAAATCAGCCCTTTTAACTATCCGCATGTAGGCTAGACAACCACAACGGGACGATTTCCTATTCCTTTGTAGTTTTCCATCATCTGATGGTTTCATTTGTGGATAGCCACCACGATGGCAGGTAAAATCCCTCCTCGTTACTCCCCTCCCAACTCCATCTTTCCCTCTAGTACGATGACGTCTGATTGAAAAACCACATTGCTTTGCAAAGCTGCAGTAGAATTCATATGCAGCATCTTGAGAAACAAATCTTTGTCCAATAAATGGAACAAGGTTCACAGAAGTTTGATGTGATAAAATTGTGTTTTCGGGTATTTCCTCTACAGTACTAGCATCATCTGGCGACATATCTGTGCCATTCTCAGAAGTTTCCATCAACAGACTTGTTCCTTCCGACATTCTTTCCACAAAAGATAATTGAGACTTCAAATATAATACCTGAACACAACATGAACATTTCAGAACACAGAATATCAGCTTACAAGTATATGAAGCAACAGAGAAACTGTAAAACTTATCACAAGGCAGCCTCTCAGCCATGAAGTCCGATTTATATTATGAGACTTTAACATAGGCAAACATATGGACTAAACTGCATCCATGACAGCTTGGGGGAAAAAACTTACCTGAAACCAAACTGTGTCACAGTGCCTTCTGCTGGATCAGATAGAATGTTTTATGAATCAGCTACGCCTTTACAAAACTCTTATGCTTCACTGTAACCAACATTTTTGTCAGGAAAATACCTGGCCAACAATTTCGAAGAAAAGGAATTATAATTAATCTCTCACAAAGTAAGGACTGTTTTAGTTTTCCTATAAGTGGTCTTAACTGATACATAGATAAATGCGCAATTCCAGAAAAATCCCACAATGGCAACATCTACATGCTTTACCGCAGTCACATTAAGTGTTCACAATGGTTCGTACATACATTGAGGACTATGCAAAACACAAAATTCAATCGAAAATGGGGCAACACAGTACCAAATTTGAATCAAAATGGGGCATGCTTGAGAGCTAACTTCCTAGATGCAGTTTCCCCCAAATTAGTTGAATCCCTAGAAACTCCCAATACTTCATATGGATGCTTTCTAGTTGAAAAGGATTTTCCATTAAAAATAAAAATAAAACAAGAAGTTGATTCAAATCATGCCTAACGAATTATCCCAAATTACCAACAAAAATTGAAATTTTAATTTACAAATTAACTCAAAAACTAAAAATCCCTAACCCTAATTGAAATTCTATTGATCCAAAAAATCTCACATACCAGTTTGAAATTGTAAGCATTAACGACCAATAACGAATCAGGCGGGGGAAATGGAAGAGTGGGAGTAACGCGCATCCATGGAGTTAAAGATAATTGTTCATATGGTAGTTGAGCTATTGTGCGCTAAAACTAAATACAAGGTTATCAAACGCATACTTGATTTTTGACCGTTAGATTCTCCTGCTGACCACACAGTTTCCAATATAGGCCATTAGTGTGTTTTCACTTGAGAAATGGTCTGGGCCTGTAGCCTTTCTTAGTTCTTATTTTTAGTTTCATTTCAGTTACTCATTTAGGCTACTAGTTTTTCACCCGTGCGATGCACGGGTTATTTTTTATTGTTTATGAAATTTTGTATCCTTGTTTCAAAATTAATTTGATTAAAAATTGAAAAAATGTGATTAGAAAAACTAAAATAGAAAAGAGTTTATAAGATATAAAATACATAATAAACTAATATAAATTCATGCAATGGAAGAAAAGAGTAATGTGACGTCTTATGAGTCTATATACTATTATTCCAACTCCATAAATTAGCTAAAATTCTCCAAAGTTCGATATTCTTAGAGTTTATTAATCTCATTTCCTGTTTTTCAGAAATTCTCAAAACAGCCTTGACCTTTTGGTATAAATTCTTACATATGGTTTATCATGTGACTTTTCTTTTTTTGATGTATTATAAACTCCTACCGTAAATGGATATCTAGCTAGCAGTTCCTCGGTTGTTTAATAATT